>NC_139556.1:33931218-34554852 GCF_965112155.1 Podarcis liolepis
ATAGAAACAAAACATTTTAAAACCAATGGCCTGGAGAGCAAATAAAGACCTTCTTCCACCTTTGAGTAATGACCAGATGGGTAGCACCGAAAAGGTGAAGAATTACGGTTTTCCATTATGATAAAAAGTCAAAATATAAAACCTCTCACATTCCTTGTCCTGTGTAATCAAATGATCAGTATAGTGGAGTTGCATCATATACACTTGAAACTTACACAAATTTGAACATATGTGCTTAGTGGGGAAAGCCCTCCACAGCGGGATGCCTGCTGTTGCAGCTCCTGCAAAAATGGCAAGGAACACTTTGGGTGCTTTTCTTCCTCCTTTCCTCTACTAGGATCCCATCTGCCTGTTTAAGGATTCACTGCAGTCTTTTTCTTCTGCTTTTGCCTCTCTCTGCCTGATGCCAAATGCCTACTCTTCCCTTGTTTGTTATACTTGCCCTCCAGGATCACACCTGGAGGAGTGGCAGGGGAGGCGCGAATAAAAGGGCAAGGCCTCCCTATGTGGCTTCCCCTCCCCTTGCCAGCCAGAAGTCAGTGACTATCATGGCCCCATCATTCCCCTCCTCTACCAGTTCATCCAGATCCTGCTCAAAAACCAGTGGGAGTGCCTTGCACTCAGACAGGGGAGAGAGGATGAGTCAGAAGACTCCTTAGAGCCCAGGGTCCCTTCCTTGACAACCTACCATTCAGAAGGCCTTACGCACTGACTTTAGGTCCTCACCCCTGCATAAGATGTGACTCTGCTGTGCTGCTTGCCTGTTCCTCACTGTATCAACTTCTTCCACTCATCTTTCAGCTCCTGAATTTCATGGATTGTAACTCCACAGTAATCTATAATTTGTGTAAAAATCCATAGTTAGTTCAATAATACGGATCTCAGTCTGTATTCTCTTGTTGATTGCATTTGTCTTCCATTCTAGTTCTTTCCCCTCTTCTGCAAATATCTTATAAAACCCATCTGACAATCTTTCAAACTTTTGAGAAAAGTAGCTCCATTTTTTCCGTAGCTGAATCCTGATCTTCCTGCCTATCTCGTTCATTCTTGACAAATCTTGTTTCCATACCTGGACTAGGTTTTAATAATGACCATCAATTTCTTTTGTTTTGACATTATGCCCTCCATAATGAAGTTACGTAATTTAAACTCTGGTCTTCCATGGTCTTAAGGAAGGGGTAATATGCATTGTATTACTTCAAAAGTAATCAGGTGTGATGAATATAGGGATTGCTCGTGTGTAAGTTGCCGCCACTCCTGGCTAAGTTGGCTTGTTAAACCTTTCCTGTCTGGACAGCCCTTCACTTCGTGGCTGCCTCAGTCGCTAGCAGAATCCGTCAGTGGGCGTTTCTTAAACCTTTTCCAGTATAAAAGCTGTTTGATGCCAAGTCTCCTCCTACTCTCCCTGCGCGGAAGTCTTCTGCGCAAGGAGGGTGTGGGTAGCGGAGGACCCGTGTTCTCCCCGCTGGTGTCCAGCGAAGAGTCCTGGAGCCCTCTCGCTGATTCCCCCATCTGCCCCCCTTCATCCCTGGTGTTGCGCTGATTTCCTTCCCCATCTGCGGAGCTGCCTCTCTCCCTGCTGGGCCCTTCTCCAGCATCATTTGAGAGCCTTCCCTCCGCCTCTGGCTCCGATGTCAGTTCCCTGACATAAGGCAACCTTGCTGTTTTGGGGGTCCTTCTGCTCATTCTCCTGTGTGCCCCCAAAGCACCTATGTACCCCATGGCACCACAACACACCCTTGTAGTCAAGAGTCATTTTCACCAGATAATATACTTCCTTATTAGGCAGCAGCCTCATCAGTTTTTCCTCACATTGCTGATCTGAAAGCTGCCTGTTAATGAAATGATTCTGCATCCATTGGCCCTGATAGTCATGCAATGCAATGTATTGATTCCAAAATGGTTTGTGTGCTACTGGTGGCTCGATGATGAGTCTGTGTTTCTGTCCCGCCTGAAGGATGAATGAGGAGAAGTGTCTCATTTCCAGGTACACATTGACATGCAGACACACACCTGGATGCACACCTGTGCTCAAAATACACCTGTGCTCCCCAAACTAGCAAAGCAACAGCACGGACCACATCCGTGCCTACAAATGCAGCAGGAGGAAGAACTTTGCAAGAGTTACTCCACACATAAACCCCAATAATGGAATACTTCCCTTACCCTTTTGCTTTGTCAGAATGTGTTAGGAGCACGTCAGGTGCTTTCCTCCCCCTTTTCTTCCTTTTCAATTTGTGTCTGCCCTGTCAGCAAATTGGCTGCTCTTTCTTTGCAATGACAACTTGGATTCAGCGTCAACATCCTAACATTCTACAGGAATTACTTTTCCTTCCTTGTTCCCTTCCTTCCTCTGTTTGTTCCCGGACTGTCTGACTGATGATTTTGAGCCAACAGAAAAGGAGCTTTTCTGATGCGTTGATGAGCAGAGCCTGATACCGAATGTGATATTCACTCTCTTTCTCCTGCTCTCACAGTGATAGTTCCTTGTGTGACAGCAGCAATCAGCAAGGCATTTGATTCTTTTGCAGGCACTGATCATATGGGCAGTTCTGGTTCCATGGAAAGGAGACAATGAGGGTTTTATTTTTTGTAGGTGTCAATAGGTCAGTGTCCTGTGACCTCCTAAAGAACCTTTCTTGATGGCTGCAGTATCTTGTCTTCCTTTGGTTAAAGACCAATGATAGCTGCTTCTTTTTTAAAAGAGAGAGAGCGATAGGGAGAGAGAGAGAGAGAGAGAGAGAGAGAGAGAGAGAGAGAGAGAATTGAAGGCAGCATAAACAATAGATTTTTATTTTTATTTTGGTGCTGTTCACACCCTCTTCTACAAAAGTATTTGGATAAACAAGTTATTCTGGCTTGGGCAGTACTTTAAATACTTACACAACTATTGTGATCAAAGATCTGAGAAGGAAGGAAGGAAGGAAGGAAGGAAGGAAGGAAGGAAGGAAGGAAGGAAGGAAGGGTGCATGCCATTGGAAATACTGTCTCCATTGTGCCACAATTCAACTCTCTTAAAAACTATTGTTGGCATTCAACCTTAAATGAATGTAATTTCAATGCTGGACCAGGGATTCTTCTAAATGTTATTCTTCAGCATCCTAGGTGGAAGGAATGATCATTCTCTGGACCAGAGCTTGCATTTCCGGGGAACAGTAGGCAGAACAGTCTGCTCATAAGATTTCATCTCTTTCTGACACTTCCCCAATGACACATGTGCCTGCTCCAATGTATGTTAGGCTCTTTGTCTCTTCCCTTCTCACACCCCTGCTTCATATAATTTTAGTTTTTAAAGCAACTTTTTTTTTCCAGGCTCTTCATACATTTCAATGTGATGCTTTCTTTTTTATAGCCTATGTGGGTTTTTGAAATAATACTGGGGATGGAGTGCTGATGGGTGGAGAGGCCGGAAGGAGGTAGCTTTGTAACTGATGCAGCAGTCAACCAGCCAACCAACATTCTGCACAGCCAACCTCTCACTGATGCAGGGAGGACCAGTTGCTTCTGGCCACAATTCTCTTGAATAGCTGTCCCCCGAAACCTTAAATTCACCAGTGCTTTAGAAGATGAGACAAAAAGTGGGCACTCCCAGGCAATTCTTCTTTATGCCTTTTTTTAAAAGTCCCACCTCTGCTCTGTGCCATTTCTGAAGTCCTGCATGGGTGGTCTCCAAAGGCAAAGGTGAATTAAAATCTTCAGGGAGAATCTCTAGTTTCTAACTCAACAGTATGAGCCACCGAACATAAATATTCTGTTTAGCTCTGCCGCTATCAACTTTGCTCATAGCTCCATCTTTTACTGGGTCCCACAGGCAGCAAGAGACAATGACAGAGTGGGTTTGCAGCAACTTTTGCTTTTTGCAGTTCTCAAGATCAGTATCTTTTGGCTGTGCATCATCACCTCCACCACCTGGCCTACCCCTTAGTTTGCTGGCGAGTTCTCTAGTGAAACAAGCAAGGAGATTGTTGGAGTTCAAGTGGTGTAAGACAAGGGATGATCAAATTTGTCAGTTTCAGTTTCTCACAGTTTCTCATTTTTCCAATCTTGAGCTCAGTTTCCCACAATTCTACATCAGTTTCTGAATTCCTCACCACTCCACCCTGCATTAAAATTTATCATTTTAGCCCACATGTTTCCTGATATACCCTTTTTTGACAAGCAATTTGCTGTATGTTATTTCCATGAACATCTACTTATGTACACTTTCCCCTAAGATACACGTTTTTTGTGCACTGTCACTAGGTTGGACGAATGAATTGCAGAACTTGAAGAAGTATAACTGTTAAAGAATAGCTGCATTTCTGTTTGTGTATTATTTTGGAAAGTACAAATCAGGCAATTTCACAATTTGAAATTGAAATGAAAACCAAACTGAATTTGTTCTCCACCCCTAGGTATCATTTGTCATATGGATGACCAAACATGAGTAAGGGCACATAATTGTGCCAAAGAAGGCCTGATTTGGTGCTTCAAACAACTGTGCTGAAAGAACTGCATGATTAGCTACCAAACTATGGTTTTGCTGTTGGCACACACAGCCCTAAATAAGGTGAGACCAGGATACCTAGCAAATTTTTTCCTGCATTCATCCCTTGCTAATTGCTAAGATCGTTATAGGTTGCCTTGCAGACCTTCTTAGTGATGGAACCCGCCCTCTGTAATATCTTCCCACATTCAAAAGTTGGAAGCAGTAGTTACATTTTAAGCACCTCTTGAAAACACAACTTTTTATGCAGGCTTTCCCTGGGTTACATAGTTGCACCATACCCAAGTCTGGCTCGCCCATGAGGTGGTAGGATCCACAGAGGCAGCAGATCTTGATGTAGATCTTTATTCCGCCTTTGTTCCTGATGCAGATCTTCACTCCCCCCCCCCTTCAGCCCTGGTGGGGAGCGGGAGCCATTTTGTGGTTCCCCTCAGGTGCCAAAATGCCTTGGGCCAGTCTGACCATACCATTCTGTTTTTATTGATTTGTGTATTAACAGTTTTACTGTTTTCTTTTGTAAGATTACATATTCATAGGTTGTGTAAACTGATTAGGGGTCGTGCATGTTATATAAAGCACAAAACTCTTCCAATAAATCCAGTGTCAAAGAGGTTTTTGTGCCTGAGATGTTCATTTTGAACACCTGGTATTCTGCAAGCATGGAGTTCCTTTGCTCATCTTGCTGCCTGCATTTTTTTTTTTTTTTTTTGCATTGTACCTGTACTCCGACTGCTGAAAACTAAGCTGGGAAAGAGATAAGTAGCTGGGACAAAAACAGATCAAGCTCAGACAGAAATAATGTCATTGACATTCATTAAATCAAGTGCTGATGCCATGCTTGAAAAGGTTTGCTCTGGGATAACCAGGGATTATGGGCTCAGTGCAGAAGTTAAAGCTAACTCCTGGAGGCAAAATCTGGATGCTCCTCGTGTTTGCTTCTGGACTTAACAACCTATGAACACATCAGTCCCTTTCACATTAAAGAAATAGCTCAGGTCTGCTGCTTGTAATGCCTTGTCATTCTTATCATTCAAATTCTGTTAAATATATGTAGGTAAACACGTTTTAGTTTTGAAAGCCATTATCTCTGACAGGTCTTGCCATGGGCAGTCACGGTCACTATCTATATAGTACGCTGGCCCCAAAATTCATCACTTTTCAAATGCAAGTTTTATTGACTGAGTCTACAGGTTATTTGTAAAATTAGTGGATGGATGGAGTGAAGGCAGTTGTCCATTTAAATAACCTCATTTATCTTCTTAAATAACTCACCAACACCTGGATGGCCCGCATGCCAGAAGAAACCATCTTTCTTTCTTCATGCTTCCGGGAGAATTTTTAGGAATTTATTGTTCAGTGCTGACAATAGATCATAACAAACGAAACAGAGCTGTACCTGATTGTTGTGGCTTCCAAACACTTTCCTTCCTCAGGCTGTGGTGATGGCTACTAACTTAGATGGTTTTAAAGGGGGTGGGGTGGAGACAAACAGAGAATTAGTCTATCAGTGGCTCCTAGCCGTGAGGGAGGGGACTTGCTTCTCATTGAGATTAAGGGGCAAGATGGGAATTAGGGGGGAAATGTGCAGATAAGGTTGACATTGAGATTTCAGCAAATTCCACCCTCAGTAAGCATGATGAACCTTTGCCACTGCTTAGGGGAGCTAGGGCCATTTGGAAACTGCACATTCATCTCCAAAGAAGAACATTATGGATTGTGGAAGACCAGTTTGGCCCCATCCATTGGTCACAGGAGTAGCTGTAGGCACTGGAGGCTGGTCCATAAGAACAAATGGGGAACTGCCCCACCAACCTCAAGCTATCCTCAGCCAACCCCCACTGACAAGCATTGTTACTTACAACCTGTCCAGGGGGTGGCACAGATGGCCAGCTTCCTCCTACATGTTTCCCTTGTGGAACTCAACAGGAGGGGGATGGGGACAAAAGTAGAATTATCTGGTTCTGACTGCCATTAGCTCTGCCTGTGCCTGTCAGTGGTGCTTTGGTGTCCTTCTTTGCGCCTTGCCTATCCCAGTGGAACCAGCTGCTGCTGGCTTCAGGGAGCTCTGCTTCCTCAACCATGATGGAAAGACACAAGCCTCCAACTACCAATTGCCCTGAGACTTCAGAGTTGAAGAGCAGCACGCACTGGTCTCTGCCATTGGTTAGGGAACCAAGATCTGCTGGGTTGTGTGGGTGTGGGTTTTGTTGATAGGTATCTGCATGTTATGGCAATCTACTGTAAGCTGCCTTGAAAGTCATGTCACAGAAAGCCTGATATATATTCTCCAAGCAATAAATAAACATTCTCCCTCTCCTCCTTCACCCCCCATCTGTTCTGGGGGTTCCCAGGTGTGCATGCTGGAAGGTGAGCCCCATTGTGCAAGCCTAAGTCATTCTGCTTTCAGTTTTTTGGTTGAATACCACCCTAAATTCCTGCCTTGACCCTTCCTCCGAATGGAGCACAGGATGGCAAACAACAAGAGGAAAACAATACAATTGAAACAAAAGATTAAAAACATCTAGTAACATTTAAAAGCAGCTAATACTTTCAGCGTTGCTAGGAACAGGGTATTTCAGCTGTCAAATGCCTACGTGAACAGGAATATTTTAAATTCCTCCTTGTTGTTCATAATGAGGGAGACAGGAATAAATGGAGAATTGCTACAGAGGAGGCCCCATTTTAGTGCCTTGTTTAGCTGGAAGTGCCAAGTCTAGTTCTCAATCAGATGGTAAAGCTCAGTCAAGAAGAAAGGTTCTAATCTAGCTTTCTTCTTCCCATGTTGGTTTTCTGTCTGCAGGAATTCAGCCCCCAACACCTGTGGCAGAGCCTGCCATCTACCTGCAGCCTGAAGTGGTACAACTCAAATGCATCTTTGCCATCTCAGTGAGAACTAGGTCTTGGTGTGGTGTTGCTCAGGTGGCACTGAACTTTTGTGGTAGAAACTAGTGATTGGTGAGAAATCTGATTCATTAAGAGGGGAACATAGCTAATTTGTACTTTCCGAATGAATGGGTGAATTGAAACACAGCTATCCTTTGACATTCACATGACTCTGAATTTTGTAGTATCGTTCCCCAGCCAAGAAAAGTGTACAAAATACATATGCTGGGGTAAAGTGTGCAGTTGCATATATTAGTGAAACTAACATGAAAAAACGTGCTCTAGTAGGGAAAATTGCTTTGCAGAATTATGTGCATTGGCCAAAAAATTGTTTCTTGGGGAAAATTCATACTAAAATGCTGGTGAAGTTTCACGATGATTAAAAAAACCACACCACAAATTGCTGCAGAGATGTGGACCCTATTATCAGGCATCCCTGAGAAGCAGATATGAAGAACTAAGGATGCCTAAAAGCCTAGACTGCTAAGCCTTTCCTGAAGGCATCAACATGCAGGAAACACCATCTCAGGATTTATTCAAAGTTCCCAGAAGAGCTGTTTGAGGGGGGTGGGAATCCATTTTCATTTTGCAAAGGCTTTTTGGGCAATTTGTAAATTTAGTCAATGGGAAATGAGAGAGAGAGAAGACCAATTTCAACCAGCTTTTTCATGCTCAACTGGTTGTTTATGCATGTGACAGTTGCTTGCAGGGGAGGGGGGTGTTCCCCCACTGGCAGAAGTACAGGCAAAGGCGTAAAATGTTTTGCCTTTGGGGAGTGAAGCATTTTACAGGATGCCATCGCTGGATGTTTAGGCTTGTGGAAGACAGAACTCCATTAAAGGTGTTACGGTCAAAAGTGTATACAAGATGACTTCGCGCTGGATAAAAGGATTTAATAGCTTGGCAGGAGTGGGCTGAGGATGGCTGGCTGCTAATGGGATCTAGGAGCCAACAGTTCAAGTCTAGGCCAGGTGAGCTGCCACTGAAAGCAACAAAAAGACAGCTATCTGCTTATCAAATAGCTTATAAAGTTGTTGCCTTTGAGACTAGACTGGTGCTTTTTGCTACTACAGCAGGAAAGACTGCAGCCTCTCCCATGGGGAGAGGAGGGAAGCGGACCCACCACCAACTGCAGAAAGACCAGCTGTGTCTGGTTCCTCCTCCCACAATTGTTAACCAGAGACAGTCAGGCTAAATCAGTGGGAGAGAAGCAAAGCAAGCAGGGCTGCTCTGTCTGTAAGGTGGCCGTGTGTGCCGAATTAGAGGACAGTCATTGTTTTGATTGAGTTCTCTATCAGAAAGGCCGCTGGGTCCAATGCCAGATTAAAGGTAAAGGAGCCCATCAACAGTGGGCAAGCTTATGTCTGCACACCTACCACCCTCTTACCTTCCATCCAGGGAAGCAAGAAACACTATCAGCATTCAAGGGCACATTGCAGCCAATCAAAAAACCCTCAAGGAAGCTGCACCACAAGGTCATGTGGCCTGGGGGGGAGAGATAAAGAGGGCTGGTGGCCACATTCATCCCCTCCCCAGGCCTGATGTTCCCCACCCTTGGCATAAGGTCTGAAATGGGTGGTTGTTGTATGGGTTTGTGCCCACTCTTTCCCCCATCATCTCTGTTCTTTGGTTTTGCGGGCTTCTTTTCATGCTTTTCAAAAACCCACAAACGCCGTTTGACCAGAGAGTGGGGAGAAAGAATGGTGTGTGTACACAGTGTAAGGAAGGCCTCCACCATATCAGCTTCAGCTCTTTGGAGTGAACCACAAGTGTGTCTCCAAAAAGCATTCATGGAAAAATAAGCCAGATAGCTCTATTCAGTGTAGTCTACACTGTTATGCTTCCTGTTTGTTTCAGTCTCATTATACTTAGGGAGGGCCCTAGCTCAGTGGGTCCATATGCTTTCAGGTGGGGTTGGGAATGGGTCCTCCTGTCTGAAACCAGGAGACTCTGGAAAGCAATTGCCAGTTAGGGTCAACCATATTGAGCTAGTGCAAGTGAAACCGGTGATGAATCACTGGGCAAGAGATATTGGCCATTATACGTTGCTTATCAAGAATTAGAACCTGGGTCTTCTATGCTCAAACCCACCAACCTGTCTAATAGTGATTCCATTCTGACTCATGTTATGGCATTTCCCTGATACAAAATTAATTAAACTTCAGTAGGAGCACCTGTAACACACTATACCAGAGTTACAGGTTCTTAAACTCTTTTATTTCAATAGACTTCAGGAGTACATAACTCTGAATTGGATTGTGTCCAATGGCTCTTAGGATAGTCCATAAAGGATCTATTATTACCCCCAGGGAAGTGGCCGTGTCTATCTGCTGAGTTCATATTAACACTCTTCCAGCATGCTGCATCATCAGATTTATGTTTTAAGCATTCGTGTATAGTATCATTTTATTTTATTTTTATTTTTTCCCCTTTCAGAAAACAAATTTATTAAAGGAATCTTTCAGATGGCTCAAATTAAATAATGTGGCATTAACAAATAAAGTTTTATATCTTGGGATGCCACAAGAAAGGAATTGCTGTAATACAAATAGCTATTTAATGCTATAACAGAAGGGGAGAAAGTCTATTTTTCATCAGCTCACGACAGCCATTTGTTATCTCCCCCTGGCCTCGCCATCGCAAATCATCCCAGAACCCTGGAGCAAAAATATCACAAATGTAAAGCAATATAATGTCATCTGTTCCCTGAGATATGTAATAATGCATTTCTCTCACACACAACAACAACAATAACAATGCCCCACCCCCCAGCCACCCTATAAAGCCCCATATCACATTCTAACCCCACCTCACCCTCCAACTCCCCCCAAATTCCTCTTCTGTCTCTCATGCTTATTTTAGGGAACTAAAATAAAATAGTTCTGATTCGGGGAGAAATAAAGAGGCAAAGAGATGGTCTGAAGAGGGAGCTGGAGAAATGTTTGCAGCTCAGTTGCAGACAGAAAGAAACCATAGTTGTGGCTTAAAGCAATTATATACAGACAAGAGACCTGCAGCCCACAGTCTGGGTTGTACTTTCCAGTCAATATATGTGAAGGTCAGTCTTCTTCACCTCTGCAACTCGCAGTCATCTGCACCTCTCCTCTGTGCTCATTCTGGCTCTCCATTTGCCTATCAGGTTCCTTCTTTTCTGGATGTCTCCTCCACCTTCCTGTGCACCATCCCATCTTCCAACCTTGCCGTCTAGCCTCACTTCGGCTTCCATTGGCTCTTCCTTGTGCCATGCTACATCAACCTCATGTTCTCAGATCTTATGCCTGCCCTGTTTCTCCACAGGATCTCCACTGGCCTTTTGCCTAAATGATACCCAAAATACACACAACAGTCCATTTAGACAAGAAAAAACTGTTTCTGACATGTGTCTGCATGGGTGTGAGAAAGGAAGCATATATATCTTTTTTTGTTGCCTGCCATTTCCTTGTTTCATACAGCAGTGGCTGGTGTTTGTTGGGACTGAGAGGGTGGAAGGTGGGGAGACAAGCAGTTGTTGAAGCCCCCAGTCAATGACAGGTAAAACCAATTAATTCTAGTTTTGTCCTCTAGATGGAAGGTAACAGTCAGTGCCCCACCCCCCGGACTAGTTGTAAGTAAGAAGGCAGGCAGCTGGGGGTTGGCTGAGGGCAGAGTGAGGTCAGTGAGGTGGTGCTCCAGTCACCCTACTAGGCCAGGCTCCAGTGGCTATGTAGCTTCTTGCACCACAGAAAGTTTTAGTGTGGGGAAACACACGTTAAAAACCCCACTGAGGACAGATGGGATGAAAGCAATTTGGGACATGAGTTTGAGCAAGGACATGGCAGGTGAGGAAAGGGTTAAGTGCCCCTCTTCCTTGCAACTCCCCTTCTGATCACCCCACCAAACTTCTCTGAATCTAAATAGGCTATCAGGCTTTTACAACATATATTTGCATAGCGATAGAATGCATACATGCAGCATGCATTCTTTTATGTGTACACCACCTTTCCACAGTCAAAGCCATGTTCCGGGCAGCTCGCAACATGAAAAGAAAGCTAAACAATTCAGAACACAGTAAGAGTAGTCATAAACAATAAATAAAACACCCCAAAGTGCACAACCAAACTGAACGTTTTCCACATGAATAACAAGATACAAAAGATCAATATCAAGAACAACACCCTCACAACAAAACCTGAAAAGCAACACCCAGCCCAAGAGTCTGCTCAGCAGCCTCAGCTTTTGTAGCTGGAGTCAGTCAGGGCCCACCCTCCCAAGCTAGGTGGTAAAAAGCCAACAATGCAGGGAGCAGGTCTTTTAGGACTCACGGCCAATACGGTCAAAGCCAAGGATAGCTTGTTTGGTAAAAGTCAAACCAGTTCTTCCTCTTCCTTGGAGCTGTCCCAGGTCCTGAAATACTCCATTTGGACCAGCTATGTGGAACCAGGTCTTTGTTCATTGGCTAGCACTCATTTCAGGCCCTAACAAGCCCACAACCAGAAAATAAGCTGACTGCTTATGTTAGAAGAAGCCAATTGTTTCTTATTTCCAATCCTGTTCTTTGGTCATCATACTATGGGCTGGAACCATGCACACAGGTGTGCCAACACAAGGCACACCAACAGCAACTGAATATGTAGCATTCTGCTTCTTAGCTCATTTTTCTCCTGCAAAAACAGGATCACTAAGCTCAATACAGGCTAGTACCCACTTATAGCAGACTACAAGGTACCCTCACTTAATTTTGCTGCCTGCCTTGGACAGCAAAAACAGGATAATTTCCAAGCTCCCAGAAGGCTGCAATACATAGCTGGTGAGCTGTGTTTGACTGTCAGTAGCTCTGTAAGGTCTCAGGCAGAGAGGTCTTCCTCAACACCTGCTACCTGATCCTTGCAACTGGAAATGAATTGCATAACAGGTCTTCTACCACTGAGCTTCTTTGTCATCTGTATGTATCAGAAAATTTGCAAAAATCATATTAGGTAATTCAATGAAGTCACAGGGGTAATTTGCTACCCACATACTCTCACATTAAAAGCCAATATCCTTGTGGGCATGAGAAATGTTTCCCTGTGGTCAGGCCCCATACTACATTGGTAAGACCTGTAAAGATAAGGGGAAGTTCTGATGAACAAAGTGGTTGTGAAATATCCTCAACAAAACACAGGCTCTAAGGATCTTCACCCTCACAGTTTCCCATGATCCTCTTCCCCCGATTCTCCCTTCCTCTGATACTGTGCACCATCTCTGCTTTTCTAAGCACAAATTATTTGACACCACACATAACCCTCTTTTCAAGAAGGAAAGAGAAAGGTACATTTATCTCTAGAAAAGCCTCCTTTTTATTACAGTTTGTTCACACTTTTTGCCCTTTGAACAGGTGTAAATCTCAGAGAAATAAAAGTTTGGTGTTTCCTCTCTTTCTTCTTTCCGATTTCTCTGTAACAAGTCAGGCAGACACAATAATGATATCCTTTTACACAGGTTTTCCTTTTTCACTCCCTCCTTTTCATGGCAACCACATTGCAAACCTACAAGAAGCTTGTGTTTCAACTCTTCCTCAAGGAATCAGCCTTTTTAATCACAATGATAATATGGACATGCCGAAGGTCTGCTTTCCTAGGATTTTCAGGTTGTTTAGAACTGCTGATGGGGTTTTTTCCCTCCCAAAGCTCTAGATCTCCTCTTGCTGCCATTCAATATTTAGTGTGCAAAAATCCCCATTACTTCTTTGAGAGAGTTGCTTTCACATCCTCCACTCCTGTTTTGCCAATGTAGATCTTCTGTCCACAACGTTAGCTCAGTTAAGAATTTGCAGTTGCATCCTATTGCTCTGGATTAACCTTGTTGTTCCTTCTCAGAACTGCAGGTTCTGCCTCACATACAATGACATCACAGTCTTGTTCAGTCACCGGTGCTGGTATAAATTGGAGGTAGCCTATTAATGGGTCCTTCAGATGTCTTGGACTACAGCTCCCATCATCCCTGACCATTGACCATCCTGACCTGGGCTGATGAGAATTGTAACCCAATGGGCCAAAGATCTTGGGTATAACATACAGTTGAGTGATTGGATAAAATTATGGAAGGAAGGCTTAAAATTTACTGCATGTAATGCACTAAAAGAAAATGTGATGAAAATGATGTATAGATGGTACATTACACCAGTGAAGTTAGCAAAAATGTATAAAGTCAGTAATAAATGTTGGAAATGTAAGGAAAAAGAGGGAACATTTTATCACATGTGGTGGGAATGTAAAAAGGTGAAATGCTTCTGGGAGATGATATATAATGAGTTGAAAAAAATGTTGAAATATACATTTATAAAGAAACCAGAAGCATTTCTCTTGGGTATTGTTGGAAACGATATAAATAGAAAGGAATGTAAGCTTTTGCTATATGCAGTAACAGCAGCAAGAATACTATTGGCCCAAAAATGGAAGCAAGAAGAATTACCAACGATGGAAGAATGGAGGATGAAATTAATGGACTATGCGGAACTTGATAAACTAATGGGAAGGATCCGAAACCGGCGGGACCAGAAGTTTACCAAGGACTGGAGTAAATTTACGGATTATTTGAAAAGTATTTGTGATGACCAGACGACGTTTGTGGGTTTGCAAGAAGTTCTGTGAGGAATAATATTAGAAATATTGCAAAAATGGAGAAGGAGATGGGATATGTTAAGAATGTAAAGGCAATATTAAGTTAGAAAATGCGTAAGAAGTGATTAAGACGGAGGATTATCAGAGGTGCTGATGGAAGTCCAATAAGAATGTATTTGTGATAAATTGTGTGGTATGTTTTATAATTTTGTATGTTAGAAACCTCTCTCTCTCTCTATGTGTGTGTATATATATATATATATATGTTTTCGTAGATTTTCACGGGTACAGGAATGCAGGTTTTGGTGTCCTCGGGTGTCTTCCCGTGTAAAAGTTGGGGTGTCTAGGCGACGTTTCGACGAGGTCTCACTCGTCATCTTCAGGCTGGTGCTTTCGGCTTCTTGTTACTGGAACAGAGCGGGATCTCAGTGTTTGAGTTCCTATAAATACTGTAGAGGGGTGTGGTGTATTGCCTCAAAAGTTCTGGGCAGAGGGGAAGTTTATATATATTTGCTTTCGTAGATTTTCACGGGTACAGGAATGCAGGTTTTGGTGTCTTCGGGTGTCTTCCCGTGAGTCTTACCCCAACTCTTACACGGGAAGACACCCGAAGACACCAAAACCTGCATATATATATATATATATATATATATATATATTTGTAACCCAAAACATGTGTAAGGTACCACATTCGCTACCCCAGTTTAAATGAAAGGAGGGAAGTCAGGAAATATACATGTTCTGGCTGGCTCTGTGTTCCGGTATTACTTTCATGAAAGGATGGACAAATCCATTAATTTTGGTTTCTTTCAGCTTCTCATTTTTCCAGTCGTAAGTTCAGTTCTCCCCATTTCGGCATCAGTTAGTGATTTTTTAAAATTTAAAAGTCTATGCAAACATTAGTAAGCAAGCGCTTACTAGACTTTGAGAAGGAGATGGGAAGGTCCCCTCTCGGTTCAGTGCTCTATGTGGAGGAACTAGTCACACTGTCCTAAATCCACTTCTGCATAGAGAGCAGAATGGCTCCTTTTTCTTTTCCTACTGGGCTTCTAGTATGACCCAATGAGAGAATGAGGGGCAGCAGAGAACATCTTCGAGCTATCTTGCTGATTTTGTGTGCTCTGAAAAGCAGAAACTTCTCTCTTTTGGAACCACCTGATGTCTGGGAATAAACATTTTCAAACATGAGACTGAAAATGGGATTTGCTTTAAATCAGCTTCTAAAGCGGAGCAAATCCTGCATTTTCTCAGGATTTACATTCGATTTCTCTTCCACATTCCTTTCTGGACTGAGGGTGTCTATTTGTGACACACACAAAATGAGAGAGGACCCAGGCACGCTTCTCAGCCATATGTATGGAAGTCAACCTTATTTGTTTTATTTTGAAATATATAGACTGGGTGTGGGTGAACCTTTGGCCCTCCAGATGTTGCTGAACTACAACTCCCATCATGCCTGGCCATGCTTGCTGGAGCTGATGGGAGTTGTATTTCAGCAACAACTGGTGGGCCAAAGGTCAAAGCAACAACAAAAGAGGTTTATAATGCAAGTGCGTCAATATAAATCTTTGCAATGAAACAGTTTTAAAAGCACCAATAATCACAATTAAAACGAAAATAACCCGCAAACCCCAAATCACCAGATGATAGGGGATCCAACTGCTGATGGCCAGCACAGAAGCGAATGTTGATACAGACCTTTAATAGCACTCTGAACACAGAGACCTTGTTCAGGGATGGGGAAATCACTCTGTGGCCTGGGAGATAGGAAGCCCAGAGCACTTGTTCGTTAGATATCCCTTTTATGAAGAGGCACGTAGTAAGACCATTGATCCCCTACTGGTGAGGCTCGCTGACCTCCCAGAAAAGCAAAAATTCAACCTTTTCCTCTTAGGCAAAGATCAGAAGACGACCCGGATGGTCGCCAGATTCTGTGTAAGATCTGTAGGCGCAGATGATCTCCCAACACAAACTAGTTCGTTAAGAAAATCCCCATACTCCCCATGGGTGACTCTGGGTCAGCTCACTATGGTAGTTTATTTCTGTACATTGTTTTTGAATTTATTGCTGTACATTGTTTTAATTGTTTGTCTTCCTTCTGTGACTGTACCCCCAAGTGTGTTTTATAAGCTGGTCTCCGACCATAATAAATTATCTAATCTAATCTCTGTGGCCCACTGGTTGTTGGACTTTTAACTCCCATCAGCCTCAGCCTGCCTGGTCAAGAATGATGGAAGTTGCAGTTCAACATTAGGAGGGTCACAGGTTCCCTTCCTTGGCCTAGTAATGAGAACAGGAGTAGCCAATGGGGTGTCCTCCAGATGTTTTGGACTACAACTCCCATCAGCCCCAGCTAGGATGGTTGATGGTCACGGATGATGGGAGTTGTAGTCCCAAACATCTTGCAGGGCACCACATTGCTCATCCCTGTGTTGGATCAGCTTGGGCTTTATACTGAACGCAGTGGAGACACTGTTTCCTGGGTGGCAGTTGTCTTTCTCCCTTAGTTGTCTTACATATGACCTCTACCTGCACATATTGTTGCTTCTTCCACAAGTCAGGGCTTATCCACATTTATCTCTCCTCCAAGCTGTCCTGACATGATCTGCACTTTCAAGCTCCGTGTCTGAGTGCTGCTTTTTAAAATTTATTGCTCCGGAGCTTTCCCCATGAAAACCCGCTCTTCAAAGCTGAATTGGAGCAATCCACAGAAAACCCAAATTGCCATTTGTTGCTTTTCAGCTTTAAAGAGCAAGTGGAAAACATTGCTGTTTGTTTGATGGGAGACTATACCTACATAGGGAGACTGCAACTGCAAATTTCATATCTTCACTATTACCTTCTTCTTCTTCTTCAATAAAATAAAATCAAATAAAATAACCAATGGCTAGGATTTGGCCAAAAAACCTTACCGCAGTGATTTCTGCCTTCCCGTCCACATGACACATTCATTCCTCAGGGCTTCTCCCTCTCTTTCCTCCAACCATTGTTTTATTCATCTCCTTCCAGCTGGGCTCCAGCAGCGAGAAGACGCTCTCCTTTGACTTTGGCGTGTTAGAGTGTAAAAGAGCTGACCTGGCCGAGGATCAAACTTGACCCTAAACTGTTGGGGGAAATTTGCAGACAGTCTCATGCCTCCCTTCCCAACCTCTCAGCTCTTTCACAAGACCTGAGAATGTTACCTCTGATCTCTTGAAGCAAGAGGCTGCTGCAAGGGGAGGTGGGTTTCTGAGTGGCTGTGATTTGCAGCCGGTTGAGCCAAACATGAAGGGGCAAGAGACGGACAAAAAGTGGGGATAAATCTATTCATAGTATCACAAGGAGGGTTTTTTTGGGGGGGGGGCTTTCCTGTTGTAGCAAATTCTGACAGGTGATGTGTGCTGATCAGCAAATGAAGGACTATCTTGAAGGCCTTCGCTTTCTTCTTAAGCACACTGGCCTAGCAAGACCATCTGAACTTGGCCAGAAATTGTTCTGCCTCACTTCTCTTCCCTTGTATCAAGAACACCACATTTTGAAAGAAATGACTGGTTTTGCTTTAATTATAAGGCTAGATGTGGCGGGTGATGCAGCAGGGAGTGGTTGGGAAAGGGAAGAAAAACACATCTCATGTGCATGCCTGCCTACTTAGAAGCAAGCCCCACTGAGTTCAGCGCACAGGGGCCAACTCCAAGGGGCCGAGGGGTCTTTGTCCCCCCAGTAAAATCTTTAAGGGGGCTGCCCCCCAAGTTGATGGCCGTCCCACTATACTCAGTGGTCCTTTTCACTCATAAACCAATTACAGCCAGTGATGGCCAAACTTGGCCCTCCAGCTGTTTTGGGACTACAGTTCCCATCATCCCTGACCACTGGTCCTGTTAGCTAGCGATGATGGGAGTTGTAGTCCCAAAACAGCTGGAGGGCCAAGTTTGGCCATCACTGAATTACACCATTGCAGTCTTAGGATGCAAGCCTAGCCAGGTCTGCTCAGAAGTAAGTCCCATTGGACTCAATTGGCCTTACTCCCAGGCAAGCAAGGTCAGCACTGCAGCCTTCACCTCACACACACAATGAAATGTTAACACACATTGATAAAATGCCAAGCGACAGCGTGGCTGTGAAATACGAGTCTGGATATGAAAAGACCAAGCAAAAAGTTGAGAGAGAAGGGCACCCCCTTCGTGGCCAGTGTTTCCCATGTTGCATTTGGCAACTTGTGTTTGTGATAATCACCATTTTAATAAAGATGTGCTCTGTCTGGGCAGGTTGTGGGTTGGTTTTTTGGTCATCAGCCCCTTTCCTTGCAGCTGGGAGGTGGGAAGTGAGTGGGAGCGAGAGAGCTTTAGACCCCGACCATGTGGGTCTGTTTCCTCCTCATTATCTCATGGTTGCCGTTTCTTCGCTCTCTGCACTTTTCAAAGGACCCCATTATTTCCAATCTCCTTCACTTGTCAAAAGTAATTTGGGGATTTATTATTATTATTAAGACAACATGGCCCTCGACCCCCTCGGTTTCTGTGGGGTGGGGGTGGAGGGGCTGCCTTTCTCCTTTCAAACCTTCACCTTCCCATTTCCATTCACACACCCCTTCCCACCCTGCAGGCCCCTCTCCCTTCTCTCTGGACAAGGCTGCTGAGCTCACATTCAGCAAGCAGAACTCTAGTCCCAATTAGCAGCCTTCCCAAAGGAACAGGAATTTTAATTAGTAGGCCGGTCAATTATATCAATGGACAGTCTTACTTTTCATTCCTTTCCGCAGCATTCTGTTTTCCGTCCCTTAGCAGTCCTTTTGCCCCCAAGTGATTGGCCTTCCCAGGAATGGCTGCCTCCAAACCACAAAAAAATCACTTGGCTTTTAGATCCTAGCTAAGGGATGGAAGGCTCTGTCCATTTTTGGTTCTCTTGGTTTCTTGTTTCTGCACTTTTACATCCAGTTCTCTGCAGCCACCTGTGAGTTTTGTCATTACAAATCCTTGTGGAAATTCTTGAGCATTTCAGCACAAATTTCTCCTAGCAGACAGATTTGTACAGGCAGTCTCAACCAATGTGGACACTTTTACAAACAAGAGTTTTAAATGAGCAGGTACTTCGAAGAACGGTGCTGTCTCCACTGAACTGTCTCCATTGAACGGCTGGTGATTCCAATGCACTGAGAGTAGAGTTTTCAACATTTTTTGTATGGACAGCTGATCTCCGTGTCCCATCAGATATGGTACAGTGGACGCTTGGGTTGCGAACGTGATCCATGAGGGATGCACATTCACAACCCGCAGCGTCCGCAACCCACAGCTGTGTGTCTTTGCAAGCGCAGGTTGCGATTCAGCGCTTCTGCACATGCGCAAAAGCACGATTTAGCGCTTCTGCACATGCGCGGCTGCGAAACCCGGAAGTAACCTGTTCCAGTACTTCAAGGGTTTTGGCGGTCCATAACCCAAAAAAACGCAACCTGAAGCGTCTGTAACCCAAGGTATGACTGTATTTGACAATCCACTCATTACAAAGACAGTTTGCCACGTGCCACTGAGGGGCTGGGGTGAGGTAGAGGAGATCAAAAAACTAGTTGCACAGTTCTTTGGACTGTAGCCACAGTGACTTTGGGGGCCTTTGGGGGCCAGATATAGAAGCCTAGGCATGTGGGAACTAATAAATAGAAGATAGCTCCTCCATGCACAAAGACGTGTTTCGATAATACTGAACAAGGAGACAAACCCTCCAATTCCACCTGTTTAGTCATCTCAGAAACTTGATTCCTATCCCTGCATCTGAATGGCACTGGAGCGCCGTAGCAGCTCAGTTGACAGAGCACCTGCTTTGCAGAATCCCTTCGGGCACCTGAGTCTCGCCAGACACACGAGGCATGAAGCATCACCCTCGGCCCCGAATACATTGATCTCGGTGCGTTATTGATCGAATAAATCTGACATTTGAGCTCATTATCGTTAAACGCGGGTGCTTTACTACCCTTTCATCATAAAGACGAACATCAGCCTCCCCCTCCCTCCCCGAAAATTTACGTTCATATAACGATTTTCACTTTTCAGGCTCAGGGTATTGTGGCATTGGAATTGCTTCATTTAGGAATTTGCTATTGTAGCAAATTCCAACGGCTGATGGATGCTGAACTGTAAATAAATAAATAAACTGAACTCCTTCCCTTTTCTTCTTTAGCACACAGAGCTAGCTGAACTTGACTGGAAATGGCTCCCCGTGCCCCTCGCTCCCCCACTTCCTCTTGCATTCCTATTGACATGGGCAATCTTAATATAATTACAAGGCTAGGGGTGTCACGGACAGCATCTGCCTGCTCCTATATGAAAACATAGTGTGGGTGGGTGTGCACCAGGGGTTTCCCAAACTTGGGTCTCCAGCTGGTTTTTGAACTAGAATTCCCATCATTCCATACCACTTCTCCTGCTAGATAGGCATGATGGTAGTTGTAGTCCCCAAAGCAGCTGGAGACCCAATTTTGGGAAACCCTGATTCTACATTTTACATGAAAAGGAGTGGGGTTTTGGGGGAGGGGAAAGAAAGGAACTCACCTCTTACTCCACATTGACTGATTGTACTGTACTGCCTCGCAATGCCAATCCAATAAGGAAGCCCCATTCAGTTCAAAATGGGACTCACTCCCAGTTGAGTGTGTACAGGATTGCTGCTTCGAGCAGCTTCCTTCCAGTTACCTAATAGAAGGCGTTAGGCTGGAAGAAGACTGGAACATAGGAAGTTACCTTATACTGAGTCTGACCAATGGGCTATCTAGCTCTACTCCTCTGATTGACACCAGGTCTCTGGGGTTTCAGGCAGCCATCTTTTCCCTACCTGGAGTTACTGGGTGGACTGAACCTGGGACCTTTTACATGCAATGCGTGTGCCACATCACTGGGCTACTGTGACCCATCTCAGGTGCTTAAGGGGACAGAACTAGAGTAGCCAGATGCAAATTAATAAAGGGTCCTGTGGATAAACAGGTCCCAAAGAGATTCCTCAGATCAGTTCCTAATAATATATTTCCAAGCAGCCTCCTGCCCCTTCCACATGCACCTGCACCAATTTTCTTCCAGCCAACTCACCTCTTCACTCAACTTTGCTAAATAATAATAATAATAATAATAATAATAATAATAATGTCACTCAGTAAGGGAGCTGGTTGCAGAGGTCACTCTTGAAAAATGGATCACACTAACTTACACATTATAAACTTTTAAATGGTCAGTTTGGTCTTCCTTTTGTTTTTATTTCTACACACATTGGATGCCTCCACACTGTCACTTTTTTCCCTTTTGCTAAGCCTTTCCTAAAGGCAGTTGATTGATGTTTCAGGCCCAACACTTGACTGGACCTGAAGCAGGAACAGTGAGCCTTGCTTAACAGTTCGTTTACGGAACAACGCTTCTTTTTCACTGTGGAGGAATCCAGGACTGCACAGGCTTGCAGCTCGCCTCTCTCTCCTCCTAGCTGAAGGCAGGCGGTGAACTGATTGTTTGTTCTGCCACTGACATCCTGTGGTCACAGCTGCTCACACAAAGATGAACTGGATGGAGGAGGGGAAAGACAAAAGAGGGAAACTTCCCTTGCTTATCACACCTACACTTAGTTTGAACCTATGCTTTAGGGACGCCACCTTGGCGACAGACCCTGCTCTGTTGCATTTGGCATGCAGGGATGAAACAGGCATCACCCTTTTTCCTCACTGCATCTCAATACAAAGAATCACTTTGCTGCTTGATTTCTGCCTGTGAGTGCAGAAGCAAAACCAGAAAATGTGGCAACCTTGTGGTGATCAGATTGCTGCTTTTACGCTGTATTGACTGATTGGTACAGGTCAGGGCTGGCCTGAGACCTTTTGCCACCCAAGGCAAGATGTGCCATTGATGCTCCCACTCGCCCACTGCCACAGATCCTGGCCCATTGGGTTGGGAAGAGCATGCTGCCTGAGGCAGGTTGCATCAGGTCACCTCACTGCTGTGTGCCGGCCATGCTAGGGCAGCCATCTAACTTCGGGGCTGCAAGGCAGGCTAAAGGGCACACCCTTCTATCCACTTTCTGCCCCTCAGAATTTGCTGACTGAGGCAGCTGCCTCACTCTGCCTGTCCCATCCCATATCTGTACTATACTTTTAAAGCATTATAATACCACTTTAGGCAATCATGGCTTCTCCCAAAGACGGTTGAGAGTTGTTGAAGGTAAAGGTAAAGGGACCCCTGACAGTTAAGTCCAGCCGTGAACGACTCTGGGGTTGCGGCGCTCATCTCGCTTTACCGGCCGAGGGAGCTGGCGTTTGTCCCCTCCGCAGACAGTTTTTCCGGGTCATGTGGCCAGCATGACTAAGCCACTTCTGCCGCAACGGAACACTGACACGAGAGCAGCGCACGGAAACGCCGTTTACCTTCCAGCCGGAGCAGTACCTATTCATCTACTTGCACTTTGACGTGCTTTCGAACTGCTAGGTTGGCAGGAGCTGGGACTGAGCAACAGGAGCTCACCCCATCGTGGGGATTCGAACCACCGACCTTTTGATCGGCAAGCCCAAGGTTTAGACCACAGCACCACCCGCGTCCCTGAAGAGAGGGTTAGTAGCCCTCTGTTTCTCTCACAGAGCTGCAATTCACAGAGCAGTTTAAGAATCAATCCCTCTTCCTAGGGAACTCTGGGAACTGTAGCTCTGTGGGGAGGTCTCCTGACAACTTTCAGCACCCTTTACAAACCACTCTACCCAGGATTCCTTGGGGGAAGCCATGGCTGATTCAAGTGGCGTCATAGAGGGTGCTTTAAATATATAGTCTGGATGCGGCCCCACTCTCTAATAACTTAGAACAGGGCTGTTTTGTTTTTGCTTTTAAACCCATTCTTTTCAATGGTGTGATTTCCCCCCTGTGTTAAAAATGCAATAACTCCCTCTGCCATCTCCCTTCCTCACTGTTTAAGTATTCTTCAACCCAAGGAAGAAAAGTAATAGTTTGCCACCCTGTTTGTCCAGTGGCGGCTCAAATTACAGCTCAAATTACAATTCTCACTCGAATCATGAAAATAACAAACTTTGAAAACTGTATTTTCAGATAATGAGTACATTTCAAGGCAATCATGATGTGTTTGCAGCTCTAAGGAGGAAATGAAGACCAAGCCACCGGATAAGTTATTCACTGTGAAATATTTGCTTGGTTCTGATAATGACGTTATCCAAGTGTCAATGGATTTAGAGTCACAATCAAATATTCAATGGCTTGTTTCCCCAAAGGTCATCTGAGACAGGGATGCCATTTTAGGTTTCGGTAATGGGAAGGCAAAGATTGCTTCACTAGCACAGACTTTACTGGAAAGTAAAGCGTCTTTCTCTACACTCCCTTAATTAAAAGGAGGGATGCTCCGTTCAGCAGAGCCCCTCTAGTCCAGCATCCCTTTCTCACAGTGGTCAACCAGATGATCAATGAGAAGTCTACAAGTGGAACCTGAGCACAACAGCACTTCCTCCACCTATGAATCCCAGCAAATGTTATTCACAGTGGAAGTTGGGCATAGTTGTTGGATAGCAGCCATTGCTAACCTCATCCTCCATGAATTTGTCTTCTTTTAAAGCCATCCATTCCACCTATGGGACCAAATTCCACAGTTTAAGTATGTACTGAGGGCAGATCTACACTCATGGTTTCTAACGTTAAGGAAGGGTTAAGGAATGGTTTTCATAACATGACATCCTACTTTTAGCATTTATAATGCATTATTAGGGATGCAGGTGGCGCTGTGGGTTAAATCACAGAGCCTAGGACTTGCCAATCAGAAGGTTGCAGAAGGTGTGAGCTCCCGTTGCTCGGTCCCTGCTCCTGTCAACCTAGCAGTTCAAAAGCACGTCAAAATGCAAGTAGATACTTCCCACTCCGGCGGGAAGGTAAACGGCGTTTCTGTGCGCTGCTCTGGTTCTCCAGAAGCAGCTTAGTCATGCTGGCCACATGACCCGGAAGCTGTACGCCGGGCTCCCTCGGCCAATAAAGCGAGATGAGTGCCGCAACCCCAGAGTCGGTCATGACTGGACCTAATGGTCAGGGGTCCCTTTACCTTTACCTTAATGCATTTTTAAAATGTGACACCAGAGGGTGCTGCAGAGGAACCAGCTACTGGTCATAGGGCAATAGCATTTTGACAGAGAAAACAAAGGTAAGAAATGCTTTTAATTTACAAGTATGCCCTGTGATGTTTCAGAACGATATATCTAATAGCGTTCTAATAGCGTTAAACAGACTAGTGTAGATCCAGCCTGAGTGAATAAGTACTTTATTTCATCTGTACTGAATCTTCCAACATTCAGCTTCATTGGCTGTCCAGTGTTATGAGAGATGGATAAAAACTTTCTATATGCCATGAATAATTTTATAAACTTCTAACATATCAACTCTTTCTCTCCTTTTCCCTGGACTAAAAAAAAAAATCCCAGATGCTGCAACCTTTTCTCATATGGAAGTAGCTCTGTCCCCTTGATCATTTTGGTTGGCCTTTTCTAAATCTTTATGAACTCCACGAGATGCTTTTTGAAGTGGGGTGACCAGAGATGTAGGGAAAATTCCAAAAGCACCATAGATTTGTATAATGGCATTATAGTATTGACGATTTTATTTTCAATTCCTTTCCTAATGATCCCTAGCGTGGCATTTGCCTTTTTCACAGCTGCTGCACACAGGATCGACATCTTCATCAAGCTCTCCGCTCAACCTCAAGGTCATGTTCCTTGTTAACAGCAAGACCTTGAGCTGGTCCCGGTATCTGATTGCCAGTCAGCGCAGTTCTCTCCGCACAGGTGTCGTATGTGTGTGTCCTGGTACTCCACTCAGCCACCTGACTGCAGTGTTCTGCACCAGCTGCAGCTTCTGGACCAATCCCAAGGGAAGCCCCACATAGACTGCATTACAGTAATCCAATCATGAAGTTATCAATACATGAATCACAGTAGCCAAGCTATTGCTCTTCAGGGAAGGGTGTCTAGAACCAGTGAACTCAATTTCTGGACCTGGGAACTGTTCATCCACAAAGTCTCAGTCTTACTAGGATTCAGCTTCCATCAGTTGGCACCTCATCCAGCCAACCACTTCATCCAAATCTGCCACATTCCATGGTCTCTCCTGACTAAGGTGTTTTAGAAATCATCAGCGTACTGATTTCTGACATTGTATGGCTGCTTTGGGCTGCTTTGTAAGGATTGCTATTGTTATCATTAATAGTAAACCATGGAGTTGTTCTGCTTCAATCCTTTATCTCAGGATAACAGAAGTGAGAGAGTTAATTTTGCAAGGATTCAAACGAGGTTTCCTGTTGATGGGTGTGTTTTTTCCTTCTTCTTCTTTTTCAACTTATTCCGAACTCTGATTCATCTCTCCAACGTGTAATATATCAGCAGTTAAGGGACAGCTTTCCCAGGAGAACTGATCATGTAAACAAATGTGTATTGTGCTACTTGCACAATAGAAAGGATTTTTTCCCCCCTAAGGGTCATTATTCATACTTTAGTTATTATCCATCAAAATTCAGCGTACCAAGATCTTAAAGCACAATTTGTACGTTGCACTTGGATAGCTGCGGAGAGGAGGAGCTGCACAATCTGTGGGAATTTCTTAAATTTTCATTAACTCTGCAACAGCTGGCTTTGCAACGAATCTTTAAGTGAAGACAGACATCAGATTTTAAAGAGCTGTTGCAGAAGATCATCACTCACAGAGTGAGCCCGTCTTTGTGGTTTGCATTGTGAGCAGACATATCAGAAAGCTAAACATCCCTAATTCTCTCCCCTCCTCTTATGAATCAGGAGAGCCCTCTGCCTTTTTTTTTTTAAGACAGTCTATGTCAATCTAGTTGTGTGTAGACCATGGGTAGCCAATGTGGTGCCCTCCAGATGTTTTAGACTACATCCCCCATCATCCCTAGTTATTGGCTATGCTGGCTGGGACTGATGAGAGTTGTAGGTCACAACAGCTAAAGGGCACCATCCCCTATGTAGACATTTGTCATCAGGTTAAAGTGACCTGCATGTTTGGCCAACTGCTGGGACAATAACTCTGCTAGGGTCTCTACCACCAACTGGGGGAGGCATCTGTAAAACTATTGAATACTCTGACCATTGGACAGTGGAGAGAGAAAGCAGCAGCAACTGAGATTTGCCAACACCATTCCATGATGCAAAATGACCATCACCACCCCTACCTGCTATTCCATGCTCCCTTCAACTCCTCCTCCTACTTACCTTAACATGACATACCCCAAGGGATCTTTCAACCAAATAACAAATCTCAAGCATGATTCATTGCAAAAAGTGGCCCAATGACAGTGTTGGCATTAGTTTGTGCTGCAAGACCTTGTCTAGCTGGCCATGTGCGCCTCCTTCCAGACCTGGCATTGATTACAGCTGATAATTGTCTTCTAATTGGCCTGCAGCTGCTTATCTACCTCAGATAATTAAACTGAAGAGAAAAAAAGGAAGACGGAACAAGGAAAGAAAGGGGAACGTCTATTCTTAAGCTCATTGACTATTCTGATCAATGGGTGGGAGGTCACTTTGGGCAGATCTACAACAAAGAGCTGTCCTTGTTGAAAATGCACATATTATTGCAAGGTGGGTTTTACTTTTCATTCTTAAAAATGTGGATCAGTTTTCCATTGAATCCGCAGGATGTACAACCCAATAAGGGTGATTAAAGAAGGGTAACAGGTATCAAGTTGCAGATAGTGTGAGGCTGAGCTATAGCACGCTGAATTGTCAGTTCCGTTGCTACCCCCGATGGCGGCCTCATTCCCTGTCATGGTGTTTCCTGGGTCTCAGACGTAAGCTAGCATTTAATATGTAAAGTAGGAGTTGGAATCTAGCACGGTGATTGGTCAGTTTCGTTGTTACCACCTCTGATGGCAGCTTCCTTTCCCAATGTAATGCATGTTCTTTGTACTTTTGTCCATTTACTGTATATACTTTTCCCGATTTGAACTATAAAATGGTGATTTTCTTGGGTCAAAATGATAGTACCCCTAAATATTTTTTTAAGAAAAAAAGCACTGGCTACAACCAGGCATGTTGTGCTGCCAATTCAGGGACATTGTCTTCCTTTCTTTTCCTCCTTCCTCGGATTTAATGATGAAATCCCCCCTTCCCATTTAACTTTCTGGAGGACTTGGGTCTCCAACTCTCTTGAACCATGGAGATAATAGTCCTTTCCTGAATCGATGCATCTCAGTAGCTCTACATGCAGAGACAATGCATCTAGCTGTCATCTTCCACTGTGCTGTTACCTCCCTGCATGCCTGAATTCCCCAGTAAAATAAACTCCACCTGGCTGACAGGGAAGCTTCCATCCATCTCTTTGTTTTGGGCAGCAATTAATTTTAGACTCTTTAGTGTTTTGGACACAAATAAATAAGCCACAGAGGAGACGTCCACCAACCTTGAAAGTCAAGTGCAAATGGGACGCATGGAACCTTTCAAAGGAAAGGCTACAGATTCTGATGGAGGCAGCAATTGGCTGACAGCAAGGGCTTGCAAGGTCTGAAGCCAACAGTTAGATCCGTGTCATTAGTGAAGAAGACAATGATGATCTATTCTTACAGTTTCCTTTCCTACCACCCAGAGTGATGCAACAAGGGTCGCCAATCAGTAGTGCTCCTACAATGCATTTTGAATAAGGCAATGGGAATGTTTGGGGGTGTTATTGGTGGAGGGGCTAGATCCACTGGTGGATCCATGCCCTGTATCTTTTTACTCAGTGCCCCAGGTCTGTTGGTGGCAGCACAGGATGGCAGTGGCAGCAAGATATAGACCAACCACTGCACTGCCAATCAGCTGTGCTGTTCACAGCAGCTGCAATAGTGGTGGGAGTCAAGTGCTGCATATTAGCATATGTAAATGTTATGCAAATGTGATTATCCATGCCTCATACCTTTGACTCATTAGTAATACCCATGGGCATACTTGGAAGGCAGAAGGCTGAGAGTTGAATTCAAAATGTATTTGTCATCTTTCAGTGACCCATCATTCAGCAGCCTCACCTTGGCCTTTGGCTGAGATTTACGTAACAACTCCAGAGTAAATGGCCACAAAATTTTATAAAGGTTCCCAGTTGCCTGATCTTCAGAATCAGCTTTAGCAAGTGCTGGTTTGTGCTATTGCAATTGGCATAATATCTGGCATTTGGCTGTTGAGGGATAACAAGTTCACAAAGGGAGTCCACTATTTTTCACAGGGCCTCCATGGTTAAAAAATAAGGATGCCAACATGGTGTCCTCTAAATGGTATGGAATACATCAGCCCCAGTCAACCCAGCAGTCAATGGTCATGGATGATGTGAGTTGTGGTCCAAAAGATCTTGAGAACACCATGTTGGCTACTCCAATTATGGTGTATCTTTCAACCATGTGGCCCCTAATTAACAGAACATAGTTGGTTAAAGCACAAGATCTTTTGCCCTCAGATGCCCTCACTGATTGGCTACCAACCTTTGCAGCAAAAATAAAACCTCACAAAAACTGAGCACACTGCTGGTATAAAATGCCCCCACCCCATACAGACCTGCACTTGAAACCTCAGTACCTGTGTGTGTGTGTGTGTGTGTGTGTATTGGACTGGCTATGCAAAGCTGGGGAAAACAAATTTCTTGTGACCGCTGGTGTGACTTCCTCCTATTCTTCAGAGATTTTTACACAGTAATTCACACAGGCACTTTGAAATGCACCGTGTGCTTAAAAGGTGCTAAAATTGTACAGCTTCCTAGTAAAGCACTTTGGGCTGTCTATAAATGCTTTTCGGAAGTATATCATATTCGGGAGGGGGGGTCTTCCCTTCCCCCATTGCAACCCTGCATGCAAACTCTCCACGTAGGTACCAAACTTTATGTTTCTGTGCTAGACTTGCTCCTCTATCCTAATTCAAGGAAGGATTTTTGTTGTTGGACAAACAGCAAAGGATGGATGATGGGGCAGCATTTGAACTTGAGGGCTTCGAACAAATTGATGCCAAATGAAGTGTCTGGGCCTTGGCGTCCTGGACTCTTCTCCTCTCTAGCCTCCTTGTCCCAGAAGAACGTTGCAGGCAGAGATAACCCTCCTTTCTCCCGCCGTACAATTTATTAGATAATCTGTTTCTAATCAAGAACTAATTAAAGGAAGGGAATGCTTGGTTGGAAACGGGGATTAAACATGGAAATTATTATAAATGCTACATTTCTTGCTGCACTCAGGCTTATTCATTCCCTGGAGCTTTCTCCCTCACCTCTTGCAGGCTGTTCCTGATAATCGTGTGTGTGTGTGTGTGTGTGTGTGTGTGTGTGTGTGTGTGTCTTGCTTCTACAGCCTGCAATTCTTCATTTGGTTTTGTTGGCTAATGTTGCGTTTGTCCAAGGACATTAGCACAAAGTGTTTTCCTTCTTCTTGCAAATTCATTTGGGCAGCTGAAACAGAAGGTGGGGAGGTGTCCAGATGCACACAAACTCAAACTCTTCAAAGCAAAGCTTATGAATTATTTCATCCGATGTGGACATGGCGAACTTGCTGCTGTTCTGCCAGCAAGAGGAATTTCCTTGGGATATTTTCTTCTTTCCTTTGTCTTTCCCCTCCTCCCCTTTACTCTCCATGTGCAAAAGACTCTCCTGGTGGAAGATATTGATGTACGTGAGAGCAGCTCCCGTGTGATCGCAGCTCTTCCAGCCTCACCATCTTCTGCCTCACCTGCTAGATGTGTTGCCTGTGGAATAGTCAGGTTATGGCTCTAAGATGGCTATGTAAGTTACACCTACCCAGCTGAGGTCCACAGAAATGTTTTAGAGTCCTGGACCAGGCACCATTTGGCAGGAAGGCAAAATATCGCCATGAGCTCCTCAGCAACAAGTAGCTTTTAGCCTAAGGAAACGGCGAAAGTTTCATTTTTGGAAAGAAGAAAATTACCCAGAAAAAACAAAGATTCATTAAAAACAGAAATCCAGCAACCTCGTTTACATTTATGACTTCTACATTTAGGTCCTTTAAGCCTGTCAGAGAACTCATTGCAGCCACAATTTCTGTGGAGGCAGATTTATAAAAGCTAATAAATACGTGCTTAGCTTGTGGCTTTTGTTTTAATACCAAGAGCTCTGTTCTGCTCACTTGAACGCACAGTACAAGTTCATTTATCCAGAGTAAGGAGCATTCAGTTAAGTGGATGAATAGTCAGATATGCCGTCATTGCCTTTGTTGGCAATGACCTGGTTCACACATAATGCTGAACCATAGTTTATGTTAGCCATAGTTAATAAACCATAGTGAAAGCTGAGGTGTCTGGCAGATGATTACTTAAACCTCAGAATATCATGTCACAGAGCAGCTGAGCCTTAACAGACACTTGAAATTTTTGCTGCTCTCTTGGATGGTGGCATCCCCTTAATGATAGTTGAGGAAGTCTAGGTTGGCACAAAATGCTAAGCTATGGTTAACATCAACTAAGGCTTATAAAACAACTGCAAACCTTGGTTAAATAGCACTCTTTAACCACAGTTAATACCAGAGTTGTACTGCTTCACTGGGTTCACATACCATGCTAAGACATGGTATAATAAACTATGGTTTAGCATTATGTGCAAATCAAGCCAGTACAAAAGCTATCACAGAAAACTTCCAACACCAGATGACTTGGAGCCAAGTTATGCACACCTGCATGTGTGTTCCTTTATCTGGATATTTATTTTTAATTAAAAAAACAGTTGTGGATGGCTGCAGACTTGACTGGAAAATTGAGGGTGGAAACATTAGCAGGGAAGCTGAGACGTTTAACACATTTCTAGCAGGAACATTTTGTACTCACAATTCTCCCCCATCACTGACTCAGGGCATTGTGTGCCACACTGTATGAATCCTACAGTCTTAGGTGCATCTGATGACACTGTAAAACTATACCAAACCCTTGGGGAAAAGGTAAAGAAATAGTCCCAAGAGATCATGGTGGGTGCACTTAGATAGATGCTGCAGGGAGTACAATGACTCCAGTAAAAATGGGCACGGCAGAATAAATAAATGTAAATTCTTTCAAGTCCCTCAGATTGTGATTGGTTTAGAAAGTTCTGGAGCATCACGATCATGCAGTCTTGCGCAGCTCCTATTCATTACAAAAGGGCTTGCTCCAGAACACAGATTGCTTACAGGATATATAATAAAACAGGTGTCAAAACAGATTTCCTGCGTGGCCTTTAGCAAGTCATTTAATTTCTTTCGAGGCAATATTCTTCTTTGGGGGATGTATAGTGAGGATGGATTTGTCTCTTGCTCTTTCTAATTTTCTTTTAAAAAAAACTTTTTAAAAAACAGGACTAATAAAACTTGTCCACTTGCCTTGCAGGGGTATCGTGTGGATTAATTAGTTTGTGTTTCCTCGATGCTTTGGAAATGTGAAGCAGTGTATGCATTAAGCACGAGGCCCCCCCAATACATTACTTTTTAAAAAATAACACAAACAGCGCCATATTTCACAAGGATGTATATAACTCCTGCACTCATAATTAAATCTCTCACTCCACTGCTTGGGCTCTGCCTTCACATACCTTCCTCCTTCTAAGGGGGTCTAAAAGCCAACATCCCCTTGAATAATAGGAGAGGCAAGGAAGCAGGGCAGTGATTTATATAAAAGGTGACATCTTCACAAAGCCCAAACTTCAAAGCGACAGGCTTCAGATCCTGACTTCTCCTTTTGTTCGAACCTCCCCAAGGTCAGCGTCATTATTTTAGAAACTGCAGGGACCTTGCGATCCATCCAAATGGCAGCCCAAGTAGTCAAATAGACTTCTGCATGTCAGGCAAAGTGTTCCATGCCATCACCTGCATCCCACAGAGACTCGGCTCTTAAAGGACATGCGGAGGTGAAAATAGCCAACGAGCCGCTGCCCAGAAGAGCATTAACAAAAACTGTTTAACAAGGGTGTTTGGAGGGGTCAGTTGCTAGGCTGAAATGGGGGGAATTCTGTCCCCTTTGACTTTGCAAAGACCTTGCAGGAGTCACAACCAGGCAGCTGTAGTGACTGCAGGAGTCAAGTGTAAGCTTGATACTGGCTGGCAGCCAATCTTGAAATTGTTTTCTGTTTAGTAAAACAAAGTTACGAAACCCACCAAAAAAACCCAACCTATGAGAAGGCTGCCCGTCCTTTACATTAAGTCTGTTTTATTCTGCAATCCTCCTCTCCCCAGACCCTGCAATCAACATCTGAGGCCCTTCTTTCCATGGTTCCCCCATGAGAGGTCCAGAGGGGGGCACCATAAGAACGGGCCTAATTGAACAATCTATGGCCTTTCAAACTGTGGGAGAGTATTGTTTTCATTTGTTCATCTGCTATGCATTTTTTTTTTGCTTTTATATGGTAAACCACCCTGTGATCTCTGGATGAAAGGCAGTACAGAAATTTATAATATGATGATGATGATGGAGCAAGTCACATTGAACTCAGTGGGATTTATTTCTGAGCAAGCATATTTGTTGTTGTTTAGTCGTGACCGACTCTTCATAACCCCATGGACCGGAGCACGCCAGGCACTCCTGTCTTCCACTGCCTCCCACAGTTTGGTCAGGCAAGCATATTTAGGATCACGCTTAAATTTTACTTTTCTTTTTTTGTGGGGGGAGGACCATACCTCAGTGGTAGAGAAACTGCTCTGTGTGCAGAAGGTTGTATGTTTAACCTATACCCATACTAAATGAGTAGCAGAAAAAGATTGGCTCTCAAACTGGTCCATATACCCTCTCTCTCTCTCTCTCTCTCTCTCTCTCTCTCTCTCTCTGCAGACTGAAGGGTCTGGAAGATGGGGAAAGCAGGGATTTGGCCTGAAGGACCATTTGCTGAGACGCTGGGTGATGACTATCAGGTGAGGTAACCTTCTCTGTATTGTTTTGTATGGTTAATAGCAAGAGATGTGCAAAGTTACTGGGATGGGTGATTGAGCAACCCCAAGTGCAATTTTGCGTGGACAGGCAGAGTCCCCAGATCCCGAGCGGTCCCCCCCCCCCCCGTCATGTGGAATAACGACTCAAGACAACGTGCTATGGGATTAAATTGGCCACAACTTTATTAAATTTCAAATGTGGGTAGACCTTGGCTCAGGCATTGGGCGTTCTCCCTCCCCGGTCCCCAGCCGGGGACCTAGGGAGCATCAGGGTTATCCAGTGTGTGTGGGGGGGATGGGCTGGCTCTGGAGAACATATGTTCAAGCAGAGATAGCCGCCCCCGTTACGCCACCACCGCAGGGGAGAGCAATGATGACCTTTCGGTGTACGGTCAAAGCCTCCCTTCAGAAAACCCCTTTAACGGGGAACCCTGGTATCGCCGCCGCAAAGAGGAAGATGGACTAAAGGATTCCGCCCAAGGCCTGATACCCCCAAAGTTGTGACGTTTTGCTACGGGAAACGCAAAACCTGCCAATGCAGGGAAATTCCTTTCCGGCCCTTTAACAGCAACCTTAACGTAGCAGCGCCCGCATACCTGTGAAGAAAAGTTAACCTGCAAAACCTGTGAAGAAAAGTTAACCTGCAAAATAAGACATTAACTGAGGGTGGGTAGGGTGGGAGAAGCTCTGGAGCCAAGTGAGGATTCCTAGGTAAGATCCTCCCTCCATTGTGTGGGCAGGTAATCCCTCCCCTACCTGGCCTGGTCTCCTTGGCAACGCTTCTGCAGGTGGGATTGGGCAACTGACTGAGGTAGGCGGAGACCTCCAGGTATCCCACCTGAGGGAAGGCAAAGCAAGCCTATGCTGATGGAGCCGCTACAGATCTAGGGGCTGTGCGCGTCCACGCAAAGGGCGCCCCCCGTTTAAGCGGGCAGCGGTCATTGGTGTAATCACTAGGCTGTGCAAAAAGGATGGTGGTATATTTAATAGGGCTTGCGACATACCTGTCTTACAGAACAGGTGCTCTATCTGAACTAGCATGCATGGAGGCAATCCCTTAGCTTCGGGTTGCTAGGAAAGAAAGGGAGTTATGATACCAAAGTCTGGAACACCACACAAACCACCCGAATGTAGTTACCAGGTTGGATAAAGAATTTCTTTGAGAAAATTCTCAACTACCAACACGAGATGAGCTAAGTGGTAGAGCACAGAAGGTCCTCAGTTCAGTCCTTGGCATCTCCATGCAAGGTAGAAAAGTACACCTGTCTGAAACCCCAGAACTGCTGCTTATTAGTCAGTGCAGACGATACTGAGCTAGACAGAGAAACAGCCTATATCACTATGAGGCAGCTTCCCGATATGGATAATGAAATCTCAACATAATCAACAATTGAGAGCAATATAGTTTTGTCGGATTCTTAAGCCTTATCAGAGGGAAACTGGCCACTCTCCAGGCACTCGGCTTAAGATCCTTGTTGACCTCCCCGTCTGCGTCTCCCGGCAGGATACAGGCTAGGTCACTATCGGTGATCCTCCTCAAGCGTGAGAAAAACACACCACTCTCCCCTCCTCCCTGCCTCCCCAGGGAGGGGAAAGAGTCAGACAGAAATGTATTTACATCGCTTTATTTCTGTCCTTGCAGCAGTACAGAAAAACACGTCTGCACTCGTCAGACTCCAAACAGCAGAGCGATAAACTCCACCCCTGTACTTCCAGTACAGGTCAGATGACACTCTGAGCTAACATCCGGTGCTCAGTACAATGAAGAGACCGTCCCTTTGTTCCCATGGTACAGTCCCAAACATTCACATCCTGTTTTGCTTTGCAGCCACCTGCAGCTCGCTCTTGCATTGCTGCTTTTCCGTAACAAGTTTTACTGTGAATTCTCTTTTGGAAAAATGGGGTGGAAAAAAGGAAATAAGATTGCCACAGTTGTCTCGCCCTTGTGATCTGAATTAGATTATGAGATCTTTCATTTTAAAAGTGTCTTGGGAATGTTGAAATATGGGAAATGCTCAGGTTGGAATTTTATAGAGCTTTTTCTATAAAGAGGGTGCCATTGTAATATACTATGAATGTTAAATACTCAACATGCAGACCCTACACACATACCTACCTTCTTGGGTCCCCAACTAGATGCAGCTAGAGCATAGCCAGTGAAAAAGTAAAGCACAGGGAATGCATGGTTAGATGCTAATGGATGCTTTTTTGCTTTTGGGAAAACTGATACCAGTGGCAGGGAGAGAATCATCCAGTCTTGGCGCCTCACTGCTCTCTCATGCTCAACTCGTATATTTTTAAATAAATAGGGAGCAAGCTCCATTGAAGTCAGGGGGGTGTACTGCTGAGGGGACATTTATAACATTGTACGGTTAGGGACTGAAAGAGGGGTGTTTGGTAAGCCCAGGGCTCTCAAAGGGTGTTGTGTGCCACACAGGTGTGGTAGGAAGGGATGACAAGGGAAGATTCAAGGACAATCAAAGAGATATTTAAACGTTTCAGTGTATGCGTGTGTGCGCGTGTGTGCAGAATATGGATAGATATCTTTTCAAAATGAGAGCATGAACACCAAGTGAAAATGAGGACAATCCCAGTGGCGATCCAGAATAACCGTTCGAACAAAATGAAAGAGAACACTCACTTATAATTATATTTTGGGAATGATTCATGTTCTTATGTAGCTGAATTGTTTTGTACTTTCTGAATGTCCCATGATCATATTATAAAGTAGTTGTGTTCTGTGCTATAAATCAAGCACTGCTGGGAGCTGTTTCTTTTTGTTTTCCAATGCATTTCTTATCATTGGATAAACCCAAGCAAATTTTTATCCTGAAAGTGTGGCCCAGAAAGAAAGAAAAAGTTTGAGAACCACTGGATTAGCTGGTCTGTTTGAAGATGACATTCCATGGCTGGAATCACATGAGTGATCTTCTGGGTTGATCTTCATGGCTGACGAGATATCCCTGTTATATAGCAACAAAAGAAAAGAATTTAATTGATCGGATTATTCCAGAAGAGGTGATGCTGAGCATAGCAAGATCAGCGAGAGAGGGGCATTTGTGTGTGTCTGCAGTGTGTGTGTGTGTTTAATGTTGCTTAAGAAATGTTAGCAAGCCGCCCAATTCTTCATTGGCAAGAGACTTCCATAAGACTTTCTTCAAAACTGGTTCCGTAGGACCACATAGATCATTAGGCACAGTGAACTACAACGAGATGGAATGAAAGGCATGATAATCTGGGACCTGACAGATTGCTACTGCATGATCCCAACCTCCCCAATAGAACTCCCTTCACCTGGGTCTCACTCCCAGTTCCTAACTTTGTAAACTGGATTGCTGTGTTCTCTGGGAAAACTTGAGGGAATGCTGTACTTGAGAGAAAACAGAGATTGGTCGTGTACTGATGGGCCATTTGGGGGTGGGGTTCAATACACATACAAACACACCCATGCACAAACACAAACACACACCTTAGTGCCTTACCTGCAGAATGGGGAAAAATGGGAAAAAATAACTTCATTAGTTCAAAGAGAATAAGGCTAGGCCATGACTTGCTATGAATAAGCACGAGCTGCCTTCTGAATGAGTTGCTGCTGAATGTCACAGACTGTCCCGCTCTGCTTCTTCCCTTCTCGGCAAGGAGAAAACACAAATAGCAATTCCCTTGACTCACTTAAGCCAAAATCATGGAACTTTGTGGCTCCCTGGGGAAAGCTGACTCACGTGCCTAAAAGGATACAGATAAATGTCCACTAATCGAAACAGAAGTCACTCACGTCATTTTAGATGCTGGCTGTGATCAACACTGGGCAGTGCTTTTTCTATATATATATAAAATGTTTAGGGGTACTCTCATTTTGACTCAAGAAAATCACCATTTTATAGGAAAATCAGGAAAATGAATGCAGTAAATGGACAAAAGTACAAAGATTCACAAAATGTTTAGGGGTATGTGTACCTCTGCGTACCCCCTTTAAAAAGCACTGACACTGGGTATAAACGGATATGTGAGATAATGGAGCATGTAACTTGAATTCATCACCTACTTCTCCAAATTCTCAATACAGATGTTGCTGTTGTTGTTGTTGTTTAGATTTCTATACCACCCTTCACCCAGGGCTCACAGGGCAGTTTGGAATATAAAAAGACAAAAATACATAACACCCCTACATAAAATAGTAACAAACAAAAACAACAGAGAGAGAGAGAGAGAGAGAGAGAGAGAGAGAGAGAGAGAGAGAGTTAGTTTAAAAGGCCAAAAAAAATGTTTAATTAGCCAAAGATGTGGGAGAAGAGGCATGTTTTTGCCTGGTCCCTAAATATATATGATGAAGGCACCCCTGAGGAGAGCGTTCCACAAACAGAGAGCCACTACAGAAAAGGCCTGTTCTTGTATCTGCATGTTTGGCTTTGGGAAGCAGACACATGGCAAGCAAACACAGCTTTAAATCTTTACTTCCACATCCCTCTCACTGTGATTGGGCTGCCCTGGCAAAATAATTCACTGTGACTAAAGAGAAGACTCCCTGGAAAAGACCCTGATGTTGGGAAAGATGGAGGGCACAAGGAGAAGGGGACAACAAGAGGACGAGATGGTTGGACAGTGTTCTCGAAGATACAAACATGAATTTGACTAAACTGCGGGAGGCAGTGGAAGACAGGAGTGCCTGGCATGCTCTGGTCCATGGGGTCACGAAGAGTCGGTCATGACTAAACGACTAAACAACAACAAAGCTTAGACTAAACGACTAAACAACAACAAAGCTTGGACCTGCCCCACAAAATTAAATATCCTTGCACCTCCCCATACAACACTCAAGTTCAGGGCATTTATGTTTTCAGCTTGGTATTTGGTTTTGTTTTTTAATGCAGCAGTTCAGGGGCACCCAAGTCCACAGAGCTACTTGGATTTTAGGCTGGTCCAACTCAAGATGCCCTGTTAACAGGGCATGAGGAAACCTCACCTGACTCATCCCTATCTGCTTCCTGATTCAGGAAGTTCAGAGCACCAATGCACACCCTTCGTGCCCACTCTGTACTTCCTGATTCTTCTAATCTTTGTATAAATTTGCCATTGACTTTCTTTCTTTTCCTGCTGCTTTGCTCATTTTCTATATTCCTTTGGAAGCAGATGTCAGAGAAGGCTCCATCCTTTATCTAACTCCCATCGATTTACATGCGACCCCCTCTTGTATCACGGGGAGGATGAAAAGGCACAGCACAGCAGGCTCTTTCTGCACCGAGGGTGCAGCAGGTGTGCAACTCAATTGGGAAGCAGGCACAATTGAGTCGAGTGCACAGAGGATGCGGGAAGAGAGTTCCCATCATGGAAAGCAGGGCAAGGTAGAAAGACAAATCAGGGATGAGCGCTGTAAAGAGGCATCTAATCTAGCTCGGCTAAATGCACCCCCCTCATGAAAGTCAATGGTATTAAGCAACAGATGCACATGGTTTATATACAGCAGACTCTGTTGCAACATTTTATTCACAGTCTATAATAACTCTGCGGGAGAGGCAAGGTTATATCAGGGCAAAACCTGGGTGGGAATCAGAGCTGGCTTCCAGAAATTTTCCACTCTGTTAGTGTTGAAGGAGGAGAAATTATCCAGTGGCCAGAGGTCTGGCAGGCAGCATATGAATCCATGGTCAAAACATTAGCATTGGCGTACTCTCTAATATCCCACTGATGAAAATTGGTACGTGGGACCCCCAGATCCAATTCGTGGAAGGGATCACACTTCTGCCCCACCAGCCAGGGGGAAAAGGAGCAGGGGGGCTGAATTGGTGAGGGGGCAGGCTCCCCATACCCCAGGCCAAAGCACCAGGCAGGACTCACTTCAGGGGGTGCACAGTTTCAGCAGTACGAAGGCAAACAGGAGCTAGCGGGCATCAAGAGCCGATCTGCTCCTACCTCCAGTTCAAATCCCCACTCCTGCCACTGTTGGGCACATGTCCACACACAAACACAAACACACACACACCACCCCAATGCAAAAACACATCTTTGGGTCCCATGCTCTCATGCGAACCAACTGACTCACACAAGAGCATGGGACCAAAAGTCTGGACATTCAGTCAGAAGCTGGAATGGCTCCTGTAATACCAGGGTGTCCCGGTCAAATCAGGACAGTTGAGGGGTATGCACAGTAGGTGGGTATGTTGCCTATCTACCAGTGAGCTAGGTTCAATGGTAATGGCAAATGACAGCAGCAGAAATTGTTCCTGCAGCCTGGCCACCATGTTGCACCCTCCAGAACACCCTGGGGCATTGTAAGAGGAATGGAAGCCACAGTGTATGCACAAAATGGTAGAAGACATATGGACACTGGCGGAGGAAGGCGAGTGCAGAGGGTGCGGTGCACACCATGTGCCAGCCGTGAGGGCGGGTGACATTGCCGTGCCACCGTCCCCGCTTGCTGTGTGGGCATTACCCCCGGACGCTCACCGCATGAGCAGTGCCCCCAGAAGCTCGCTGCATGGGCAGCAGACCACTAGGGACAATGCTGCCGCGGGCAGCTGGCAGTGGCCCTCCTGATGCTCACCGTGTGGACGGCAGGCGGCCAGGGAAGCTTGTCGCATGGGCGGCAGGCGGCACCCCCCCCCACACACACACACTCGCCGCACGGACAGTGGGCGGCTAGGGATGCTTGCCATGTGGGCTGCTAGCCCCGCCCCCACTCTGCTCCGGGTGCTGGGGCAGGTAGCTCCGCCCCTGCATATGGAGCAAATTCTGTAGAATTGCCTTTTTATTATGCAGTGAATAAAGGAAAAAATATTGGAAATCTCAGGGATTTTGAAAAATTTTGGCTCAGCTCTATTGGGAATATCTGTGAGTGTCGGGAGGAGATGCTGAAAATATGGAAAGTGAAAGTCAAGCATGACTGTTCCCCATATCATTGGATGGCGATCTGGCCACCAGCACTGTTGTAGTTTTGCTTGAGCTTCAACGGAAGTGCACAATTTAAGTGCTGCACCAAGTTAGAAGCTTCCAGCTCTTATAGAGGTTATTTGCAACTGATAAAGACAGTTCAGTTGGCTAGGCTGATCGCCAGTCACCCTCCCAACGAGAGCTTGCCAAGACTGGAGATGCCATCTTAATGGGAAAAGCATTACGTGAATTAGATAACGCATGAGAAGACGTGAGATCAGCAAAGATCGGAGCCTCTCTTGCTGAGTTATGACAGAGATATTGACTCAGCACTAGAGATGTAAGATTTCTGGAAATGCTGAAGCCATAGAGAAAATACCACCCCGCCTAATTTCTGCCCTGCTGCCCTCCCTCCCCAAAGAGCCCATTTGGCACATGTATTGTATTTAAAGGTATAAGGGTACAATACTGAAAACTAGTCACGGAACAAAAGTCTTTTTAAAAATATTATATTTTTTGCAATTTTCAGTTGTACACACATTAAAATCAAAAACAGCAAAAACAGGAGTATCTGTGTGGTGTTTCCCTCGTTTTACACTTCAGTTTTTATCAGTGAGACTCGATATGCAGGTATGGAAATGTTTGGTCTTTTTACATAGTTCTGTACAAGGCTGTGTATAGAATATGACCCCCTGTTTTAAGCTAGTATGATATAATACAGTCTTCAGCAATTTGGTACTCTCCAGATGTTGTGGACTACAAGTCCCATTGGCCATTGCTGATGGTGAAGGATTATAGGAAGTGTAGTCCAAAAGTATGGAGGACACCAGGTTTGGAAAGCTGATATATTGGGTAGCTGGCCTCTGACTGGAAAGACCTGGGGCCACATCATGCATTCCATTCCAAGATACACCTAAGATGTGTTAAGTGAACATCCAAATATGAAAAGTGCGAATAAAACAAATGTATTTGCAGACCATAAAGAAGGCTGATCGCCGAAGAATTGAGGCTTTTGAATTATGGTGCTGGAGGAGACTCTTGAGAGTCCTATGGACTGCAAGAAGATCAAACCTATCCATTCTTAAGGAAATCAGCCCTGAGTGCTCACTGGAAGGACAGATCCTGAAGCTGAGGCTCCAGTACTTTGGCCACCTCATGAGAAGAGAAGACTCCCTGGAAAAGACCCTGATGTTGGGAAAGATGGAGGGCACAAGGAGAAGGGGATGACAGAGGATGAGATGGTTGGACAGTGTTCTCGAAGCTACCAGCATGAGTGTGACCAAACTGCGGGAGGCAGTGGAAGACAAGAGTGCCTGGCATGCTCTGGTCCATGGGGTCAGGAAGAGTCGGACACGACTAAACGACTAAACAACAACAACAACATTTGCAGACCTGTGTCTGGTATAGGTAGACACGTCCGAGAGTTGTGATTGGCTAATACACACACTTGGTGGTATTTCAAGCAGCACGATCCTAGGTATGTCTGATTAGGAATAAATCCTACTGAGTTGAAAGGGAGCGTAGCTTAGATTTCCCTTTGTGTAATCTGGAAAGTGACTCTTAGTCATGAAACTCATGGGTTAGGTTTGGCAATATCAATGTACCTCAGTCTACCCTAAATGGTTGTTGGGGTCATAAGAAACTATAACCCTATAACCCCATGCACCCCTCTCTGAGCTCCTTGAAGGAAGGGCAAGGTACAAAGGCCACACACACACACACACACACACACACACACACACACACTTCATCAGGAAAACACAACTTCTGAAAACCTTTACAGCAAATATGTTTACCAATTTATTCAGAGTCTTAATTCCCCCACCCCACCCCCTATTCCTGGAACCTCAGGGCAGATGAGAACATTTGGAAACAAAAAGAAAATATCACCTAAATTAACATCTAAAGTCACAAATCTCTGTGATGGAGGAGTCATCGGAGCAGAGTCACTGTCATGTTTGCAGAGCCGGCTTCCCTAGGAAAGTGCAGCGTGGCCGGGAATTAAGCGTTGTGTTCATATCTCTCTTCTAAATGAATCAATTGCTCAAACATTTTGCAACACAAACTCTTCCACTCCAGTACTTAAGGAAAGGAGCAGTTTGCCTTAACAGAAACAAATAGGAATCATTTCAACAAGATGAAAAATTGGGCTTGACAGACACATTTTGCTTTCATGTTCAGCCTCCAGCTAACGTCGTATTAAAGATTATGGGTGGATTTATTTATTTATTTGCCTCCCTGGTGTCATGGATTTGTGACTTTCGGTGTAGGGGGAAGGGATGTATTATCCTTCAGTGTATACCTGTGTGGTATAGCTCACTTGTTTAAGGCAACTGAGTGCAACTTCTTAAACGTATTCCTTCTTTCACTGCACAGTCAGGATGCCCTTTTGCTCTCTCCTTGCAGCAGTATAAACTTGGGTAATAGGCTGCCTGCAATAAGTGCTTAGAAAAAGGGATTTTGCCTAGTGGTCCTGTGAGATGCTACACAAGCTGTTTAGGGCCCAGGTCTGGAGATCTCCAGGCAAATCTGGTCCCCAGGTGAATGATTCCTGACAAATAGCCACTGCTGATTCAAAGAGAGTGATGTAGTGCAGTGGTGAGGAGCCTCCAACCTCTGGGTTTAATTAGACCTGCCGGGCCTCCCGGTTTGGCCCATGAGGCTGCTTGGAGTTGGCCAAACCCACCTGTCACTCATCTGACATCAGCTGCAAGGCGGGATATCAGAAGTTTACAGTGACCAACCAGATGGCTTCGGGAAGCCTGAGAGCCACAATGTTCTTCTCATTTATGGTTCCCAGCATACTGTCTCTGACCGTGGAAGTAGAACATAATTCAATGCTCGTGAAGGGACAGTGTCCTCCATCACACCTGAGGCTGACTAGTTTAGGAAACATGCAGTTTATATTGCTCTGTCCAACAGCGGTGAATGACTTGGGGTGGGGCCTTATGAGAAGCAGCCATCATCTGCCATCTGAGGTGGGTTCTTCACTCTTTCTTATACTAGGTCTGACCCTTTCATCCAGTTCATAACTATTTTCCAGGGAAATGAGAAAGAACTGAGATCCACCTCTGCCACTGGCAAGACAAACACAGGAAAGTTACTACTTGGTTTTCTTGGTCCATTTTCAGTCAACACTGCTTCCATATCAGGAGACACTTGATTCAGGACTCATGGAGTGGGCCTCTCAGAGGCCTATTTAGAGTGAAAGAGGAAGGACTCTCTCAAAGACTTCCTTTGGAATGGAGATATTCAGGTGTGTGTGTGGGCAACCATACCATGACATACAATTTCTTATTCCTTCCCACAAAGAACAGAATTGTGGGGGAGTTGCTTTTTGTATTTTTTTGTTTTTAAGCTCAGCTATAAATTTCTAGAAGCTGGAGGTTTTTTCACTGGACTTTATCTTTCTTTCCCAGTCTCTGCATCAGAGAAAAGAAAAGGCCTTTGAAGGCCCCATGGTCCAACATTTTTCGCACTTGATTCCCTCCCTCCATTCCTCTCTTATTTTTCTGGCAATAAACAACAGCTTGGCTTCAACATCAAAACTTCCAAAGTCCAGTTAGTAACACCATGGCCAAGGTTATTTCACATCTTGTATGAGTTACCCTGGGATGGTGGCTTGGGTTGGGGGATATCTACCTTTAGGCAATAGGAATTCAAATACCATATTATATATAACTGATTGAGCCAGTGTAATGCCAGCTGGTTCTCTCTAATGATACCATATATCAGAAAGGACTTACACTATATTACCTGCCATGTGGTGGATGTAGTCATTTGCTACAGAACTTGGAGAAACAAACATCTGAAAGGCCAGCAGGAATTCTAGCCCAGTGGCTTTCATTCAGAAAGAAACCAGAGGAGGGAGGGAGGGAGGGAGGGAGAGAGGGAGAGAGAGAGAGAGAGAGAGAGAGAGAGAGAGAGAGACCTGAAAGACTTGGCCAGAAACTTTAGTTCCAGCAGCTGCCCACAGCCCCTAGCAGAGTCCCATCACAACTCTCTCTCAACACCACCTGCTCTCCTTGCAGAGGTGTCTGGCTTCTTCTTGGCCATGGTCAAAAATGTGTGGGGTTGGAAGGTGCCTCTTCATTGGTGGCTGTGGCAGCTGTTGTAACTAATAGCTACAACAGTCATTGAGGCTTTTCACCAGAAGGAGGCTCATTCATGGATTCCTGTGTGAACCAGGGCTGTGATGGCTGCCTATTTCTTAATCTGGGCTGCTTCTGAGCAGCAGGCCAAACCTTCATTTTTAAGGAGGAGTAAATAAAAGGTAAAGCGACCCCTGACCATTAGGCCCAGTTGTGGCCGACTCCGGGGTTGCGGTGCTCATCTCGCTTTATTGGCCGAGGGAGCCGGCGTACAGCTTCCGGGTCATGTGGCCAGCATGACTAAGCCACTTCTGGCGAACCAGAGCAGCGCACAGAAACGCCGTTTACCTTCCCGCCACAGCAGTACCTATTTATCTACTTGCACTTTGACGTGCTTTCAAACTGCTAGGTTGGCAGGAGCAGGGAGCAAGCAATGGGAGCTCACCCCGTCGCAGGGATTCAAACCGCCGACCTTCTGATCAGCAAGCCCTAGGCTCTGTGGTTTAACCCACAGTGCCACCCGCATCCCAAGGAGGAGTAAATACCTGGCATTAATTTAGACACAGAGCATTTCCTTGCCCCTTAGCTTCTTCTGCCTTTCCTTTGCAGTACTAAGTTCCAAATGGTCTTTTTTTTTTTAATCAGCCATAGCTCACTAGAAAAAATGAATAGATTTTCTATTTTTTTTATAATAATATTTATTAGAGTTTCCAATAATACAGAAAACAAAAAGAAAAAAAATCATCCTTTACAATCCCATTTTCAATAACTTTTTTCCGCGACTTCCCCTCACCTCCCCTTCTTGTATTCCAAGTCCAAATATTTATCCAACAAGTTCTTATCCCTAATTTTTTAACCTTAATTTGTTATTATATTTATTTATATTAAATTTTTAACCTTAATTCATTATTATATTTAGTTCAATTTATATATCAATTTTTAACTTATATACCTCAGTCATTTGTAAAAAACTTTTTCTAAGGTCGACCCTGTTTCCCTTCCACGAATTCCCCATTCTTATACTAATAGCAACACAGAATAACACAGAATAGAAAAAATCAAGCCCCCTTTGGACTTCCAAAACCCCCCTCCCTTCCCCGGTTTCAATCCCAAAACCATAGTCCATTAGTCCATCTATTATCAGCCTGACAACCTCACGTCCGAGGCCCTTAAATCTTTCTCAGTCCCTTTCTGCCGGCTTCTTTGAAAGTCCCTTGTATTTAACACCCAGTCTTGGAGGGGCACTCTCTCTATAATATCCATGTTCCTTCCAGCCAGGCCTCCTTGTTTAAAGGTGGAGCTCAAATCCTGTTTCTTAGATCCAAATGTCCCAAGAGCTCCAGCTTCCACCTTGATCAAATTAATAGTCCATAGATCTTCAGATCCCCACAAAAGAAGATCTTTCCATTCCTCATTTCTAAGTTTTATATCCATCTTGACAGGCCTCCGGCTCTCATTTGCCTTCTGTAACATTGCAGCCCCTCCTTTCTGCTCCTCCTGTTCAGCGTGTATCTCTTCCTCCTCTTCCTCAGTTTCCTCTAGTTTCTTTTCTTGTCCAGCTGCCTGGGTTTTGTACGTCAAGTCCTTTTCTAGCTCAGTAGATACATTTGCTGTTGACTTCAAATTTGTAGCACTTGTAGACAAAACATGACCTTGCTCGTACATCTTTCGCAACTTTCCCATGAGAAAAGCAACCTCATCCAAGTCAGCCAGTATTTTCCGACCTATTTCCATTCTTGTAATGTCCCTGAATCCCCTCTAGAGGGATTCTGGTTATTTAGTATTCCTTTCACTTCCAATCCAAAAGTTAAGTTAATTTGTTTCAGTCCTTCTTTATTTTCAACAACTTGTAACAATATAACCGGCTAAACCAAAGCTTTCTATTTTTTCCGACTTTGACAGCTAATTTGACAGCTGTCAAAATCTTCTGTATCTCCTCAGCAGGCTCCTCTCGCGGATCACTCCCGGTCCCGGGAAGGGTGGCACTTGATCAGAAAATAAGCTCTTATCCTCCAGCACAGTAAGTTATACTTTTAAATCCGTGGAATTAATAACTTTTATCCAAAAAAGAAAGAAGGACTCTTCTCTCGACCTTAGCTGTCAAATGCTTGCTTTAAGGTGTTTACAATGGGGGGGAGACAGACTTCCTCTTTGCACCTCCCCGCTCATGCCGAATCCACAAAAAAGGAAAATTTTTAATCCAGTTTCCAAATTACTCACGGGTTGTTGTTCTTGGTTTTTAGTCCAAATTTTCAAAGGAAGAAGTCAGCGCTCTCCGACGAATGGCATGCGGCTTCGCTCGGCAGGGGAAGCAGTAGACTCACAGCACCGCGCCGCTCCCCGTCCCCCGTTCCGTAGCCTTTAAAAAGGCTCCTTCGCGGGTCGGGAGGGCGCTAATGGTGCCCGCCGAGTCACCAGGTCCACGGGCATCCGCGCCCGTGGTTTTTGAGGGTCCTCGCGTCGCCGGCGCGGCAGAACCCGATCCCTGTCGAGCAGACTCCCTCCGGAGCTCGGCGGGAATCCGCCATTCGGCGATGGCGCCAACCCGGAAGTCCTCTGAATACATTTTCTAAATAAGGTTAAGATGTGACTGTAAGGTGTAAAATTAAGTGCATTTTCACTTTAACGTGCATGTGTAGAGGAGAGAGAGAGGCTGATCAACTCTGTGGTCTATGTGTTTCATATATACCTAAAAAGCAATTCTTATGTGTGAATTCCTTCAAAAATGATAAAATTATTCAAAACATAAACTAAAAGTAAAATATCACCAGAAATTTATAAGATATAACAAAAACTAATATTTGTAAAACTGTGACCCTCAAAGCCCAGTGCTTTGTCCCTCTGAGGTTTGCGCCCTAAACAGCTGCCAAGTTGGCCTAATGATATAGCACCAGCCCTGTCTTCTGGGCGACTTTTGGGGGTCCATTTGCCAGTGGTGGGTGGGGCAATGAACATAAATGTTATGCGTGCTAGTTTCTACACCAGAGCTTTCTAAACTTTTCATGTTGGTGACACACTTTTTAGACATGCATCATTTCACGATACGGTAATTCAGTTTTACTAGCAAACCGGAGATTAAACTAACCCCTTTCCAGCCCTGGGAGGAGCGTGGGGAGCGTTCCCATGACACACCTATACACTGCAGCTGGCACACTAACACATTACGGCACACAGTTTGGAAAGCTCTGTTCTACACTAACATACCTCTCTGTACTTCAATCAGGGAAGAAGAAGGTATTACCAGAGGACAGATTCCAGCCAGGCAAAAACATTTAAGGAAGCTATGAAGCAGGGCCAATTTAGGGGTGGTTTGGGGTCAGAGTGGTGGTTTGGGGAAAGTCCCAAGGGCCAGTTGAACAGGCTTGTAGGACTGCATTCATCCCCTGAGTCTAAGGTTCCCCACCCCTGTTGTCAGAGGGTGGGACACCCATTCCGGTGGCTTCATCCCTGTGCCTCTCAAGTTAGAAATTAAGCTCCAGCTGTAACCCACACAACTGTATTCTGTTTGTGTTGGCAAATAAGCTGAGGCAATTTCCAGGGTGACCTTAGCGGCAAATTGCCCCAGAAGGAAGAAAAGGGAAAAGAAAGGAGGATAAAAGAGCATGCAGACAATATATGTATTTATTTCTAGGCTCGGGATTATTTCTTGATTAATTTGCAACCTGCTGCTCATTTGCTCCTATTCATTTCCTACTTAGCATTTAGAGGAGTGTGCCTGACGAAGAGAACTTTCAGCATGAAATTTGTGTGATGTTGGGAGCGGGCGAGTAATTGGCCTGGAAAGAGCAAAACAAAACAGCCTCCAGGAAAGAATATGAACCTAATTTGAAACCTTTTAAAGACGGAAAATGGATGTAGATTCCCATCATCACACAGCTAAAAGTTGCACAACATAATAAAGAAGCATTACGAAAGCTGCCGGGTGCTAAAATGCAAACATTATTTTTTTTAATAATAATGTAAAAAAAAAAGCTCCACATATCAAATACAGATGCAGATAAAGACCTAAAGTGGTCTTGCAAATTATAGGCTTTCATATCCCTCTATTTTATAGTGTGATATCATCGATATTAACAGGACAATATATCATTACAAGAGAGGGTTGGCTAGCTGCCTTGAAGGAAGGAGCCTCAAAACTGTTCAGACTGCATTTATCCTGCAGCAAATTGTATTGGGGAGAGGGGAGCTGTTAGGTGTACTGTTCCCATGGCAGAACAGATAACTCCAGCCCTAGGTCACCTATATATTGTGCCCAGGTGGGGAAGATGGAGCCTGCAGTTGACTGGTGGTGCCCTTCCCTACTGGTGCATGGGCCTTGGCAGGGGGCCAAGTATTCCAACCACTAATGCCAGCCCTCAGACAGGGGCTAGCGTTATTTGTTAGTGGCCTCCATTGAGTTCCGCAAGGCTAAGAAAACTGGCTGTGGTCTCAGAAACAATTAAGGTATGAAGTGAGGGTATGATGCTCACACAAACCGGTGGGAGAAACCAGGAAGAGAGTTTAACCTCCTCCATAAAAATAATTTCCAGTTCCCTTTTCCCTATTGTTGAATCTTATGAATCCACAATGCAATTGGATACTGAAGGGGCAAACATGGGGTTAGTTTAGCAAACTAGTTTGTCAAATATTCTCTTTCTCAAAAGTGATTTGCCTTTAGTGTGTGGGATGGGGAGAAGCAAATTTTTGGAGCTCAAAAACTTGAATGGGATATGGAAATTTATAAATAACTTTTAAATGTGTGGCTAGAACTGGATTGGGGAGATAGTTTATAAAGCTGATATTTTTATGTTTAATATTTTTAAAGTTTTCTATATAGGGCCAGCTTTAGATGAAGAGAGGCCCTAAGCTACTCCACTTGTGAGGCCCCTGCCCATCCCTCACCCTCACAACTAGAAGAAAATGGAAGAGTGTTATAAACAAAATATAGTGAAGCCAAGGATGATGGTGGGTTTTTAAAATTCTGCAATTCACAATTTCTCCTTTAAAGAACGTAAGATATTATTGAGTTGCCCTGCCCTCGCATGAAGTCTTGGGTTTACAATTTTGGGAGAGGGGAGACTGTGGCACTGGGGAGCGGTCAGGCTGGTGAGGCCCCCTAGACTTAGAGGCCCTAGGCTTCAGCCTACTTAGCCAATACATAAACCTGGCTCTGGTTCTATGCACCCTATATTGAGGCGTCAGTGTTCCTAGAGAAGCAATGTGCTGCATAATGTTTGGTATTTTGCACATTTTCTTTTTCTAAAAAAAGAGTGTTAACATTTTTTAAAAAAAATGTTGAAAGGAAGTGTTCTTGTATTGATTTCATTCTGCATTTATTGAAATTTACACATGCCCCAGAGTGAGACGTTTTGTCGAAACCCTTTGGACAATGTATTTTTTGAAGTAATAAATTATCCTTCAGGCATTAGTTTGAGGTTTATCTCCCTCTTCTTCTTTTTTTCTGTGTTTTTCTTCTTCTATAAATAATCTAAATTCATTGAGCCTAGATATACGTATGTCATGATCATACCCAGGTCAAAAAAAATTTTGTTTGCCATGGCCTTTCTGAACTGATCACTAATGCCCTTATGGGATGCTGTTTTCTTTCTTTCTTTCTTTCTTTCTTTCTTTCTTTCTTTCTTTCTTTCTTTCTTTCGCTTCATTGTATTGGGGCTGTTTGTTGTTGGGTTTTTTATGACTTCGTATGGTTTTAAATCTCTGGTTACTTTTAAAAACTAAATATTGTAGATGAAGATATTCATTTCTAGTATTTGTACCCTGCTCCTGAACTCAAAGGCTCCCAAAGACATTTACAGAGAATAAATTAAAATGAAATCAGGAAGTGAGCTGGGGGGGGGGGGAGAACCCATACCAATCAGATGTTATTATAAAGTGCAATAATCTCTTTGTGATCTTGAAAATAACCCTGGCCATATGATGAGCTACCTAAGTATGCATCAATAGGCAAGTGGACTCTGTGGATGGTATTATAAACAAATGGCAAATAATAACAATATTTGTGTTCGTTTATTTGACAATTCATGGGTTTCACCCAGAATTGTGCACATATTGGCGTAAACATAATATGAGCAAAACCATATGTATTCACTGGGACCTGACCATATAACAGAATGTGGGGAGATCTCATCTCAATTTATTTTGATTATGTAAAGCAGAACTGAGGCAGCATAAGGAAGCCATATTTGCTGCAACTGCCCTCCTGAAATGTACCAAGTTGGCTATATTCTGCCAACTTGGTTAGAAATATAAATGCAACTCATTAAACTTTTCAATTCACTTGCTGCAACTTTTCAGCAAAACTCTTCTACAATTTCATGAGACCTACCAGACCACCAGCCTGTTGGGTGATTTAAACAGGGGTTTTCTCCCCTCACATTTTCCAAAGGTACCATGGTGCACCTGAATCAGCACAACCGGACACCTGCATCGCCCCCCAGTGACAGCAAAATATGCCTCTCTTCCATATTGGTCTCTACAGTCACAGCAGGCACTGTAATTTCCTAGTGGTTTTACTTCACCCCCAAAGGCACACTCTTCCATTGTCTCACGAGACAGGCAGATGCTAACTATTTTGGAAAGTTGCTTGTTTGCTCTACATTTGGATTCCTTTTAAAGTATCCGAACCAAATTCTACATGATCAAGGAGCAGGTTTCATCTGTGGTTGGATACAATTGGGTGCCATTTTCAATCAAGATGGCGGACAACTTTGCATAGCTGCACTGATTTTAACCACTGATGGCACTGATTTGGGAGCTTCTTAGCATTCCTAACAGCAGTTCCTACATATGATTTATAATTTCAATTTTCTTTGCAGTTGATGTTTTGCGGAAACATACAGTTATGGCCATAACTTGCCACTTAAATTTCATTCCCTCACTGCAGTAGCTGGAATGGTCATGAACATAGAAATGCAGAGAGAGGATATTCTTCTGCCGTAATGACCAATGCTCAGCTGCCCCTTTGTTGTGGTCCCATCAGTTGCCGCCCTTCTCAGAGTCAACCAGAAACAGCTTCACCACATCAGGTTGGTTTGGCCAAGCTTAAAAGGTGCTCCTTTTTGAAAAATTGATTAACAATGACACATTTAAAATGATAGTGCAAATTAATTTCTGAATTACACCATTAGTATGTAATTAATTTCTCTGCTCTGTGAAATAAAGATATCACTGACGAGCACCCACTGTCTAAATCTATAAAAGAGAAAGGATGCTGAATGAAGACTCCATTAATGTATAAATTGATTTTTCCATTTAGCTTCTTCTGAGGGATTTCTCCACCCCCCAGTGCATTTATTTTTTTCCCCTCCAAGGGGGGGGGGGGAGTTGGAGAAGCAGCCTAATTTATACTTCCACTGGTAATCAAAAGATCATGAATGTTCATTTCAACCAAATAATGTCATTATCAAGGCTGTTCGAGCCGGTGTTGCCGTGGAAACGTAAAATACTGATGCTTCAGGTTGGACATTTGAGCTCTCTTGTGCAAGCGCAATAATGAGGGGTGAATGTTACAGTGCCAGTTCTGGGGTGAGTGGGAGGGCCGCCACAGCCACCCTGAGTCACGTGGGTGCCTCATTCATGCACCTCACTACTTCAAACTACTTGAAACGTGACCCTTCCTCTCCCTAAGATGACCTGTTTCCTCTTTAGAACATAAAAGGAGGGATGACCTTGAAGGCTTGAGAAAAGGAACACAAGTAGAGCATCATTAATGCAGCTTGGAAATTAACCAAACTATGCAGCCGAAAAGTAGTAAGAACCCAAAGGTTGGTTTATTTTTGTAAGCCACTTAATGAGAAACAGTATCGAAGCGATGTACATAAAACAGTAAAAGAAGGATCAATAAGATACAGAATCAACAACATTTAAGAACATAATGATGTGCCTGGATACACTTGCTGAAAGTTTGTATTGGACATCTGAAGCAATATATAACAACGGTCCCTGCCTAATGGTAATAAGAAGGGAGATCCAAAGAATGGGGGCTGCCATACTGTGGAGAAAAATGCTGTTTGGGACGTGTGAAAGGGCAAGCTCTGTAAATCAAAGAAGGCAACCCCTCAAGCAAACTGGTCCCAACCCATTAAGGGCTTTACATACTAATAGCTAAACCTTGAACTTGACTTGGCAGCCAGCACAGATCTTTCAGCAGAGGTGGAAGATGCTGGCTGGATCTCACTCCCGTCAGCGATTGTGCTGCAGCACTCTGCACTAGCTCCAGACTATCCACAAGGGAAGTCTCATATGTAATGCATTACAGTACTCTATTATTACCAATGCCTGGACTACTGTGGGCAAGGTCTCCCAGTCCAGGAATAGCTGGAACTGTTGCACCAGTCAAAGTTGGTGGAACGCATTCCTAGCCACAGAGGTCATCACCTAGGCCCCTGATGACAAAGATGGATCCTTTAGAAGAATTGCAAGCCCCATACAGAGTTGGCACCTTGCCAATTTCTTGGACACAGGAGGCACTCACCTACAGTCCCTCTGTCTTGCCAGGATTCAAGGTCAGTTTATTTTCCCTCTTCCAGCCCATCACAACATCCAGACTCAGGGCCTGCACAGCTTGTCCTCACCCAAGTATTATGAGCTTAGTGTCATCAGCATAATGATGGCACCGTGCCCCAGATTTCTTAATGACAACTCCCAATGGCTTCATATAGATATTACCATATTTTTTCATGCATAACACACACACACACACACACCATGTATAAGACGACCAATCTGGTGTGACAGTCTCTTCCTCATTCCATTCTCAATCAAAGTAATGAACCAGGGTGACCAAGACTGATTTGGCCCCCATAAACAGGCCTGAACCCTGTCTGGAATGACTCTGGGTGATCAGCATCATCTAAGAATGCCTGAAGTTGCTTGGTCGTGACCTTCTCCACCACCTTTCCTTAAGAAGGGGAAATTAATTTTTGACTTGTTAGCTGTTAGTCCAGAGACTCCAGATCAATGGGGCTGGGGCTAGCAGGGAGCAGGTGCCCCATGCCTGCTTTCGTATCATTGCCAGAAATTTGCTCCAAGGAAGCAAAGTCTTGTGGCACTTCACTCAACCATTCCAATTAGAGTGGGACATCCTGGAATTACAGAAGTCATCCTGGCTTCTGATTGGATCCCAGAATGTCTGAACTTTTGGTCTCACACTCTCACATGAATCAACTGGCTCCCTTGAGAGCTCGGGACCAAAAAACAGGCATCCTGATTTTGATCAGCGCGATGTTGGAGGGTATGCATCACTTATCACAGGTCATTCTCTCCTAATGGGAGAAGGAGGTCATGTAGCTGAGGTCAACAGCCGACTGGCTGTGCTCTGCTGCCTACCTTTATTACTGAACCCACTTGTGAACAAAATCTTCCCTGTGGGCTTAAGCTCCAGGTCCTGAAACTGGTGCTACACGGCCAGCATCCATATTTATAGTTGTGCTGTGTCATTTATGCAGATGATCCTTTGACTGATATGCAGCATTATTTTAACGGCAGCGAGCTATTTTAAAATATACATGCCGCTCTAGAAATATGCCCGCTCTCATCGCCACCAGGAGAAGATGAATGGGAACGCTTTAAAGAGAAACCAGGTACTCCATCTTGTCGGAAACGTTGCTTCGGCGCTTGCAAAAGTGCCGATCAGAAGCGCCGGATCTTTTGCAGCTGATGTTCTAGCAACTGAAGCGAACCCCTTGTCCCTACTCACATCAGGCATCCTGCCCTGCAGATCTTATGAAGGGAAAACAGCTAGAAATCAGGCCCAAAAAGGAAGAGGAATTCAAAAAATAATTTAAAGCAGATGCGGGAAAACCTGTTTCATCCTGAAGGCCACTTTCTTTTCTGAGCAGCTTTCAAGCGGCCACATGCCAGGGGTTGGTGGAGCCAGAGCCAACCGTGAGAGAAGCAATGAATGCAAATTTTGCCTTTGTACAATAGACTAGGGACTCAGCTATACAGCTGCAAATAGAACGTTTTAAATGTGTTGTAAAGTGCAATACACAAATGTGACACTAGATGGCAACAGTGAGCTATGCCAAATTCAATGTATTTTTTGAAACGTTTTGGGGAAAAACATTTTCAAAGCGTCTTTATATGTGTGTGGATTCCACCTAGTTTCTTCACACACTCACACAACTCTCTCTATCGTCCTTCCAGGCAAGCAAGAGTCATTATCGGAGTCCAAGGGCACTTTTTCAGGCAGGGAAAACATTTAAGTATGATGCAAAACCAGGTCAGTGAGTGAAGTGGCTTGGGGAGAGGAAGTGTGGCTGTGGATGAGGTGAAGTCCTGAAGTTCTCTCCCCACCCCCACCCCACTCTTCTACATTCTACATTCTTATAACTCTTGCTTAATACAATGAGCTTTATACACATTGCCTTGATAGTTCCCGTAGCACTCTGCCACAGCTATAGGCAATGCATCTCCACAATCCAGATTTGATTCTCTGCCTCGATGGAGAGCCCTCCTCACCACTGAGCCCCCAAAGTGATGTCGCATCGGACTCTGGTAAGCTGTTTCAAGATCAAACTGTATAAGATTCATTGCATTTACTTATTTTATTATTTCATTTCATCTCTTTTGCTCACTGGGGAAATGTGCTTGCCTTTTAAAATCTTAATATGATGTCCTGTCGGCATCCGTCTGTCTCGGTGCATCTTTGAGGGGTGAAGTCAAATTGTTGCAGGGCCTGCTGTGGCTGTAGAGGTCGATAAGGGAGAGACATGCTTTGTTGCAGCTGAGGCAGATGAAAGCAGCAGTAGAGCAAGCCGATCAGGTTCTTGGGGCAGTGCACGTGCCCTGCGCCCAGGGGCAGGGCCAGCCACCCACGGGGGTGGGGCAGCCAGGGCAGGATGCTCCACAGGGCCTCCAAGGAGTCTTCCTGCCTCCTCCCACTCAGCCGCCCTACAGCTGGGGGGGGGAGGCGGCGGGCAGACTGTTTGGGGCAACACGGAGCCTGCGGGCCCCCAAGCCACCATGTCACTCCCAGGAGAGACATGTGGCTCGGATGCACTGCAGCCCCTGCCATGAGTGCCCTCCGGCATTTTGTCAAACCCCCCCCCCAGTGGTGACATCCGAGGCGGCCTGACCCACCCCTTCCTCCACCCCTGGATGAAGGTGTCCAGTTGTGCTGCTGCAGAGGCACCATACATAGCTGTCAACCTTCCCTTTTTTTGCGGAAAATTCCCTTATTCCAGCGCCGTTTCCTGCTGCTATCCCGGATTGTTAGATATCCCGTAGACTGTCCCTGGGATAGGTGAGACTGCTGGTCCCTTGTTTTCGAGGCTGCTGATCCCTTATTTTCAAATCTGAAAGTTGACAGCCATGGCACCATAGCGTTTCTTCTCTCTACACTTCTCCTGGTAGTCATTCCTCCTCTGGTCACTGCTACGAATGCACAACCTGTCTGTCTCCAGGCACTGTGGTCGTCTGCAAGGGATTCCCACATGTGTCAATGTTGCCAGCCTTCATGTCACATTTGCAGATCTCTTTCTAACACAGAGTTGGTCTGCCAACGGGCCTGGTGCCTGAAGCCAGCTCCCCATAGACGACTTCCATGATGTATAGAGGGCCTTATCCTAAGAGGGTGGATAAGGTCCCCTCATTAGTACACACGCTGGAACTGGCAATCAGAACCACTAACAAGTTTTTGTATTTATGGTCATGTAGGCCATACACAGCATTCGGATATATCGTTTGTCTTGGGCGCCTCTTTGGCAAAGCCCTTTTGCCTGGCACACTCATCTCTGCAGAAGTTGTTCCCCTCCTAGTGTTCTGAGCACGAACACAAACAGCCATTCAGAACAATAGTTCAAAATTATTCAAAAGCAATCATGTACTCCGCTGAAACATTTTGCCCTGGCATCTCCGCCAGCTGCTCATTCCAGAAAGAAAAAAAAGGGCCTGCGCTGATTTATTATTTTATATTATTTATATCTGGCTTCTACAGCCCAAAGGGCTCCCAGAGTGGCTTGCAAATGAGTTAAAACATGGCAATCTATTTCAAAGCGCAAAAAAACCAACAACTCCACAGCAGAGAGCAGAGAAGAAACAGAGACCTTGAAGAGATCTAAAATGCATGGTCAAATAAAAAAAGTATTTATCTGGCTCTGCAAAGGCATCAGATTCAGTGCTAGGTGAGCATCTGCAGCATGAGTGTTTCAGAGTCAAGGCACCACAACAGAAAAGGCCCTGTCACTGGTCACCACCTGCCTCACCCCATAGGTGATGATGACCAAACACAATAAATGACCACAGTTAGTGAATCTGTGATGGAGACAAAGGGATGGGGGAACCTGTGGCACTCCAGATGTTGCCACACTACGGCTCTCATCATTCCTGACCATTGGCTATGCTAGCATGGGATGATGGGAGTTGAAGTCCAACATCTCAGAGGGCAAAGGGTTTACCATCCCTGTGACATCTCCAGTTTACAAACATCTCTGTCTGGTACCAGAGCTGGGAAAGATCTCTGCACAGTATGTGCTAGATCAGGGATGGGGAGCTTGTGGATCTTTCAGGATGTTGTTGGACCACATGACTTCCATCTTCTCTGAGTGTTGGCAGTGCTGACCAGGGTGGATGGGAGCTGGAGTCCACAAACACTTGGAGGGCCACAGGTTCCCCATTCCTGTGCTGGCTAGCAGTAGGTTAATTGTTTGACTCAGTCCAAGACAGCTTCCACTAAGAATTGCACCAGCTCTGCAAAATTCTCCTGCCTCTGAAAATCATTACATCTTATGGGTGGACATCTTTTTTCCCCTTTTTATTCATTCATTCATCCACACCCTACCTACCAGGGTTCTTCTTCTCCCCATTTTATCCCCACAACAACTCTATGAGGTCAATTAGGATGAGAGGCAGCGACTACCCCACGGTGGCTCATTGAGTTTCCTGGCCAAAACAGGGACCAGGTCCTAGTCGAACATGCTAACCACAGCAGGACATTGCTTCTTTTAGGTTCTGCTATAAATGTGTGGTGTGGGTGTGACAGATGGCAAGAACAAGGCATTCACTGCATCCCTGGTGAGTTACCAGAGAGGAGTGGCCTGTTGGCCAGCTTTGGTTTGTCTTGAGAGCCAGTGTGGTGTAGTGGTTAAAAGCGGTAGACTCATAATCTGGTGAATGGGGTTCGCGTCTCCGCTCCTCCACATGCAGCTGCTGGGTGACCTTGGGCCAGTCACACTTCTTTCAAGTCTCTCAGCCTCCCTCACCTCACAGAGTGTTGGTTGTGGGGGAGGAAGGGAAAGGAGAATGTTAGCCGCTTTGAGACTCCTTCGGGTAGTGATAAAGTGGGATATCAAATCCAGACTCCTCTTCTTCTTCTTGATTGGCTCCATGATGTTCAGACATGCTGTGGGTGATCATTGCCCCTTTATCTGCGCATTAGGAAAAGCTTTTCCTGCTTAATTCCCGTTGTCATACTCCTGTTAAACACATACGACCAAAGCCAGGTGTGGTTTTTTTTTGTTTTGTGGTTTTTTGTGTTTTGTTTTAAGTAGCAGTCCTGTCCTTCCACTCTGTAGCTTTTATGGCTGGAAGGAACCATGCATGAGAAGGCAGTGTGCTCAGAGGAGGGGAAGCCTGGGCTTCATTCAGCACTCGAAATGTCTTGAGTCCAGTATGCCGTGGAGAGAACTCCCCCTTCCCTCAGTCCCATTGCAATCCATATGACTGATTGAAAGTGCCGCCTTTGCTAGTTGCTAAATCTGCCATGAACCCACACTGATTAATGGCAGCAATTCGAGTCAAGTGCCTGTTTTTTTACTGAGGCGAAGAACCATTTGAGCCTGTTTGGCTCACTAGCCTCGTGGAATGTAGAAGATTTCCTGGAAATCGGGCCCTGGGACTGCGGCCTTCAGGCACCTTTTAGAGCTGGCTGTTTGAGGTGGCAAGAGGGGGGAGAGAGAGAGAGAGAGAGAGAGACAGACACACACACAGAGAGAGAGAGAGAGAGAGAGAGAGAGAGAGAGAGAGAGAGAGAGAGAGAAAGAGAAAGAGAGAGAGAGATTTCTAGAATGCCAGTGTGTCAAATGTGGGTCCAGGCTTTGAATGGCTTAGAAGAGCCCTGCTGTTAATAACGGAGAGAGGAGTCATAGTAAGGGGTATAGCCCCATGACGCTGAGACCTTGAGGTGCAAAAATGGGATCTAGGCTAGTGGGAAAGCTTAAAGGACACAAGGAGGTGAAACAAAGGGGCAAACTGCAGAAGTACGCCTGGCACCTGCACAAGGCATTTTCTGTCATAGGCTGAGGGCCCATCCCTTTGCCCTAGACTTTGAAACTTAAGGTGTACATTTTTAAGACCAAAATTAAAAAAAATCCTTCCAGTAGCACCTTAAAAATTCCTTCCAGAAGCACCTTAAAAATTCCTTCCAGTAGCACCTTTTTTAAAAATTCCTTCCAGTAGCACCTTAAAAATTCCTTCCAGTAGCACCTTTTTAAGACCCTTATCCTATTATTGTCATTGTAATCAGTTTTAAATTATTTTAAATGTTGTGTTCTAAATGGCAATGATAATGATGATGGTGATGATGATGATGATGATGATGATAATAGCAACAATAGCTATTGTGGAGGCCTTCTACTGGTGGCCAAGCCTACAAGTAATGAATAGGTGCCAACTCCCTTTTTACTTTGGAGGACTTGGGTAGCTAAGGCAGTGCTAGAGGGAAGGATGTTCCCATGAAGGGAGTGAGAGAGAGAGAGACCACCATGCACAAAGTATTTACAGTGAGCATTCAACATAATCTCAGGTGCCTGCTACAACAAGCCTGCAAGAATTATTACCCTCATGGCAGACTAAGGTGGAGAGATGGGGGCATGCTTAAGAGCTTAAGAGAGGCTGTAGTGGAATTTGATATGTGTTCTGCTGGTCTCGTAGTCTTCGCCACTGCCCTCCATCATGTGTTAGCAGGGACCATGAAGTTGTGCCACTCCTCAACATCATGCACAACATCTCCCATAGTTGCTCGTGGTACCTGTGCAGCGTCATTTTAGAAAACCACCTGGATTGAAATGGTCTGCCTGGCTGGCAATGGGTGATGCTGGACCACCACCCAGGAACAGCATATTGAAAAGTGGGTGTTGGAGAAATAGGCGATTCTTCCGAATCCATAATTCCTCCTTAATAGTAGTCATCCAGATCCCACACAAATGAACAATAACTGCTTGTTTTGTGCATGTGATAAACCTATCATCAAGAAAGGCATTAAAAGTAACAAGGGATGCAAATCTAAGTAAATATTCAGTCTACATGGTAACCATTTTATGTCCAGAAGCAAGAGGATAGATAGCCCTTAATTTCAGCTAAATCAAGGCAGCTATGCATGCTATTGGTATCCATCTACAGGATCTTGAAATATTTTTTTAAAAGGTTTGCTTAGCCATTTTCAGCACCACAGAGGAAATTACACACTGTGATTCCCTTGTCTATTATTTCTATTCATTTTCATGGCTTATGTGGAGTCATTTCTGGGACGGATTGGGAGATGCTTCATGTGTTGTGGCAGACACACACACACACACACACTTTTATGGGGTGTGTAAAATGTATATATACATAATTGCATATATAATTATTTTCACAGATACTTAAAAACAAATCAAGCTATTACAGCATACACATTAAAAATAATTGCTACTTACTATATGGCCATGTTTCTAAGCTTTCCTGCTTTTTAAGCCGGGCCAGCTGCTCTGTCTTTTGACTGTTTAGCACACACACACACCCTTCTTCATTTTTTTAAAAGGAGTGCCCCCAAAAGCTCTCACACAGCAAATATAACTTTTAGCTCTTCGTTCACACTTGCATGTTCAACACATGATGATTGCATTGCCTAGTACTGAACGAGGTACACAGTTACAGATGAAACATAGCAGGCAGAAGTTTCATATCACCTCACCTTAAACACAGTGGAGTCAGTTCAAACATTCAGCTGCCAATCATCAAGTTTAGAGGGATCCAGTGCAGTGCACATGAATGTGTGAATGAAGATTTCCATTCAGGCTGTTGCCCCTCTATTAAATGATTGTAATTGTTTAATTGTACGTCGAAATGGAAAAATAACTCTGTACGTGTATTGCTAAAGGCATGGTATGGAAACTTCCACTGAAGCTAAACAAAGGAGTTGCAGAGAACCTAATAGTTAACACGGGTGGCGCTGTGGGTAAAACCTCAGTGCCTAGGACTTGCCAATCGTATGGTTGGCGGTTCGAATCCCCGCGGCGGGGTGAGCTCCCGTCTTTCGGTCCCAGCTCCTGCCCACCTAGCAGTTCAAAAGCACCCCTAAGTGCAAGTAGATAAATAGGTACCGCTTTCTAGCGGGAAGGTAAACGGCGTTTCCGTGTGCTGCGCTGGTGCTGCCTCGCCAGAGCAGCTTCATCACACTGGCCACGTGACCCGGAAGTGTCTTCAGACAGCGCTGGCCCCCGGCCTCTTAAGTGAGATGAGCGCACAACCCTAGAGTCGAACACGACTGGCCCGTACGGGCAGGGGTACCTTTACCTTTAATAGTTAATGATTAAGCGAGAATGTATCTTTGCTGGCTCTGTCAGGAGGTGTTTAACTTAGATCATATGAGGCATTCCATTACAGGTCTCCATTTGTGGTGTGTTAGTAGGTCCTTGTTCTGAAGCACCAAAGAGAAAGGATGTGCAAATGAGTCTGTCTCCAGGAACACAGTCTCAGGCTGGAACACAGGTTGTTTGGGGAGGCAGAGATTTGTCTTTCTATGATATTTTGCCTGTGCTGGGATCAGCACATGATAATATGGAACTTTCTGGATTCAACTTTATTTGTTTTGGTACAAGTTCTGTTAGTCAACCTTTTGAACCATATTTTTGGGCTGGACAATTTTTATTTCAGGGATAGTCTGTTTTTATTCATCCTATTGCTTCCAAATGTGCAATATTAATAACCTTAATATCACCCAGCAGCAGAAACCTGAGTTGCACATCTCAGAGACATCCAATGAACGCGGCAGGTGAGTTGTGCATTGAATGCCTGCAACCTGGTGTGCCACGATGAATGGCAGAAGTGGGAGCAAACAGGCAGAAAATATTTCACTCAATTTCATCGCCAACTTTGGAGGGAAAACATGATGCGCTTTCTCACATAATATGGTGCCTGTGCCACAAGAGGAATGGTTCTTGCATTGGTTTTTCACACGTCATTCCTGGGAGGCTCCACACTGTTGCCTCTCATTGTAAAAGAGAAGTTGCATCATCAGAACATTCCTCCCATGACACGATGCCGATTCATGTCCAGGGAAAAGCACAGTCTATGGAAAGCGCTTCTATTGCTGTTTTCACTGCACACGACACACTCATTCAAAACAAAGTCCATTCTGAAAAAGGCAGGACTTCTGCTAAGATTTATCCTCCTCCCATTTGCGAAGAGTTCAAAATTAGCCAATGATCCTGAATTATCCAAGTCACAAAATAAAGTTCGTGCAGCAAAACATTTCCTTTCAGAGAAAACTTTTCTCCCCTCGCTCCCCCTAGTTGTGCCTCTTTCAAGCCTGCCCCTACGTCTCATTACCAGCTTTGGTGGCAGCTTGGAAAATGATGAAGAGATGAAGGTGGAATCTAAAGTGACAGGAGACGGATGAGTCTAGGCTTCGCTGGAAGTTAGGTTAAGCGAGGTGCTCGTTCTTTCCGCCACGGAGCCTGTCTCTACAGAATTGCCTTGGAATCCCTGCAGGGAATCTAATGGCGCTCTTTACTCCGCTCACTGAGCAGGATCCGGCAGCACCCAACAAAACCCTTCTTTACTGCCGCCAATAGCAAAAGCATCTAGGCTACGGCTAGCCCACTGGGATAATCCCCATTGTGAAAAATCTTCCCCGGGATAATACAGTAGCGTCTCCCAGGGAGCCCACTTTGCAGCCGCAATCACAATTTGCATAGTGCCATCCATTATGTCCTGCAGCGCGTCTCAGCTTTACAAAGCCTGCGTTTTGCTGATGGGTTACTCTAAGATGGCAATATCATTCATAGTCAAGGCTCCTGCGTCTTCTAACCATAGGCTGGCAAATTCGAGCCTGCAAGTGTGCTGGCTTCCCCCGCCTTTTTGTCTTAACAAAGGCTGGGCTTCTCTCCAGCTTATAGGTTTCTTCAAACACAGTGCGTACACATTTTCATGAGGATAGATAGATAGATAGATGATAGATAGATAGATAGATAGATAGATAGATAGATAGATGATAGATATAGATAGATGATAGATAGATTATAGATAGATAGATAGATAGATAGATAGATAGATAGATAGACAGATAGACAGATAGGTGATGATGATGATGATGATGATAAATAATAATAATAATTTATTATTTGTACCCCGCCCATCTGGCTGGGTTTCCCCAGCCACTCTGGGCGGCTTCCACAGAAACCAAAAATACACTAAAATATCACACATTAAAAACTTTCCTGAACAGGGCTGCCTTAAGATGTCTTCTGGATGTCAGGTAGTTGTTTATCTCTTTGACATCTGATGGGAGGGCGTTCCATAGGGCGGGCGCCACTACCGAGAAGGCCCTCTGCCTGGTTCCCTGTAGCTTTGCTTCTCGCAATGAGGGAACCACCAGAAGGCCCTCAGCGCTGGACCTCAGCGTCCGGGCAGAACGATGGGGGTGGAGATGCTCCTTCAGGTATACTGGGCCGAGGCCGTTTAGGGCTTTAAAGGTCAACACCAGCACTTTGAAGATATGCACAAAGTGTTATGGAAATGAGGAGAATTGAACTGCCACATTGGAAAACTGAAAAAAAAAACTGAGAGCAATAGCAATAGCAATGGGCAGATTTGCCCATCTGTAGGTCTCTAGTGATGTCACAGCCTATGGCAGCCTTTGCCACCTGTTTGGGACTTCAACCAGGATACAGTGGCTGGGGCTGATGGGAGTTGTAGTCCAAAACATCTGGAGGGGCCCGGGTTGGCAAAAGCTAGCCTAGAGTTCCCCACTCTTAACAAGAACCTAGGCATCTCAGTATTTTTATTTATTTAGGGCATTAATCGTACAATTAAGAACTTATAAACTAATTAGTTAATGCAATTAATCAAAGCGTTCCACCGCAGAGGAAGGCCATGAATAATTTCCCATATTACACAGGGTGGTATACATATATTCAGATTATATATGTATTCCATGGTCGTTTTGGGACTACAATTCCCATCATCCCTGACCACTGGTCCTGCTAGCTGGGGATCATGGGAGTTGTAGGCCAAAAACATGTGGCGGGCCGAGGTTGAGGAAGCCTGGGTTAGAGTGTTGGGCTTGAGCCTGGAGGAACAGGGTTCAAAGCTCCACTCAGCCATGAAGCTCACTCACTGAGTGACCCTGGGCCAGTCATGACCTCTCAACCTACCTACCTCACAGAGTTGTTGTGAGGATGAAAAGAGGTGTGGGTGCCACCTTGAGCTGCTTCAAGGGAAAGTGGCATATAAATGCATGAAATGTGTGAGAAATAAGAACTGCAAAGAGCACAGACGGAATAATATCTCTTCCCGATATTCTCAGCTAAGGCAAATATTGGTAATGTAGACAATAGGATCTTGTGTGCTTAATTGAAGCTCCAGCTTCTGCATCTCGCGAGCCTTTCCCAAACAAGCTTGTGCTAGCTTTTAGGTCAGGGTCAGGCCACTCCATTCAAGAGAGCACACGCCTTTAATATATATGAAAGGGGGATATAAATCCAGATCCATGCTCCACAAGGTTACAGGGTAATTATAACTTTTAGTCCCATTAAATGTAATTAGCGAGTACTGGAGTCTGCAACAGGAACATGTAATTGCAGAGTATGAAATAAAGATGGGCAACCTCAAGTGTTCTGAGTTAAAGTGATACGGGAGCTAATTCCATTTTTAAAATAAAAGAAATAAATTTTGATTTGGGGTGAACCCAGTGCCAGATTTAGGTATAAGCTAAACAAGCTATATCTTAAGGCCCCATTTTCTTGGGGGCCCCCCAAAAAAAATTAAAGGGGAAAAACTGGATGTACATTTCCAAAATATAACAATTACTTTGATAAAATACATATTTTGTTATGTAAAAATGGCTTTAGATACCTATTAGGTCAATAAATTACCATATAGCATATATTCAACACAAAAAACAGCGACAATTTGTTGTTGACAAAGGACAGCTGGACATATGTTACCTTCAGTAGCTTAGGGCCTCATCAAACCTAAATCCGGCCCTGGGTGAAGCTCTCACTTTAAAAAACAAAACAAAAACCACAATAGTTGGAAGTGTCTTCCTGACAAAACTTTGGTTAAAACTGCTCGCCTCCCTTTGAAGACTGAAGACTGTGGTTGATCGGTGAGGGGGAATTGCTCACGATATGGTCCACATGCTCAGGCAAGTTTGTGTGGGGAGCCCAAAACATAACTAGGAAAAATCATCCCGTTCTCTGGTCCCTGTTGAAATTGGTCATATCAAGACATTTCTAACAATATTGCCTGTGCATCAGCTTAGAACGATTCTGCGCATGTTGCAGACAGAGATCCTTAGTGACTGTCCTGTTACAACTGGGTGCTAGGATTGATGGATCCGTATCTGAAGGAAACCCAGGATAAGCGAAACCTGCCCTGTGTTGGCGGGTGCATGTGGAATGCTAATATCTGAGCAGCAACTTAAAGGGAGATTGTCACCCTTAAGAATATCAAAGAAGAAGGAAAAGCTCCACCAATGGTATGATGGGGAAAACCATCCTGGGGGAAAGAGAATGTTCCTTTCTGTTCAACTCAAAATCTCAACCTGGAAGCCTGACCTGGTGCCCCAGCATGAACATTTTTTGGAAGAAGAAGAAGAAGAAGAAGAAGAAGAAGAAGAAGAAGAAGAAGAAGAAGAAGAAGAAGAAGAATCAGTGCTTTTCTTCTATTAAAAGAAAAAAGTGCCGGTACTGTGTACCCTTGAGTACCCCCAGAAAAATCACTGGTATTATCATTATCATTTTATTTCTACCCTTCCCATCTGACTGGGTTGTCTCAGCCTCTTTGGGCAGCTTCCAACATATATAAAAACACAATAAAACATTACACATTAAAACTAGTAAAAGGCCTTCTATATTAGAGCAGATATTTTGGTGACTAGGATTAACGTGGTGGTGAATGCTTTAATATTAATAGAAAATGTCAAGTAGATAAAAACCTATGGAGGGAATTCAATGTCAAACTATTATGATGGTTCTCTCAGCAGAAACATTTCTGCTTGGCAGACAGAATGATCTCCCCTCTCTTCCCCCACCTAGGCTGCTCTGAGGGGTTGATCTATCTAGCTCAGTAATGTCTGCACTGTCTGGTAGCAACTCTGTGCTGTTTCAGGAAAGGATTTGCCCGCCCTGAGGCCACACGGTTCCACTTACTGAACTTCTGCTTCCATGGGTGTTATGTACTGAAGTTCTCACCCTGGGCCAGCAGGGGGATACCGTAGATAGTTATGCAAATAAGGGATCAAAAGTGACGTTCAGTGATTGGATAGTTTTAGAAAGTTGTTACAGTTACATTGTACTGGAGCTCTATATAAGCAGGCTGACTGAACCCTTCAGTTCAGTTCTGTCCTGGCCTGTGAATAAACAAGAGCTGTTTGAAGAATCACTGTGTCGTCTGATATGTTCACCCACAACTTAACAGAGGAGCTCTTGAAGGGACAGAAACCTTGTCCTTTTCTGAATATAGTTATAATTATGTGAAGCCCAGCTGATCTTTAAACCCTTTAAAGAAATAAAGAGTAAGACTTCTTCACAAAAGCATTTCATTGCATCTTTAAGTCAGCTGGATCTTTCCTTTCCAAGCTTTCTGCTTATAAATGTGGTAAACATGGTGCCAATATTTTTTCTTTTCTTTTAAAAAGACAACTCTAAAAGGAAGTATATGCCAAAGAACTTTTCACAGTCCTCTTCTTCCTGCAAGGATGTTACAGCGTCAATGCCAAAAGATGATAAAATGGGTCAGAAACAAAAGTGCTCATTAAAGCGAGGTGTGACTAGAGTCAAGTGTGAGGTGAGTTTACAGTATGTGCACACTTCCTACGTTGACAGAGCGTCTCGCTTCTGACATGCCAGCCTCCTTATTAGACACAAGGCCCTTGTATGCATACCCACCTCAAGAGTTCTGAGGCCAACATTTCAGAGAGAAGCATAATCCCTGCTAACCTGACAGTATGCACACACCCCAAACTACTCTCTCTTATTTCTGCTCTGGTCCTGATACCTCATTCAGGCTTCTCAACATGTATGAGTTTCCACCAGTCTTGAAGAGCTTCCTCCAAGAGACATTTGAGTAGGGATATCATTAAAAACCTGTTTGCTTTGCACATACTACTACTTTCAAGGTAGAGAAAACGTATTTACCAATATTTGTTTGTGATTCGAGGACCCGATCCTCGCTTGGGGAATAAAGACACGTGGACACAGAATGTAATGTTAATGGGTAAGGTAAAGGCCACAACTTTATTGATTACAGCATGGGAGAAGGTATTGGCTTAGGCATTGGACCACGGAACATTAGACTCCACCCACTCGAAGAGGGGTGAGTCTGAGGAGGGGTTAACCACCAGGAGGGGGAGCCTGTTGATGCTAATCCAACTATAGGCTCTCTCCTGATGTCACCGAGGGTCGTGCCATGGCTCCCCGCCACACGGGCATCGGACAGGATCCATGACCGCCGGATTCATTTAGCGGAATACCCAAATTGTCGGGGAAGGCAATGGCCACACCTTGCCCCCCGAAACACCAACAACACATTCCAATGCCTAACTGCCACCCGAGCCAAAAAGCTCGTCGCCAATACCCTCACAGCTGCAACCAATCCCTAAGACTATTGGATATGTTAGCCAGCCATATGTCATTTCTCTGATCTGAAAGATGAACGCCGTCATCCCGGAATAGGGTCTGGTCACCAATCTGGATATCATCATGAGATATAACTAGGCCATTCATAAAATGCACTTTGCGCGCTACCGCGCGATTCAAGAGTTTCCTGGATTTCTCAATGGCCATAATGTTATGCGCACTGTGCCAAACCTTTCTCTTCAAAAGAGAGGACCAGAACAGGATTGTTCTATAAGGCAGCCAACTCGTCCAAGACCTTTCTCACGTTCCACAACAAGTCCACACTCTTCCTGCTAGCCAGGTCGTTCGCCCCCAGCTGAATGATTAGAATGTTATCATGGAACTTTGAAGTGTCAGGCATAGCCCTACTGGCTTTAGCCCAAACGTAGCAGAGTTTTCCTGCACAGCGAGGAAGCTAGTTGCGGCGGTAATGACTAGTCAGCTAGACTCAGAATAACTATTTACAGGATTTATTAAAAGGAAAAAATAAAACCAGCAGAGTTTCTGCATACAAATAAAAGCAAAATAAATCCTCTCTTTCTCTCTCTCAAAACCATACACAGCACTTCTAACTCCTAACACACCTCAACTCAAACTGTGCTAGCAATCCTAGATAACAGAGTTGAGTGCTGCTCGTTAACCAATCAGAGTGAGTAGTTTCTAGGTCAAGCAGACCTGGGCTTTCTGCCAAGAGTAAATTGACACCAGCTTGAGTTAATTGGTGAAGCTAGAATCTGCAAGTTTCCCACGAGAACCAATTAACAGAAACTGAACACCCCCTCACAGATTCTGCTGAACAATTAACACCAAATACACCTATGTAGGAGATTATTTTTCCAGCAAACCTAAACCCTTGCACATTCGCTTGTTCTTTATCTTTGCCAATGGTTTAGTTAACACATCTGCTACATTTTCTTCACTTGATACATAAGTACATGTGATTATATTGTCTTGTACACAGCAACGTACATTTTGGTATTTTACAGAGATATGTTTGGAACGCGATTTGAAACCCTCTGTTTTACTTAAGGTTATACAAGCTTGATTATCAATGTAAACTTGTACTGGTTCTCCACAATTTACATTTAAATCTGCTAACAAATGCTTGAAATAAATCACCTCGTTGCACAATTCACTCAATGCGGCGTACTCTGATTCCGTTGATGACACACTTACAACGTCTTGCTTGCGTGACCGCCAGCTGATTAAAGCTCCACCGACCATTATAACTAGTCCTGTGACAGATTTTCTATCTGGCAAATTTCCCCAGTCACTATCACAGTAGCAACTCAACATTTCATCCTCAGAAGAATTTAATTGTAACATATAGCCAATTGTCTGTTTGAGATACCTCAGAACTTGTTTTACCCCTTTCCAGGCATTTAGTGTGGGTTTTGAGACCAATCTACTTAATATGCCTACTGCATAGCTAATATCAGGTCTGGACCACTGTGCTATATACAATAAACTTCCAATTACAGAGTGATATACATCAGGATGTTCAAATTCAGGACTCTCATCTATGTGAAGTGTTTTTATGAAACCTGGATCCATAGGCACCGCTGCCCCTTTGCAATCCTGCATCCTGTATGTAGTCAGTAGTTGCTTAACTTTGTTCTGCTGACTAATTAGGCAGCTGCCATCTTGGGCCCAGCACACTTCCAACCCTAGATATGTCCTAACCGGGCCTAAGTCTTTCGTACACCCACCTGCAGCCTACAATCTTTGCCCCCTCAGGCGCTGCTACTGGTGTAAAGACCTTGTGCTCATTCAGAGAGGACATCTCTTCCTCCATTGCCTGTTTCCAGAGCTCTGCCTCCTCTTTTGGTAACTTTAACACTTCCTGAAAACTCTTGGGCTCTGCAATTACACTAAACACATTTGCAGTATCTGGAGAAAAACGCACCGGAGGCACTCCTTTGTTTTGTCTTTTAGATCTTCTGGGAGAAAATTTTTCTTCTGACCCACTTTCCTCCTCAGAACTACGACCTCTCTTTTGTTGCTTAGCAACTGGTCTTGGGCTAACTCCACTTCCTTGAGAGCTCTTATCTGAACTTTCCTCCCCCTCAGACTCTGATTCTCTGTGTTTACCTTCAGAGTCATGAAGCTCCTGGGAAGGTTCAAACCAAACCTCAGTATTGGCATGTAGTCTCTCCCAGCCACTATGTTCACAAAAACTGGCATTCCTGGAGATCACAATGCCATTTGTCCCTTCAGCAAAACGGAAACCTTTTCCCAGCTCCTGGTAACCCACAAACACTAACTGTTTGGTCTTAGGATCTCCCTTCTTCCTCATTTGTTTCGGAATTAATACCCAGGCTTTTGATCCAAACACATGCAAATGGTCAATTTTGGGTTTTTTCTGAAACAATTTAAAGTACGGGGTTGTACCTATTGTTTGATGAAAGAGCCTATTTTGGAGATAACACGCGGTGAGCATGCTCTCCCCCCAATAAGACATGGGCAAATCAGCATCATCAAGCATGGCAAACATCATATTTTGTAAAGATCTGTTTTTTCGCTCTGCAACGCCATTCTCCTCTGGGGAAAAAACGTTCGTTTTTCTATGCCCAATGCCACGCTTTTGTAACCAATCTCTAAAGGCATTTGACATAAATTCGCCACCTCTGTCTGTCTGAATCCTTTTGAGTTTAATGGACAGAAATCTTTCCACAGATGCCACCCAGCCTTTAAACTTAGTGAACACGTCACCCTTGTTCTTCATGGGAAAAACCCAAGAATAACGTGTAGCGTCATCCACAATTGTTAGTGAAAAGCGCGATCCACCCCTGCTTACAGCAAATGGACCAATTACGTCCATGTGAACCAGCTGTAGCGGTGCCTCACTAACTCTGTCACTTCTGGGGTAAGAGACTCTGTGGGTTTTAACCCTTTTACAGACATTACAATCAAGGTACTTGTTACAACTCTTTAAATTACCCCCATCAGCCAATTCAGACATTTTTAGTACACTTTTCCAGCAAGCATGCCCCATTTTCCTATGCAATAAGTGCACACAGTTGTCATGTATAGCTTTGTTATTCACTGCAGGCTGAGATTTACTGACTACTGCTGCAACTTGAGATCCTGCTTTAAGCCAAAACAAGCCTCCCTCTGACTTAGCAGTGCCTAAAATCTCACCAGCCTTCTTAATAATGCAACTGTCTCCTTCAAAATACACTTTAAACCCAGCTTTTAGCAAACAATCTACAGACATCAGATTGCTCCTTAATGACGGCACACAAAGTACATTTTGCAGGCATTCACGAAGACAAGGAACAAAAACTGCGCCCCCCGAAATCACTTCGGAAGTACTTCCGTCTGCTAGAGCCACCTGGCTGCGCTGTGCTGAGTTCTTGGAAACAAACAATTCATCTGAATTTACGATGTGGTGAGACGCTCCCGAATCGACCACCCAGACAGCTTGCTTCTCGTCAGCAATCTTGACCTTGGCGGTCACCAGCCGAGCCGACAGTTTTTGTTTGAAGAATTTCTTTTTACGCTGCTGCTGCTGCTGCTGCTGCTGCTGATCTCGTCTCTGCTCCTGCACCAGCAACTGAGACTTGACCAACTCCGGACATTGTCGTTTTAGATGCGCTGAAGACCCACATCGGAAACAACGCCTAACAGCAAACGCTGACTCCTCACCGGTACGCTGCTCTTGCTTCACCTCTGGCACGGCATGAGAACTCCTTCCAAACCGCCCACCAGTAGAAGCCTCTGCAGCCAACGACCTTTCTTGCCTCTTCTGCCATTCTTCAATCAAACGCCCAGTAACGTAACTGACTGATAAATCACGCTCCTGTATGCCTTCTAGAGACAAAACTAAATTATCCCAGCTTTCCGGGAGAGAACTCAAAATAATAGCCACCTTCTCCTGCTGGTCTAACGCACAGTCTCTTTCCTGTAGCGCAACAAACTTTAACTGTAAACTGTGTAGGTGTTCCTGCATTGTAACCCCAGGCTGTAACATTGCCTTGTACAATGCCTTGCGAATGAACAGCTTGGAAACCGCTGTCTCACGCACATGGAGTTCTTTAAGTGCTTGCCACACACCTCTAGCTGTCTTGATTCCCCTCACATACGGCAACTGGGAATCTTCCAGCCCCAAGACAATTGTGGCCCTTGCTCTTTGGTCTTTATCGAGGTCTTCATCATCAGGCTTCGTAGGAAACTTACTCACCACTTGCCAGAGACGATCCCTCTGCAGCACTGCCTGCATGCGTTCCGACCACAGCAAGTAATTGGAGTCATTCAGACGCTCAAAAGCCATCTGAACTGGTTGTGAGGCCATCTTGAGAGCGATGTCCCTGGAACCCGGAACCAGCTACTCACGACCACCGAGAGAGAAAACAGGAACTAAAGCACCCAGCACTCACACGCTGCAGCTGTTGTCCTTGTGTCCACTGCGTCACCAGCTCACCACAGTCAGGAACCGGCCAGTGTCCAACAACTTCTGGAACTACTGGAACCAACGCCGTTGATGCTGACACCACCGCAACTCAGGCTGGCAGCACAATGCCCATAACCTCATGGAACTTTGAAGTGTCAGGCATAGCCCTACTGGCTTTAGCCCAAACGTAGCAGAGTTTTCCTGCACAGCGAGGAAGCTAGTTGCGGCGGTAATGACTAGTCAGCTAGACTCAGAATAACTATTTACAGGATTTATTAAAAGGAAAAAATAAAACCAGCAGAGTTTCTGCATACAAATAAAAGCAAAATAAATCCTCTCTTTCTCTCTCTCAAAACCATACACAGCACTTCTAACTCCTAACACACCTCAACTCAAACTGTGCTAGCAATCCTAGATAACAGAGTTGAGTGCTGCTCGTTAACCAATCAGAGTGAGTAGTTTCTAGGTCAAGCAGACCTGGGCTTTCTGCCAAGAGTAAATTGACACCAGCTTGAGTTAATTGGTGAAGCTAGAATCTGCAAGTTTCCCACGAGAACCAATTAACAGAAACTGAACATGTTAGGGGGGCCCAACAGCGCAGCTTTTGCCTTCAGCAGTGGCATGAGTTCTTGCCAGCGCATGCCCCTTCTTGAAAACCAGGAAACTCGCACCCACGATGGTAGCCCAGGTGAGGCACGAAGCCAGAACTTGCTGTCCGTAGGCGGGCCCAATGCACGATACTGTGGCCACAAATCCACACTTGACTACCGAGACAGCTAAGACTAAAGAAAGAAAAGAAAAGACGGGTAAGCGGAGCGTTCTCAGAATACTATCGGATGCAACTTTTGTAGGTATTAGATTTCCAGTGGCCCATCTCTTTGGTCCTGTCTGCCGGGAGGCTCAAGTGTGCGGCCTTGTGGCCACACCAATCCTAAATGAATGTGCTGCGTAGTCTTTGGAAGGGAAACCGCAGGCATCTATAGCTTTGCGAAGTACCCTGGTGAACTGGTGCCTCATCAATCGGGATCCATCCTCGTGAGTAAAGAGCGGGCCAGGGCTGGGAGGTCTAAGGTAAAGGTATTGCCTGGTGTCCTTTACTGGGCATGGGCCCTTCTGGCTGGAGGCCATGAGTTGGACTATGGTGCCCTTACCGCCCTGGTCTGTCTTAGACTGATGCACCCGCACCATCCCGCCTGAGCTGGACACCTGCACGTCCTCCAGGAGGAGGCTGCGCGTTATTCCACCTGAGGTAGCTTCTGCTACCACCTCGCCAACCCTAAAGGCACCAAAGAAGGCTATAGTGTATGCCGCAGAGAACAGCCGGGCCTCAAACTTGGACCAGCAAATTGACCTTACGTTGACAGAGCGTCTCGCTTCTGACATGCCAGCCTCCTTATTAGACACAAGGCCTTGTATGCATTTGAGTAGGTATGCATTTGAGTAGGGATTTCATTAAAAACCTGTTTGCTTTGTACATACTACTACTTTCAAGGTAGAGAAAACATATTTACCAATATTTGTTTACCGGTGTAGTAGCTAGCCCTCTGTTTGCTAGCTCAGGAATTAACAGCAGCAACAAGCAGAGCAAGAGGCCCAAGAGAAGCCTCCATTTCCCATCCCTGCTGTGGCCACTGCTCAACAATAACTACCGGGATCCAAAAGGGTGGTGTGTCTGGCCTCCCAAGATCCTAATATAGTCACTCCAAGAACCTTGATAGGCAGCCTTAACTCCTGAGTCTCTGTGAATCCCAAATAAGTCGGGAGTGGACTGGAACAGCATGGTCATGTTGACTAAGGTTGATGAGGAGGATACCATGTTGGAGAAAAAGAAAAAGCAGCAATCATGCTGGCTATAACATCCCAGAGTTGCACTGATATCAGATAGGTACACTCCCCTTTCCCAAATGATTAACTGACAATTACATCCAGCTCTTAGCTTCTTCTCAGCCTATTTACCAAAAAGTCTGTCTCTGCAATCCCACCCCCACAACACCCATATATATAACAAGTAACAAGAAGCCGAAAGCACCAGCCTGAAGATGACGAGTGAGACCTCGTCGAAACGTCGCCTAGACACCCCAACTCTTACACGGGAAGACACCCGAAGACACCAAAACCTGCTTGCTAGTTGCCTGAGGGAACATTTCTTGCCGTGTGCTAACTCTTGAAAGCCAGCACGAATTTGCCACTAATGACATCTCTCAGAAATGCAATTAGCCCTCATTCATGGCAAAAGTGCATTAGAGGTTCACAAACTCCAAGCGGGCTGTGATTGGGTGAGCGCATGAGGCTTAACACACTGAAAACTGCATTATATAAAAAAAAGATGGCCAAAGACAAGGTTCTAATATTACTTAATTACCCCAAGACATCCTCAGATGTAATTGAGCTTGGAAGGCTAAATGAAGGCTGCATGTGTGATATTGCCTGATGCATTCATAATGACACCACTTTGCGAGACAAACTGAGCGTCTGGCAAGTGGGTGGGGGAGGGAAGCAAGAAATGCCTGAGGAAAAAAATCTTTCCGACGGTCTGCTTTCTTTGAAAAATATATCCTGCTTAGACTTCCACTTTGGTAAACTGGGAAATTTGAGGACCCGGCCTTCCCCAACACTGGGTCGAGCAGCCCCAACCAACCTTATGACTGATCAGAGATGATGGGAGTTCTAGTCCATAACATCTGGAAGGCATTAGGTTTCCCTGCTTGGTGGCTTGCTGGGTTTTTAGTCTAACAATGGTGGAGGGAAGCATGCAATAAGGCGCAGGAATTAAAAGCAGCCATTTTTACTCAGGAAAATAACCCTGGGGTTCTTGACAAAAGAACCAAACCAAAGGGCAGCACAAATGCCACAGGAGTAAAATTATGCAGATTGCGGCAAAATTACGCCTAAGGAGTCTGGACCAGGAAAGAGAGCTGGGGTGGCTGACAGAGTGTGGAAAACACTGGTGAATTCCATGTTAGAGATCATTAGGGAAGGGACTGAAACAAAAATTTTCAATACCATACTGTTATTATACAAATCTCTAGTGTGACCATACTTGTGATCCTGAGCAAAGTTCTGGTCAGTTCACCTCAACAAAGTGTATCTTAGGAAAGGTGCATAAAAGGGCAACCAAACTGAAGGAGCAACACACATGGGAGGAAAAGGTTGCAGCGTTTGGGTCTTTTTAGTTTAGAAAAAAATATGAGTAAGGCGGGACATGATAGATGTGTATAAGATTGTGCATGGTGTAGAGAAAGTGGAGAAAGAACAGTTTCTCTCCCACTCAGGAACCTCCAATGAAGCTGACTGCATGAGGAGAGAGTGCTGTTGTACTTCTTGCAGACTTCCCATAGGCAACTGGTTGGCCACTGTGAGAATGGACTGCTAGGTTAGTTGGGCCTTTGGTTCAATCCAGCAGGGCTCTCTTATGTCCTTACAGATCCAGGTTATCAGCAGTGGGGAACCTCCAGGCCACAGGCCTAACTAGACAGGCCACCAGGCCCCTTGACACATGAGGTCATTTCTGCCAAACCCACCTACACCTGACGTCATATAAGGTATCAGGTATAGGGCAGGTACATTTGAGAGGGGTTGAGAGGAAAGGAAGTTTGCAGGTACGCCAATGAGTTGATCGACAGCACCTGCAAAGTGCTGTCCACTGGGCTTCCCAAGCCCCAATGATCAGATGATCACCTGCATTTTGCAGACTGTGCTTTAGCCTGTTTGATTTCAAACTGTGCAGGCAAAAACTGTGCAGGCTCCAGATGCCATTGTATTGTCCGGTGGGTACCCCTGCCCACCTGTTAAACTTGGGACATGAGTCTGGGGAGGAACAACAACCTGGCCTCATATTGTTCCTCAGGTCTAGTCCCCCCTCCTGCAGTGTATAGACAACAGCATTTTGTTTTGGCATCAGCTGTCAGGTTATCAGTAGCTTAATGAACGAGCTTAATGATGCCCAAGAAGGAAGGCATAAGGCAGCTGTCTGACTAAGGTCTTCCATGGACAATATAATCTTAAAACTATTGCCATGACAATCAGTAGCCTCAATGAGAGGTCTTGGTACTGACGCCAATGTTTACATCAACAGCTGTTTTCCTGAGATACGTCCCAAGAACAGCTGGTGTGTGATGCAACACTTTTTGGCTTAGAACCTCCAGGTTCTGTTACAGGGAAGCCATTAAAGGAGCATTGACTTCCTTCCAACATCTGTGCAGACATCACAAAGAACATTGCCTGGCAAACATATGCTCCTTGAAATGTCAGGATGGGGTACATCTCTTCGCAAGTAGTGTTTTGACCAGGGAATTGGTTTCTCAACTCCAGTATTGAATGGCTCCATTCATGAATCAGTTCCCTTGCCTGCTGCATGAACAGCAGATCATAGTGCCTGTCCATGAACAGACATGCTCAAAGTACAATGGGAACTGTGACAAGCCTAAGGTCGGGGCCCTTGCAATTAGATCAGCTACAGGTGCTGCAGCCTGCCATGTCATGACCCTGGAGTGGCCAGGACACTGAGTCAGAGGCACCACCTGAGGAGCTGGATGGAGTTTCTAGCTTTGAGACTGATGCTGCTGATCAAGGGCATGGTGGAACTGAGGCTGGTGAGCAAGAGAAAGCCAAACCAGATCCCACAACACCAGATCCCATAGAGCCAGAACTGGGATCCTCATTACCGCTTTCCTCAGGGCCCAAAGCACTGAGTGCTGCTCACACTGTCTTGCTAGTCCAACAGTGCAGGGAATGCATTACATGGAGAATAGGAGAGCTGTTTTTCTGCCTGGAGAGTTGACCCTTTATAAGGCTCTAGTTCCACAACAAAGTGGCAAAGCAAAGGAGGGGTAGGCTGGAGGCAAGAGACTCAAAAGGAGGCAAGATCTCTGTCTGCTTCCAACCCCACTGGAGAAAGTTGCTGGCTAGGAGCTCTCCTTGGTGCTGTGGGTTCTGCCACAGAACCAGAGCAAGATGTCTCATGCCAAGGGGGATTTTGGCTTCTCTATCAGTTTTGGCTGCTCAGTTTCCCAGTCTTAAATTCCGTTTCCCAAATTTACGTATCAGTTTGCTAACAACAGCAGCAACAACAACAACAACAACTCCCAGAAGATTCCTCAGACTTTCAGTTCACTTTTCTCTTAATATACACAGTTGAATATTCAGTTTTGTCTCATATAAACATTTTTGCAAGCAACGTTCCCTAACATAATACCATTTTGCATGTTATTTTCAGGAATAGATGGGTTTTTATGCACACACATTTTTGCACACATTCGGGGTGTTGGTGAACTGCCTTGCAATATTCAGAGAAGTGTAAATTTCAAAGGATAGCAATGTTTCTGTGTATGCAATGTTTGAAGAAATGAAAATTAGGTAGTCAAACCCAAATCCTCCCTTCTCCCAAATAAGCACTCCTGAGTTATACTTCACACAGTAGGCTGGAATGGTTCCTTGCAAGTAGTTCCAGGCCAGGTCTGCTGGCAGTGGACTGATGTGCTCAAAATAGCATCCATGTGTTTCATCAGCCTCCCTAATCTTTTAATGCAGGCATATCTAACATGGCACCTTCTAGATATTGCCAGACCAACATGATCATTGGCCAGAACAGCAGAAGCAGCTGGAAAGAGAGAAGAGGAGTTCAGGGGTGGTTTTTTAAAAATAATTTAATAAGTTGTTTTTCTCCATTTAATCCTTTTACTTGGTTTCATATGTATTGTGGTCATTTATGCAATGTGACTTGCTGTTATTTTTATTGATTATAGTTTAGTAATTATTCATTGTAATTACTGAGACTGAATTTCTGTTTAATTATTATCTGCTGATATTTAATTGTATTGTGTACTATTATATTCTAATAGATGGTTGAATATTACTTTATTTGACATGCTGTTTATTTTAATGTTATGTTTTTATTATGGCTTTCTGTGTTGGATCAGATTGTTATTATGTTTGTTGTTTCTTCAGCTTATAAACCGTCTTGTGCATAGCAATATAGAAAGGCGGTATACAAATTAGAAGTGAAATGAAAAATGAAAGAAATATGATGGAGTTCAATAACTTCTAGAGGGCACCAGTTTGGCCACCTCTGCCCTGATGTTTTGACCAACTTTCCTAGGTTCTTTCTCTGCTCTCCAGGAACACTTATTCTTATGCAACAAAAATAGGAACCCCAGAAGAAATGGGAAGCAGAGGTGTAAAAATAATAGAATGGACAAAATTCATTTCTGGCATAAGAAATAAGAGAGACGGCGCATCTGAATTCTGAGTTAGCGTTCTCTACATTTCACAAAAGGAGGACCAGTAGGGTCCAAAATATGCAAGGCTTTATTGTCTACCCTCTTGGTTGGTTGTTGTTTTTTACTTCCACTTCCAGAAGCTACTGTTGGGGAGAAGGGCTCACAACCTGGTGGTGTCACAACAAGGGTACATGTGCTTAAAGCTTATGGGGAGAGAGGGAGGCCATTTTCACACGTCAAGCACCGCTCTAACACAAAGAAGAATGTGGAGACATACTGAGACCAGAAAGGCCAGCTTGCTGCTTTTTTCTTTTTTTTTTAATTGTCTTGGAAAGTGCAGCATTATGGAGCATGCTGGTGCAGACACTATTCAGAACACCAGAAGACAAAAGCCAACTCACATGGTTGCCCAAGCCTACATTTACATACTGTGCAGAAGGAGACGTTAAAATCCAAATGGCCTGTAATAATTAACTCTCATTTAAACATTATGCTGTTTAACCATCACTTGCAATTCTACTCCGCCTGGAAGGGGGCTGAATTGTTGGGATTTATTTTTTTTAAAAAAAATTATTTTAAGCATAGTAATAATGGAGCCTACTGATTCTATATTGTATAATCTTGGTTGTCTCGGGACCAGCCCTTCCATGAATGCTGCATGTTTGGGGGCCTGCTGGAATGAGAACATTTAATGTCTGCTAATTGTTTCACTTCTAATAATTGCTGTGAACAGTCACCACAGGAGAGAAACAGGGTTTTTTTGAAGACATAATAGTAGAGGGGGGGGCGGGAGAGAGAGCCTGCCTCTGGCACAGACATATTAACTGAATACTGTTCTGTTCATGCTGTTTAAGCACCACAATGGGTGACAAATAGCTATTAACATATAGTTCCTTGTCACTGGAGAAACGAGCACTTTTGGAGGCCAAGGCTGCCTTAGGTGTGAGCAAAATGCATTATTTATCACCAATTAATCTTCCTTTTTTTCTTTGTTCACTAGCCTCCTAGACGCAAGAAGGAGGTGGGTGGCATGATATTGCCCTAGACACCTCCAGCAATGTGAGATGGAGATGAGGAGACTCTCAGGACCACAGTCGTCACCCTCACAGTATTAAACGTGATGGCCAGGGAGAGGGTTCCTTGCCACAGTTGTTACATGTACACCTGTCCTGTAAACAAGAGACATTGCACACTGTGGTGGTAGATTTAGAGGGGAACCAGAATTCCTTAGAACAAGTGGAAATTTGATATTTTTATTTTCTCGCCTCCCTGCTGGTATCTTGCTGGAATGAAGGTGGCACAGTTACCCAGAAGCCCTTGGGCTTTGGGCCAGCCACTGAAGCCAAGCTGTCCTTCCTTTCACCTCTATTTCTGCAGAGCTGAAGTGGAATTGCTTCTGGGAGGGGAGTCAATATAATAGCCCCGCACCCTCGGATGTGTTTTGGACCACCTCATTCCTCATATCTGCAGTGTGACAATAAAAGAATCCAATATAGTCAATAACACGCGCTCTGTTTGAAAACACCTCCGATTTGCTTGGTATCCCTCAGTTGACAACATACATGCCCCGCATGCAAAAACAGCCTCAAAGACGTTCAAAATTGGGAGGGGGGAGGTTTTTATTGTGAAAATGCCTTAAGGGAGAATGTCCTCCAACAATGATTCCAACTCTTGCCGTTGGTAAGCCAACCGCATTGATCTTCCTACCGTCTGCCAAGACTCCATGACTAATGAAGAAGAGAAACATACCACCAGTGCTGAAAGGTGACTGTGGATGGGAGCCCTGAGGCATAACAAAAGCAGATGGCTTCCTTGGCAAGGGCTTGCTCTTGTCCTCAGCACAGGGATGAGTGGATCAAAAGGAAGGCTGTGTGTGCATGTGTGAAATAACAGCTACAGAAGTTCACAGCAAGTTTTATAATCCCAGAGAGGGAGGGAGGGAGAGAGAGAGGGAGGGAGGGAGGGAGGGAGGGAGGGAGATTTTCCTGCTCTGCATGAAAATTTGTGCTTGGTCATAGAATTGTAGAGTTGGAATGGACCACAAGGGTCATTTATTCCAACCCCCTGCTCACAACCCTGAGTGAGGCAGTGAATGCCAATTCACCACTGAGCTCAGTTTAAGGATGTTGAGCTCATTGATCTATAAAGCCCTAAGAGACTTGGGCACCAAATATTTGAAGGAGTGCTTCCTCCCACATTAACCTGCCTGGGTATTAAATTGGCAGAGGAGGCCTTGTTGGCAGTGTCTCCACTCTCTATGGTTTGAGGGGCAGAGGAGTGTGAAAAGGCCTTCTTTGTGGTGGCCTCTAGGTTGTGGGTGTGGAATGAGGTCATCTTGCACCATCCCTGTATGTTTTTATTATTATTGAGCAAGGCACACCTCTTTATTCGCTGTTTTGAGCTAAAGGTAAAGGACCCCTGAGGGCTAAGTCCAGTTGCAGACAACTCTGGGGTTGCGGCACTCATCTCGCTTTACAGGCCGAGGGAGCCGGCATTTGTCTGCAGACAGTTTTTCCGGGTCATGTGGCCAGCATGACTAAGCCGCTTCTAGCACAACAGAACACCGAAACCAGAACAGCGCACAGAAACGCCATTTATCTTCCCACCAGAGTGGTACCTATTTATCTACTTGCACTTTTGGCGTGCTTTCAAACTGCTAGGTTGACAGGAGCTGGGACTGAGCAACGGGAGCTCACCCTGTCATGGGGATTCGAACTGCCAACCTTCTGATTGGCAAGCTGAAGAGGCTCAGTGGTTTAGACCACAGCACCACCCTCTTTGGTTGTTCTGTGGTGTTATCTTATTATTCTGATGAAACTTGCACTTGTTCTTAATTGTGGTATTTTTGTAGCTCACCCTCTGGGACCATTTGGTGAAGGGTGGGTCAGAAGTTCAAAGAGGGAATAAATATGGATGGCTGGATGGCTGGGTGGGTGGATGACAGGACTCTTGCATATAAGAGCCTTGCCAAGAACCCCACAAATGGACAAACAAAACATTGCACCCATTTCAGCCGCTCAGCAGAAGCCTGTGCTTGTACTTTTCTTCCTAAAGACTTGCCATGCCAACAGCATTCCTGAAATGTGCATACTAAATAGGATGTTCCCAGCAAGGCTGGCTTCGCTTCTCGTCTGAAAGCAACGATGAGTGGAGACGTCACAAGGCAATGATGCTGGAGAGACCATTGCTTTCCTTCTGCCGGGTGGACCATGCCGACACACCTGTCTCTGCTCTTGAAGTCATTTGTATCTGTCTCTGAAGAAGGACAGGCAACAGCAACACAAAAGCAGCCCAGAATTAAGTTAATTCCGATATCCATCTGTTGAGAAAGAAAATTAAATGGAAGTATAAATATCTAACCAGTTTTGCTTGTTTTTCATTAAGGAATGAAATATTTGCCATAGACCTTTGATTATTATGCATTTTAATAGGCTTCACCTTTTTCCCTGATGGGACTCAAGGTTGCTTACAGATAATGGAAAACGAGTGAGGTCCCAACTAAAGAAGAGTGGCAACTTAAGTTGACAGAATATGCACAGCATGCAGACTTAACATATAGAATAAGAGAACAAGAAGAACATGTGTTTAGAGAAGATTGGAAAACGTTTATTGAATATATGGGAAATAACTGTGTACAGCTGAAAAGGCTGGCAGCATTAAAATAAATTCAACAGCGTAAATAAATTATGATGGATGGAGTAATGGAATACTGAATAGTATAGCTTATGTAAAATATGCAGGGATTTATGATATGAAAAATGAACCATGGAAAGAGAAAGAGAAGAAAGGAATTGATATCTTAAGGATGTATAAATGAGTACTTTCAAATGTAAAACAGAAAATTTAATTATATATATTATACACACACACACACACAGAGAGAGAGAGAGAGAGAGAGAGAGAGAGAGAAATAAGAACCACAAAAATCATTTAAAAACTGTTAAACATGGATTTAATTAAAAATATTTACATATATAAAATCTACTAAAACCATAGCAATAATCACAACAAAAACAGCATGGCAAAAGCCCTTTTGTTGAAAGCAATCAGTTCCAAAAGCCTGCTGGAACAAAGAGGGAGCCAGTCTAGTTCCTCTAGGGAGGGAGTTCCAAAGTCTGGGAGCAGCCACTGAGAAGGCCCTGTTCCACATCCCTACCAAACATGCCAAGAGAATGGCATCCCCTGAAGATTTCAAAACCTGGGCAGGCTTGCATGAGGGAATCTGATCTTTCAGAGAGCTTGGACCTAAGCCATGTAGGGCTTAACCAGCACTTTGATTTGTGCCCAGAAACAGACCAATAGCCAGTGGAGCTGTTATAACAAGAGAGTCGTATGCTCCCTATAACCATAATAGACCAACAACAAAACGAACAAAAAAACCAGAACAAACAGAACAGATACATGTTTATTCTTGCAGATGCTTCTTTGTGGGACAGAAATGCTCCAGCTGATGATAAAGACACAGCTGGATAACTCTAGGCAATTCTTAACTGATGAAGTGTAAACATCAATGTTTTCTGTTGATTCTTACAGGCGTTTCCCCCCTCCTGCAGCCATACTCCAGCAGAGCTTGATGAAAAGCAGCTCCCCACACCTTCCTGACATCTTCCACACTTGCCACCCACCCTCACAGATAAGGAAGGGTATGCGCCAAATGGGTTTTGAAGGTGGATTGCTACAAGTTCATGAGATGGAGAGCGGAAGAGGAAGGCACGTATTCATCAAAGAGCACAGAGAAACTCAGCTAGTGCAGAACGGAGAGGCTATATTGCTGATGGGGGCAGATAGCCAACAGCACGCCACACGTCTGCTAAAACTTATGCCCTGGCTGTCCCTATGCCACAGGGCAGGGTTCAAAGCTCTTGTGATTATATGCAGTATACCAGTACGTAATGGTATTCTTGTACTCAGTAGAGAACAACCTATTTCAGGAAGCATACAAATATTCACTGTGTAAAACAGTTATTTTTTGCGTTTCTCAAGCCATAGACCTCCTTGGGAGAACAGAGGATGTAGCGTTTTACAAAATAAATCTTTGCTGTGCACCTCTTGAAACGTGTTGTTCTTCCCTGTTCTAGGGTGCTACTTGTTCTTGGCTGCAAATATTTTCTCCATGAGAATTGGTTTGTTTTCTCAGTGTATCGTGTTGACATTGTCCAGATAAGGGATTTTGGAGCAGGGTGTTTCAAAGAAAAAGAAAAGAGAGATTGAAAGTGAATGCAACTTCATATTTCTGCATGGCAGGGAGTTGAACCAGATTGCCCTCATGATCCCTTCCAGCTCTGTGATTCTACAGGGATTGCTTGACAGCACCCAGAAAAAAATAAAGCAAGAGAATGATTGGGAACCTTGGGGCATCAAAACCACATTTTTTTGGATCACAAAACTGGGTATGGCCCAAAATAGATCACATTCTGTGCCGCACCAGAGGGAAGGTGTTTGATGTGGCAAAGAGGAGACAAGCAGACAAGCAGTGGACATGCAGTGGGCTGCAGGACCATGACTTGTGTCTGTTGCATGTTTGGATAAGTGTTATCTTTTCTTCACGCTTCATTTTTCTACTTATGCAAAAATCAGACAGTAGGTGAAATGGCTCTGGGATTGTTGCACTTCTAGTTAACACACTGCATTGCTAATTGAGTAGTCAACTCCAGGCAATGGGCTTTGTGGAAGATGTTTTGGCTTAACACCAGAGGTTCCAGTGGTACATTCAAGCAAAATCTCTTTGCAGCCACGGAATAGTTCACATGGCACAGCCCACAAGGCCATGAAATCCGAGTCCTGGGAAATTATACCAGAGTTTGCAAGACAAGTGAGCTGCAATAATATATAGCAGGTGCCTTCACCAAAAAGTTAGGTCCACAGGGACAATTCATACTTGCTACTTCTTCCCTGTCCATGTCAGACTTTGGGTAAATGCCATGATGTGCTTTAAAGTGAGCCTGAATTTAACACACTCCGAACTGCAAAGAGGCTGAGTTGGTATTGAGCAAATATCATTGCATATCCCAGCATGCTTGGGCAGTTTTCTTTTGGCCCTCAAAGCAGCAGCACAGCAGACAGCATTTAACCTTCTAAGATAGTTGGTTTTAAAGGGGGGGTGGACTTCACACAGATCTTAGCAAAAGCTCATATTCATAACCTTTTTTAAAAAGCACCATATATCTTCATTTCAATCCCCACTCCTTACATTTCAAGTAAGCAGCAATCCCTACCCTACAAGGGTAAACCTGAATTTTGACTTGCCTCGTGTTAAATACCACACATGGCTTGTTAGATTTGCTGAAGCCATTGCTTTTCAGCAGGCGCCGTTTCCTCGCTGTTTAGAGCTTCACTTCCAGATTGTTTCTTTGAAAGACTGGATGTTGCAAAAGAACTGCAAATCACCCTTCGGTTGGTCTGACATGAAGTCTCATGCTGTCTCTATTTGTGGACACATTTCCTCCTCTTCCCTATCAAGGCTTTATTTTTATTTTATTTCATTTTTTAAAATGCCATGGTGAATATGTGTCATGGGATCCACCCACCCATGATTTCATCTGCTCATTTCTTTCAGGCTGCTCCAGCAACTTCATGACTGTATTTCGAGCTTTGTCGCTCTGTGGAGGCAGCTGCACAAATTGAGTGCTTAAGGAAATACAAAACGTTTCCAAAATAGACATTAATAGAAAAGGTGAGGAGATTAGTACAATCGTATCTTGGATCCTGAATGCCTTGGTACTTGGACGTTTTGGCTCCCCAACGCCGCAATCCCGGAAGTGAGTGTTTCAATTTGTGAGCATTCTTTGGAACCCGAACGTCCCACGGGGCTTCCGCTGCTTCTGATTGGCTGCAGGAGCTTCCTGCAGCCAATCAGAAGCTGTGCTTTGGTTTCTGAACATTTTGGAAGTTGAACAGACTTCTGGAAAGGATTCCGTTCAACTTCCAAGGTACGACTGTACAGGATAAATACAACATATCCATGTTTAGATTGTGGAAAGGGCTTCTGTCAGAGTAGACACCTCACTTCCCACCAAAGAATTCATACGGGGGGAAACCGTTTCAGTGTTTGGAGTGTGGAAAGAGCTTCTGCTGTGATGGTACTTACACTTCCCGTCAAGGAATTTATGATAGAATGAAACTATTAAATCCCAATTCTGTCTTCTGTGGCATTAGCTACCCCTCCTGGTTTACTGTCATCTGCATATTTGACAAGCATCCCTTCAGTTCCGTCATCCAAGTCATATATAAAGATGTTTAACAACAATAGGCCCAGGACAAAACCCTGCCACATTGGACAGATCAGTCAGTAGAGCATGAGACTCTTAATCTCAGAGTTGTGGGTTTGATCCCCACATTGGGCAAAAGATTCCTGCACTGCAGGGGGTTGGACTAGATAACCCTCATGGCCCCTTCCAATTCTACATGTTAGATTACTGTTATGCCCATATTGCAGAGTAATAGTGGGTGGGCACTGAGAAGCAGCTTACCTACATAGCCAAGCAGAGATTTGAAGCAGAAACATTCTCCATCTATTAACGTCAATGCTAACTAATTTTTGCAGATTGTTTCTCAACCAGACTTGAGCAGCAAAACAAAACGAGCAAACAAAGCGCAAGTAAATGAGCCTTGACATCATTCTCTTATTGCCCGTTCCTTGCTGCTTCGGAGGGCCAGCTGTCCCCTTCTTCCTCCTCTTTTCTGGCACACTCTTCCCTTTGACTTCATCAAAGGTCCCCATGACATTTGTGTCACTGGCCTCGATCAAAGTTGTACCTATAGATGCAGCCCCAGCATGGAGCCGAAAGCAAAGATGGACCAGATGGTCTGGATATGCCTGGGCTGGAGGAATTACTCATCCAGAAATGAACTTTAATTGAAAAAGTGCTTAATGCTGGTATGAAGAAGCCTAGCATAATCCAGGGGAACTCAAAGGGGCACTGAGTGCTCAGTTTCAGCACACCAAAGAGAGAGAGAGAGACTCTCTTTTTATTTACATTATCTAGATTGTCACAACAGCCATGAAGATGGTTTCTGGAACTCCTCCAACACCTGGAGAAGTGATGAAATAAAAAAAGCAACAAGGGTTTTGCTTCATTATTCCTTCCAGTAAGGGTTAAGAAGAAAAGACCCGTCTTATCTGATAGATCCTTTTCCATCTAATTGGAATTGTCCCCACATCTCGTTAAGGTATGAAAGGCATCTTCTTCCTGAGCCTAATCTCCATTAGACATTCTGTCAACAGTGTGGAAGAAAGAATACACAGCGTGCCAGAGGTAGACAGTCCTGGCACCCCTAGAGGAGACCAAGACTTACCTTTGGCTCCGCAGGTCACATTTAAGGTTTTTTGGCAAACGTGCAGAGCAATCCGAAATTGCTGAGAGTCTATGGCAGAGGACCTGCCAATTCCTCTTTGCTGCTGGCTTACGCTATCCAAGGTGGAAGGAGAGCTGGATTCTCTCTTCGATATTTTCCCCATTCAGCCTGTCCGCTTCTCCCATTTACACTAAAGGAAGAGGAAATAACTACGTCAGCATTGCTTCGATTTTCCTAAAGAAAATGTAGAAAGCCGGTGTGGTGTAGTGGATAGAGCAGGCTTCCTCAACCTCGACCCTCCAGATGTTTTTGGCCTACAACTCCCATGATCCCTAGCTAGCAGCACCAGTGGTCAGGAATGATGGGAACTGTAGTCTCAAAACATCTGGAGGGCCAAGGTTGAGGAAGCCTTGGTTAGAGTTTCAGGCTAGGACCTGGGAGCACAGGGTTCAAATCCCTACTCGGCAATAAAGCTCGCTGGGCAGGGGCGCGGACTTATAAAAAATATTGGGGGGGGGGCCGGGAAAGCTCATGAATAATAAATAAGCTCATGAATATGCAGATAAAGTGGCGCCGCCTCCTCGTGAGCGAATAGGGGAGAGCGTGCTGCGCCTATTAATCAGCTCCGAAGGAAATTGGGTGGAGCTTTTGCTCGGGAGGGAGGGCAGGAGGCATGCAGCCCGACCCTGTGTATTTTGGGCTGGGGGAGGGGCGGCGGTGGCACTCTGCTGGAGGGGCGCCCGAGATTATTGGGGGGGCGGAGCCCCCAAAACAATTTTTTTAGGGGGCTCTGGCCCCCTCAGGCCCCATGGAGTCGGCGCCCATGTTGCTGTGTGACCTTGGGCCTGTCCCTGCCTCTCAGCCTAACCTACCTCACAGGGTTGTTGTGGGGGTTAAAAGAGGAAACACGCACACCACTTTGAGTCCTTGGAGGAAAAGGTAGGGTACAAATGCAATTTAAAAATGCAATTTAGGATGAAACAATTGAGATTTGAAGCAGTTCTTGGGAAATTCACACATGGGTTCTTTGCAAGATTTTATTTTTTATCACAATACATTGCACGGACACAGCTTTAGAGTGATTTATTTTATTTTGCCTTCCGCCCTTAGTTCTTAGCTGGCAAACCTGGCATCACTTAAAGCCAAGGCACTTAATGGAAGGCAAAAATGGGCAGACAGCTATAGCATCAAATACTCTCTGCTTTGGGGCATTTTATCAGCACCTTGCCACTCCTTGCAAAAAAGGGGGAGGAGGCAGACTTCCTTTTTCAGTGGAACCGGTGGTAAGAATTTGCGTGAATTAGGACAGCAATTTGCTGCTTTTGCAAATTAGTTAGTTGGCCCGATTTCAGTCTGAACTGGCAAAAAGAAATGACTTAAGAGACGCCTACGAAAACCAAGCCTACACCCCGGCCCATCTTAGCTTTCTTCTAAACAAATGTGCGCTTTTCAAAACACTTTTTTAATTTTAAGTCTCCCCCCACAGTAGTGGAACATCTCATTATGCACATATCTTGTCCTTTATGTGGCAGCAAGTGATGGAGGCGAGAGGAGGGCCAATGGGCTGTAATTGCTCTAAAGGTAGTGATTTTGATATCTTTTATTATCAGGGTGCCCAGATGTAAAATGAATCTCTGTAATATTTATAATGTGTCATTTCTTATAATAAGTAGTCTGATGTGACAAATGGAGACAGAGTCAAAGGTGTCAATTAAGGGGGAAATGTCACATTGTATCCCCCCCCCCCCCCGCATTGCAGATGCTGCCTTCTAGCTACCAGGCGCATGGAAAAGAAAGGTTCTTTGCCATATTTTAACCTATTCTTCCTGAGCAAACTCCGCTAGATAATTTAAGGGGGTGGTGACGTCAATCCACCCAACGCGCTATTTTAAGTTACAGTGCCACGTTTACCTTCAGGGGGACTTACCTGTGCTTCGGTGACTGAAGTGCTGCTAAGGAAAGTTTGGTAAAAAGTATGGAACAGGGTTTTGCAATCCTCCTCCCGGTGGCACAACAGGTCGGTGCGCCTTGCTGTTAACCAAAAGGCTGGAGGTTCAAGGCCACCCAGGATTCGTGGGCAGGATTCGTGCATTGCCCAGGGGTTGGACTAGATGCCCCTTGAGGTCCCTTCCAACTCACCATTTCCATGATCCTAAGCAAAGAGCTGTTAAGAATAGCCCTACGCTAATGACCACTCAGTGACTTCTCCAGGAATAAGAAGAGCCCTGATGGATGAGCCCATAGGTGTGTCTAGTTCAGTATCCCATTTCCCCCAATGGCCAATCAGATGCCTTTGGGGAAGGCATCCTGCCTTCAATCCAAAGTGGGGAGTGTGCTGTTATGCTCAGGTCCTGCTTGTAGGTTCTTCATAGGCATCTGGCTGGCCAATGAAAGAACAGGACTCTAAGCTAGATGGGCCATTTTCTTGATGATGATGATGATGATGATGATGATGATGATAAAAATTATTTATACCCTGCCCATCTGGCTGGGTGGCTTCCAAGAGAATATTAAAAACAGGATAAAACATCAATCATTAAAAACTTCCCTAAACAAGGTTGCCTTCAGATGTCTTCTAAAAGTCAGATAGTTGTTTATTTCCCTGATGGGAGGGTGTTCCACAGGGAGGGTGCCACTACTTAGAAGGCCCTCTGCCTGGTTCCCTGTAACCTCACTTCTCACAGTGAGGGAAACGCCAGAAGACCCTCAGTGCTGAACCTCAGTGTGCAGGCTGAACAATGGGGGTGGAAATGCTTCTTCAGGTATACTGGACCGAGGCCGTTTGGGGCTTTAAAGGTCAGCACCAACATTTTGAATTGTGCTCAGAAACGCACTGGGAGCCAATGTAGGTCTTTCAGGACTGGTGTTATATGGTCTCAGCTCTTCTTAAGGTCTTATGGTCTTGATCCTGGAGATTGTGAGTGTGTGTATTGGCGGGAGAGGTAAACAACCAATTCCTGATTCCATTCTACCAAGCAGTAACCTGCCAGGTTTCTAATTCACACAATAATTTGTTATGAGAGGTGAGTTGCCCATTACCAGACCATGTTGCAATTTTGGAGGGAGCAAAAAGTGATAGCACCCATCTAGGTTTTAACCAAAATTACACAGCAGACATTTTGTCTAAGAAATTTGTTGATGCTCTGCTAAATGTCCCCCAGGTATTCTCCCTCATTCTCACCCCTACCATGCATGTGTACACACACACACATGCACATGCAGTATCCAAGAATTAGACCCAGGGCACTGGAGGAGACAAAATGGTGGCCAGGCTGCCAATTCAGTTGTTGCTACTGTGAGGGGGGCGTGAAGAAGTAAAGCCTTCACCACAGCTAATGGTGAGAAACTTGGAGAATTTCTCCTTACCCTGGAGACATTTAGTGGAATGTTCCTCCCAATTTCTCTACCCACCTACATTCTGTGGAACAGTCTCTCTCTCTCTCTCTCTCTCTCTCTCTCTCTCTCTCTCACACACACACACACACACACACACACACACACACACACACACAGTTGATTTCAAGAGCAGGAAAGCCAGTTGCAGATCCCTAGTGCATGCTGAATTCCTCTGCTTGCTCAGAGCTTCTTCAGATCCATACATTTGTATTAAATGGTCTGTTAGAGATTTGCTGGCACTTTTCAAGCTCTGACAGTCCTGTTTTTATTTCAATTGCCTTTAAGCCAATTCATGAGATTTTCATATATAAATATGGAAATATGCAAAGTCCTCAGATTTATAGGATCTGACATTGTGGTTTAAACGAATCCCAAATGATCTGGTCTCTTCCTTACATATTCATTCCATTCCCCTCCGTGACACGGTCCCATTCTTCACTCAGGAGCAACCCCTGCTGGTGCTCTGGAAGCAGAGCTTGTCCCTCGAACGTTGCCTCTCCTCTATTCGCCATCCATCATTTAATTCACTTGAGAATTTGCTTATCTTCCAAATGAGTCTGCTGATGGCATGCTGGGTTTGACCTAATATTATTGCTGAAGAAATGTCAACTCTGGAACAAACAAACCTGTGGAGAATTTTACATATGTTAATGAAATTTGTCATTTAATTCTCCCTCTCTCCTTCCTCTTGTTCTTCATGTCAGTCCCATGCTGCTAGCTATATATGTAGATATCTACCTAGCTACGCACCCACCTATATATCTCATATTTTTTATCACTCTGTTTCTCCAAGGACCTGGTTGCTCCATGCATGCGATCAGCCCATTCCATCCTACTACAACTCTGAGATAGACTGTTCTCCTCCAAGGAGGTTCATGGCAGAGCATTAGAGGGACCAAAGGCAGATGGTGTCATGAGGAAGGAACATCTTCATTTGGGAAGAGCTGAAATGAAGTACCTGTTCCTTAGAGTACACAGACTGGTCTCAGTCGGCCCATGTGCTCTAGCCAATCCAAGTTATGCACACTATCCACTACACATGATGGGGTAGAATCACAGGAAAATGCAACCATGTCAATGCCATTTCCTCGTCACACAAGCAGCTCTGATATGTTATAAGTGTGGGGCATGTGTTTTGGCAGGCATATATTTAGATCGGCCTTCCTCAACATGGCGCCTTCCAGATGTTGGGCTCCCAACTCACATCTGCACAATCCAGCATGGTCAGCGATGGGTTGATCCCCAGATGTTCAGCAACATCTGGAGGACCAAAGGTTTCCCACCTCTGCCCTGAAGCTGCAAACCCCAGAGCACCAAGAACAGGCTTCCTCAATCTGGTGCGCTCCAGATGTTTCGAACTATAGCCCTCCAATATGGGAATTGCATTCCAAGACATCTGGGTGGCACCAAATTGGAGAAGGCAGGAGAAGCAAATGCATCTGTCAAACCAATTCATGCTCAGCAGCAGAGATGGGGAATCAGCAGCTCCTCCAGATGTTGCTGGACTCCAACTCCCATCAGCCTCCAGCCAGCATGGTCAACAGAGAAGATGGGCGGCCAGCAATATCTGGAGGGTACTGCATTGCAGAAGGCTGGTTTAGACAATCTTTGGAGCATCAATTCTTGTTGGGGGGGCTGCTTCTGCTGTCATTGTACTTCCTTGTCCTTCCCATCCTCCCTTGAGTCACACAATGTCCTCTTTAATGAAACCTCTCCTGGAAAAGAATCAGCAGCAATGAAAGAGAAGCTGCAGGTGCCATCAAAGGCAGGGGCAGGCTGACATTGGTCAAGGACCAGCTTTGCAAAGGAAAGGAGATTCTTTTCATCCCACTCTTGGGGGCAAGCATCCAGTACAGGGAATTAAGCTGCACAGAGGTGAATTCTCAGTGACACAACGAACACATGGCGCTCCTGAAAACTCTGTTTTGAGAAATGGGGGGGGGTGTCTCTACCGCTTGAAAACCTCATGCCTAATAACAGCAACAGCAGATGATGCAACACCTCTCCTCTTGCGTCCCCAAGGCTCTTATTCTCTTGCTGAACTTGCTGCAACTTCAACACACACACACACAGAATGCCCTTTCTAGTTAGCAAATGGAGCGGCACAGCTAGGTGGCTGTCACATTTCCAGAAATTCATCCACCATCTCAAGGATGCCAAGAAATGAGCAGGCACCAGTGTGAAGTATGTGACCATACCAGGTCTCCAGAAGAGCAATGTATTCATCTAGATGTCTATCGGAGACTCTTCCCCCCCCCCAAAAAAAAAACCCTCCATCCTCATTCTGCCCCTTTCCCCCTCCTGCTCTGTACAGTTCAAGCTCATCAAGTGTGAAGGTGGAGCCTGACTGTCATCTAGAGGAACAGCAGTGAGGCAGCTTATCAGCCTAGAGAGCTGTCCCTGGTAGGGCCACAGCAGCTAAACCTAGCAGTGCAGCAAAGCTAAGCAGGGCCCAGTATGGTTTCAAATTGACTGTTGAGATTCCTGCATTGCAGCAGGTAGGACTCGATGGCCCTCGGGGTCCCTTCCAACTCTACAAAAAAAGTTTTTAAGGAAATTCATCAAAATCTGGACTTCTAGCATGGGTTGCCGTACATCCAGATTTCCCCAGCCATTTCAGCAATTTCTGGTTGGACACTGTTTCCAATTGCTGAATCTAGTCTATGTCTGGGAAAATCCGGATGTACGGAAGTCCTACAATTCTGTGATTCCATCCTTTGGCAAATACCTTCCCTTTTTCTCTTACTACTCTAATACAGAAAGCTAATGTTTGAGCTGAACAGAGGCCGCTGGCAACAAGTCACACTCCACACATGGATGAGAAGGCTCTCAGTAGGCACTGGCCATAATGGCTAAGCTTTGCCTCCGCAGTCTGAAGCCCTGGGGAGCTTCTGCCAATCAGTGTGGACAATTTTGAGCTTGATGGAGCGATGGGTCTGACTGGATATAAGGCAGCTTCCTATGTACAGGCAGTTAACATGATAAAGGAGTTTTAGCACCTTCCTTATGGGGACAGGCTAATGCTTTGAGGCCTTCATAGTTCAGGCAGCGAAAGACAACTCAAGAGCTTGTAAAATTATGGATGGTGTGGAGAGCCACATTTTTCTTTGGGAAGACACAAGGCTCCCATTAATTATATTTATAAGAGCAAAACTCATACAGATAAGGAGAAGTGGACCGAAAGTCTTTTGCATCCTCCGCATCTCTTATCCAATAAAGTTGATTTGCGGTAAGTTGGGGAAAGAAAGACAAAATGAACAGACTTTTTAACACAGAGACACACACACGGCACAAACACCAGCCTATGAACTCCACCAGCATAAGACATGGCTGTGGCTGCTGTTGGCTTGGATAGCTTTTGTAAAGGGTTCAATAAATTCATTCAGGGTCGGTCCTGGTGACATCGACAGCTATATGGCATTCCATGTCGGGGCTAAAACACTATACTTCTGGACACAAGATGCATTCAGTGGAGAGATGCATTTCCTTTTGTCTGTTCTGAACCTCCTGCAAATTGACTTCACCGAGTTGATGTGGATGATGGAGGAGGCAAGATACAATTGGACCACTTGTCTTTATCTATGCCTACGGGTTTGGCTCTTATAAATATAATTGATGAGCACCTCTCGCCTTACAAAGGAGCAGTTCCCAAGCTGCCCGATTCCAGACCCCTGGCTCTCCTTTTCCTTTTAACGGAGCAGCAAAGCCCGTTTCTTGTAACGCACAGCACATTCCACGAGATGAGCCCGTGTGTAGCTGCGTGGTGACCCCCCCTCCACATGCCCTCACCTCCTTCCCCCTTTCCTTCCCACCTTTTATGCAGTGCCTTCTTCCACTTTATTCCTCAACATGAATCATCCTATTATTAACTTGTGACACCATTAGCTTCTGCTGTCACCAGAGCTGACAGTTCAAAGGCCCCCGAGAGCTCTCTGCAAAGGCACAATAAATGAGATCTCTTAATTAACACCTCCTTTAACTAAATAAATTAATTTTATGCAACTGATATGTCATCTTCTCCATTTGAGGGTGACTGAATATCCTGTCTGGCTTCAGGTTCCTCCGCCTTGGCTAGCGTCGTCATCTCTTGCTAAGTCTGCAGGTGGGGGGAGCGTTGCTTGGCAAGCTTCTGATAACATAGGACTGATGTGCTGAATTGATCTGCCCAGTGGCAGCAGCTCCCCTAGCCCCAGCTCCCGGGTGCTAAATATGAGTTTGTGCAAATCATCTGCAATGAGTGGAGGCTGCTATTTTCCTCTCCCCCCCCCCACCCCGGCTGCTTGTCAATTACAGGGGCTGAGCAATGTGTGGCGGAATTACTCATGGTAAACCGCTCCAAAAGCCTGCTTGGCACAAACTGGGAGCCACTCTGAAAAGCAGGGGAAAGGCGATCTGTATGAATGGCCCCATAAGCAAGAGACGCACTGCACTGGCTACCGATTAGTTTCCGGGCCCAATTCAAAGTGCTGGTTTTGACCAATAAAGCCTTAAACAGCTCAGGACTGCCTCTTCCCATATGAACCTGCCCAGACCCTGAGATCATTTTCTGAGGCCCTCCTTCATGTGCCTCCTCCTCGAGAGGTCTGGAGGGTGGCAACACAAGAACGGGCCTTCTCTGCAGTGGCTCCCAGTCTGTAGAAAGCTCACCTCAGGGAAACTCGCCAAGCGCCTTCATGATACACCTTTAGGCACCAGGCAAAAATGTTCATTTTTAACCAGGCCTTTGGTTCTCCTGATCAACAGCCCATACCCTTTTAAAATGTGGCTCTTTTGGGGGGAGTATTATTGGGTTATTGCTTTTATTTTTATTTTATATATTGTGATCTTTTTATGTGACCCGCCCTGAGACCTCCAGGTATAGGGCGGTATATAAATTCAATATAATAATAATAATAATAATAATAATAATAATAATAATAATAATCTGATGATTTGTCCATGTGAGTCTCCAACTGGGACAAGCCAGATGTCCCCAGGAAGCACATGAAAGGACTAGCTTTCTTCTGTTTGTCCACAGCGCCTGTGTATGCCTGGGCATCGCTCTGAACAGGGATGTTCCACTTTTCACTGTGACAGCTTAATAAGAGGCCCCTGCAATCAATGTCACACTGTTGAATTTCAATCAGAGTTTACATGCCAAAGCTGGACGTGCGGATGAATCCTCTGGATTGTTTATTTGCATGCTTCTCCTCTCAGCGTTTGAGGAACCCTGGAGAGAGATTCACCTGATATGTTGATTTTTATTTCATTTTATTGCATCACCTCTAGAGAGTTTAAGGTGTCAACAGCACTCTTTGTCCAGCGACAGCAAAACTCACTATATTAAAAGAGCATCTTGTCTAGACTGTGGGGCAACACTGGATATCTTGCAGATATTCTCTTGACAGAAGCAAGATTTATAAGATGCATTTTGTCCTGAAAGATGGTTCCGAAAAGGGGGGTGGGTGGAATGGTAACTTCATGGACATTAGATATATATTAAGGAGATAAATAATAGTTTGTGATTAGGTGTATGGGCTAATTTAAATGAAACTGCAAAAAATGTGAATAAGAATGTAAGACTTGCCAATGCTATATTAGACAATGGGCTATTGAGTTCAGCATTCTGCCTTTAACAGTCATCATCCATAAATCCCTGAGCAGTTCACAAGTCAAGAAAAGTGAATAGACCATATATAGAGATACTATCTTAAGCAAGATGCTCCAGTGGTCTGATTCAGCATAAGACAGTTTCCTACTTTCTCATTTGAACAAGAGTCCAAATAGATGCAATGCATTATTGCATGTAATTTGTGAGGATTTGAAATATTATTGCACAGCTACCTCTCAAGTGTATGAAAGAAGACATTGGTTCGGCCTCCAGGCCATGGGACTTGTCTCTCAACAGCTGCCCTAAATCTGAAAACTTAAACCTTTCACAGCCGCAAAGAAGTGATGGCTTTAGTTGCCTCTGGCTTTTGCCCACATGGAAAACTGTGACCCATATTTGCAAACATGTAACTTTAACAGCCAGGATTTCAAGCTAGCAATCCTAGGTGCAGTTTTAGTCAATCCTTCTCAAAGGGGAATATAACAGAGCTGGAAAATGTGTGGAACGGGGCAACCAAAATGAGCCAGGTGTTGGAGCACCTTCCTTGCAGGGAAAAAAATGGTTTAAATGTTTGGAGTTTTGAGGTGTGTGGCACATCTATACTGTCATTATTTTGGGGGTGGGATTTGACCAGATACCAGAGAATTCAAGCTGCACAATTGGAGTTTGTGTGGAGCACTTGCACAACAAGCCCACCCACTGGACTTTTTGTGAAAAGGGAAAGTAAATGGGAACTACGCTGGAGTGGCGTTTGACTGGCACAATGTCATCTAACCTCCTTGCAAACAAGTCACAATGAATGCACAATAAATAGCCAGGGTTGTCGAACCTCCTCACAAACTTTGTGCGGACAAGTCAGGGTGAATGCTTGATAAACAGGTCATCTGGAAGACTGGAAAACAACTGCTGGAGGAGAAACACAGTAGAGGTGAATAAAATTGTGCATTGTATGGGAAAAGTGGATACAGAGAAATGTCTTTTCCTCTCTCTAGTGGTAGGATTCAGGATCACCCAATGAAAATTGATCAGCAGGAGATTTGACACAGCAGCACAAAGTCCTTCAAACAACAACAAATTCACTTCTGGAATTTGCTGTTAAATGATGTAGTGATGGTCACTAGTTCAGGTGGCTTTAAATGGGCATTAAACAAAGGATTTGTCTAGTAAATACTTATGGGAGATAAACTGAACCTTTATGTTCAGAGGTAGAAAGTTTCTGATGGAGGTTTGCTGCTTTCATGCTCTGCTTGTGGGTTTCCATTTTCTGTGAAAAGATGATGAGTTAAATGGTCCCTTGCTCTGTCCAGCAGGGCTCTTCTTAGGCTATGACAACCAGGGTGGGGAACCTGTGGCTCTCCAAATGTCGCTGGACTACAACTCCCATCATGCCTGACCACTGGCCATGCTGGCTATGCCTTGTGGGAGTTGTAGTCCAGCAACATCTGTAGGCTTGCATCTGTGTGTAAAGCTCTTGGTTCAGTTCTTTCTGTCTGGAGATAGAAGAGCTCACCTGTGAAAGACTCTTACATAGTACCTTTTAGTTGACAAAGACCAATGAAAGTGAAAGTTATATATAGTATAGTTATAATTTAATTCCACACACACACACACACCTAAATAATTAGCTGATATAGCAAAATGATAAGAGCCTTTTGATCTAGAAAAAAAACCCCACTTGAGATCATTTATTTATTTATTTGAAAGAGGTTCTTTTTACACTACCTTCTTTCTACAACAGCAATTAAGGCAACCAACATAATAATTAAACACACACAATCAAAAGTATTGAGATTTTAAAAGCCAGTGCAGAACAATAAGACAAAAATTTTAATGATGGGATAAGACTCATAGCACATCAACTTGAGAGAAAGATGAGTATACGGGAGTTTCTTCAATCTGCATTTCTTATCAGAACTGTAGACAGTCTTATTAATACTAATGATCCAGGTTCCCTTCACAGACAGACAGACAGACAAGCAACAACAGAGAGAGAGAGAGAGAGAGAGAGAGAGAGAGAGAGAGAGAGAGTTGTGCAGAAGCAGTTTCCCTATAGAGCGCTCCAATATCACTGTGCAGGGATGAAGCACCCACATATCTGAAGATAACAAGATCCTGAACATTTGCTAGATGTAGTAAACCTCTTTTCTGGGCTCAGGAGGTGATTGCAAGCCAGACCTGGGTGATTCCAAGTCCCTTTCTTCAAGAATATTTCCTTTTATTGTCTTATCTCTGTTGATCCTTGATTAGAGCAGGATGTGAGGGGGGAAATGGACAGTTCTTTCTACGTACATAGAAACCACTGGCTTCAAGGGATTCATATATCAAGATTAACCTTGAAATATGGAGCAAAGCAATTGGGAGAGGTCACTCCACAGATAGCTCACTGAAGCTTCAGGTAGCTTCTTAAATTCCACTGGAATAATCTTTAGAGTGCTGTAGAGGGAGATTCAAGGCCGTGGTCTAGCTTATGAGAGGGAGAGAGAGAGAGAGAGAATGCAAAGAAGCCCCATCAGAAAGCAATGGACCTAAAATGGATCTAAAATAATGGCAATGAAAGCACTTTTGAGCACACATACATTGGGCGGGGGGGGGGAGACACACAAAGAAATGGACCCAGTTTCTATTCTCTGCCAACCATAAACCTTAAGTTGTTGTTGTTGTTTAATTGGGGAATTGATTTGAAATCAAAGCCTCTCTAAAAACAAATCAATTCTTTCCTTTCTTTTCCTTTTCATTTTTTAAAAAGCAAGAGCCGCTCTCTTGAGTCATGCCTTACTAAGCAGAAGAGCGGGAGGACGGGTGGAATAAATGGAGAGCTGGCAGCGTCTGTAGCTGCAAGGTCTGCTGTTTGCGAACAGCCTTAAGGAAGTGTAAGATTATTGCTTGTCTCCCTCCAGACTTCCATCCTAGAAAACGAGGGCACAAATCCAGCCCAAATTAAGCGTGTGATAGAAGCAGTGGTTGCATTGGGTTAGCTGAGCACAGTGCTGCTTCAACTGCGGCTGAATCATGCCCTCTTTAGGTAATTTCAATTGACAATATTATGATTTCCCCAAGAGCCGAGAAGGCATGTTTGGCATTTAAGCTCGGGGTTTGTGGGAAATAGTTCCAATTCTCTCTTCCTCCCCCCCCCCTCCACTGCCAGTTCCTCAGACATCCTGTTTGTGTGGCAGCCATACAATGAAAGCCTGTCACGTTGTTATTTATGGCGTTGGAGACCCATAATTCCATGGCCACCTGGTTTAAGATAGGACCGGGCCTCTTGATCATCTGGACCTATCTACCTTCTCTGAAGGTGTCTTTATGTGGTACAAGGGTAGGGGATCTTTTCGAGCCTGAGGGCCATGATCCCTTCTTTGCAAGCTTTCAAGGTCCATGTGCCATGGGGCCAGAGGGGAAAGTGGGTGGAGCTGTGAATTAAAAATTTACTTTTGTGCAGTAGGTTGGTTTCTACACAACGGGGGTGCCAGCTCCTCCAGACGATTGGGGGGGGGGTTAGGGGGCAGAGTCGAATCACCTCTGAACATTGAGGTGGCCCTGCCCCCTAAAAAAAAAGTTGGGGGGCTGAAACAGCCTCAGCCCTTAGGAGTCAACGCCTATGCAAGAGAAAGAGAGAGAGAGAGAGAGAGAGAGAGAGAGAGAGAGAGAGAGCGCTCTTTCCTCCATCCAGGCAAGGGACATTATCAGAGTAATAGCAGCCAACTCCTAGGGGTTGAGGTCCCTTCAAGGGCCCTCCAATAAAATATTTCAGCCCCTTCCCAAAGTTCATGGACATTGCTATTCAAATGGTTTGTGTGTGCCATGTCTTGTGATCATTTATGCAGGGTGGGCCTTACCTACACACACACACACACACACACACACCCCACAAATATTTTATTCAAGTCAGCACCCCGGATCAGAGTTCAAGGTCACATTCCAGCCAGGCCAGAAAGAGACTTGCAAGGTGTGATACAAAGCCAGTGGGGGGCGGGGCCTTTGGTGGAGGGATGGCACTGCACAGTCCAAATCTGGTTTCGAGCTGAAGAATCCTAAGAAGGGAGAGCAGCCTGGACCACCAAGTTGCACCTGAACAGCGAAATGAGCAGATACACCAGACACACCTGGTCACAGTCTTCCCCACTAAAGTGAGATGTATTTAAATCACAATTATTTGTATATTTGCATCTATGCAGATAAATTAGCTTATGGAAATGATATGCAAATCACTCCCATCTTTTGTGGGGGTGTGATGTGTTTCCTCTCCTTTTTTTGTGATTCATAAGTGGCCCCTGACTGCCATCTTGTTTATTCCAAGGTGGCCTTGGTGCATTCAAAGGGGAGGATCTTCATTGTTGCTGCTTTTCGGTTTCAGTTTGGAGAATGGGTTTCTCAGTGCCTTTTCACAAGAATGTAGAAATGGTGCCGTGTCAGTTGGATTCCACATTCCCTTTATTCCAGCACTTTCTGAATTCAAGGCACGATTAATATTTTCAGCTACTAACCCATTTTAAGGGAGGGGGATGTGGAGACGGTCTCGGCAATATATACATTAGTGCTAAATTAATGTACCTTTCTTTAACCTGAGACCAAAAAAAAAAGAAAGAGAGCCAAAATAAAGCCTCCAACTTGGCTTGTTAAATTTTAGTACCAAACTGTTCAATTAAAAAAGTAAGCAGCTGCCATCTGCTCCAGTCTGCGAGAACAAACCAAGAGCAGCACAGCTAAGAGAGACCATTTCTACCAAGCCACTTTTACGGCTACTTCTTTGTTTTCCTGCCAACAGAGGAGGGAGGAGGCGGGTCACTCAAAAGACTGGCCTCCTCTCCTGACTCAGAGTCAGCGAAACATTTCACATGATGCACTGACCTGAAGCTCCAGAGAACAAGGAGTCTGTTAGCCTGCAGTCATGTGAAAAAGCCTTGGACGTGCCGCTGTTCTTGCCCAAATATTAATCAGCAGAGAGAATGCCTCAAAAACAGAGGCAGGGGCGGAGGGACAGCAAGTAGGGATAAGTGGAGGGATTTGATTCAGTTTGCATTTAAACACATTCTGAAAAATATTGCAAAACAGAAAAACAGTCACCCGTCGAAATCCGCACTGCTCTGTGTTTTGCAATGCAGTTCTCCAGAGCCAGTGTGGTGTAGTGGTTAAGAGCAGTGGACTCATAATCTGGTGAACCGGGTTCGATTCCCCGCTCCTCCACATGCAACTGCTGGGTGACCTTGGGCTACTCACACTTCTCTCTGAAGTCTCTCAGTCTCACTCACCTCACAGAGTGTTTGTTGTGGGGGAGGAAGGGAAAAGGAGATTGTTAGCCGCTTTGAGACTCCTTGGGGTAGTGATAAGGCGGGATATCAAATCCAAAGTCGTCGTCTTCTTCCAGCCAATTCATGTTGGGAATTACTGTAATGGGAGTTTCAATGGCATTGTGGTTAGAGTTCTGGACACACAGGCTCACATCTTCTACATAGAATTATAGAATTGTTGAGTTGGAAGGAACAACCCACTGCAATACAGGAATCTCAACTAAAGCATCCATAACAGATGGCCATCCATCTTAAAAACCCCAAGGAACTAGAGTCCACCACATCTTGTGAGAGAGTGTCCCACCATCAGAAGGTTCTTCCTGATGTTTACTTAGAATCTCATTTCTCGTAACTGGAACCCATTGGTTCAGATCCTAGCCTCTGAAGAAGGAGAAAATCAGGTTCCTCCATCTTCCATGTGACAGCCCTTGAGATATTTGAAGATGGCTATTAAACCTCCTCTCAGTCTCTTCTTTACCACGCTAAACATACCCAACTCCCTCAACCGTTCCTCATAAGACTTAGTTTCCAGACCCTTGGGTGGGCGGGCAGGGGGAATTCCTAAAAAAAATCAGAACTGATGGAGCCAGGCATCTTTCTCCCAAAAGGGAATTCTATCGGGCAGGACTCACCACTGAATTCTTTGCTTTTTTAGTTAGTTCCTCAGGGAGCCTAGACCCAGGGCTGGCCCTACCATTAGGCGGAGTGAGGCAGACAGCTTTGGTGGCAGATGTTGGATGGACAGCAGTGATAGCCCATCTGGAGCTGTGTGTGCCTCCCATGTGACCACTAAAACAGTCTGCTGCTCTCAGGGATACCGCCCCCCGCCCACTGTCAGAGTGCCATTTTCCATTCTACCTTGGGCAGCAAAATGTCTTGGCCTAGCCTTGCATACACAAGACCAAAAGATGAGTGAATACAGCTGGCAGTGGCAGGGTGGGGCATAGGCAACCATGACCAAACCAACCAGTATAGTTATTCTCTTCCAGTCATTGGCATTTTTTCATTTACAAGGAGCCTAAACCATAGCAGGAAACACTTTTCTTTTCAGCAGCGTATGTGGATATTGATCAGTGTACTAACTCATCTTTGAATTCTCCCTTTCTTAAGGAAGGGGAAAAACCTTTGTTTTCAGAAGCTTTCGTTGTTTCTTTTGCCACCATTTCTCCAGAGCGACAGTTTGGGTTCACTCAGAGGCTGAGGTGACCATCCGGCTGTGGGAGATTGCAGTGCTAATCTCTGGCTAAATGGCTTTCTTTTTTTCCCCATGGGGGAAAAAAAATCTTTTAGCCGTATCTGCAAGAGGGTGCCAAAAGCTTCTAGTCTTGAAAGAAGTCTTATTTCTCCTTCCTTCAAGTGTTATGCAAAAAGAACACTGCCTTCAGAGTCTCTGGTGCCTGCCTGCCTCTTTTCAATGAGGGCAGCTAGGTGGGATTTATTTAACAGGCTTCCAAAAAGCCAGAAATAATTCTATTCAGCAATATGTTCTGCTGCTTTCCCCACTCTCAGCTCAGAACTGAGCTAACTTTTATCTCTGGCATTCTTGAGGAGAGATAGCAAAGAGAATGTTGGATTGTGACTACTGAGGAGGAATTTTCCCCTCCATTCTGGAGTTGGTCACGGATGTACAGCTCAAATCTCTCAAAGGGTTAGTTTTATATTTTCCTTGACTCAAGAGAGCGATGTTGGTACATTAACTGTAGAAAATATATATATTTTTCCTTGCCATTTTAATTCAGTGTTTTCTTTCCTCTCAGTACCAAAGACCGGCATCAATTGCTCATCAATTGGCAATTTACAAAACAAAGCGTAAAATATTCCCTTACTTTTTGAACGCATTTGGCCGCACAAAACATACATTTTTACTCTGGAATCTGCATTTTGAACACATTTTGTAAGTACTTTAAGCTAAAATCCAATTTTTGGGACTTTTTGAGTTAAGAACTCTGTCATAAAAGTGAGAAGGGCAAAAGTGGAAGGATAGCTAATACCTTTCATCAGGGTCCACGGTCACTCATAGGTTTCTACTTGTGTTCACAAGTAATTGGTTCCTGAGGACCTGACCCCCCAGGTCTCTTCTTATGTTTTTGTGTAGAGTGCCTCAAGTTTAAGGCCCACCCCACAACCTCACACTTGCCCACACTTGAATTTGGGCTTGTTCCCCTTCTCTGCCATCTGCAGCTGGAGAATGTGGGGCTTGTAGGCCCCATTTACCCCCTGACTGCAAACGGTAGCTCTGCTCAGACCAGGAGAAGCTGCCTTCTCATCTTCTCCCACTTCCCCAACACTCTTCCCTAAGGTGTTTCACCCATGGAGTAAGGTGGGAGACATGGAGATGAAGGTGGAAGAATTAAGGAGGCAAGGAGGAATAGAGCAACTCAATTGTTCAAGTGGAACACTAAAAACATTCCCCTCAACTCTCCCGATTTGAGCAGGAAATCCCTGAATCACAGAAGCCACCCTGGCCCTTGATTAGTCCCAAAATGTCCCATTTTTTGGTCTAGCGCTCTGACTCAAATCAACTGGCTCATGCCAGAGTGCCACAGCAAATGACATTCATTTTTTGGTTTCATGCTCTCATGGGAGTTAGCTGGCTCCTGCGAGACCTCAGGGCCCAAAAAAGAAATGTCCCATTTTGATCAGTGGGGTGTGTGTCAAAAAAAAAACCTCCTTCAAAAAGCACACCTTGCAGGTAGACAGGAAAAGTATGACGTGGGAAGTAAGCCCATCAGCAAGCTGCCAAGATCCCTTTTCTGAATATTCTGTTTTTGTTCTCTTTCAAAGTATGAGAAATACATCATCAAAAGCAGTGGCGGCGGCAGCAACAACAACCACTCACATTCCTGTGAATCAGGAAACATGTGGAGAAATTACTTAATTTTACACAGTGGAGCTCACCACCCTTCCTTTTGGGTTTTGATGCTCCCTTTTGTGACTCTTATCACCTAGAAGGAGCAGGAGCCAACAAGATTTGAAGCTCGTCATTTAAAAAGACAAGAATCCCCTTTAGATGTCAGCCCTAGTCACAACTGCTGAGGAAGTCTTTCAGCTGAATGTTTTCTAGACAGAGATTTCTTCAACAAGGTGTTCTGTATTAATGAATAACCCCAGCCGGGTGCTGCAATACATTCCCTACAGAGGGCTGTCACCAAAGAAAGATGCGTTCATTATTTTCCAAGGAGGGGGAGAGAAAACCCCCTCACAATTTCACCTCATGCACTAAATTAGTTTAATTAAATAGCTTGGGAAAGAGGGGAGGGGTGGGGAGGAAGAGTCCTGTACAATAATATTCATTTGTCTGTATGTTTAAATAGGAGGTGAATGAACGTTTTCTACAGTCGCTCAATGAATAAGATGTCACCGAAAGATACTTTTTTATTGTTATTATTATTTGGGTTTCTTTTTTTTCCCCCTGAGGTGTCACTGTTAGAAAAGCACAGATCCAGTGCCTGGTTTTTAATTACAAATTTAAGATTTATGGCTTCGGATCATTTTAAAACTAATAGAATAGCCACATGCAAATGAATCAGGAAAGGATGAAGGCGGGGGAATCGCTGGCTAATGGATTGTAATGTATATATGCTGAGAATCCGTGGTGGAATCTCCTAATTTCTTTGTCAAAAAGCAGCTGGAGGAGAGGAGGTTCAGTCCTCAGCCTCTCCAGGTAGGGGGTGGGAATATCCCGTCTCTGCGTAGACAATCAGTGTAGACAATACTGAGCTAGCTGGACCAATGGCTTGACTCTGTAGAAGGCAGCTTGCTATGTTCCTCTGAGGTGGTATAGATGAAGGCCACTGTGCTGCAACAATTGGTGAAAATGACGTACAAAAATGCATTATATTCAGGAAAATTGTTTCCCACTATTGCGTCTATTTTGCATGCAAAAATGTCTGTTTCATTTAGGAGAAATTCATGCTAAAATGCCAATGAATTTTTACAAAGGCCCGACGTAGAAATGCTTGTGTTAGAAACAGCTTTCCTGTTTGTATCTGGAAAATTGTCTGACGAATCTGAAATTTTGCATTATTTCAGCTGAAAGGACGTTTGGTGCTTCCAAAGAACTGGCACGCACAAGACCCTGCTCTGCAACGGGGAATGGTTTGGAGTGCGATGGGCAGGTGGGTTGGAGGCAGCTTTGTTGTTAGTATGTTATCACATCACAGTATTTATTTCTTTGTTAAAAACATGGTGGCCACACAATGCCCAGGCCACACAGGAGGTCTCCCATTTGATTGACATTATCATTTCTGAAATGTGACCAACAACATACTAGCCTCATCATCACCCAAGTGCTGATGACTGGAAACCTGTGGGCCTCCAGGATATTGTTGGACTGCAACTCCCATCTTCCCTGATTGTTGACCATGATGGTTGGGGCTGATGGGGTTATGGAGCCCAGCAATATCTGGAAGGCCTCAGGTCTCCCAAGCTTGCTTTAAGCCAGGGTTTCCCAAACTCGGCCCTCCAGCTTTTTTTGGACTACAATTCCCATCATCCCTGACCACTGGTCTTGCTAGCTAGGGATGATGGGAGTTGTAGTCCAAAAACAGCTGGAGACCCAAGGTTGGGAGACACTGGTTTAACCAATGAGGACAATCTAAGCAGGGAAACCCAGCCAGATGGGCAGGGTACAAATAAATTATTATTATTATCTGTTCAGCCCAGTTTCCAATGGAAATCAACACATGAAGAAGAGTTTGGATTTGATATCCCGCCTTTCACTCCCCTTCAGGAGTCTCAAAGCGGCTAACATTCTCCTTTCCCTTCCTCCCCCACAACAAACACTCTGTGAGGTGAGTGGGGCTGAGAGACTTCACAGAAGTGTGACTGGCCCAAGGTCACCCAGCAGCTGCATGTGGAGGAGTGGAGACGCGAACCCGGTTTCCCAGATTACGTGACTACCGCTCTTAACCACTACACCACACTGGCTCTCACCACATCATTTCCCTGCCCTACAAGTTACATACACAATAGGAAATGGAGGTAATGGTGAGCAAAAAGAAAAAGCCTGAGAACAGTATAGGAATTCATCGTTCTTTTGAGCTAATTTGGATTGAAACCATTGCAGTTCAGAAGAACAAAGTTTGCTTTTGGATGAGCCAGGAGGCATTTTCTTCCTCCCTACTATCCCAAAGATTTTACTATGCAGCTCTTATTACTGATGAAATGGCCTCTCGTGTCTTTCCCATAGGAGGGGACAGGATGACTTGTGATTCCTGGCTCAGAGTCCCAAGGCTGAGTTTACAGAATATTTTCTGACAGGAAAAGGGCTCTAAATGGTGGCTTTTCCCCTGTCTGTCTCCCCTCCACATGGTAACAGTTATATTTAGCCATGTTTTGAAGTACTTTGTAAGATGGATTGGGCAGTGGTGACAGAAAGAGGAGAGAGTGCAATTCAGAAGGCGCAGGAATAAGGCAAGATTTGAGGTCTCAGGCTGCCAGTCTGAGAAGGCATCCTGCTTCCTGGAAGTCTCTCTTTCCCACCCCCACCCCCTCAACCTGGCACGGATCCTGCACCCTTCTGCATGCATATTTACATGGCCAATTGTACCATTTAAATGGGCTTCAAAAGCACCTCACAACTTACGTAGAGGTTTTACATAAGCAGAATACATTGCAAGACATTTTTAAATGTGAAATAACGAGTTGCATGGCTTTATATTTCTCTAACCAATGACTGGTTGATTTGGAACTTGGACAATCTTTTTTTTTCTCTCCCACTTTCCCAAAGCAAATGGGCAGATCTACTGAGAGCAACTGTCATTGCATGCCCCAGAGCCAGCTTCTCAGCGTTCACACAATTTAGGAACAAAATAACCCAATGTCCCAATGTGAAAGCTTCATTCTGGGGCAACCGAGCGCAGCAAAGTTGTTTGCCAGGCGGCACAGTGCCCTGTAGCAATTAAGATAATGCCCTTTTTTTTAACTGAACATGGGGCTGTGTACAATGAGAGAAAAATGGCCTAAGTAAGAATGTTGCACGTATTGTAGATTCTGCAATATTTTCGATTGTCTATTTTTTATTTTATTTTTTGCATTTCTTTTTATGTGATTTCCCCTATGTTTTCTTTTCTGCTGCTGCTTTCAAGAGGATCACATGTTCTTCCTCCCTCTGATCACCAGAAACTTGGGTTTCTGCGCCTCTTCTAGCTGCCTTCCAAAAATCTCACCTGGCCATGAATACTCAAGAGCAATATCAAATTCAACGAGGCCCTTGAATTTGCAGTCTTGTAACTTCAAGCTCAAAATTATTTTCAGGTGTGCACATTTTGTAATCGCGGATCACATGGTGCATATTCTCCCTTTCCTCATTTTTCTCCCCTAAGTATTTGTGGCCATTTCAGCTCAGTTACCTTTAATTTCAATAAACTGAGTGCAATCACAGGGAAAAAAGATTGCCCTAAGGACTTCTGAATTTGCATACTCTGTCATTCCCTCAGTGTGCTGGCAGCCATTTGCATTATTATCGAGTGCCCAGGGAGTAGAATGGATAATTTTCCCTATTGATGGTGAGCTGGAAAAGGAGGAAATTGCAGAGAAAGCCATAAGAGATTACAATGGTGGTGCCTTTCCCCCCGCCCCCCTGGAGAACTCCATTCTCGGGTGGCCACTAGGGGCGCATCAGAAGATGGCTGACAATAACATCTCTCCGACCCACACGAGGTAATTAAGAGGCTGTGATGGGAGTAAACAGCCTCCCGGGCCCCCCAGGCGTGTGGGGGGGACTGCCCTTGCCTGCTGTGCCCTATACCACCCCCGAATTTGTGGGGGTGGGGGCACTAGGCAGAAAGCCCTTGTGCGGCACTCCTGAACGCTGTCTCTGATTCGTGTCCCTAGCTGCAGCAACTTCAAAAGAAACAATTAGAAGGAAGCTAATGCACATATTTCAAGGAAGAAGGGGGAGTAAAGGATGCTAACCGAAGAGATCTCTGATAAACAAGACGGGTCGGAGGAACAAGAATAAATCATGAGAAGACACACTAAGGCTCGGTATGTTCGGCAACGGGAATGGATGGGAGAGGGGGGGGAACTTTCCTTTCTTTTTTCTATGTGATTAACCAAGAATCCCCCCCCCCTGCACAAGTCACAAGTCAGAAATGCCGTTTAAAAGACTTAAGCTGTGGATTTAAGACTGTGTGGAGATTAATTTTCTAACCAAAGCATGTTTCAAGAAAATCGTGGAAAGCATAAGAGCTTTGGAATGACACAGCAAAAAATATTGTCGCCATCTTGGCAAGTTCTGTTGAAAGCTTTATGTCTGGGAGGAGGAAAGATCTGTTTACATATTGTGGGTGAGCCTTCTCATAGCAGTTCCCATAATTGCTGAGTAAACTCAATATGAATTAAGTTTGTTTGTGGTGGAACTTGGAATGATTTCTGGTCAAGTTCATCCCTTTGCATGTGAATTGCTCTTGAGATTTAAGCTTAAAGGTTGTAATTGTTGAAGAAAATGAACACTTCACATCTCACTGTCTCGGCGTTTTGATGTTTTCGTCATCTTCTTAAGTATATTTTATACTTCTGCACAAGCTGCTTGTAAAGAGTCTGAATGCTGAGGCGGACATGCCAAGGATCATTTGGATGAAGTTGAACTGTGACTGAATCTGAATTGAACTAGTTTGTTTTGTAAAGGCATGAACATTAACTGGTATTAGTTCCTATTTGGACATGTTGAAGTAGAACTAGTTCCTTTATAAAAAATGAACTTTCCAAGCTCTGGGTCACAATCAGGAATGTTCACTCTTATTCTTACAGAAGTAATTTGCCCATCTTTACCTCTAGCTCAGTAACAATCCTAGATTTCAAGAGAATGAAAAACCTTTGCATAGTTTTTCCCTAACTCAGCTCCCGCTCTCTTCTTCAATCAGATATCTCTCTCCTTTTTTCCCCACTTCGTTTCACTACGATAAGAATTAATCTACAGCTGCAGCGATAGAAAAATAAGTTAACTAAGTTCTATAAAAGATTGCTTTTAGGAAGATCTAACTTTGTGTCTTTCAGGTATAAAGCAGTAGACTGGAAAGTATTGATGCCGAAGCAGCTTCCAGAGTTTGAAGGTTTGAACTTGGCTACTGGAAAATCTATATTCTATTTCTGAACCTACCAGGTTGCATGTAGATGCAATTCTGAGGCAGGGCCACACCAAACTGGCAGAGCATTTAAAAGGCACTCAGTAAACACACAGTAGTGGACTCAAGCTGGGCAGATCCAACCGGTTCCAATCACAAAAAGATTTGACGACCCTGTATTCTACATTCTGCCTGTTGTACGGGTACGCAACGTGGTGTCCTTCAGAAGCTACTGAACTACAACTCCTATCATCTTTGACCATTGGCCATGATGGCTAGGGCTGAGGGGAGCTGGAGTCTGACAACATTTTGAGGGTACCATATTGGCTCCCCCACTTCTTTTGATCAATTTATCAAAATCTGGCATGTTTCAGAAATAAGCGGGTCCAGCATTTCCAGAGCCTTTCTATATCTTTGAGGCCAGTGTTGAGAAGATGCAGAAGTCCCCACATCAGCACTGGTACATCGTGCCACCATTAGATGCACAGCTTACGTCACCAGGAACCCTCACCAAAACCCACCATGATCTAATAAACTGGGAATATACTCTGGTTTGTTACTGCAGTGGGTGAACCTCGTCTAAACATTCACATTCCATCCCAAGTTGAATTTGGCCATATCCTTAGCTAGAAATACTCTTCAGTCCAAAATTTCACAAGGCTCATTCAGGAATGTAGGGACATGTTTCTGCCATCAGTTCACCTAGTTCTGTTGACTACAGCTTTCGAGAGCAGCAGGACAAAGGCAACAACTTTCCAGGGTTTCAGATAAGGGTAGCTCTGCAACCAACCTGAAAATGCCAAGGACTGAACCTGAGACCTTTTTCATGCAATGCATGTGGCCCTTCTCCTGAACTATCTGCTACCAAATTGGATGGATGTGTCTTTTGATGTGCATGCAGATGATCATCCCCATTGGGAGCCACCAGTCACTATATAGGGACCAGGGACTAAAGCTAGGTTGGGAGTTCAGGTGAGCTGGAACTTCTCCCCTAGAGAGAAATAATAATACAAAGATAACAGCTATGTTGTAGGAAGTGCCATTCAATGAGGGTTCCCCACAAGTGGATAAGCCCCAGTGGCAAGAGGCTAAATCATCCCTCTAACCCAGGCATCAGCATCCTTGGGCCCTCCAGATGTTTTGGACTACAATTCCCATCATCCCTGACCACTGGTCCTGTTAGCTAGGGATCATGGGAGTTGTAGGCCAAAACATCTGGAGGGCCGCAGGTTGAGGATGCCTGCTCTGACCTATAATCCACAAAACTGGATCACACACACACACACACACACACACACACACACAAAATACTTGCACTGATGAAGAATCCATAGTTGGCTTGAATCTCCCCTTCTCCAGGGGCAGTTCCTACGGCATTTTCTGTAGCAAACATGCACCATGTAGACAACATATATGAGTACATGTGTCTGTTTAAACACATTTAAATATGTACATGTGAAACCTGGCTGAACTCAGGTTTCCAGAAACAAAGGCTGGTGCTAAAAGATGTGTGTGCACTTGTGTGTAACAACCACACATTTGCTGTTGGAAATGCTATTGTACCACTTGTGTTCCCTACAGCAAACATATGTGTGGAGCAGCCCTTGATTGTGGTTGGCATGATGGTTAGCCCAGTCCTCCTGTGATACATATCTGGCCATGCATTTCAAGTAGTGACCAGACCAGACAGGTGGCATATTTGCCATTCTAGTTATTAAAAAAAAAAAATCTAGTTTTTGTGCAAATGCGGTTTATAGGCAGAGTAGGCAGGCACTAAACTTAAGGTGGTTGTTGTCTTTCACTTTTACAGAAAGGGTAAATGACAGTCTGGGAGAATTCATGCCTGCCCATCAATACTGACAATAACTCCTCCTCCCTCCCCACCACACACAAAAAAGAGGCAAAAGAAAGAAATCTAAGCTGAGCCACAGAAGGAGCTGACCATCTCCTAACCCTTTTTATAGAATGTTGCCAGCAACCGGCAAAATTGCCAGCAAGTTAGAACACAAAACAAAGCCATGTTCAATCACACGATCTGTTAGAAGTGCCTTGACACAATGTTTGGCAAAAGGAGAGAATTTGACAGACTTGGTACCAGCAAATGTGATTTCAAAGCAATCTGTGTTGTGATTTGCAAAGGAGTGGACATTAATGAAAAAATGGTTGACAAGTTTTCGTTAACGCAACTCAAATGTCTTGTAATTTTCTTTCTCGGCACTCTTTTTAAAGTGAGCAATTTGTGTCAAAGAGAAAGTAAGAGGGAGGGAGGGCAGGAGGGAGGGAGGGAGGCATCAGCTATTGAAAACTAAAGGGATGGTTCTAATGGGCTTTCATGTGGATGAAATGAAAGACGATGGAGGGAGGCAAATCTTGTTGATCTAGTTTTGACACCTATCGACCACCCATTAACAACATCCGCTGGGCAGTTCACTCAAAATTCAAAAAATAATAGTTATAAATGACAGCGGCATGTTGTGTTGTTGTTTTATTTTAGTAAAATCCTCTTAAAAATCAATCAAATTATCCACATTAAATATATATAAAAGCACAGGCAGCACAAAATTATTCTAAAACAGCAACCAGGTAAGAGAAAAAAATGTCTTCCAAGAACTAAAATAGACAAAGCAATCAATTCTAAGTGGGCTCGGGGAGAGGAAGTGACCAAGTAGAAATATATCCACAGCTTCACCCTGCCAGCTCACACCAACCAGGGCAGGGACCAGGGCCTTACTCTTTTCCATTATTTTCCCGTTTCACTACTCCAGCTCCTGGCTGCCACAGCTGCAGGGCTGGAGGACTGAGCTCAAAGTGTGTGATTTGGATCCAGTTAATCCATGGGTAGGCAAACTAAGGCCCAGGGGACAGATACGGCCCAATCGCCTTCTCAATATGGCCCACGGACAGTTAGGATTGTGATCTAGACAGTGGTGGCTGGTCCTCACTTCTGCTACTCCCGTGCCTTGAAAGCAGCGGTCTGAACAGTTTTTTGTTTGTCCTGTGCTTTCTGGGCATGGGTCTGAGTGGTTTTTCTTTGGTTCTGCTGCTTTCCCTACTGTTTAACAACAACAACAACAATTTATTTATACCCCGCCCATCTGGCTGGGTTTCCACAGCCACTCTGGGCGGCTTCCAGCAGAATATTAAAATATAATAATATATTAAACACTAAAAGCTTCCCTACCACTGAATTTGAACAAACGTCAATCTGCAGAAAACTGGATTGTTCAGATTCAGTGGTAAGCAGTGGGTTTCCCTAGGGGAAATGGCAGAAGCGTGCGCAAGCCCTGGAACTGGTAGGACAGAAGACAGAGAGGCTAACCATAAATGGAGCCGGATCCAGGAACAGGCAGAGTTTACTCTTTTTGCCCCCATCGTATTCTACACAGGCAAGACTGAGACTGAGGAGAAGGAAGGTGATAGCTGGTGCTACCCACCAGCCTGGTTGTAAGCAGGCAGGCAGGCAGGTGGGGGCTGGCTAAGGGCAGAGTGGAACTGGTGGGGCATTGCCCCATTTGCCCTAATAGATCAGCCTCAACTGGTTCTAGAGCAAGGTTCCCAAACTTGGATCTCCAGCTGCTATCGGACTACAACTCCCATCATCCCATGCTAGGAGAACCAGTGGTCACGGTTGAAAACAGCTGGAGACCCAAGTTTGGAAAACATTGCTCTAGAGCATGATCTCAAAGGATCTGGCAGGATAGGACAGTCCATACCTGGTGCCAAAAGGATCTGAATGTAGGCACCACCGAGTGAGTCTTGCTGGCACCAGCATTCCATAATCAGGACACCGTCACTGAAAAGGCCCTCTCCGTGATGTCAATCCCTGTCACCCTTTTATGCAGGTGTACCTGGAACAGAGGGACGCGGGTGGTGCTGTGGGTTAAACCACAGAGCCTAGGACTTGCTGATCAGAAGGTTGGTGGTTCGAATCCCCACAACGGGGTGAGCTCCTGTTGCTCGGTCCCTGCTCCTGCCAACCTAGCAGTTCGAAAGCACATCAAAGTGCAAGCAGATAAATAGGTACCGCTCTGGCGGGAAGGTAAACAGCGTTTCCGTGTGCTGCTCTGGTTCGCCACATGACCCAGAAGCTGTACGCCAGCTCCCTCGGCCAATAAAGTGAGATGAGCACCGCGACCCCAGAGTCGGCCATGACTGGACCTAATGGTCAGAGGTCCCTTTACCTTTACCTGTACCTGGGACAGAACCTCTGCTGATGTTCTTGCATAGTCATTCTATTTGATTCCTATTTGCCTTCAGCCTTGTACAGAAGGAGCTGCTCGGCTTTGTCCCACTACAGGAGGTGGGCGCATTGCCATTGCAAGCAATTATCCCTTACCGCTGACCAAGGGAAAGGGCCCAGCCCATAAGCACCCTCATTAAACCAGCTGTGCTTACATGGGAATGGAGCACAGCAATGATATTCAACAGGGCTCCCTTGGCCCCCTTCATCTCTCTGATCCCTCGGGGCATTCTTTGGGCGATAAAGGCTGAATTCAATCATGAGGCTCCTGCTGGCTCTGGGAAGCGTTGGCAAAGAGGGAAGCTAAGATGGATGGCCTGCCTGGGGCTTGGGGGTGGGTGGCTGGGGGAGAAGTTAAGAGAGGGAATGATGATTTCCAGGGTGATTGATTTAACTAATTAGCACAAGTGTTTAAGGGGAGTACAGAGTGGAGGTATGGCGAAGGTGGGGGCTGGGAGAAAGAAGAGCACTTCTTGGCTTTTAGCTAAAGAGTGCCGTGTTTTGTGAGTTTGCAGTTGCCTCCGCTAAACTCTCCTTTCCGTTAACCAGGAAGCTCCTTTGCTGTTCAACAGTAATGGTCAGGAGGTCAGGCATGGTGGGCGTTAAGAGACCAGTTACTGCATTATTTATCTGTTCCTGCCATTTATGGGCTGACCCATAATTCGCTGAGCAGCTTACAATAAAAGCTTGTTAAAATACGATCCAAAGCCTCCCTGGTTATCACAGGAACGATGACTGCGCAACTGTACCTCGACACAGGCTAATTTAGAGGGGAGTCTGGTAGGCCTGGTTCTTTGCCCAGCAGTTCCGTTTTCAAGGGTTTTTAAGCTGTAACTCTGTGGTAGATACAGCACATGCTTGCATCCACAAGGTCCCAGGTTCCATACCCTCCAACATTCGTCCAATAAAAATAGGTACGTCCCATTCCATAATGATAATTTTACTATTTTACACATCTTATTGGGTTGCCCCAGCACTCTGGGCAACTTCCAACATATATAAAAACATAATAAAACATTAAACATTTTTAAGAAAACTTCCCTATACAGGATTGCCTTCAGACAGCTCGGGGGTTGGATAACTCCATAACCTCCAACATTTCTCCAGTGGAAATAGGGACATCCTAAGGAAAAGCAGGACATTCTGGGATCAAGTCAGAAACCAGGATGGCTTCTCTAAAACAGGGATGTCCCTGGAAAATAGGGACACTTGGAGGGTCTGAGGTTCAATCCCTGGGATCCCCAAGGAGAAGAAGAGTTTGGATTTGATATCCCGCTAATTTACCACTACCCTGAGGAGTCTCAAATTGGCTAACATTCTCCTTTCCCTTCCTCCCCCACAACAAACACTCTGTAAAGTGAGGGAGGCTAAGAGAAGTGTGACTAGCCCAAGGTCACCCAGCAGCTGCATGTGGAGGAGCGGAGACGCGAACTCGGTTCCCCAGATTACGAATCTACCGCTCCTAACCACTACACCACACTGGCTGGGAATGCCCCCTGTCTGAAAGCCTAAGCTCAGGGCCTTCAGACCTCTTTATGCAGTCCTCAGGACTCTCCTCAGGCCACACACTTCATTGGTTCTGCTCGTCATCCTTCTTCATTGTTTATGCCTGGCTGCAATGCGTCCTTGAATTCTGACAATGCTTATTTTTTGCCTGGATAGAGGACAAAGGGGACATGTGAGTGTGTACGGAAACAAGCCTACTGAACCAGGTGGGAAATTAACATTTGTTGCTCCGCCCATTTTGCTTCTGGCCATGCCCACCACTGGCACATGACCCTCTGGAGGTTGCGTAGAAGAGAATATGGCACTCGAGTGGGGAAAGGATCCTCAGCCCTGCTGCCAGTCAGTAAATGGATACTAAGATTGGTGGTCTGACTGGGACCAAGGCAGCTTCCTTTGTCCCTCTAATTTAGCGTTCATGCAAAACTGGGGCTTTGGGAAGTACTCATGCCACATTCAATCCAAATGTGCCTTTTCCCACACCATAGCGAAAGCCAGCTCAGCACATTTGCAGCAAAACAACAACAACCCTGGTATCACAAAAGCCATTTTCCTCCTTTCACCCGCCACTCGAAAGCCTGGAGCAGTTTGACCACTGTTTTGAAAATGCATCCCATTAAAAACACTGAAAGAGTAAGATATAAGTCAGACACTTAAATGCTTTGTTTAAAGATGGACAGTTCACCTGAAGTGTGATGTAACTGACCCAGATTTCAGCTTGATGGGATCCACAATTACCATGTGAATTGGGAAGGTAGAGGGGACCTGCTCTGATTTCCCTTTGGTGTTACATCTTTCTTCACTCATTGTCTATAATAGAAGGTTTATGGTTTAGGGAAGACGAATGGCATGTGAGCGGCAGCTATGGCAGGAAACATATTTGATCCTGTTTTAGACTAACCCTACAGTGGTGGCAGCAACAGCTGCTGCCCAACACTCCTCTGTTTGTAAAACTCTAAAGCAGATCAATTGACGTTTTTCAAAATAAATAAAAAATTGTGCTATTTGCCAGAGTCTCAGAATTACAGCAGCTCTGTTGACATGAGTTCTACCAATAAATCCCATTGGCCTTGGTTCAGTGGTAGAGCTAGGCCCATGGATGCTCCTGCTTCTGTCCAGATGTGCAAAGAGCTAGGAGGGAGGCACAGAAGGATACGGGGCAGACAAAAGAAAGCACTCATTCAGTCAGTGCTTAGTTAAACTATGGAATTATGAAGACTTCTGAATTTGATCTTGGATAGCCTAGTGGCTGGTACAATGAGAGAAGACCTATGCAAAACAGGTGAGGCCAATGACATTTCATAAATCAAACTAAGGACTGGTTGCATCCAGTGAAACTGTCCTGTTTGCTCAAGGAACTCCACTTATGCAACAAAACGTCCTCTCCCTCTCCGATCCCCATGCACCCCACACACAGCCAAAATCCAGTTCCAGAGGGTTGGGGGAACCCCCAGAATAGATTTGGGGTTCACACAGGGAAAGTACAGGGGAGAAGAAGTTCTGTTGCACAAGCAAAAATCCTTGTGCAAATGGGATGGTTTTGTTGAATACAACCCACATTGCCCAAAAATATCTTGTCGCTTTTTCTCCTTCCAGAATTTTTTTTAGAACTCTGTGTGGTAGATTGATAGATATAGTTATCCTAGGCTAATTGACCAAATATTTCAACAGAAACACTCTCTGGAGCATTGTCTATCAATGAGAAATGGAAGTGTCAGAGGGCAGATGTTAAAGGTGAAACATCTGCATCCAATGAATCTTTTACGATAATTTCAATTCCCTGCTAGACAAGGAGAGTAAAATAGCTTTGAAACCCCATAGAGCCACTCTCACACTTTCCTATTTCTTAATATTGGGCCCTTTCAATATATAGGGCAGGTTGCTTTTGCTTTACCACCAAACCAGCCACATCCTTCACTTTGATGGCGAATAAATAGGCACTTGGCTTAATATGACAGCATTTCTCCTGTGAACTCCCTAGTAGTACTCCCACATCAGTTGAACTCTCCAGGGTCTGACATTCTCTCGAAAAAATGCTCTGTTTGCCATTTTTCATCTTGGCATATTACCACTCCAAGCCCAATCCACCGGTTTCTAGCTTGTGAAGTGATGTGTGCTTTATAATTGGGCGTGTATGTAGGTCACCGCTAACTCTTTGGACCCAGAAAAATGTTGCTCATGCAAGAAAGGAGCCAGCTTCCCCCACCCCAGGTGGACCACCTGGCTGGGTTCAACAGGTGTTGCTTCTGAGACTGGCATCTGCAAGACTTTAAAAACCTCGAAAGTGTGCATAGGTTAGTTGCCTGGAGGAGCTATGAACAACAGCCTGTCTAACCGATGGTTTCAATAGTGGCAAATAAAGCATTATGAATAGGGGAGGGGAAATGGTTGTTCAGCTGCTGTAAAAAAAACACAAACCTATTTTAAAGAATAGCTTTCCTCCAGTTTGCGTAGATCTGATGTGAGGAACCTTCGTTCCTCCAGATGTTGCTAGCCTGAAACATCCACCATCCCTGGTGAGGCTGATGGGAACTGTAGTTTAGTGACATCTGGATCGCCTAAGGTTTCCCACATCTGGTGCTGATGCTGTGTGAAGATGTGGGTATTTTTTTCTTAGTAGCACTTTTTTTCGTAAGCAGATTATTTTTTCCCAAGGGGGAGGAATGTCAAGATCTCGTTAGCAAGAAACAAAAATTGCCTGCTGCAGTAGACATGAAGATACTCAATAGTTCTGGAAATCTGAACAGGAGCCCTCTTGTTCTGTTGCAGGGTCCACTTCTTCTTACTCTTTCTTACAAACAGTGATATTTCAGGAACCTAGCCAAATGGGAGCCCATCTTTTAAGACAACAGGTAATGACTGGCAACTTCTCTCCCCAGACTCTGAAGCTGCAAACGTCCTCTTAACTAGCAGGAATGTGTTTCCACTACCTCCCAGCCACAGACAATACAGGGATTTCTTGTCAATAAATTGGATCTCAGGGCTTTAGTGTCCTCATTCCAGATGAGTGGGGAGGGATAGGGAAACAGTGTCAGTTATACAAATGGTGAAGACTGGAGATAATAGCAGAGATTCCGGCTGGTTGACTGGGAGACACAATGCAAGGGAGCAATCTGAACAAGCCCAAGGAGATAGCAAGTCAGGAGAAAGGATATTCATTTCTCATCCAGAGCCCTTTTACAAATGATGTCCTCTTGACTTTCTCCCTTCCCATCCCTGATTATCAGAAAGCTGCATTTGTGAGAGTGTCAAACTTCAAGGATATTCCAGAGAAACCTACAGCACATCCTGGGCTCAAGTCATAACCAAAATGAGGGCAAAATTCAGGGCCAACCCAAGATGTTTTGCTTCTTGAGGTGGAGCAGCAAATGACATCCCATCCCACCTCAAGTCAAGGTGTATAGCCATAGTACCCAAGGCCACGCACATTATTATCCTGGGTGAGACAGCATCTTCCAAACTTTAGTGGGCAGGGGCCACTAGGAGCTGTCCAGGGTCCTGATCTGCTTAAAGATCCTTAGCTGATTCTGTGTGTTGCCTTCTCCTGGGAGCCCCGCAGAACAGGATAAGAGCTGGAGTATCTCCATTATAATTTGTCCAGCCTTTGCCTGAAGACCTCCAGTGAAGGAGACCACACCAGCCCTCTAGGGCATCACTTCCACTGTTGAATTTCTCTTACCATTGAGAAGTCCCTCCTAATATTCAGCCAGACTCTACCTCCCTATAACTTAAGCCCACTGGGTCAACTCCTGCCCACCACGCAGCAGAGAACATTATTTTCACCCTCGCCTATGGACAGCCTGTCAGGTGTTCACAGCATACTGTCCCTCTAGGACACTCTGTAGTAAGCATGGGAAGCCAGCTGTAGAGACTTACCCAGCCCATGACAGACCCTTTGAGGCGCAGGGATCAGTGGAAGCTGGAGTAGCCCACATATCTCGGTGGTGGAAATTGGAAGCATTAAAATAGATTCCAATTCCCAGAATTAAAGCGGTCTGAAATGGCCATGAAATGCAGAGCAATCAAGGCTGGATCGTGAGTTGGGAGTTTTGCCACAGGAAGGTAAATCTGTGAAGGTGGCCCGTCGACCATCATGTGTGACTAACCTATACATGTGTGATTTGCTGCAAGTATGCATGGTTCCTGTGCTGCCTCCTAGCAATCTACAGATGATTATCACCCCTGCAGGTTTCGGGTGTAATTTACTTTCTGCATCAGGAAAATTGAAATAGGAAGTGTCCCCCAGTGACAAAATACATTGAAATGAAGGGTTTGGAGAAGAAAACGGAGCAATGTTTTGTGGAGAAAGAAACAAATGTTTCTCCTGGGGTCAGTGTTAGCCAAGGGATGCTATTACATGGAAGGCAAATGTTATGATATGCAATGATATGCAATTAATAATCCTGTTGAAAGTATGGAACCTGAGGCCTGCACTTGCAGTCCAACTCACACTTACTTTTTGAACTTCGCTATAAAAATGCCCAAGTTTAAATAGCAACACTCATGGGCACGCAGGGTGCATATGACCTCTGCAGTGATCAGATTCTCCTTTCCTGATAGCTGCTTGTTTTCTTTACTAAAGAGAAGGCCAGTTATTTAAAAGCACCATCCATAATCAAAGGCAGTTTTTACTGAGACAGGCTGATAACACTGAGACATTCACGCTGGCAAAGCTGGCAAGGAAATCACGACATAAGGCACAACTAGTTCAGCTTCCAACACCAGGATTTGACACACTGAGGATGGAAACAATACTTATTAGATGGATATACATGGAGAATTTGGAAAGAAACCTCTGTTCATTGGCGCTTTTTTGGTGCACAATGGTTAACTTTTTTAGACAGTGGGAAATTATGCAAGGAAAGTGTCCTGTGCTGCTTAAATGAATGCTGATTTTGAGGGAGGAAGATGCTACAGTACCATCTCAAAGACTTCATGGCTTTTGTTTTATCTTACATAGAAAACCCTTTTTGTTAATAAACATACAACTGCCAAGCCTGCTGTATCTTTGAGAATTTTCTACCGAACTTCTCTCATTATCCCAGATCACGTTGCATGATGCTAGCGCAGAACAGCTGGGCCACTTGTTCCCTGCCACTCCTGAATTTAAAAGATGGGTTTGTTTCCTGAAGCTTTTCGAAAAGGACCTTCATCTTGTTTTTCTGCCTCTTGTTGTTTGGGTGTGATCCGAAGCAGAACATGGGCCAGAGCGAAGCAGACAGCGCTTCCAGCTCTCTCATCCTTCTTGACATTGTAAACCTGTCTTGTAAAAGTAAAATTAAAGGCCTGAGTGCTGGCCCTGGAACTCTTGCTCTCTGGACATGTTTTAGCTACGAACAGCTCCAGCTCACAATGGCAGGGATTGCAGAAAGAAGAGGGAGGATAGCCAGCACTAAATCCCTTTTATATAAATCTGTTGATGGCATTTTATCATTTCCTGACAGTCTTCTATAAAAACCACTCAGATACATTTACAAATTAAAAAATTATTTTTATGAGAAAGATCCAGCTAATGGTGTAACTAAATCTAGTGAGCAGAAAGATTAGATACTTCTTCCTTTCCACTGCAAGAAATTTATTAGGTAGCATCTTACCAGGGGGTTGGGGGGGGGGGAGGCAAAGAAACAAAGAAGTCGAGTTGAGTGGCACTTCTCAAGGGTCAGCAATGCACCAACCAGAGACTTCTTTGCAGTGATGAAGCATGATTGGATGGGTTAGGGATGTACTTACACTTTATAGATCGCAAATATACTGCCTATAAATAAATGAGTGCCGAACTGGAGAAGGAGTTTAAGTACATGGAGCAATGGGCTGAATGCTGTGAGAAGAGACAGAAGGAATGAGCAAAGGGATGGGGAGATTTAGGGGGAGTACATACAGGCACACTCTCAGACCCTGATTATTATTATTTTGGCATCAGGGGGCATGGACAAGATGCCCTGAGGTCAGCTCCCCCTTCTTCAAGGAAATGAGGTCCGGGACTCAGAGTTAGAAGGGAAACTAATGTAATTCTAGGCTGCATCAACAGAAATCATAGTGTCCAGATCCAGGGAATTAATAGTACCACTTTATTCTGCCTTGGCCAGACCACAACTGGACCACTGTGTCTGGTTCAGGGCACCACGTTTTAAGAAGGATATGGACAAGCTGGGACGCGTGCACAGGAAGGCAACCAGCAACAGACCGTCATATTATCGTTTAACATTGCCTTCAGCACTTCAAGCCACCAAAACACTTTATTCTGTGGACTGCCATTTTGGCTATGTATTTAAACAAACTGCTTTATTTTAACCCAAGTTGGGACTCGGTGGTTTTTGGCCAATTTCCCCTGAAGCAATTAAAGGGAGCAGAGCCACAGTGCAATATCCCACGAGGCATGCAACGAGCTACAAACTGAAGATCTCTGATATTATGCCTCTGTGGCCACATGTGGAACTCAGGAGTTGATGTAATACATAAACAGATTCATGCAGACTCCAGAGCCAACTTGGATTTCAGAGCAAACTCCCCCCTATTTATCTATCATCTATCTATCTATCATCTATCTATTTCACAAGATTTATATACCACTTGATTGTAAACCTCGAAGCAGTTTGCAAAAAGAATAAAACAATAAAATTATCAGTCATAATAGCTAAAAGTAACTATTTAAAACTTTTTTAAAAAAAATTAAAATCAACAATAAGCTAAAAACCAGATGACCACACATCTCAAGATTTTATGCATCTAGATACGCTTACCTAAACAAAGATGCCTTTTAGCAAGTGCCAGGAGGGAAATACAGTGGTACCTCAGGTTAAGAACTTAATTTGTTCTGGAGGTCTGTTCTTAACCTGAAACTGTTCTTAACCTGAGGTACCACTTTAGTTAATGGGGCCTCCCACTGCTGCCACCGTGCGATTTCTGTTCTCATCCTGAAGCAAAGTTCTTAACCCGAGGTATGATTTCTGGATTAGCAGAGTCTGTAACCTGAAGCGTCTGTAACCTGAGGTACCACTGTACAGTGAAGGCACCTGCATGGTGTAAATAGGCAGGGAATTCCAAAGTTTGTATTTATTATGAACAGAAAACAAGTATTACATGGCACGTTCTCTGCCACTTTGCAGAGAAAAATATCTTCTCCTGCCTCTCAAGCAACTGCAGTGTCTAAGGACGACCTAAAACAGCCCTTCCCCCTCCCATTGTCAGATTTTATTACAAAGCAGAATGTGGTCCAGATTGTGGCAGAGAACCAAAACTGTCAGAGGTGCTCTTAGAAAGGGTGCTTTGGAAAAGGAGCGGAAGCAGCAATGGCTCACACTGAGCGACATCTTGTTTGGGGGATCATCCAACACGAGCCTGCAAACATCTGCACGAAAACAACAATGCCTATGTTTATTTCTTAGCTTATTCCTTGAAAGTTTAGTCTTTCCATTTGCGGTCTTTAAAGATTACTCTGGGATGGAGAGAGAGAAAAATAATACGGCGTAATGAATCAAGGCCTTAAGAGGCAGATAAGCAGCGGGCGGCTGGTTGGAGGAGAGCGCGTCTCCTGATTTAATTAAAGTCTTAAAAGATACTCCAAGAAACAAAATCCATTCAAGCCATCAATGTGATAAAAAGACTGCGAGTTTCCATCTACTCACCTGTCTGCCTCATGAATCTCCTTGCTAGGAAAAGTAAAGCAAAGATGTGGTCTTCTTTCATTTAATTCTTCAAACCAGCAATTTTCTTGCAAGCACTACAGTTTTACTGCTCCCTGGAAACACTAATGGGAGCTACGCCTGAGCAGTGAGAGGAGGAAAATGCTTCAAAGCAATGCCAAGGCCAAGGTGCATCAAAGCCCTGAGAGGTAATTGAAGACATGCTATTCGTCGGAGGACAAGGCATGTGTTCTGATCTAAAGCTTCAGAGACGGGGGAGATTACTGAAGGCAGTGGCACTCTGCCAGCCAAGTTCACTCCGGCGTAACTGAGAACAGATATACACACTATGCAGCTCACACAACTTTGAACGTGAGCTTGAGGCTGATGCCTCTGGACTAAATCCCTCCTAAACATCTATTTGGCTGGATGTCTGGAGTATGTCAGAAGTCTGTTCTGCAGGCCCCAAATAGACAGGTTCTTCCAGCTTTTATGCAAGGGTGATTTTGTTCAAATGATTATATAACACGAGCAAAAAAAAGGATAGGTGGGAATAGGGAACCTGGGTTTTCTCCCCCCCCCCATCTCTTGCAATGCCAGAAGGCAACAGATATCATGGCACAGGGTAAGTGTCATCCTAGAGACCCTTGTTTACATTCAAGTCTACGAGACGGACCATTCTTTCTTGGCCAGCCTGCACCACATTGTTCAATAGTAACAGTGCACTCCCAACCATGCCTATTCAGATGTTAAGCGCTGCTGAATTCATTAGGGCTTATCTCTATGTCTGCACGGTTAGGATTGTGCTGAAAATCCATCTTATCTGGTGATCCAAGATTTCTGCATGCCTTGCTGATCACAGGATCAACATGATAATATCTCAATAAAAGCCAGCTCCTGGGCTCTTTGTCACATGCTGTCATGACCAAGAAACTGAATCTAGAGTGGATCCATCCATGTGAGATGACTGGACACTGCTACACAGAGGTTTGTTCCTGGTGGCTCCCACTCAAGGGCCAAGAGCCATAGCTCAGTGGTAGTTTGCCTGCAGAAGGTCCCAGGTTCTACAGTGGTACCTCAGGTTACATACGCTTCAGGTTACAGACTCCACTAACCCACAAATAGTACCTCGGGTTAAGAATTTTGCTTCAGGATGAGAACAGAAATCGTGCTCTGGCAGCGTGGTGGCAGCAGGAGGCCCCATTCGCTAAAGTGGTGCTTCAGGTTAAGAACAGTTTCAGGTTAAGAACAGACCTCCAGAACGAATTAAGTACTTAACCCAAGGTACCACTGTATCCCTAGCATCTGCAGATAGGCCTGGGAGAAAACACCACCTGAAATCCTGTGGGGGCCACTGCCAGTCGATATAGGAAATACTAAATTGGCCAATGGTCTGACTCTGTATAGGGCAGCTTCCTATGAATTGTAAATGAGAAGGTGAAGAATGGAGCAAAATTTGCCTAGCACATTAGACACTCTGCCAAGAATCCCTGATATAGGCATCCATGTATCATTCGCCCTCAGATATTATACCAGTAGGCATGTATCTGAGTGTGCTAATCTGATGAATGAAGCCAATGGGATAAATGGGGTTCTAAAATTATCCTGCGGATCACAATAGGAACAGCCAAATAAGTCACTGCTTGGCAGGATATGCAGAGGGATTCATATCACTGATCGTTGTGATGTAAAATTAAACTGCAAAAAATAAATAAATCACAAGGTATCTTGCAACCAATTAATTCATAAATAGATGGGTAAATTATTCAGTGTGAATTTTTCACTCAGATTTGTTCACTCTGTTTACTTTTTTCACGCTTGGTGAAGACTAAACTGTGGATGATGGTTAAATGTTGTTGCTTTTTTACCTTTACCTGTCTTTCTCTTTGTTGTGCCACGCAATACTATGCATGTTTAATCAGAAGGAAATTAAGTTCACAATTGCAGAGCAGTAAGACCATTCAGCTAAAGGCTTATTTCTGAAAAGGCATTTATAGGATTTCCCTGTTAAGTGTGCAGACGTGTGGCCCAATCCCATGCATTTTTTCACAGATTTGAATTTCATTTCACAATTAGAATCACTTGGCGGCTTCATGCCCATTGTCTCCCTTTTCTTCACCCAAATCCAGAAGTGCTCCTTTCAGTCAAGTGCATATTTCCCCCTCTCTCTTTTAAAGTTTCGCTGAGAAATAAAACCAGTAAGAATGGAGGCTGCTCAGGAACTGACGTAGTCAATTTCCACGCACTGTATAGAGGTTGCGGAAGAAACCAGAATCGGGAGTTTGGAGATTCTCCGGTACACTTTTTTAACTTTCCTCATTTATTCCCTGAGTCAAACCACCCATTGAGAAAGTCAATGCTCAAGCATCCGAGCATGACAGATGTCTGAAGAGTTTCTTTTCTCTCTCCCACCACTTACTCAAGGATTATCTGCAAATAGGAAAATGTAATGTGTAAAACAGCTCTCGGAATCCATACAGTCTTGGAACCCATCTGCAATACAATCAATATCGTGAATCCATTTGCAGCCATGCTTTTGAGTGGCAAGTCTGGATAACAAAATGAATCTAACACGCCATCTTGTCATTGCAATATGGCGGGCTCTGCTAGTTAGAAGCAAAATGTCTAAAATTGTTTCATTCCTGCTGGATGCCCATGTAAGCTGAGTGATGAGAAAGGTACCACTATGTGCAATAAAAGCAACAGTTGGGAGCAATCCGATTCTATGGGTGCAGTCCATACATCCGCCACAGACCTTTTCTACAAGCAGCTCTGCAAATTGCTGCCAAATCTCCATCGCTGAATTTGAACAGGGTAATTTTACCAGCAGGGGAAAACAGTGTACCTTGGTTTGATCCCTGCTGCCACCTAGAGGTAATAAATATAGAAACCAATCTGCCTTAATTAACAGAACAAATGGGAGAATATTAACCAGATGAGAAGAACTCAGCAGGAAAGAGTCAATTGGTGCTATTTAGTAGTTGGCTCAATATGTTGTTTTCTAGATTGTGAGCCCCTTGGGGCAGGGAGCAGCCCTCACTTTCTCTGTAAAGTGCCTTGTATATGGGTGGTGGCGGCAATCGTAATAATTCTTCACAAAGATCACAACTGTTACCAGTAGGGCTGATAGTCTAATTGGTCGATTCATAATGTAGACAAAACATGATATTGATGTTGATATACCCACCTAGACTGTGATGTACTAAGGTCACGGATGCTCACGCAGAATGGAAAGAGGCACTGGGTGGCACAGAGAGCGGTGAAGGGACAGAGAAGGAGTAAGAGAGCTCTTGCAATGATGCAAAACCCTTTGACTTTTGGTTCTAGCTCCATCCTCCATCAGCTCAGAAGACTTTTCCCATGAGTCTTAAGGGAAAGGCTCCTCACTCTGGTTTAGTGCTATGCACACAGATAGAACGAAACTGCTGTCAGTCTTTGGTGTTTCTCTCTCTCTCTCTCTCTCTCTCTCTCTCTCTCTCTCTCTCTCTCACACACACACACACACACACACACACACACACACCCTTCCTCTTCCCACCTTGCCAGGGGGGAGGCTTTAGCAGAGCTTAGTTTTACTTTGCATGCAACCTGGCTGATCCCTCTGGCATGTGAACCCAGTTTCTAAATAAAACAACTTCAAACCATGGTTTCTGAAGCCGGCTTGTTTCACTCACTAGCAGAAGCTCTCCAGGGTTTCCGACAATGGAGATCCTGGGTATTGAACCTACAAAGCAGATGCTCTACCACTTGAGCGATGGCCCTTCATATTACTATCTAAAGTACACACACACACACACACACACACACACACACACGTCATAAAATGATTAAGTTCAATCTGCAATTATCTAACTGCACCGCTGGAATCCAGGGCAAAACATATTCTATTTACTTAAGGTGCACAGCTTTATATTTGGGGGGGGGAGGGAATCAATCCAAGGGGTGGAAGGAAGAGCCTTGCCCTCATTTCTTTGGCCACTGGCCTCAATTTTGCCATCAGTTCATTTAGCCGACCCTTCACATATTTCTAATGTTAAAATCTTAATTTAAATGAATTTGCGTGTGTGACACACACATACATACCTGCATGTTCCTATTTCTTTCTCTTGTCATTTTGGGTGGTAAGGATGCTTATGTGATGGGGGTTTGGCATGGCACTGCTTTTCAAACGGCATTTTAAAGTGACTGTCTCATTTTGTTAATCCTGCTTTAAATAGAGCTTGCGTGTAATCCCCCAGGTGGAAAGGTGCGTCGAACATTACAATGGATTATGATGTGGCAAAATGTGGACCGGTGAGATAACTGCCACAGTTAATTTCCTGTCTTCTCTATGTAAACCTCACCTTTGGCCCTTCTGTCTGAGTGTTGACTGTTTCCTGTGCTTGAGTGTGCTCAAGAGATTAGGAGGCTCTTCCCACTGCTGCCCCCCAAAATAAAAAACTATTTGGAAAAAATGCATATTCCTACCCACCCCACCCCCCAAAAAAGCACCTGGTGCATGGAGGTGTGATTTATATAATCAGTTCTGACTTTGAGAAAAACATGTCACATTGCATATTGTTCAGAATTGTCTGCTTTCTGGGCCAATTCTCCTGTTTGCAAATATTAATAATCAAACACTTCCCATGTTGCTAGTCCTGTCTATGCCTCCATTACTTTTGAGAGACTTCCCCTTTAGTGGGAGGAATTTGCAATGTGTTAGTTCTCACTGGGTACCAGGGAGGAAAAAATAATCCCTAAATAAATTAACCAATGAAAAGTTGCCATTTCCTCCCCTCAAGGAACACGCTGGATGAATAAGGTTTGATCGGTTTTACATGCAGCCTGAGACGTTGCAAACATTTTTTTTCCCTCTCCCCTTCAGATAAATTATTTGACAAATCTCAGCATCATTCATCCAATGTATTCACTGAGCACTATTTGACCTGCTCTGTTTTACATCGGAATTAGACTGCGAGGCTTTCACAACTCCCTGAGAATAATTCAGTGAGCCAGCTTCTGTGTTTCTTTCTTGACCCAGTTCTCTCCCTTTTTTAAAGCCAATTATAAATCATGAAGTTGCAGCACAACACCTACAGCTAGTGGACCAGTGATATGAGGAGGCTGGCATGAATAAGGAGGAGCCTCTCTGCCCCTATTCCTCATCTGATGGGAAGGTTCAGCAGACAGAAAGAAAGATTGGTGCCGCTCTACATGTTTGACACAGTCAGTACAGTAGTGGCAAGTTCAGAAGTAATAATAACAATAATTTATTATTTATACCCCGCCCATCTGGCTGGGTTTCCCCAGCCACTCTGGGCAGCTTCCAACAGAATATTAAAATACAATAGTCCATTAAACATTAAAAGCTTCCCTAAACAGGGCTGCCTTCAGATGTCTTCTAAAAGTCTGGTAGTTGTTTTTCTCTTTGACATCTAGTGGGAAGGCGTTCCACAGAGCGGGTGCCACTACCGAGAAGGCCCTCTGCCTGGTTCCCTGTGATTTGGCTTTCTCACAGGGAGGGAATCACCAGAAGGCCCTCAGCGCTGGACCTCAGTGTCCGGGCAGAACTGCAGGACCTTTTCATGACAGTCACAGCCATGCCGTCTCACAGCCACACACCCTTCTAATATTATTCAGCCGTCTAAGATTATGCAGTAATGATAATTAGGGATGCAACAATCAATGCAGATCTCCATGTGTTGCCTTTCAGCTAGATCTAATATTTTCTGTGCAGGTATGCATAGGCAAATGATTTGGAGTGCTCCAATATCTTCTTTTCAGAGTGACTCAAGTTGTGTTTTCCACGAAGTTCCTTTGTAAGTAGCAGAACTCTCACGCTATTCTTGTGAAACTGAATAGTCCCTTGTGTTTTCAGTGTTCCTCAGTGGTTAGCATTGGCGCATAGAGAACAACTCTTCTGTGTTCTTCCCACACGCCTTCTCCAGAATGACCCTAGGAGCCAATCCTCAGTGGCTGACTCACCTCCTTCTACTCAGTCAACCCAAAGGGTGAGAAGACTTTGGACTAGATGGGTCTTTGGTCTTATCCAGCAGGGTTCCTGTTATTTCAGTTACATTCTTAATATACACACAAACTACATTGTCTTATGAGAAAAGCAGTAATTCAATGGTAGGAGCACACTTAATCCCTTGTGTCTCCAGGTGGGGTGGAGAAACACTCTTGCCTGGAGACCCACTTCTAGTTGGTGTTCACAATACTGAGCCAGATTGACCCATGGCCTGACTTGACATAAGGCAGCTTCCTATAGCTCAGTTGGTAGAGCATGAGACTCTTAATCCTGTGGTTGGGTATACAGGGCTGAGGTTGTTTAGGGCTTAAGAGGTCAACACTAACACTTCGAACTGTGTTCAGAAATGTACTGGGAGCCAATGTAGATCTTTTAGGACCAGTGTTATATGGTCTCAGCAGCCACTCCCAGTGACCAGTCTGGCAGCCACATTCTGGATTAATTGTAGTTTCCAAGTCACCTTCAAAGGTAGCCCCATGTAGAGAACATTGTGGTAGTCCAAGCTGGAGAGAACCAGAGCATGCACCACTATAGTGAGGCAGAGTGCAAACAGGTAGGGTCTCAGCCGACAGACCAGATGGAGCTGGTAGACAGCCACCTATGTTCCTATAACCGCTTTGCTTAGCTGGGATCACATCCTGTGATGACAAAGAGAGATCTCTAGATATCAAGGCACTATCTTCTAACAGGTAGGTAGCTGTGTTGGTCTGCCGTAGTCAAAACAAAATAAAAATAATAATAAATCCTTCCAGTAGCACCTTAGAGACCAACACATGCACACGAAAGCTCATACCAATAACAAACTTAGTTGGGTCTCTAAGGTGCTACTGGAAGGAATTTTGTATTTTGTATCTTCTAACAATTAGCTTCCTTTGAAGAAACATCAACCAGCCACCCTTGGCCATTAAAAAGCAAAGGAGTGGTCCCAGAAGCCAAAATAGTATTTATATAGCATTTTCCCAAAGCCCTCGAAGCTCTTGCCATATATTATCTTGTTATCTTTACATCAACCCTGTAAATACATCCATAATTCAACCACTCATATCTTCAGTATAGGACAAAAAGGGCTGGCACCCAAGGGAACAAGTCATAATTGACAGATCAATGTCTTTAACGGCTATCAAGACTGGGTGAGAGAGACATTCTAAAAATCAGATTATTATTACTTTTCTAAAAGGCAGTGAGCAGGCTTGCACTTGGAACAATCAGGGCAGCTGAGAGTCCAGAGGCAACCTAGCGAAACGACAGTAGAGATTAATAAGGGTTGAGAGAAATGTCAACATGTGGGTGAAAGGAAGCCTCCTAAGGTCTCACAGAACTCCACCCTCCAAGCCTGGCTATGGTTTATTAAGATTCAATGAGCCAAGGGTTTATTAAGCAACATGCTCAATCGCTGAATCTACAAGCATCATCAAATTTCATTGGAACAAACTATCACCGGCTGATGCCAAGGGCACATTACTGCTTCCAGCCATGTCTTTAGGTTCTAAATTAACCTTTTCACAGCTGCCAGGCACCACAGTGGCTGTGTTTTGCTTTTTTTTTTTAAAAAAAAGCAAATTAGATACACATCTTTGCCTCCTGCGAGACTCGGGATGCAAGAACCCTTGAAAATTGCTGTGTCCACTGCTGCTGCAACATCGCTGCCGTTCTTCACAAGTTTCTGGCTGGTTGTTTTCATGGCTGCAGGCTGCACCTGAAAGAAGAGTCAGGGTGGGATGGGATGGGGTCTCTCGCTCCTTGTTCTTAGCGAGGTCAGCCTCTTGATTGACAAGTTGACATGTCCAGCTGACAGATCTGTCAGGGGCTTTCAGTGGCCTCTAGCTAAGCAGTTTCAGTGCATCATCCACTGTGTTCATTTGATTCCCTGCAAGGGATATACAAGCCACCTTCTATATACTAGTAGATATTTGAGAATAGTCCTTCACTTTCCTTCTCAACTGTGTAGCATTCATACAGAGTCCCCAGTCGTCTCACGGACTATTGACCCGTACACCACTAATCCGGGGAGAACCAACCACGTTCTCCCCGGTAAATCACTTAGTCTCAGTCGGGTTCTCAAGTTAACAACGAAGATTATAGTTTATTGCAAACACAAATAAACTTTAAATGCATTCGAAACGCTGTTACCCTTTACCCTCTTAGTCTTATTTTATCCCGTCTCTAACTCTTCTACCTCCACTCACACAAGAACCAACTGCACTGTCTGTCTGTTTCCATCTGTCTTCCAACTGCTTTCCCAACTGCTGTTTCCCCAACTGTCTTTCCCCTACTGTCTAAACCTCTGGCTAAGCCTTTTAAAAACAGGTAGGCTCCACCTCTGGGCTTTCTATTGGTCTACCTGGTAACCCTTTCTCTCCCCCTGTACAGACATTTCCAAAGGAACGGGCAAACGCCACAAACTGTTATTTATTTTTATTTGTGTCAATGTTGTTGGCTGGCTAAAGAATTTGTTGCTGTTGATTAATTAACACACTGCCTCTGGTGAACTTCAGACTTTCTGTTGTAGTTGACATCCAGTCTGGTGGAAAGTTCTAGCAAACTCCAAAGGTTGCACATGACTTTGCGACATTCTGGCTGGTCCTAATCAAGGTATTATCATGCTGTGGCTTTGGGGGTTGCTGTAATGGGCCATCAGTTTTTATGTGCCTTGTAGTATGTTGTCCTGGGCCATGCAGGAGAGGGAACTTTAATCCAGAAGGAAAATCTTCTGAAATAAGAAAACAGCATAACTTGGGGGACAGTTAGCATGCACACTAACTTTTCTCTCACCCACCCAGTTTTAATGTATTTATGTGGAGGGGGGTTGGTTGCAAGTCGCTTTGGGTTTCCTTAGGCAAGAGAAAGTGACAAAAATTTCATTTAATAACAATAACTTCCCCTTCCTTCTTCTCTCCCTGTGTGCCCCACATGCCCCCTAGCCCTGGAATCTGTTGTGGGGGATTTGAAAAAACAAACCCAGGACCGATTTGGACAACACAGGGAGAAGAGGAAGTTTCCTTGTGCAAGCAGACATCATTGCAGGAGTGGAAGTACTTAGCTGAATGCAAGCCCTCCCTTTCCACCGAGATGGCATGTGCACATCACATAGCAATCTCCAGCATGTTTTTTGTTGTTTTAAATGTGCTTTCAACTTTATTCTTAATTGTATTGCTTTTCCACTTTGGTGTTTGCTGCCCTGGATTCCTTTGGGAGAAAGGGTGGGATTAAAAATATTAATAAATAAGTGGAAGAACCCCAATTAATCAGCAGGCAGATTTCCTCTTCAGTATGCAGGTGGATGGCACTATCTTAAGGTGTTTCCAGGAAGTCTGTTTATTGATTGTTTGTTCTGATTTGTTTTCAGGGAGGTTAGATGATGCTTGAAAGCAAGTGTCATCCCACACTTTCCAATTTCCTGTCACTTTCCTTATTGCAAAAAGGCTGGCTCTTTGGAGGGGAGGGTTGTTGCACACGACCTCCCTATGAACTATAATTGTGTGACCTGAATTTGTCCGTATGTGATTGGGTCCCACCTGAAAATACCAACACTCTGGAAGCATCCCTTTGGAGATGAATTCTACTCTCTCCCTCCCCATGGATCTTCTGAGAGGCTGTGATGCTTTTATTCATCTACTGTTCACAGGAATATTTTCATTTGTTATGATTTGCAACAGTTAATGAATTATATTGTTTGTTTTTGATGTTGTGAGCCACTTTGGAGTGTGGATCATCCCTGACAAGTGGCATGATAGATTCACTTATTTATTAAATCTTATTAGATCTTCTAACCCTTAGAATGGGAAATGAAAGATGAGCCTGTGAAATCATGTATGATTAATCTGGCAAGGGATGTGGGGCACAATATTGAGTTTGCACTATGGGAGAAGCTGTGGGAAATGAACCTGAAATATACTGTGTGTTATATATTGAAGTAAAGCCACATGAAAATGATCCACAGACGGTATTTAACACCAAGTAGACTAGCAAAAATGTTTAAAGCTGGGACAGGCAAATGCTTGAAGTGTAAAGAGGTAGAAGAATCCTTTTACCACACGTGGTGGTTGAGTAAAGTAATCAAGGAATTCTGGGAAATGATTCATAATGAATTAAAAATATTTCAGAGAACATTTCCCAAGAAACCAGAAGCTTTCCTTCTGGAAATAGTAACAACATAAGTCCCCCAATATGTTGTTTTTTTAAAAAATTATGTATGCCACTACAGCAGCCCGAATTTTGCTTGTACAAAAATGGAGAACAGGTGTAGTGCTGACCATGAAGGAACTTTAAGTTGTTGGAATATGTGGAGCTGGTGGGTCTGACGAGTAAGATAAGAGAACAAGATGATGAAGAATACAAAAAGCAATGGAAAATGTTTGCAGAGTATTTTAAAAATCAGTGTAAGCAAGTGAACAGATTAGCAGGACTTGAATAAATTCAGCAGTATAAGTGGAAGTAGGAGTGGTAAGAAGAGTAGAACTTGGTAACTTGGAAGAGAGGGAAAATAAAATATATCAGAGAATGAGAGGAAGGGAAATCCTTAGGTGTTTTGTGTTGTGTCCTTGGTTTTTCATGGTTTTGTTTTCATTTTTCTTCATTTATTCTTTACTTTCTTTTTCTTTTTAATTGTATGTAAAAACACATAATAAAAATTACTTTCAGTTAACCCAACTGATTAATTGACAAAGCACTGCAGCTGGAGGAGGAGCTGTGGAAAATGTCAGGGCAGCATTGCAGATGGTTTTATGGCACCAGGGAAGCAGAGAAAGGTAAATCAAAGCTGGTTTGTGAAAGGTAAGTGGTGTTCCATTGAAATATCAGTAGGCATGTGCCAAAGAAAGCAGGCGCCATTGTATCAAAGCACTGTGAGCTGCCTTTTCCCCTTCCTTCCAAAGAACACCATGCCCTTGATCCCGCAATATTAAAAACAAACAAACAGCTAGCTCTCTCAGGTACCTTCCTCAGCGCAATCACATATTTCACCCTTCCATGTATAATAGCATTTGTTTCAGCTAGCCAATTCATAACGCACTTTACCTTCCCAGAACTCTGTTTTTGTGTGTTCCCATTTCTAACCACTCTTCCAGGTATTTGCAAACCCTTCTCTTCTATACCTCTTGAAAGAATTGCTTTTCAGAGAATGCAAAGCATGGGGTGGGGAGCCTCTTGTATTTGGAAGCGGTGAGAATCAGTTCACTTGAGAAAACACGCTCAGCAGAGAAAAGGGAGCTTGAGAATCCCTGGATTCAGTTCTCGCCAAGCCAGGGCAAAAAGTTCGACACCACTCATGTGCCAGGTCAACAGCAGGTCGCCTTCATCTCATTAAATAAAACAGGATGAATGGGTATTCACTGCAGATCCTTATACAACACTTAACATTTTCCTCACTTTATGACGGAAGGTTAAGATGCTCCTGTCCTCTCAAGCCTATTACGTATTTGGCTACTGCTGCTTTGAGCTGTTTAAGAAGAATACATTATATAGCTGGCAGAGGGCAGCAGGATGTTCCCCAATCCACAAGAACCAGCGCCTTGGAAATGAGCACGTGGCCCTTCTAAGATGTTACCATCAGAGTGGGCAGGGCTAGAGGCAAGAAAGTTGGCATCAGACAGTTGCTAGAGCCAACCCCCAGCATGGTTGAAGCTGACCTGGTGGTAGGGAGGAAGAAAATGCCTCCTGGCTCATCTAGAAGCTCATCTAGAACATGGTTCTTCTGGACTGCAACAGTTTCAATCCAAATTAGCTCAAAAGAACAATGAATTCCTGTCCTGTTCTCAGGCTTCCTCCTTTTGCTTACCATCACCTCCATTTTCTATTGTCTATGTAACCTGAAGAGCAAGGAAATGATGTGTTGATTTCCATTGTAAACTTGGCTGAGCAGACGACCTGCTTAGATTGTCCTCATTGCTTAAAGCAGTGTTTCCCAAACTTGGGTCTCCAGCTGTTTTTGGACTACAGCTCCCATTATCCCTAGCTGGCAGAACGAGTGGTCAGGGATGATGGCGATTGTAGTCCCAAGTTTGAGAAACACTGGTCTGGTCCACTTTCTGACATTTGCTCCACAAGGAACTGGCCATGGCGCTGATTTCCTGCAGTTAGGTCTGCCTTCCGCTGAGTTTCACCAGCACTCCTACAAGGTCCTGGCCTGAAATACAGATAGAGAGAAACACACATACAGTGGTACCTCGGGTTACAGACGCTTCAGGTTACAGACGCTTCAGGTTACAGACTCCGCTAACCCAGAAATAGTACCTTGGGGTAAGAACTTTGCTTCAAGATGAGAACAGAAATCATGCTCCAGCGGTGCGGCAGCAGCAGGAGGCCCCGTTAGCTAAAGTGGTGCTTCAGGTTAAGAACAGTTTCAGGTTAAGAACGGACCTCCAGAATGGATTAAGTTCTTACCCGAGGTACCACTGTATCATCATCATCACCAGCACCACCAACACAGCAGTCCTTTTGCTAGTAATAATATAAAATAAATTCCCAACAGATGAGGCTGCTCGGTTCTGATGAGGTGGCTCCTTCCTTCTGCCGTTTTCCACTATCCTTTGCAATCGGCAGATATATTTAACCTTCTGGGGTTGCCATGCTCTGGCACACAGTTCCTGCCATGTTTTTCCCCCCTCTGCCGACAAACAAATCATTCTGTGACTGAAATCACCGCTTGAGCATCCTTTCGAAAAACAAATTGTCGAGGAGACAGTAATCAATTTTGTGTCTCCATGTTATTACAGCTATAACCGACCCCTAAAAATTAACCTGTCTTTTGGGAATGCCCTTCAGCCAGAAGCGAGCAAATCTTATAAGAGGAGAGGATTCAGCCTTCGTCCCAGTCGAAGCAAGGGATGAGGTTCTCCACTCTTCCTGCAAAACGAGGAGCTTGCAGATGGCTTGCGATGCATCTAGCCACAAATCTCTGGACATCCAAAGAAATGCACCTGAACTTTAAAAATGAGGAGGGGCCACCACTGAACAGGACAGCACCTGCTTGCATGCAGAAGGCATTAGGTCCAATCCATGGCATTAGCAGCTTCAAAGGGCAACGGAACCTGGCCGCAGCATCTGAAATCATGCCTAAAACTATGGAGAGCTGCTATCAACCAGAATAGGCAGCACTTTTCAATCACATTTCTACCCTGCCTTTGCTCCAAAAAGAGCCTAGGACAACAAACAAACAAGCAGTGAAACAATGCAATAAAAAAGTCAATTTTTAAAATATTTATGGCTTTTGATAAATATACTGCAATGGTGTGCAGAAATAAATAGTCCGACGAGACTGCTGAAAGGATAAAGAAAACTTGGGTATAGGTTTTACATGTGGCCAAGATGGAGCCAAGTAGTTAACACAAGCAGAAGCTGGCTCATACAGTGGTGCCTCGCAAGACGAAATTAATTCGTTCCGCGAGTCTTTTCGTCTTGCGATGCTTTTCGTCTTGCGAAGCACGGCCCGTCGCAACTGCGCCTCTTCAAGCGGCTTTAAGAAAAAAGCGAACAAACTCGCAAGACGTTTTCGTCCTGCGAAGCAAGCCCATAGGGAAATTCGTCTAGCGAAGCAACGCAAAAACCGAAAAACCCTTTCGTCTAGCGAGTTTTTCGTCTTGCGAGGCATTCGTCTTGCGGGGCACCACTGTACTCATAACCAGGCATCCCCAGACTGGGCCCTCCAGCTGTTTTGGGACTACAACTTCCATCATCCCTAGCTAACAGGACCAGTGGTCAGGGATGATGGGAATTGTAGTCCCAAAACAGCTGGAGGGCTGAGTTTAGGGGTGCCTGCTCATAACTGACCTTGGAGAAGAAGCAGAAAGGAAGTAAGCCTTAGAGATGTGATCTACTTTACCAACAAGCATACTAAAGTGAATGGATCAGTGAGCAACAGGTTGCCTGTCTCTCTATCACCCTCTACTGGCTCAGGTACCTAAGTGCACGCATTGTTGCTTTCCTTGCCGCACCTAATAGATTTACCGTATTTTTTGCACCATAACACTCACTTTTTTCCTCCTAAAAAGTAAGGGGAAATGTCTGTGCGTGTTATGGAGGGAATGCCTACGGGTGGCATGCCTACGGATTTTCCTCCTCTAAAAACTACGTGCGTGTTATGGTTGGGTGCGTGTTATAGAGCGAAAAATACGGTAGTTTTGGACAAGGCAGCAGAGGACAAGTCTTCAGTTATCTTCTCAGCAGCTGTGCAGGGTTAAGCCAAATGCTGTGATGTGGAAGGACACATGCAACTGCAAAGGAAAGCTAAAAGGCAAGTGCTCGATATGTAGCTTTTCATATATGATAACGCAGGGGTGAGATGCTGGGTGTAGTTCTGAAGATGTCCACCACTATTATTGTCACCAGCATGGCACACATACGCTTGCCTTCTTGCCCTAGGTCTCATGCTTGGGAATTTGAATCCTGTCCATCCCACTGCAAATGGATCTTACCTCTGCCTCCTGGACTAATGTGCGGATTGGAACATAATTATTCTTTGGATTTCACACTTCTCCAAAGGGTGCGATGAGGCTCTTGATTCAGAAGAACGTGCCAATGTGCATTTAAAATGGGTATTTTAGGATCAAACACATTTAGAAATGCATGCACTGAAACGTATTTATTCGTTCCTTCAACTTTGAAGTGTTTTACCGGAGAGAGAATGGAGTGATGTGGTGGATGTTAAGGAGATTGGTGAGCAATTGCATACTTGGATGTTGCATGCTTAGTTTTGTGCAGTGCGGACGTGTGATTCGGTGTGGTGTGAATATGCAGATGAATGATTTTGGTGATCATACTTTGTGGCTTAAAAAATATATTTATGATATGTTTAGGGTGCTTTGTTGCCTGTTGACGTTCCCTGGACTGTTAAGTTTTGCATATGGTTACATTGCTTAGAGGAATGTATTTAATGAAGTTAGATAACATGTGGGATTGTCATGATTAATAGTGACCATAGTAAGGTAAAGGGACCCCTGACCATTAGGTCCAGTCATGGCTGACTCTGGGGTTGCAGAGCTCATCTCACTTTATTGGCCGAGGGAGCCGGCGTACAGCTTCCGGGTCATGTGGCCAGCATGACTAAGCCACTTCTGGCGAACCAGAGCCGCACACGGAAACACCGTTTAGTGGCCATAGTAGTTCTACCTTATTGTGTTTCAGTTAAAGGTTTTGTATTGCGTTTCTCATGTTGAATGCTTTTGGGTGGGTTTGTAAACTTAGAGATTTCTGCTGAGAGATTTCTGTCGAAATATGAAGCAGTGTATATAAAAGACATACATACCTATTTAAATAGCATGCTACAAAAAAATACAATTTAAATACAATTTTTGTGCATGTTTTTCCACCCTTTTTGGTAGATTAATGCAGAAATAGGATGGAACGAATATATGAATAAACAGAGAAATAAATAGACTGGTTCATCTATTCCAAGTCCCTGGGATACAGGCCATAGAAGTTCACCGTCAAATCGAACCACCTGCTCAACAATTTAAAGAACAACTCTTCCTTCATATGTGTGCTTGACATTTGCCCCCCTTTTCCAGCTCTTCCTCCTGCTGTTGTATATCTCCTCATCTAACCAAAATACTCTTCTGGGTAGAATGTGAACAAAAACGTATGCATTCCATATTATTTTCTTCTGTCATGGATCTAGAGGAGAACTATTGTAAAAACTTCTGCGAATTCCTGCAAATTTGCCATTTTCTATGGGCAACAGATTAGTGCAATCTCAAGTGAGTTTCGACTACAGTGGTACCTCTGGTTACGGACTTAATTCATTCCGGAGGTCTGTTCTTAACCTGAAACCATTCTTAACCTGAGGTACCACTTCTAATGGGGCCTCCCACTGCTACTGCCACACGATTTCTGTTCTCATCCTGAGGCAAAGTTCTTAACCCGAGGTACTACTTCCAGGTTAGCGGAGTCTGTAACCTGAAGTGTTTGTAAGCCAAGGTGTTTGTAACCCAAGGTACCATGGTATCATCTCCTGCACCAACCTCCGAAGCACAGCCAGCCTTCCAAATTCTAACATCTCCATATTTCGCAGTGTGATTCTCCAGCCAAATAAAGTTGACAAAAATGCCCATACTGGGGTAAATGTATATATTAGGGGAAATAGCATACAAAAAAAAATAAGGTGTACAGTACAAAAAATGCACACTAAAATGCTGACAATTTTTCATTTGGACTTTTTTTAATAAATAAAAAAAACCAGCATTGGTGAGAAAATATGCAGAACCAAACTTCAGATTGGATGAGAGAGAGAGAGAGAAACTGAGAGAAACCAAAAGTGACTCATTTGCCCATCCTGAGTCACAGGATGGCACCACCTGGCCCTCTTGAGGAGTAAGTAATATTTTCAAGAGGTGAGACATGCTTTCCAGTTTAGATTATGGTGCTGGCTCAGTGTGTAGAGATGCACAACTATTTCATTTGCACTTCACTTTTAAGCAAACCAGCCTGAATCACACTTTCCGGATTAATACACTGATGAGGGGGAAAATGTATTTCAGGGCAAAAGATGTATCCAAAAATGCTAATTTTATGCAATATAAATATATTAAAGCTCAAAGTCTGCACCTTAATAAATGTAAAATACATGATTTAAAATAATAATGATAATAATAATAATGGCATAATGATGAGCAAAATAGTTTACTTATTATCTTTATATCCTGCCTTTCCTCCAAGGAACTGAAGGTTGTGTACGCATTTCTTCCCTCTCCATTTTAACCTCACAACAACAACCTTGCGAGCAAGGTCAGGCCAAGAGATACTGACTGGTCACCCAGTGGGCTTCATGGCTGAGTAAGGATTTGAACCCTGGTCTCCCAGGTCATAGTCTGGCACTCTAACCATTACACCACACTGGCCCTTAGGAATGAACACACGTGAAACTAACAAGAACCAGGAAGAGACTGGCCTGCCCATCTTCAGTTGTGTTCAGTGAGTCCTTGGCACCATACGCAGAGCTGTTCAGGCAGCCTAACTTTACAAGGATGGCATCCCACCTGAGTCACTGTGCAGTGGCTCTAACAAGGTCACCTGAATGGTGCTTCAGATCACCACAGTGCACGGAGCCTTCCTACCTTTTCTTTTTAATGGGAACACTTGTAGGAGAAATTAACAAAAATGTGGCCGATTGGGGAGGGGGGTGGGGAAGAGAGAGATGAGTAAAGGTGCTATTTCATTAGATGTCAGGTTTCCTTGCTCTGAAAGCACTTTTGCTCTGGCACTTTTTTCCTGCAGGCGATGATAAAGCTACTGATTAAATTTTAAAGAAACTGTCTTTGAACAAGTCAAGAGCTGGAACTGTAGGGGAATACATTATTTAAAGGAGAGGCCACGTGACTTCCAGGCTCCAGCACAGATAGCACTTGTCCTGAAAGTCCCAGGCTGCAGAGTCTCTCCACCACATAACGGCACTACTTCCAAGTAACGAAGAAGAGCCCTGAACTCTGATATATGCTGAAATAACTCATTTATTGCACCCTCTGACTGTAACTTTAACAAGGCTCCATTTTTATAGCTAATACTCTGGAAAACTATAACTCCCGCTCTTTACGACAAAGCACAAAACTCTGCAGGAAAATGGGGGCAGGGTGTGTGTCACATGAGTTCATCTTGCCTTATCCATCAGGGCCCTAAACAGATTTTCCACATAAAAATATATATCGCATGATGCCTGTAAAAACAAACAAACCCAGCTGTAAATAGCTAAACGCCAGCTCAATGGTATGACGCCTTTGTGTGTGTGTGCGCAGATTTACGCAGCAAGATGACCGGCAGTGTCACAGTGATTGATAAAACTCTTTTGGAAAGTTAAAATTGTGGCTGACGTTGCATCTCTTGTTAGGTGTGTTTGACCTTGGAATTGTATTGTTTGAGCCAAAGGAAAGTAAGCCTAGGTGAGTTTTTAGGTGCATGATGGACCAGGACAGGGTGGAGATTTGTCAAGGTTGAAAGCCTATAGCACCGGGCCTCAGTGAAGTCTAGAGCTCATTGGGATTGGTAGGGTGGAAGGTAGGCAGGTCCAACAGTAGGTGGCGCAAGAGGAAATGTTAGGCAGTGCCAAAGAATTCTGGTTTTGCTCCTTTCCTCAATGAATTCAAAGAGGAGGAAGCTGGCAGCCATTACCGCTCCTTAGATTGGTTGTAAGTATAAGGATGTAGATAGGCTAGCCAAGGGCAGGCTGGGCTCAATGCAAAAGTGACCCATATGTCCTAATGGACCAATCTCCCCCAGTCAGCCCTACCATTAAGCAATTTGAGGCAGCCAGCTCAAAGTGGTGGTAACTGAGCTGTGTGTGTCCTCTGGTTTGCCCCGTCCCCTCAACTCCCCTGAGGTGTGGTGGTGGTTGGTATCCCATCGCCAGTGCTGAAATAAAATTCTCAGCCACCAGCCTAGTTGGCCCCTGTTTCTAGAATTGAGCAGTCACATCTTGTCTTTCATTCCAGGTAGCAAATAACAAGCCCTGCCAGTAAAGCAAGGGTGGGGACCATGTGGCCTTCCAGGTGCTGCTGGACTCCAAATCTCACCACCCACAGCCAGCTTGGAAATGGTCCGGGATGACGGGTGTTCCAGTTCAACATCATTTGTCGTTCCACAGGCTTCTCATCCCGGTTGTTAGAGGTGCTGGATGTAGCCTTATGTCTCTCTATCCAGGGGAGAAATAATCCCTGACAGTTGCCTGTCAGGAATTTGCTCCCTCAAGACATACTGGTGGCCACCAACGTGGACAACTTTAAAAGAGGATTAAACAAATCTGAGGAGGAGAAGGCTATGAATGGCTACTAACTTTGATGAATATGTTCCACCTCCACTGTCAGAGGAGTGTATGACTCTGAACACCAGTTGCTGGGAGGGAACTGCACTTGGAGAACGTGGTTGCACTTGTGTGCTTGTCATAGGCATCTGGCTAGGTTCTGCAAAGAGAGCACTGGACTACGTAGACTTTTGACGTGTACTCTTCTTACGTTCTTATTCCTCGTGGTCACCTGACATGCTCCCCATATTTGGGAGGGTAAGTCCACCTTCACCAGCACAGCCAAGTCAACAACATGAAGCCCAAGTCTCATAAAGCAGACCTGCTCAAGATGTGACCCACCAACCACACCAAACATGTTCAGCGGTTGCACCCAGGGGGTTAATAAACATCCCAGGCTACACCTTCTGAAGTTCATCAGAAGCTGTAAAATCAAGAAGTTAATTGAGCTGCTGATCGATTGCATACATGACTAGTGGTGGGTAGTGTTCAATTTGGTGGGTCATAAGCTATGGATGCCCACTATAAAATCCCTGCTAACCGTAAAACCCTATGAATAGAATGGGGATGGGAAGGAAGGAAGGAAGGAAGGAAGGAAGGAAGGAAGGAAGGAAGGAAGGAAGGAAGGAAGGAAGGAAGGAAGGAAGGAAGGAAGGCTTCAGTGGGACTGAATAGGTTAGCAGTATCCTTGCTTCCATTACATTTCCCCCACCAGTTCAGACTTTTAAATCTGGATTCCAAAACTGGAAAGACACTTTACAAAATTACTGTCACCTTGATTATTTTCAATCTCTTTAAAGAGTGTCTACAGAACAGCAGGGTTCCGCTATCATTTTTCTGGTGCCAACCTCTACTAATTTTTCCCCCTTCAAATTTTTCAGGAAAATGTATTTTCCTTCCCAGAAATTGGATCAGATTAAAACTGCAGTGTGAGAAAGCAACGCAGGCTTCTCAAAATGCTGTCAGCATCTCGCAGGACTTTATTTATTTGTTTTGCATTTGGAAAGACTTCAAGACATATTATGGCTCGCCTTGGCCTCTTCTTCCTTTTAATTTGAAGTTACATTAAGGTGAAAAAATAATGTGATGTTTACATTTTTATTATTGTTGGCACCCTGCAGTGTGTAAAATAATCATAATCGGGGGGAATGATTACATCTGTAACATTTTGGTCAGAAAAGTGGTGAGTTTCTTTTAAACCAATGAAATGGCTGCTTGATGTAGCTGGTCATTATGGAGCGGAGTGTAAAGCATGAATCAGTGCAAATCCTGCGGGTTAAAGGGGGTGCTTGTTCCTACTGTGGACCAATGGGGAGAGGGGAAGGATCATACCAAAATTCAGTTTTTTTCTTGTGGCTGTGAATGAGCTTTAAACGTATAGCATGGTTCTGACATGTGTGGTGCTGATTCAGCATCACCTAGTCTGTGCAATCCACCGAAAAACCATGGCATGAATCTCCTTGAACGTCCCAGTCTCTGCACATTACAGGTCACAGAAATTCCAGGAGCAGACACAGAGAACACAGTCCATACTGGGAAACGTTGCCATGTGTACCATGCTTTGTGAATCTTGGTAAGGTTAAAAAAAAAGGTAAAGGACCGCTGGGCGGTTAAGTCCAGTGAAAGGTGACTAGGAGGTTGCGGCAGTCATCTCGCTTTCAGGCGGCATTTGTCCACAGACAGCTTTCTGTGTCATGTGGGCAGCATGACTATACTGCTTCTGGTGCAACGGAACACCATGATGGAAACCAGAGCACACAGAAATGCTGTTTACCTTCCCGCCACAGTGGTATCTATTTATCTACCTGCACTGGAATGCTTTCAAACTGCTAGGTTGGCAGGAGCTTGGACAGAGCAATGGGAACTCACCCCGTCGCGGGAATTCGAACCACCAACCTTCTTATCAGCAAACCCAAGTGGCTCAGTGGTTTAGACTACAGTGCTACCCGCATCTGGTCCAACATTTAGGAAGCTTCAGCCCTGCTGATGGATAAAAGGGATATTGACAGACATTGCTGGGAATGATTTGCCTGGTGCTTGAGAGCCAGTGTGGTGTAGTGGTTAAGAGCGGTGGACTCGTAATCTGGTGAACCGGGTTCACTTCCCCGCTACTCCACATGCAGCTGCTGGGTGACCTTGGGCCAGTCACACTTCTCTGAAGTCTCTCAGCCCCACTCACCTCACAGAGTGTTTGTTGTGGGGGAGGAAGTGAAAGGAGAATGTTAGCCGCTTTGAGACTCCTTAGGGTAGTGATAAGGCGGGATATCAAATCCAAACTCTTCTTCTTCTTCTTTCAGCTGAACAACAGCTATACTAACAGCAGTAAATAATAATAACAATTACAACTACAGCAGCATACATTGCTTTATTGTGTTTAAAGCACTTCACATATTTCACCTATTTGTGATACAACAATCCTGAAAGGTAGATTACTTAACTGTTTTTCCTGATATAGCAGAAGGGGCTAAGGCCACCTAATGGCATACATTCAGACCAGGATCCATCTCTTATTCCCTCTGCTTCTTTAGCATCTCTGAGGTGCTGGAGGGGAGCCCAAGCTCCCTGAAAGCCCAAAATAAGCAGAGTTACCGCAGAACAGAACAAATGGATTTGGAAACACTTTTGCTTTCGGCTCAGCAAAATGACATGGTTGAATATGCGACTCCTGTCTCATCTTCTGCAGGCGTGGAATGGATTTATTAAGAAGATTTTACCCCTTTCCTCCCCTCCAACCGCATCTGCACATCGTAACTTTGGAATGTTGCTTTCTGAGGCAAAATATAAATGTGGTCTCTGCCTCTGCACCCCTGCACCCCTGCCCCCAGTTCCACACCATCCCAGCATGCAATCTTGGAGCTCCTTCATGCAAGGATTCTCTGTGCCCATCTTGATATTGTTAACTCTTAAGCTGTCTTCAGGTGTTACAATAAGGTAAATTTAAGCATGGGAGGGGGAGGGGAGGCAAGCATGATAACTTCAAACCTGCTGCAGCAGCCATTCCCATTTGCCTTCCTTCTCAGGGTAGGCAAACATCTGCAACAGGGATCCTTTTGTGTCTGTGGAGGCTCCCTGCTTATTTTAGAAAGCTAGAGAATTGGGAAAGGACTGATGATGATGATGATGATTTTACTATTTATACCCCATCCATCTGGCTGGGTTTTCCCAGCCTCTCTGGGCAGCTTACAGCACATAAAAAATTGTACAATGTACATAGCTGTCATACACAGGTGACTGCAATTCTTGATCATTCGTATATATATCAGGGCTCTCATCCACACTTTCACATGTGCTGTGCCTAGAAAGCACAAGTCCTGGCCATTTCCCGCTTGACCCACGCTTTCTAAGCATGGGTCCAAGTTTTCCCCTTGCCCCACTCTTTTCCAGGGGAAACCCACTCTTGAGTGATATATCAGAACAAATGGCAATCTAGTCAAAACCCAAATTCCTGTTAGCTCCGATTGAGCACTAAAGAGCAGTTTTTTCCCCAGGAGGGTGACGGAAGCAGCAGGACACGGGGAGGTGTGGATAACCCAGTCTGTATATACATATGTCTTTATTGTGAAATCACTTTGGGAAATGGGGCAAAAGCTTTAAATATGCTGTAAATATAGGCTATAAATATATACACAGCCTCGGTATATGGGAGTTTCCTATGTTCCTGTCCCACGTGATGTGATTACGTTAGGCTCTTCTTCTGTTTTCATAAATTTCTGCTGAACTTTGAAAATATTTGTAAAACTGCACAAAGTCCATGAACTGCAAGCAGGGGGCATTTCATACTATGTGCTGGTTTACTGGCTAAGGGTGAGCTGGGCAGAGAAGATGGCAAGGAAACGACAGGAATTAGTAAATGAACAGATTGAAGCAACTGATGTTCAGTTAAGGGTTGAAATGAAAATGAAGTGCTTTTACTGCCTTGACTCCAAAGAGCCAATATTCTTAAATAACGCTGGTGCCTGGCTGCTGTATAGGTCCACTAAATCAACTTCATTTGTTTTAAGCAAAGCTGTATCTATCTACTTACTTAACCAAAATCTACCCTAAGCACAACTCATCATGCAGGCAGGGAGACACTGCAGTGAGCTGAAAAACAGCTAAGCTGCAAATCTTGCAGGAGAAGGAATGGCGCGGCTGATCGAAAAGAAATGAAAGTTTCTGCAGGCAATGGAATCGAAACAAAATAAATGAGGTACAGGACACATTCACACTACCAAATTTCAATGTTGTTCCCTTTGGGGGAGAAGCGTGGGGGTGCGGAAATCTTCGGCAAAGAATTCTTGTAGTAACAGCAACCCCCAGATTTGCAAAAATCTGACACTGGTTTTGAGGGGCATTTTGTTTTTCTAGTAGGGTGCTTCTACTGCAGCTGGAGGTGAAGCAAATGGACGAGGAGCTGAAGTATGAGATTAATTAGTCCATATGCACACTACCCCAGTGTAGTGTAGTTGTTAGGGTGTTGGACTAGGGCCTGAGAGACCAGGGTTCAAAACCCCGCAGTCACAGTCTCCCAGCTTAACCTACCTCACAGGACTGTTGTGAGGATGAAATGAAATGGGGAGAACCATGTATGCCTCTTTAAACTCCTTGGAAAACTGATCTGCTTTCCCCTCTACTCTGTCTTTCCTTCAGTGTTTTGTCTAGTTTGTAAGCCTGATGTGAGCAGGGACTACCTTTCCTGTTTTTATTGAACTGAAGTGAGCTGCTTTGGCAACTGCAATTCCAGTGTGGCAACTGCAATTCCAGAAAACTGGTTTGGTGGCAAAAGTGGACTCAGCCAGCAGGCAAGCCCATTCCTCATGGGCAACATTTGACAGGTGTGTGGGTCGACTCACCTGATGTCACAATGGCATCAGGTGACCCATTTTTCCCTGAGCAGTGCACTCTCAAGCCCGTTTGGTCAGATGATTGCCAGGGCTTCAAAGCACCACACACAGATCTATGCAAGCGCTGACTATCAGCTGGTCAAAGGGACTTCAGAACGCATTGCCACTGTGAGCACTGGGGAAATATTAGCCCTCAGAGCAGTAGGTTAAGTGTTAGGCCAGCACAACCTGTTGTCTATCATCATCACTATTTAGGCACATTTGTTTAAAAAGTCACGTGTCTGTTGCATGTTTCTGCACTAAATTAAAACATAAAAGGAAGGGGAAAGAAGGGAAATTTTAACTGAGCAAGTTTAATTGAGTAACACTACGTGGCATAAGCTGAATTTGCACATAACAATAAACCATGGTTTGTTTGTGTCATCTAAGCCATGTTTTAACCATGTAACTATGATTTGCTCACGTCATCTTGCTGAACAGCAAATAAGCCCCACCTTCTTCCACCAAATCATGGCTTGCTCTTACCTCATGGTGAGTGTCTGGGATGGTCATACAATCCATGGTTAAGAAAGGCAGTTGGGTTCAAACACAACGCGAAACCATAATTGTAAATTGTAAGCTGCCAACAAACCTTGCCTTCACATGATGGTTTTATTATTTATTGACAGAAAGAAAGCCATAGTTAGTATGCTGGGCTAGGTACACACACTCCAACCAACCATGGTTTGCTTTAACAAACCATGACTTAGCATTGTGTGAACCAAGCTGATGCAAATCAAGACTAATCTGTGTCATGAGAACATAAGGAATGAACAAAGTACACAACAAAGAGAAACAAGAAGGTACAAAGTTATAAAAAGGAACAGCTATGGTCACAAAGCAATACTGAAGGAGGCACCATAACAATGGGAAACAGGGCTTGAATGGTTTGCTGCTATGGAACAAAGTTTTGTGTCAATTGTATTCTAACCCATTGTCTGCTGGGGGAAATCAATGTCATTCAAAGACTCGCCCTTCAGTTTCCTGTACTCCCCCATTCCCAAAGGGTTCTTCTGAGCTGTGACCTTCCATGTCAGGAATTAGAAATGTGCCACTCATCACTCTCGGCCCAGAAAGGAAACAAACACATTATGTGCTAGTCTACTTCTCACCCACTCTGTTGGTGAGCACATCTGACTTCCCAGGCAACTGCAGGGGGTGCCCTGCTGGACTGTGACAGCGCAGCAGAGAGCCGCAAACTCCTTTACACCAAATCCTCTTCCACTTTAGAAATGTGCTGCAATGGACCTCGAAACCTGGAGGGATGACAACGGCTAGGAAATGTCACAATCTTCTTTGTAAATGTGACACAAGCTGACTTGTGGGCGAAATTAACACAACTGGAAGAATTTGTTCAGCCTTGTCAGTGTAATGAAATGTGATCTGTGCCGCCAAATGCTGTGGCGTGGGCAAGTTTGGACCATGTTAGAGCAGCCGTGCCCCTTGGACAAGTGACTTCCTTGCAAAATTTAGAATAACCTTTGGAATACCATATGCCTCATAAACCAAGGCATATTATTATTTATTAAATTTCTATAAATGGTATGAATAAACTGTATGAATCTCCTATCCATGCGAGGGAAAACATTTTCTTTCTTTCTTTCCCAGTTTCTCTGCTGCCTGTCCATAATGCTCAAGGTAGCTTTTAGTCTGTAGTTTAATGACGTCTCCATTTAAAACAAATTAAAACATATTTTATAACAGGAGAAACATAATCAAGCTAGGACTTCGCCAAATGTTTTGTTCTTGGAATGGAAAGCTGTGAAGGAGACGGGATTATTTCCTGGTTGGGTTGGGGAGAGACTTTTAAGCTTTGAGAATGTTCACCTTTTCTCTGTTTCCATTGTTTCTGATATGCTGCGATGTCGGTGCTATTCCTTCACTCTTCCAATTATTGCATATTTTCTTGCTCAATTGATCACATTGGCAAACTCAACCAACTGGAGATCACATAGCAGGGGTCTGAGCGAGCGGCAACACTTTGAGGAGCAGCCCAGCTCCTGCTGAGTTCGGTGAGACCCGGGGCATGGCAGAAGTGGGGTGGTGAAATGGGCTGGTCCACCCCAATCATGGTGGTAAATAGCCAAATGGATTTGAGTATGTTACAAAATAATTGAGGGCAAATGAAGTCAACTCAGAGTGAGGGCAATGTCTCCTAGGCCGGGCTGCAATCCTATGCACTTAAGTGCATTCTTTTTACCGGATAACCCAAACTGTTAGTAACACAACTTAGGACTGTGGTGTTCTTGTTGTTATAATGTATGGATTTTTACCTCAGGAGTGTCTCTTTAAAAAGAATTCCACTTATACCGTCCCAGCGCAACGTCTCCAGAAATCTCCTAGATTTACTATTTAATCAGAAGGAAATAACAGCAGGAGAAAGTCTGTGGGAAATTAAACATACACAAACATTAAGAAAGACAGTAAGTGATGTATACTGCCCAATGAAACTTTATAGTTTGTGACCGATAGCTGTATCTGGAAGTGTGATTTACGAGTTTGCATTAAGAGCTGGAATCTTTGTCTAAGCCCTATAAATAACACGTGCCGGTAACTCTTAAGGAACATTTTTCAGCTGGGCGCTAAACAGGCTAGGTAAATATTTTGAGGCAAAATAGGAAAATAAACATACATTTAAGGCACAGCCAACACGTATTTAAACCACCTGACTTCCTCCAAAAGGATCCTGGCAAGTGTAGTTTGTTAGGGGCACTGGGAATTGTAGGTCTGTGGTGAGGAAACTACAGTCCTCGGGACTTGGGGTGGGGTTGGGGGAAGAGTCATGTGTTTTAAATACGCATTGGGTGTGATTTGACTGTATCTGCTGAAGTTTCCATTGGCAAAATACTTAATGGGCCTGATATCCTCCCCAGCCCTCCCCACCTTTTGCAACTTGCGTGCGCCTGGCAGAAATTCAATAGCTGCCTTTCGGCCTGTACTGCTGCAGTTAATGGCCACCAGAAAAGAGATGACAGCCTTGATATCTAAGCAGGAGAACAATCATGCTCGGGAATCAGGAATTGTTACCCTGGGAACGCCACTGTGTTTTGCTTGTACAAAGAGACAGCAATTAAATGTTCATGGCAAACAGAAAAACCTCTTCCACCACAAGGACCTCTAGGAGTGGCTAGTTTGTCTTTCTTACGGTTGTGCTAAGCCAGGAGAAAAAAAACAACCCCTCAAGTTTCAAGGTCACTTCCTTAAGACGCTCTGGGATGGTTTGCCACTCTTATTCCTTAAGGCGCATGAGAAGGCGGCATTCTCTGCCGCTGCAGCATCTCCCACGCCGACGAGTCTCTTTGTCCTTCTGGCTCTGGGGACATGATGGCACAAAGACTGGAGCCCAGTCAAAAGGACAGCTCTTCATCCAGTGAGCTGTGTAAAACTTGGAGTGGAAGAGGGGGAAGATATTTCTGCCAGTCTCAGAATGAGAGCCTATTTCACTGCACGGCCATAAAATGCGGCAGTTCCTACCCTGCCCTTCTGGGACTTTGTGCGCATGAGTCCTGAGGTCTACAGGGTTATTTCCCAAGCGAGTTCTGCTAAGCAAGTGGGGAAGTCAATTTTTAGTCTGGGAGAATAGTAATTCAGATATCAATGAATATTGATCTCCCTTCTTGACCTAGGAAGGCATTCTCAGATTACTTCCAAAACGAAGGAAACTATACATTATTTATCCGCCTCTTAAAAGGCTCACTGTCCATTCTCTTCCTCAAGCCGCACACAGAAATCTGGCCAGAAGGAGCGTTGGAGATGGGGAGGGAAGGAGGCACAATAATGACCTTTCCACCTCCCTCTTTAATAATAATAATAATAAACTCCTGCATTTATATTGGATATGTTTCTCATATACCGACATAGGAAACTATGCCCTATGCCAAGTCAAAGAATTGGTGCATCTAGTTCAGAATTCTCTGCACACACTGAGTGGCAGTAACTCTCCAGGAATTCAGACCAGGGGCTTCGCCAGAGTCCCAAACCTGCATACCTGGAGAAACTGGGGATTGAACCAGAGACCTTCTGCATGCAAATTATCAGCTACCGAGCTTCAGCCCTTCCTTTGCAAAAGTCAGATTCACAGTCTCTATTCTGTTCCTCCCCACTACTCTTCATTTCTTTCTTCTCTTAGAAAAAAAACAAAAAAAAACAGAATCCCAAACTTTAAACCAGCTGCTACATACATGCAGCTGAAGAACCTGATGGAAAGGGAGATTAGGGGGTTGTTGGCAATCCTAATTAATTTAGAAACGACACATTATGTACCAAAAAAAACACTAAAAAAACAACCAAGTTGTTCATAGGAAGATGAATAGAAAGGGGAGGAGCCTAGGGAAGAATCTCCCCAATTGGCATTGGCCAGTCATGGGGCTCTGAGAGTTAATGAAGACAGATGAGCCCATCTACACTGCTGGCCTCTCGTTGCTAATGAAAATTATTTAATGGTAAAGCGCTGTCACTGGGAGGGCTGATTAATTAGCAAAGGAAGTAAGGAGAGGAGCTCTAATGGCATATCAGCTGCTAATAATAGAGATCCAATCAAGTCTGGTAGCCTATGTGTTAAAAGAGGAAGATAGGACAGAGCAGCTTTGCAGCTCACCTTCTGCACCAGGAACAACAGTGGCAGCAGGTGCCCTCGTCACCACCAGCGAGCAGCTCTGACCTCCGAATGAGAGGGGCACGGCCAAGATAAATCGCCGTCTTCTCTGCAATTAACTTTGGCCTTGGATCCAAAAATCCATATGGCTCAGCACTTGAATGAAAGCACCGGGAGAGGCGCAAGGGTGCCTAGAAGACTTTGCGTTGGATGTGGGCCCAACTGCATGGGAAGCCTGTCGTTTCAGGTGGGTCCCTCCAGCACATTTCCTTTGCCGATGGAAAACAACGGGCTGCTTCGGGAGGCGGTGCACTCTCCTTCTCAGGAGATTTTTTTTCAAAGTAAAGGCTGGTGGGTAGCCATCTGCCACAGATGTTGTAGATGCACCCTGCATTGCAAGTGCTACATTGAGCGGAGTGGATACTGGACCAGACGTCCTCTATGGGACCTTCCAACTCTTAACACTTGATGATTTTATGAAAAACATCACTATGAGAGGAAACAGTATCTGGATGATTCATTGACACAGCACCATTTTTCTTGGGCATTCGCAATAGGATGCAACCTAGCCCAAAGCCTATGGATTTGATTGGGATTTAAATGTGGATGACACCTCTAGGATCCCCAAAATGCGGTGAGATCTTCCGAAAATTCTCTAGCTTAAAATCCATTACAGTGGTACCTCGGGTTAAGAACTTAATTCATTCTCAAGGACCGTTCTTAACCTGAAACTGTTCTTAACCTGAGGTATCACTTTAGCTAATGGGGCCTCCCGCTGCTGCCGTGCCGCCGGAGCACGATTTCTGTTCTCATCCTGAAGCAAAGTTCTTAACCCGAGGTACTATTTCTGGGTTAGCGGAGTCTGTATCCTGAAGCGTCTGTAACCCGAGGTACCGCTGTATTATGATGGATCTCAATGGAAATATTAAAAGCCACAGAATGGATTGTTGGTCCACATTGCATATAACCAGGAGCGGTAAACTGGAATAATGAAACAGCAGATGAGAACAGATCAAGAATCTCGCTTCTAATTTTATAGGCTGCTTTTATAAGAACATATGGAGAGCCCTGCTGGATCAGGACAAAGGCTGTTCTTGTCTAGCACTCTGTCCCCTCAGGGCCATCAAAGCGCCTCTAGAGAGCCCACAAGCAGGACATGAATGCAATAGCCCTTTTCCCTCTTGTGATTCTCAGGGACTTTCCAGGCTGGCATGAAGGCATGGCAAGCCCCAGACTCCTTCCCATTGGCCTGCTGGTAAAGTCTGCTTTGAACTGGATAACTTGAAGCTGGGGCAGGGAAGCTGTGGCCCTCTAGAAGTTGCTGGACTACAAGTCCCACTATCCCTGACCCTTCACCACACTGCCTGGGGTTGATAGGAAATGGAGTCCAACGCCATCTGACAGGCCACAGGTTCACCACCCCTGATCCCATACAGGGTTAAGGTGTGCTTAAGTGGCACGAGCAAGTCAGCAGTAAATCACAAGTTGGAGTTAACACTTTATTAGCAAAAACACATTCTGTGCAGGAGTGTCAGGCCTAATGAGCACAATAACTCATCTCCAGTAGTTCTGGCCCCCAAGAAGCAGTTGCCGAGATTGAAGGTTCCCGACTCCCCACAGCTGCCTAAATCTCCTCCTCTCCAGGGCTTTTCCCAAGCAATCAGAGACTGTGTCTGTGTGTCACCAATCTCTCCTCTGCTTTTTTCATGCCTCTTCTGGGTCTGGGAGACCAGAGGGGAGGGGAGCTTATTGCAGCTGGATGCCTCTTCACCAGTCTCTGCTTCTTCGCCACCTCTGCTTCAGTTTCTTCCTCTAGTTCTGGACTCCTCTCTGCCACAGACTCTCCCAGCTCACTCAGTCCTGTTACCTCTTCAGCTTCCGACGCCTCCTCTTCCCAGTCTTCGCCCTCTGACTGCTCATTGTGGTCCCACCCCCAATCCCCGGGCTCTGAGCCTTCTTGGGGGTTCCCCAGCAGCTTCCTCCCACCATTCCTCTGTGTCCAATCAGTCCATGACACTAAGCCTACTGAAAGAATGCAACTGAGATTTTCTTCTTGATTCCTCAAAATAAAGATAATAAGTCAAATTTTGACTTATTTTCAATCAGTTCACCTCTTTCATAACCATCCATTTTTCTTTTCCTAGATCCAGAGAACTATGGAAGCACAACAAGCGGGGGGGGGGAGAGACAAGAAGGGAAAATATATTGTATTTTCCTCTGTTTTCATTGAGGCATTTTCACCCTTGTTGACTGTGGGGAGAGTTTTGTGGCAATGCTGAGAAGTGTTTAAATCTTCCGAGGAAAATGTCATCCACTTCTAGGATATGCTGGGACCAATACATCACCGCAGCCTCAAAATACTTAAAAATAGGTTTTTAATAAGCTATGCATCGCCTGTGCTTTTAGAAGTCATCAGTTCAGCAGAGCAGTAAACCTTTCAGTTAATCCATATGGATTCCAGATTTTATTTGTATTTACTTGATTACTCGGGGGATAGCTCTCTCCAATTGTATGTGAGGCTCCCTTCAAATATCACAAAAGCAGCTGGTTAATGAAACTTCTGGATTTTAGGCCTGCTGCTAATTCATATGAACAGTTGTCTCAAGCTGTTTTGAGCACTGTGTTTTAATTGCCGTAACCTGCCCAGTGACTTTAGGGTGAAGGGCAGGCGAAGAAGGTTTTTAAAATCCTGCACATGATTTCTGGCTAGGATTCATCCTTAGCAACTGCTATAAATGCTTCTTTCTTGCTAATGCATCAGTAAGGCAAGGATAGGGAGTATTCGTGCAAGCTCCTAGGGAGTTTCAGACCCTCCCCAATTTATCCAAGCCTATCAGTTAGCACGGCCAATGGTAGGAGGTCAAGGATGAAAGAAACCTATGAGGGCAGGTCTTGTCTAGAACTGCTGGCATAGGTAGTTTGCTGCCATGGGTCCAATGGCAAATCTACACTGGTTGCTTATAATGTTAAAAATGAATTATAAAAATGTGACACCAGAGGGTGCTGCAGAGCAGCATGGAGAGCTATATAACTTTTTTTAAAATAGCCTTTCATAGCGTTTTTACAAATCAAATGTAGATCCAACTCAGGTCAAGGGGCAGCAGATTAAGAAGTTGGAAAACTGACACCCAATGGAGCAAAGGAAGATAAGCTAGGTCCCTTTTGCCCACAGCCCCAGCCCACTCCGGCCATGTCACTAAGAAGGAATCCTGAAGGGTCAAAAAAAATCTTGGAAATGACCATTCTAGAATTTCAAGGACGAAATGAGATTTGATCTACCTCTCCCCCCCCCCCCAAGGCGCAGCAGAGGAATAGCGAAGCCTTTAGTGTTCCACTCGCTTAAACTTACCTTTTGATGCTGACAAAAGGAGAGGTCTGAAATATTTTCTCTGCGTGGTGGGGGACATGTCTATTCAGCCCGATTTCCCTTTTCTACAATCAACCTGCTGGGTGCTGCTCCATAGGTACATGCACAATATTCTGCAGAAACACAGTTACCCTCCAGCAGCAAGTGTACGATTTCTTAAAACGAGAGAAAGAAAGGACCTGAGGACAAAGCAGAATGGTAGCGGTCATAAACACAGCACAAATCATTACCTCTGACAGTTTTTTTTCTCTTTTATTTCCTTCCACTACCTATTTCCAAAGCCATTTTCCCACAATTTTTATTTATTTTTTATTTTGACCTATTTCTGCAGTTAATGAGCACACCACGCAACGGGGCTGCAGGCACAGATTTACGCACAAGTTAAGTAAACTACAGTTTAGGGCTTCCAATTATGAAAGGTCTCAACAATTTTCTTTTAAGAAAACACACTAAATTTCAGTGACGTCACTCTTAAAAAAAAAGCACAAAAGAATGTGCTTTAAAATGTTATGTCATGTGCAAAACACAGTTGTGTTTCTCTGTAACTGTTCCCAGGTTGCTGCCGTGAAAAGCTCCCATATATGCTAACTAAGAAATCATAAATCATAAGGTGTTTTCATTTAAAGGCAGTGTTTTTTCGGGGGGGGCGCAGGGGGATGTATACCCCTAAACATTTTGTGAATCTGAGTTTGGCCTCATTGAGGGGCAGTATTTCAATATGGGTAGGAAAATGAGAGCACCCCTAAACTTTTGTTTAGGGAAAAAAGCACGGTTTAAAGGCATTTCATGGCTTATTGCAATATATAGGTTTTAATTACATTGTAATGTTTTAGTTGTATCCCCACCTATGTGCAGGTATAAATGCAAATATAAAAGTATATTATTTCTATTTTCATTGCCTTCTCTGTTAGAATAATGCACATTTTGTTTTGCAATACAAACCTGACCAAGCTTAGGGCCTCAGCATGTCTTACTCCAGCCCTGGGGAGCTGCTTTCAACGTATTACTTGGTTCTACTTTCCATGCAGGATGGAGAATTCAGGGCAGACTTCGCTATACATTGCAGCTGACCCAACCTTAAAAACCTCCAATGTTCTGATGATGGTGGTATCATTCTTACTTTTGTTTTCCAGCTTTCTTCCAGCATGGATCCCAAAGTATGATATATGTGGATTCCAAGGGGTCTCAAATCTGGACACTGACTAGACCAGACTCATATCTCCTTAACCTTCAAGAAGGTGGTGGCCTCCTGTGCCTTAAGAACATCCTCAGCATTTACACAAGACTTCTTCATTTATCCTTATCAAGATTATTCATAGCCAACCTTTCAGTCTAAAAGGTTCTCAAAGCAGGGTACATTTGACATTAAAAATGTGAAAGCTGCAGATAATATTTTCTATGTTAGCCTTTGGAAGCTTTGGATTATGAGCACCCCATCCATTTGTTGTGATGCTTAACCCTGTGGATTTTTGTAATCATTCACTGATGTGTGTTGTCATGCATTATTTGCTTAAATGAGATTATAATGCTACTGAGCATCTTGCAAAGTGCTTTCAAGTGTTTGAGGCACTTCGCCAGCATTACCTCAGCGATGCTTGCTTACAACAGTCCTCCCATTATCAGATGGGCTAAGGAAAAGTCACTTGCCTGAGACGGTAATCCCTGTGCACTCTTACCTGTGAGTGAATTCAGTGGGACCTACTTCTCAGTAAAGGGACGCAGGTGGCACCGCCTCTCTGGCGGGAAGGTAAACGCCATTTCTGTGTGCTGCTCTGGTTTGCCAGAAGCGGCTTAGTCATTCTGGCTACATGACCTGGAAGCTGTACGCCAGCTCCCTTGGCCAATAAAGCGAGATGAGCGCCGCAACCCCAGAATCAGCCATGACTAGACCTAATGGTCAGAGGTCCCTTTGCCTTTTTACTTCTCAGTAGCTATGCCGGATCATACCTGTTGAATTCATAATAGAAAAAGCCATTGCCTGATTCACTCTGTCCCTGAGAGACAAATCTGATCTGTTGCAAGTTCTGTCATTAAGATATCCCATAACGACGTTGGTTTTGTTGGAGGTAAAGATAATAGCAGCCACAGATGGGGGTGGGCAAATGTGATCAAGTTTATGTATGATGCAGAAGTGGGGGGGGGGGGTTTGCATTCTGTTCAGGTCTTTGATAATGGCATGGTGACTAACCTTTCTCCCATGCTATTTTCCCTAATTAACATTGCTACCCTGAAGCTGCAACAGTGGTACCTTGGTTCTCAGACTTAATCTGTTCTGGAAGTCTGTTCCAAAACCAAAGCGTTCCAAAACCAAGGTGTGCTCTGCCATAGAAAGAAATGCAAAATGGATTAATCTGTTCCAGACTTTTAAAAACAACCCCTGATACAGCAATTTAACATGAATTTTACTATCTTAGAAAACCACTAATCCATAAAATGAAAGCAATAAACAAAGTACTGCAGTCACACAAGCAATCAAGCAATCAGTAGCTGAACTGGGTTCCACACAGTCACAAAAACAAAACAAAAAGAGCTGCAAAAACAAAAACGCAAAATAAATAGCAAAAGCAGACAGACCTCGGCATAACACTCAAATCGTCAGTGTAACACTCAGTATGGAAATGTGGCTCTCAAAACGGAAGTGCGGCACTCAAATCGGAAGTGTAACACTCGAAATGGAGCACGTTTGGCTTCTGAAAAAAGTTCGCAAACTGGAACACTTACTTCTGGGTTTCCAGTGTTTGGGTTCCAAGTTGTTTGAGTACCAAGGTACCACTGTATTTGCATCATTATGGAGCAACGCTTACAGGTATCATATGGGCACCTGTGTGTGAGGGGTAGAGAGCTTGTGACCTTCCAGAAGCTGAAAGACTCCAGCACCCATCTTCCTCAGCCAATGGAAATAGATTGTGGGAGTTGTAATCCAGTCCGGTGGGCCACAACTTACCAGTCCTTGCTCTATGTTTTGCCGTGAGAGCAAACAGTTTCAGGGAGGCTATTTTCATCAGAAATTGGGCACTGGAAGGGGAAATTAATCACCTGCTCCCCTCCCTCCAGTGCCCTCGGCTCTCTCAGCTGGTGGTGTATGTGTGTCTGCTGTTGCAATTGAACTTTAGTTTAAACCTAGAGGAGTCCCAATTGCAGATCTCCAGCATCACATCCAATTTGCCCTACAACCTGCTATCTGCCTAGAGTCGGATGATGTCCAAACCCTGTGAGGGTGCCTGACAGCAATCTGCAAGATTAGTACAAACTGGGAATCTTTTCTGCCTCCCCTGTGCTTTTTGTACTTGGCAGGGGATTTCTTTCAAAGGTACAGTCTGCAGACACCCTGCTCTCCACATGACTGAAGGGTGGGAAAACGTGGATGCAATGCCAGGCCTGAAAGCCTAGCACAGCGAAGGACAGCGAGCCTGGCGCAACATTGGCAAGAAATGTCCAGTACAGAGCATTGATAACAACCCGGCAGCTCACGCCACCTCCACTGCAGGAGTAATATGATGTAGCAGCCAGAACATGATGTTTCCTGGCTACTCACAGCAGGCAGGCAGAGCCTCCGAGACTCTGACTGCTGAGCAAATTAGAGCGTCTTGCAGCCTATGCTTACCTACTTGGCAGAACATCAAGGGCTTGAGGCTACACACACCTCTCCACTTTGCCATGTGTTATTTCTGCCATTCATCAAATCCAGTGGTTTACCTGAAAGGGTGCGTGTCATGGGCAGGAGGGGGAGTTACCATGCATTTCCCCCCCCCCCAATAACCACAAATAGACCCGTTTTCTAAAGTCTTTGTCTCACTTGAGATCGCCTGGCATTCCCCAAAGGCAACTTTTATATAATCTCTGAATCCAGCCTCTGTTATCCAACCAACTCTATGTTGGTTCACGCAGCATAAAAAAAACAAAAACACAACAACAAAACTTGGAAATGAGGTTTTCAATATCCAGAGCAAGAGATTAGGGCTTGAGTTTGTTGTTGCCACAAGTGGTGATGAGAGCTTTTCATGTGTCACGTCCTTGGAAGATAAAGATGGTATATAAATTAAATAAAACATTGACAGGTGGTCTGGACAGAAGAAGGGGTTTGTCATTGGGCCATATGTCTTCCAGGTATCAGATTCCTGGCTAACACTGGGTTCTGTCTCAAAACCACCTTATAAGCTGCCTGTACCTGCATTTTGGGGATATCGGTCGCATGATGTTTCCACCATCTGCTTGACATCTCGATTTCTCTAGCGCCTAAAATCTGCTTTTCGCCTGGCCATTAGTAGCGTGAAACGTTGTCTGGAAACATTGTGAAACTGGACCATGCAATGTGTGTTTGGCATGTCAGAGTTTGGGGCTTATATGGGCTATCCCTGCTTTCAGAGCCCACCCCCTTGCCTGTGCCCACAATCATGTCACATTGTACTTGCCCTTCCTTGTCTCATTTTCTTTCTGCTGCTGCCCCCATTTCCCATGCTTCCGAGTACCGTCCCGAATCTTTCACTGAGTCTCTTCAACATATTTGACTTTCTTCTGGTTTGCTCATTGCTTCAACATGTGCCAATGGCCTCCACTTTCCCCACCAGCCCATAATGTGCTCTTCTACCCACACACACCCCATCTTATGACTGGGTGTCACAATCTGGCAAAAGCTTCACCACCAGAAAGCAGCCTATGGCAGATCCGCTGAGGCCTGCTTCTGTAATTGTGGAAGCTTAGTTGGCGCATATCTAATATAACAATGCCCCCCTAGCAATCTAGCAATGCCCCCCACCCACCCAAAAAAATGCATGGGGGTGAAAGAGAAGCAAGCAGAGCACATGCATCTTTCTTATTTCCACCGGAAACAGAAATCAGTGGGTTTTATGCGCTGCTTATGAAAAGTTCATGAGCAGGGGCTCGTGATCAATAGGCCCCTAGATGTGAAATACAAATTAGGCAGAACATGTGGTTTTGGTCGAACAAACTGCAAGAACAGCAAACAACGAGCACTGGTATGGAAGCATAGAGGATTACAATGCACAAAACTGATTTGGGAAACGTGGGTTTTCAAAAGATACGCCTGATCTTTTAGAAACTCTCACTAGAACATGCTCTCCAGTAGCTGTTCCCTGACCCCTAGTGGCAGGCAGAGAACACTGCATTGCAACATGTTCATAAATGGCGCAGCCAGTCTGCACAACTTGGGATTCAACCAGCCTCATGCAGACTGTCAGCTAAGACAGGCAGCCAAATCAGGAAGACTGAGACCTGGCTAGGCCACAATGCATACCAACATGCTGTATTTGGCTTAGAGGTCTCCGATCTTGCAGGCCAGTGACAGAGAACCCTTTTTGACTAAGGGTTTGTCGGCTGCTTCACATATCCTATTTTAACAAGAGTGGCTGGGGAAACCCAGCCAGATGAGCGGGATATACATCATCATCATCTAAATGTCATCATCATCACAAGTGCCCCTGAAGTGCTTTGTGTGCCCGTGTATAGGCACAACAGCATACATGTCAGAAAATGCATGTTTGCAAAGTTACATGCATTGAAGCACAGGGATTTGCTGTGCATCCTGAACCACCGTGCAGGGTGTGAATAAGTTCTAAGAAGGAATATAATGTGGGGGGAGCGGGGGAGCCGTGACACAGGGGGCGCATAGTTTAGAGGGGGCACAAACCAAGGGTTTCTCTGGGCACCAGAGCCTGGCCTGGCCTGGCCTTGACACCATGTCCCCAGGCCCCTCAGTGAATGGCCGCCTGGCCAGCGCTCACTCGCTCCTCGCTCAGATGGTGAGCAGGGATTTTCCCCCAAGGGCCACATTGGTCAGGCAGGAGGTGCTGTGTGGCCCCGCTTAGCTCCAGTGGCAAGGGCTGGGCTGTGAATCCTCTGCACCCAACCCCAGGCACACCAGCAAACGATGCAACGTCACTGGTTCTAAGTTGCTGTCAGTTGCTGGGCAGAGGAGGAGGAAGAAGAAGACAGTATAGATTTACAACAGGGGTTTGAGGGAGGTTGCAGCTCATAGGCAGGTGAAGGGGAAAGCTGGGGAATTATGGGAGAGCCAGAAGAACACCCAGGTGACACATTGTCATTAGAAAGCATTCCAGACCCTCCATCTCCCAGAACCCGGCAAGCATTAAAAGTAGGAGAGCAAAGAGCGCGAAGACAGAGGGCACGTAGCAGCAACCGTAGAGGAGACGATGAGAATGACGAATGAGGAAGTAGGGTGGAATGAGGGGTGGAGATTTACTCGGGATAATGCCGTTATCCAAGAGGCTGGGTTCTATGGCCTCTCTCTGTAAAGATTGAAATAAAAAAGGACTGTAATAAACTTTTCCTTAAATTTATTTCCTGGGCAACGAACCGGGAGCTGCTAACAGCACCCTGACAGTTGCAAATACTGATTTCTATTTCAAGAAACAACCTAGCCACAAGGCAATCAGTCTTGTAGGGGCACTTCTACTAAGGTCCATCTAGTCCGGCCTTCTGTTCTGACAGCGGCCAACCAGGTCCCCATGGGGGAAACCGGCAAGTCAGAGCCAAATGCAACCATCTTCTCCCCACTTGCAATTCCCAGCAGCAGATAGATGTCCAAAGGCATACTGCCTTCATTGGTGGCACTCTCACTCCTCAGCAAGGCCCCTTTGTTTACCAACTCCATTCCTTGTTTTATACTTGCCATGGTCATCATCCACATCAACCTCAACTCAAGCAACAACCCGGTTCCTTTTCCGAGTCCTATTCACAGAGAGGGACTCTATGCAAGTATATGTGGAAGTAAACCCCACTCTGCTTATAGGCCTTATTCATAGGTAGGTGTCAGGGATTTTTTTTTGAAAGAAAACGTAGTACTGCCCACTGGTATGTGATTATAATTCATGCACAAAGCACTACACCCCTGTGCATTTCCTTCATGCATGCGTGCACACTTTCCTGCTTACAGTCACATTCCATGACATTTAGACACCCGCAAAGAGTGGGAAAGAAGCCTCAGAACTGGGAATTTGGCAGCACTAATGCAAAAGTGTTGCAAGCTCCACACATGAAGTGTGGACTTTGGGGGAGGGGATGTTTGGTCTAAGAATCAGGGGTTCTAGGGGAACACAGACAACTGAATTTACTTTTCACGTTGTTTACTTTTTACGCCACCTAACATAATGCAATTTTTTGCATGGCTTGAATTTTTGAGCTGCCCAAATATTTTTTTTGTTCTGCCCATTTGGGGTCAGGCTGCCCATTAAAAACAACGAGCCCTGGTAGGTGTGCACAGGATGATGGCCTTAACCTTTGTCTTGGTTCCTGCCTCCGCTCAAGGTATTTAAATTCATGTGCGCATTCCGCAGTGATTTATTCCCTTTCTCTTAAAAAACAATTTGGACAGAGCATAAAAGATTATGACTATTCTCCAACCCCGTTACAACAGACTGTATGTCCTAGAATGTATTTTCAATGTCAAACTCCTATAAGTCCAGAGAAGTGAACTTGGGCTATTACCACCTATGGCAATGGGCCAGGACAGAAGATTTTCTGCCATGCAAATAGTTTAATATAAGAGGTAGTCAGGCTGCCTTAAGAGGCCTTAAGAACATGAGTAAGAGAAGTCCAGGACAGGGCTTCCATACGTCTGGAATTCCCACCCACCCACTTTTGTGTCAGGATTCTCACTTTTTGAAATATGGCAACCCTACCACAGGAAGAAAAGCTCCATCCCTGCGATGGCACCTCCAAGGAGTCCCTGGTCCACAAGAAGAAAGCTCTGGGACATAGATGTCCCATTTCACTGATAGTGAGATGGGGAGAGGGTCAAGGACAACCTTGGCTCTGCAGGATGCAAAGCCCCCTCACTCCCAAACAAATACACCAGTAGCCAAGTTAATTTTGCTCCACTGGCATCAATGGGAGATAAAAAAAAAAAATAAGGAAAATAGGAGGAGGGAGAGGCATACAGGACCCCCCCACACACATACCTCAGCTGATCTCTGCAGATCTGTAGGAGAGCTATCACCCCCTCCTTGCTCATGAAATAATCCATCTGATTTGCATTCTCAACAGGAAGGGATGGAAAAATCTTGTCAACTTCAGTTTCTCGTTTCCCCCAGTTTTAAGCTCCCTTCTCCGCACTTCTATATCAATCTGTGACTTTCTCCTAATACACACGTTCATGCAGTTTTACCTAACGTACACATTTTCGTAAAGCAACGCATTTCTGCCGCGTTTCTGTTCTCGTATTGTTTCAGAAAGTGCGAATCGGGGAGGTTCGCAGCCTTTGAATGCAAACTGAATCGAATTTTTCTCCCACCCCTAACTGCAACACACGACCCAGTGAGAGTTGTTCTGCCCATTGCATTTGTGAGGGGGGGGGGCCTTCGCTTGCCCTGACAGATAACTGGCCGCACACCTGCTTCCCCCCCTCCCAGTCCATTTTCCTCCTCCCTCTCAAGCGAATGAGTAAATGAGTCCTCCTCAATGACTTTGGCATGGCAACACGACAAGGCCGAGCCTTGCGCGGGGGATAATTAATACTTGTTAATAATTCATCCCTGTTTATCTGGCTCTTTAGTCAGTGTAAAGGTTGCCACAAATCCACTAAATCCAAAACACTAAACAAGGCTTTTAATTAAACCTTTTGTGTGTGAGAGACAGCGGCAATGTTATAAATACTGACGGAGCTGGAAGAACCTGCTGCAGCAGGGATTGCAGTGATGCCGGCAGAGCCCGGCAGAATAGAGAGAGGCAGCTCTGGTAGGTGAGTTGGGTGGGGGAGGGAAGCAGGCACCTTTGCCACCCAAGCTATAACTTAATCCTGCTGGCTTTGAAACAGCTATTCTTAGCCTGATTATTCAAAATGTCCTCCCACGGAATTATGCATATGCACACACGTACATGCCAGTCTTTGAAATCACGAAGTCACTTTAATTGCCTTTCTTATAATTAAGTAAGCACGCCTTTTGCCAATGCCTCCCTACCCCCAACCAAGCAACCACTCCTTACTAATGGAACTCAAAGGGATATCTAAAGTACAACCTTTTCCCTCCAGTGTAGAAATGGCTGGTCATACTGTTGCATTCCACCCCAATCTCCAAGCGGTTTGAGATGACAAGGGTTCCAGGAGCTTATCCAAGGTTTCCATTTCCTTCAGGAATGAGGCACAGCAGAGACCGTGGAGTCTTTATGATATATTGTTTATTTGCACAAATATACAACCTGAGCATCCGATGCAGGCGTTCGCGGCATCACAGGAACCAACTCCTAGGGGCCAAAGGGTCTTCGCCTCCCCCCCAATAAAATATTGGAGGAGGCCACCCCCCCAAAAAAAGTCAATGATCATTGCCATTCAAATGGTGTGTATACACCACGTTATGTGATCAATTATGCAGGGCAGGGCTTACTTGGCTCCCCCCCCCCCAATATTTTAATTCCTGTTGGCACCCCTGCACAGCATGAACACCCAAAAAGCATCTAGTTTCTCCCATAGCTACAGCCTGGGATTCAAGTGGAAATCAAACTTTGCTCTGACTCTCTCTCTCTCCAGCTTGCTGCTTTACTTATCACTGTCCAAGCTCTCAGTTCTCAATGCTGACTTTTGTCCGCCTCACTACTTGCGAGTTGAGCAAGCAGCCCCACACATTTGTCGTCTCCCACCGAAAACCCTTACCTTGTTCCCCTTGCTTCCTGGCTATTCCCCTTGCTAGCCTGGCTATTCCAAGAATGAGAAGCCTTGGTTAAATTTTAACCTTTGCTGGATCCAGGGATTAAAGGAGTCTCTGCATACAGGCCACTTTTCACCCTCTGCCAAACTTATAACAATACTGTAATGAAATCTGGTGGGAGGGGGGGGTTGTGTGATCTTTCAATGCTTCCCCTCCCCAGTCCTATGAATCTGATCGTAAAAGGGGACTGCTAAAGGGGTCAGACCATTTGGAAGTGGCAGAGTATCTGAGGTCTCAGGTTCAATTCCTGGCCTCTCCAGAAATGTCCCGTCTGAAACCCTGACGAGACAACGCTGTGCTAGATAAGCCAGTGGTCTGTGCAAGGCAGCTTCCTGTGTTCCTAGGACAAGCTTAACCTGGCAGAGTTGTTGGGAAGAAAGACCTTTGCATGACTAAAGCAGATCCGGCCAAGTACAGGTGGAGGCAAACAGGCAGTTGGAATTTTGGAAACATAATATAATTGCCCTTAATCCTTCCTGCAAATGCTGGAACTTTTGGAGCCAATGTTCCAGCTTTGCAAGCACTCCCACAAGGGCCCCTGTCTGTCCTTTCTCTGGCAGAATCTCTAAATTCCCTACTGCAAAGACGGGAAACCTGTGGCCCTCCAGATTTTGTGGGACTCCAGCTCCCATCAGCTGCTGCCAGTCTGGTCAATGGTCAGGCATTATGGGAGTTGTAGTCTAATTAACATCTGGAAGGTCACAGGCTCCCCATCCCTGCCTATTGCTTTTGTGTGGCAGGTTGGGCATATTTAGATCAGCTGGAAAACACTTGTGCCATGGTACCTCTGCAGGCAGCAATCAACTCTCGTTATGGAGATTTGCAAAGCACAGGCTGTTCCATAGCTTGTGCAATCCAAGCAATTATCACAGCTCTTAAGTAAGTTAGGCCTGATGCAACCAACAGATTTGCCAAATGGTGCTCCAGCAGTGTGTGGCAAGGCAATGTTAATCTCTTGAGAATGGTACAAGTCGTCCAGTAAATCTTTTATTAACTCTGTAGCCTATGTGCCTATTTCCATTGCCAGACTCACGCATACACACGTCCCTGCCATCATATTTCTTTCAAATTTAATTTTGATTTGTGAAAGATCTATTTTAGCAAACTGCTGACAAATGGCAGCTGAAGGGGACCATATATTATTGAAAAGTTATCCGGCAATATAATGAAGTGCTTTCCTCGGATCAGCATTACTCCTGGAATGATAGCTCTGACCAAAAAAACCCCAAACACCATTCTAATGAACCAAGATATATGCAGTGTGCTAGTTCACAAAGGCGTCGCTGTTAGTGGTCAGAAGAAATGGAAATCAAACATGGACAATCACTGCAACAACAGCAGCCAAGTAAGACCCTCAGAAGTGATGCCAGAGACTCAGAGTTATGGATCCCCAAAGACTCATATAAACAAGTGAATCTCACCAGAAGAAGACAATTGCTAGACTTGCTGTTAAATATCAGGGAGTGCGGGACGTGCTGGGAGTTGGGTCAAATATTGCGGTTGTGCCCCTTCTGACTCCTGATCTTAGCGTTCTGACAGCCATTCCAAAATCTTTCAGACTTGTGATGAATCGACTTATATGAGTCACACAAGCATTTTCTTTATTATCGTAAGAGCTGCACTCTTGCAAACTTTTCCCTCCAGAGTTACAATTCCCAGAGTTCCCTGGGATGAGGGATTGCCTGTTAAACCACTCTGGGAATTGGAGCTCCATGAGGGGTACAGGGTCTTCTAGCATCTCACAGCATCCTTAACAAACCACAGTGAATCAACTGCAATCTAGGAGGCAGGCAAATGTTGTCCCTATCTTCAAAAAAGGGAGACAGGGAGACCCAGGTAACTACTGACAGGTGATCTTGACATCGATACCAGAGAAGGTCCTAGAACAGATAATTCAACAGTCAGACTGTGAGCATTTAGAAAAGGATGCTGTGATTACTAAGACCCAGCATGTGTTTCTGAAAAACAAGTTGTGGCAGACCAATCTGATTTCTTTTTTGATGGAATTACAAACTTGGTGGATCAGGAAAATGCTGTGGATACAGTGTATCTTGACAAAGTCCCCCATGATATTCTTGAGAGGAAGCTGGTAAAATGTAGGTTAAATGGGGTAACTGTTAGGTGGATTTGTAGCTGGTTAACTGGCCAAACTCAAAGAGCACTCATTAATGGTTCCTTGTCATCCTGGAAAAAAGTGACAAGCTGGTGTTGCAGGGTTCTGTCCTGGGCCCATTGTTGTTTAATATCTTTATCCTTGGATGAAGGAATTGAGGGGGTGCTCATCAAATTTGCAGAGGACACCACAGTGGGAGGGGTAGTGAATGTCGCAGAAGAGAGAATCAGAATTTAAAATGACTTTAACAGATTGGAGAACTGGGTGCAAGCGAACAAAATGAATTTAAATAGGGACAAATGTAAGGTTCTGCACTTAGGCAGGAAGAACCAGATGCACAAATATAGGATGGGCAAACACCTGGTTTACTAGAAGTACATGTGAAAAGGATCTAGGGGTCTTGGTGGACCACAAGCTTAACATGAGTCAACATGTGTGTGATGCAGCAGCAAAAAAAGCTAATGGCCATCTGTGGATGCTTTAGCTCAGATTCATGCATTGCAGGGGGTAGGACTAGATGACCCTAGATGGGTCCCTTCCAACTCTATGATCTAGGGGCTACCCAGAGAATGTTGTTTTTTATGCCCACCACCCAGCATAAGAGGTACTACTCAGAGGAACTCTCCTTTAGGTAAGAGACAGGCAAAGGTCAGACCAGCTCACCTGCCCTTTTGAATTTTCTACTTTATCTAGGAGCATACAGAGGATAATTAAGAAGCACTGGCAACTTATGTGAGCTACCAGGATGTGAGGAACCCCCTCTGGTGGTTTTAGAAGGACAAATTCACCGGGACATACTAGTCCATAGAGATGTATATTCATGGCATCCATCTGTCTCGGGAGCCAATGGAGGAGTATGCCTTTGGAAGTGAAGTCAAACCGTTGGAGAGTTACAGCGCCTGCTGTGGCTGTAGAGACAGATTCGGGAGCCACGTGTTTTGTTGCAGCTGCGGCAGATGAAGGCGTTCTGCTGCAGATGCATGCATCATGGAGTTTCTTCTCTCCGCCATCCTCCCAGAGGTCATTCCTCCTCTGGCCACTGCTATATATACATGACCTGGTCTTATCCAGCAGGCTCTTCATAGGTCGTTATTGATAGATATATGTTGATACAGGCAAAATTGATGCAAATTTCATCATCTTTTTTTGATGAGGTGGTCACACTGGCATACTGTTCTCATTTCTGTTCTCCCTGCTGCTAAGTCTTCCCTTCCCATCCCTTTCTTCTTTCTAAAAACAACCCATCTGATAGGTTTCCTGATTACTTCTGCCTCTTGAGGCAGTCACAGGCAGGCATCTCGGTATCCAGACCCTTCTGGTAACATCTCACTGGCACTCTGTGCTGCAACTGTTTCATTCATTTAAGGCTGTCTCTACCACTGACTCAATATTTTTGGTACCCTGCAGACCTTTTCCGTTCTGTTCTCCAAGCTGAGAACAATCAGGTAATCAGTCCAAACCAAAAATAAAATGGTATTTGTTGTCCTATGTCATTTTTTCAGATCTCCACATCCTGTTTTAATGGATTGTAAGCAGGGCTGCAATCCTGACCCCACTTATCTGAGATTTCACTTCTATGTGCATTTGAATGCAATGGAACCTTGGAATGGGAGCAAAGCTCTGCTTCCCATCAGCAGTTGCTGCCCATCTTGTTGTTGTTGTTTAGTCATGTCTGACTCTTCGTGACCCCATGGACCAGAGCACGCCAGGCACTCCTGTCTTCCACTGCCTCCGGCAGTTTGGTCAAACTCATGCTGGTAGCTTCGAGAACACTGTCCAACCATCTCGTCCTCTGTCGTCTCCTTCTCCTTGTGCCCTCAATCTTTCCCAACATCAGGGTCTTTTCCAGGGAGTCTTCACTTCTCATGAGGTGGCCAAAGTATTGGAGCTTCAGCTTCACGATCTGTCCTTCAAGGGCTGATTTCCTTAAGAATGGATAGGTTTGATCTTCTTCCATGGGACTCTCAAGAGTCTCCTCCAGCACCATAATTCAAAAGCATCAATTCTTCGGCGATCAGCCTTCTTTATGGTCCAGCTCTGACTTCCATACATCACTACTGGGAAAACCATAGCTTTAACTATATGGACCTTTGTTGGCAAGATGATGTCTCTGCTTTTTAAGATGCTGTCTAGGTTTGTCATCGCTTTTCTCCCAAGAAGCAGGCGTCTTTTAATTTCGTGGCTGCTGTCACCATCTGCAGTGATCATGGAGCCCAAGAAAGTAAAATCTCTCACTGCCTCCATTTCTTCCCCTTTTATTTGCCAGGAGGTGGTGAGACCAGTGGCCATGATTAAGATCATGTTGATGTTGAGCTTCAGACCATATTTTGCACTCTCCTCTTTCACCCTCATTAAAAGGTTCTTTAATTCCTCCTCACTTTCTGCCATCAAGGTTCTGTCATCTGCGGTTGTTGATATTTCTTCCGGCAATCTTAATTCCGGTTTGGGATTTATCCAGCCCAGCCTTTCGCATGATAAATTCTCCATATAAGTTAAATAAGCAGGGAGACAATATACAGCCTTGTCTTACTCCTTTCCCAATTTTGAACCAATCAGTTGTTCCATATCCAGTTCTAACTATAACTTCTTGTCCCACACAGAGATTTCTGCCCATCTTAGAATCATGGAATTGTAGAGTTCGAAGCGACCCACGCGGTCATCTAGCCCAACCCGCCTAGAAATGCAGGAATCACCGCTCGAGAATCACTGGCAAATCACATAGCATCCTCTTGCCTTGGCGGAGTATTCCCTCTCCCACTTCGCTCACCCTTAATCTGGCCCGCCCCGCCCCCTCGCGCGAACCCTTGTTCCATTCAAGATCAAAGGGCCGCTTCGGAACCTTGCGCGCCTCGAGATTCCACCTCCGCTGATACGTCACTGGTTAATCATTGAAAAAGCTACTCCCGCTCCCAGTGAGCAGCCTGCGGACAGAGGCCCCGCCCTCTTCCGCCAACGCAAGGCCGAGAGCAGGACGTCTGCGAAGCGCCCGGGCGGTGCTATGAGCGCCCGCCCGCCCTCCTGTTGCTTGCACAACCCGGCTGCTAGTTAACCGGCTGCAAGCATGGTAAGTTAGAGAAGGTGCTTTCTTGTTGCAGGTTCTTTGCACGGTGGCTTGCAAAACTAGCTTAAGAGATCCCTCCCGGTGCAAAAGCGGCGGAGGCACTGAGGGAGGTGGAGCCGCTCAGGTGAAATAGGTGGACGAGTTAATGCATAAACCAGGTTAAACGCCCTGCCCTTCTTTAAAGGAGGGGTGGGGCGGGATGAAGCGTTTTTGTGTGTGTGTGCTTAGGCTCAAGACTCGAAGATGGGGAGAATCCCAATGTCTTAAGGTGCCACCCTCTTTTGCATTTCAACGGATCTCTTTGAAAGCTGTAGTATTTCTACGGCTACGACAGTTGTACTCTTGTTAGGCACACGGACAGTCATAAAATAAGGTGGTTTGGCGTCCTATAAGAACCGTGGCACCTTTGAACCCAGCGGAGCAAGGGGGTGGACAGTGGGGGGAGGGAAGGAGAGAGCGTCTGGCATTTTCTGTTTTTAGCTAGCGGATGAGGAGGAGCTAGCCAGGTTTTTACCCCCAGGTGAAGCCTCCAGAGGGGCGCCATTGAGGTTCCCAGCATCTGTGTATGTGCGCGCACAAATGCCCGGGTGAAATAACGCCTAATTTTGTCCCTGGCTAGGTTTAAATGTTGCTTTAAGAGCCTTCAGCCTTGAGATTGCTCCTGTTTTGGGGAGGGACTGAAGCAGACAGGTGAAAGAGGCATTGAAATCAGCCTTTCCCAGCTTTGGGTCCCCAGATGTTGTGGAACTCTAACTCCCATCAACCCTGACCACTGGTCTTGCTAGCTAGTTGGGATGATGGAAGTTGTAGTTAAAAATAATAATCCAGGTACCCAAGTTTAGGAACATCTGGTTTAAAGCACACACACCCTCCGAAAAAAGGACTCTGGGAGCTTCAGTTCCCTGTATCTTTAAACTACAGTTCCCAGGATTATGGGGGGGGTGCTTTAAATGGATGGTTCATACACAGTATTTCATGTGTGAGTTTTGGGGGAGTGGGGGATGTTGCCACTGCCTTTTGGGTAATACATTTTGCAACTTTTGCCATCCCCAGCTGAAGCCTGAAAGGGAGTTGCTATACCTTTTTAAGTTCCAAGTAAGTAGACAAAGTAACTTCTGTTGTATGCCTGAATTAGCTTTTCATGCATCTGTTGTTTATAACTGGGTCCAGGAAGTTAGAAAATTGCATTTGTTGGTGTGACGTTCCCCCTTAAATGCTTTCGGCAGTCTGCTGTAATGAGAAGCATGTGGACTTTAATGGTTTGTGGAAAGCATGTGGAAAGCGTTTTTTGTTTCCTATGTTGGAGAGGAAAGGGGGGAAAGCACATCAGATCTGTGAGGCATTAAACATGCACACCCACAGCCTAGGACTCATGGTCAGAAGCATTAGATAGGGGAAGCAAGCTGACAAGAGGCATGATACTCAGTGGGTAAGGAAATGGTTAAAGCTAGTGGCTGTCAACACCAATGATGAAGAATCCTAGTAACAGGTTTACAAACTAAAGTAAAACATCATAGGTTGGGACCAGTTATGTTGATGTTCCACTGCAATCAACAGGGCTTGAGTTAGTCATGACTAACTTAAGCTCTACTAACAGCAGTGGGACCTAAATGCAACTCATGCAGTTTGGATCCAACCCTTTGTGACCTTTATAAACAGACAATTGCCAAATGAATTGGAAGCTGTTTACTTTAGGACCTAATTACAAGCAGCAATGGGATTGCTAGTGGATACCTTGTTCTGACTTACCACAAATGCGTGCTGTCCAGATATTCTGGACCTCACCTGCTCTCTCCGTTCCTAACTGTTGGCCAAACTGGCTAGGGATAATGGGAAGAGGTGTCCCACCAGCATCTGCAGACCTAAGGTTGAAGGACACTGTTCTCCACCCATCATTTGTGTCTTCTGAATGTCTTCATGCTGAATGCCTGCCATTTTTAACAGCAGCACAACATCACAGACCCTGCACAGGGATGGGGAACTTGCTGAACTCCAGCTCCCATCAGCCCCAGTCAACATGGCCAGTGATCAAGGATGATGGGAGATGGGGTCCAACAAGATGCTGCAGGTTCTCCATCCCTGCCTTAGCAGGTGAGGCCTTCTCTAGGCTTGTCTACATGACTTCCATATGCATCCTTGATGGATGTAATCTCTCTCCATTTCTGGGCAGCATCTGAAAGTGGGGCAAAGCCTGCCAAATTAAGTGTGCCAGGAAGAGAACGTCGTCTTCAAAATGAATAGATGAAATCAAGGAGTGTCACTTTAAAATCCCATTCTTGCATTGTATGGCAAGGTTGCATAATTAAAGTGTTGATTTGTTTAACCTATAAAAGGGTGGTTCAATCCCTCTTTTCCCCCCATGGAAAGAAGTGGTTTTTTTCAATAGGACTGAAAGAATTGATTTATCCTTGCTTAGTCATCACTACCTTATCTTGTTTTTTTGTCATGGGCCGGGATTTGCAAGAGTTGTGGCACAATCCCACTCCCAGAGACTTAACCCTTTCAGGAGTGGAGAGCCTGCTTTTTGCAGTTGCCTTATCCGGATTTGTTTTTAACCTTCCATTAATTGCTGGAGAACTAGCCACTTCAAGGATAAAGTGGAAGAACCGCACCAGTGTGTGCTGGCTGCCTTGACAGCACCGACATCCATCTTAAAACTGAATGCAAGCTCTTGAAACATCCATTCACATGGTAGAGGTGAACCCGTTTTCCTTTTCTCTGGTCAGTTGCCTCCTCCCTTCTAGCAGGCGGTTATTAGAAGAGCAAAAAACAGTGGGCTCTGACAGCCTCCCTTCCTCCTGTCCCTTCTCCTTTATTGTTGCTAAGATACCTTGTGCCAGCTTATCTACTGATCTCACTCAAAGGGCAAAGGCTGGAGCTTTATTGCACCGAGCAGTGTTTACTCAGTGCAGCTGCACTTCAGCAAAACAATTGGCTGAGATGAAAATGGGAAGAAACCCCTTTTGAGTGACTCCCTGAATATTCCCTGCGGGGTATAGGGGTGAGGGTCCTGCGACCCTCCAGATACTGTTGGACTGGAAACTCCCATCATACCTGACTGATTGGGCTGTCAGGAGTTGGTAGTTCCAAACATCTGGAGGGTGCCCGGTTGGGGGGAGGCTGTTCTTAGCCCTCCGTGAGCTTGCTGTTTTACAGTAGGGTGGCTCTCTAATGGTTGCTGAAGTGCATCTCCAGCCATACCTAAGCACTGGTCATCTTGGTGGGAGCTAAGGGGAATTAAACAACATCTGGAGGATCAAAGGAAAGCCCCCCTCCTTTTGGGGATTCCAGCCTTGTGAAGGTTTCTCTTCCTCAAACTCAGCCCTCCAGATGTTTTGAGACTACAGTTCCCATCATCCCTGACCACTGGTCCTGCTAGCTAGGGATCATGGGAGTTGTAGGCCAAAAACATTTGGAGGGCCGAGTTTGAGGAAGCCTGCTCTACACACTAGCAGTGTGAGTTAGCTCATACACGACAGAAGCCTCAAGAACCTCATATACATGTATGTGTGTGTGTTTATATATGACCAGAGTCTTGAACAATCCACATCTTCAGCTGGTCAAAGCAGGAACCTACCAGGCAATGCCTTAGTGATGCTTCCCGGATCTAATATGAATACTGTTTTCATAGAATTGCAAAGTTGGAAGGGACCCTGAGGTTCATCTGATCCAACCCCCTGCAATTCAGGAATATGCAGCTGCCCCATATGGGGATCAAACCTGTGACCTTGGCGTCATCAGAACCACACTCTAACCAACTGAGCTATCTACAAAAGCTTCTTTGTTGTCCTTTTAAGAAACCACAGTGGCATCTAATCCAAGCAAATTGCCCTAACGGGAAAGGCAGGCCAATTACAGAAATATTTGATATTCAGTAACTTATCTTAAGTATTGCATGGTGATGCAAAATTGTGGTTGTGTTATAAAACCAATGTACAGTAAGCCCACAACTTACGCAAGTTTAACTTGTGCACATTCAGCCTTGGGTGCTTGGCAAAAACAAATTCTTTGCTGTGTTTTAGTCGTTGAAAAGCACAACCCACCAGCATAGTGCTGTCAACTCATGGATACTGGTACTTTAGGGCAAGTGGGCACTGCCCTGCCAACCTCAGTTGGTCCAAAGCCAGCCCCCAGCCCCACCCTCTTACCTGCCTTCCTACTTGCAGGGATGAAATTGCCTGCCAGCTTCCTCCACCTCAGCCTCCGTCTTGCCCTTAGAGAACTCTGCAGAGATGAGGATGTGGTCCAAGCTAGAACGTGTTGACTCTGCCTGTCCTAGACACCAGCCCCACCCCCACCACCTTTGGTGCTCTGCTAGCCCCTGTTCTAGAACGGAGCCCATCAATGCATGGGGGGACGGACGACAAAAAAACAAAAAGGCTTTACAAAAGGAAGCAGGTTGGCAAGGCTTCTACAGCCTTGTTAAATGTTCCAAAATGTATAAAAGTTTATTAGAATGGTCAAAATAAAAAATTCCTTCCAGTAGCACCTTAAAGACCAACTAAGTAATACCCCTCCCCACCTTCTCACTATATAGAAGGATCTGGCAACTTCTGTTTCAGTATATCTGAAGAAGTGTGCATGCACACGAAAGCTCATACCAAGAACTAACTTAGTTGGTCTTTAAGGTGCTACTGGAAGGAATTTTTTTATTTTGACTATGGCAGACCAACACGGCTACCTAACTGTAACTGGAACCATTAGAATAGTCAGTTAAAGATGAGGAGGTAAAATCTGTCATGGTAAAGTGGGCAGGAGATCTAGTTCACAACATGTTATACTATTAAGGAAAACTATATGAAGATCTTCTACCATTGGTACATAACACCGAGTAAATTAGCAATAATGGACAAAAATAATTCAGACCAGTGTTGGAAACACAAGGAGGTGGGATCAATGTATCATGTTGGGGGGACCTGTAAAAGAATGAGGGAATTTTAATTTATAATGAGTTGGAAAAGATGTTCAAAATTTCAATTTCCCCAAAACCTTAGGCATTTCTTTTAGGGATAATTGGGAGGGAGATTCCAAGAGACTTAAAGAAACTATTCATGTATGCCACCACAGCGGTGAGCGTTTGATTGCACAGAATGGGAAAGTGAAACCATACCATTAAAAAAAAAAGATTGGCTGATTAAACTGATGGAATATGCTGAGATGGACAAACTGACACGGGAGATAAGGGATCAAGTGAAACAAAAAAATAGTAAAGATTGGAATATATTTCAACAATACCTGATAGACCACTGCGGAGCACTAAAAATTTTGACTGGTTTAGATTAACTCTTGTAATGGGAAACATTAAATAGTAATGAAAAAGTTTGTTACCACTAACCTAGCTTTATTATGATACACACTCAACCAAGAACTTTAAAAGACCCAAGTAAGAAGGGCAGGGAAGTCAGAGGTAATTAGAATATCAATGAATCAAAGGAACAAGAATATATCTTTATTTTTCTTTATTATGATTTAGAATTACATGTTTATCAATAAGAAAACTGAAATTTTTCATTGTGATTTCATATTGAGAAAGCATTTCTGTTGTAAAAAAAAACTAATAAAGATGAATTAGCAAAAAATAAAAGTTCCCTAGCTAGCATCCCTCCTCTTCTGCAAAAATAAAACATAAAAAATGGAGACTACTTTTGAGTAGGTGCCTTGTGGATCTACAGTCCCACCAGCACTTAGCACAGGATGGGAATAAATAGCTGGCAAGCAGCAAGTATGATACAACAAGTAGGCAATGGGCTGTGTTGGGACACACAGTCTCATCATAGAATCATAGAATCATAGAGTTGGAAGAGACCACAAGGGCCATCGAGTCCAACCCCCTGCCAAGCAGGAAACACCATCAGAGCACTCCTGACATATGGTTGTCAAGCCTCTGCTTAAAGACCTCCAAGGAAGGAGACTCCACCACACTCCTTGGCAGCAAATTCATGACCTTATCAAAAACCTTGCAAGGCCATGGCTTGGCAAAGGCTGGTTGTGCCTCCTGCTGACGACACTGCCTTACATAAGCCAGCCTATCCTTGGATCGCCATGGATTGGGAAGCTTGTTCTTGCATAATAATGGTGTGGTTTTTCTCCACCTTCCCTCCACCCCAGCAGTAATAGCAGTTACATAAAATATTACCCAAAGTGGTTCGATTTATTATCCAAATTCTGGTTCAAACAAAATCTGCTGCAGACTGGGGAGGGGTTCATTGCATTAGAGAGCCTGCTTCCAATAAGTTACTGTGCTATGGACAACAGTACTGGCTGTTCCCGATTTGCCGCTCTCTGTCCCTCCCAATATCCAGGCAGTTTAAACGGCAGAACAAAGTAATGCAATAGCTTTTAACCATTAACCACAAACAGGCTGGTTAATGTGTAGCAGTGTTTCTCTCCCCCCATCCCCCTTCACTGGGAGCCAGCGTGGTGTAGTGGTTAAGGGCGGTGGACTTGTAATCTGGTGAACCGGGTTTGATTCCCCACTCCTCCACATGCAGCTGCTGGGTGACCTTGGGCCAGTCACACTTCTCTGAAGTCTCTCAGTCCCACTCACCTCACAGAGCGTTTGTTGTGGGGGAGGAAGGGAAAGGAGATTGTTAACCATTTTGAGACTCCTCAGGGTAGTGATAAATTAGCAGGATATCAAATCCAAAGTCGTCGTCTTCTCTCTTCATATAAACATGGGTGCTTTCTATTTCCCAGAGAATAGCCGCATGCTTTAAGAAAAGCTTTCCCAAAGACAGAAAATGCACTGCACCCCAACAGCGCACATGATGTGACGTTGGAGGCATGTGTTGTGGTGCAATTTAGGAGAGCGTCTAATCAAAGACACCAACTGCATGACGCAAAAAACCAAATTGATAGCAACTTGTTGACAGTGAAAACACCTAAAATCAGGATTCTGTTGCTAGTGTTGCTCTTTTCTCTAGATTCCAGGTAAAGTTGCCAAGCAGTGTGTACCGTTGTGTCTTCGAATCGGTGGTGCTCTTGTTCATAAGCCCTAGGTGTATAGCCTAGTGTAGCTGCCAAGACAGAGCCCAGTGAGTAGGGGATACAGAAGGGCTTGCAATTTAGCCTGTTGGCCAAAGGATGGGTTCAAACACCTGGACTTCAACTCCTATAAGTACTAGAGAGCATGGCCATTGGCCAGGGGTGATGGGAGCTTTGTCCAACAACACCTGGAGAGCTCCATTCCTCACCTCTACTGTAGGTAACATATACACTGGGCTGTTCCTAATGGCATATTACAATTTTTTTGTGGGGTTTCCCACAAAGAAAAAAAATGTAGCAAGACCCAAACGTTGTGAGTGGTAGTTGAAAGTGGGGCAAACATCTTGTCAGATGTTCTCACCCAGATGGTTCAATTGATCCAAAATAACTCTGAAACAAGTGAAGTATGAACACCTTACCCCAGGCATGGCCACACTTGGCCCTCCAGATGTTTTAGGACTACAACTCCCATCATCCCTAGCTAACAGGACCAGCGGTCAGGGATGATGGGAATTGTAGTCCCAAAACATCTGGAGGGCCAAGTGTGGCCATGCCTGCCTTACCCTATCAAACGGCTCGTGGACAAATCCCTTCCCACACCTGACCTGCTCCGACGGACGTTCTTTGGTTGCTCATCTGTTGCTCAGCTGCAAGTCAAAGTCTACTCGCATGCATGGAACAAACCACCCTCTGAGCTTTCGGTCCGAATTACTTTTTTGAAATGGAGAGTTCAGATGTTTTGCTTTGTCGTTTGCTGATGTGCGCACTAGTTTGTTTCTTCTTCCAAGACCGATTGTCTTGCTTTCCGCCCCAGTTGAGAGTGTGCATTCCAAATGAAGCTTGTATTACGAAGTTCTGAAGGTGATCTTAAAGCTCTTGTGGCAGTTCCATTTTCTCTCTCTTGTTGTTTTTCCTAGGCGGGAAAAGCCCACAGACTAAGCGGCGAAGAGAGAGAACAACTGCTGCCCAATCTCAGAGCTGTTGGATGGAATGAGGTGGAGGGCAGAGATGCCATTTACAAGGAGTTCCACTTCAAGGACTTCAATCGGGTACAAAGAATAATAATATCCCCGCATCATAGTTCTTTTGTCTGCATTTTATTCCAGGGAAGCTCAAGCAGGTTTACCTTCCCGCCGGAGCGGTACCTATTTATCTACTTGCACTTTGATGTGCTTTCGAACTGCTAGGTGGGCTGGAGCATGGACCGAACAACGGGAACTCACCCCGTCGCGGGGATTCGAACCGCCAACCTTCTGATCGGCAAATCCTAGGCTCTGTGGTTTAACCCACAGCGCCACCCGCGTCCCCACCCCTCAGGGTAATAGCTTAACTTAAATGCAGTTTAAGCCTCCCCTTCTCTATCAAATTATTACATTGTGTACAGTACTGTGCTGTCAATGACTGTCCATTCTTTTAAACTCTGTAAGAGTCAATGACAAGCTTGTGCAGAGAGAAATGAGTATTGGTTGATATTTATGAAGTTCATCATGTGCAAACTTCCATGTGTGTGCTTTCCTAACTCGCCCTTTGCATCTCGTGAGCAGGCCTTTGGATTTATGACCAGAGTTGCTCTGCAGGCAGAAAAACTGGACCACCACCCTGAATGGTTCAATGTCTACAACAAGGTAAGAGAGAACAGTTGGCTGTCCAAGCTTAGACAAAGCAGTCTGCGGCTGCAATCTTATAATATAAACCCTTCACCTGGGAGTAAGCCCCGCTGAGCTCAACGAGGCTAACTTTTTGAGTAGACATGAGTAGGATTGAGCTGCATGTGATTAATTGCTACTGGCTTAAGATCAAGATAACCAAATGTGCTTTCCATCTCCCCAATTCCCATTGTGTTTCCCTCCCCCCTTAAGCATGTACCATTGAGGAGCCTAGAAGGGGAGGGGTGTTAACCCTCCCTCCAAAATGTCACCTACCAGCTACATTTTACCCCTGCCAGCCAACTTGGGCCTGTCTTCTTCCTTTCAAAGGTATGGTATTCTGCAGCGGCTTGACAGGGAGCAGTTAGAAACCCAGGAAGATGCCTTAGACAGAGCCAGAAGATGGGTGCAACTTAGCTCAGTATAGTCTACCCTTGACTGGCAGCAGCTGTCTATGTATCAGGCATGGGGTCTTCCCAGCCCCAGCTGCAAATGCCGGGGACTTATGCTGCAAACAAGTCAGATTCTTTACTACTGAACTACAGTCCTCTGCCTGGGTAAACAACTCTTCCTTTTCCAATGCAAAAGAAGGGGAAGGAACCACTAGGGCTTTGCTATTTATGCCTATAGCGTAATTCATAGTCTTCCTCTTAGGTTGCATAAAAGGAGGATCGTGTCCCTTGGCCAAGCATCAGTATTTCCTTTTCCACTTTAAAATCAATGTTTCGCCAGCAGTTAAGAAGCAATAGAGCTCTTTAGAATTCCCCTAGATCCAAAGTGGATCCTTCTAATGTATGTGGCATAGATGAAGCTAGAGTTTTCCAAACACTGTGTTGGCTGCAGTGTGTAGGTGTGTTGCGCCAATGCTCCCCACACTCCTCTCGGGGCCGGAAAGGGGTTAGTTCGCTAGTAAAAACTGAACTACTGTGTCACGAAATGATGCAAAACTGAATTATACAGTGTTGTGAAATGATGCATGTCTAAAAAGCATGTCACCAACATGGAAAGTTCTGGATTAAGCCTTAAGTTGTGCTGGTGTACTCTGGGGCTGAGAGTAGGAGGTACTTCATACTGCAGTACTGAACTTTTAAAATGTGCCCTACTGCTCTAGGGTGCTTGCAAACTTGATGTGTGCTTCCTGTATTCCCATTCAGCATGATGACTACATTTTTGTTTTCATTTTTTGTATTTGTAGGTTCACATAACCTTGAGCACCCATGAGTGTGGAGGCTTATCGGAGCGGGATATCAACTTGGCCAGCTTCATAGAGCAAGTGGCAAACACGCTGGCTTAGAATCGGCCATCCTTGCCATCTACAGTCTTCTGTTGGCCAAGGCAATGCCAAGGGAGAAGAGTGAGATGTTGATGCAAATAATTATTTTTATCCAGTTGCTGACAGAGCCTTAGTATTAGCCCACTACATGATGGTACCCTGACATTTTAAAAATCCATGCCATTGCATTATTGTGTGTTTTTTTTGTCAAAGCTCTCTCATGGCATGTTTATTGCCTCTCAGAATTCAGTGTTGCTACTCCGTAGTCTGTTCAAGCAGTATTATACCAGCACAGTAAAAAGCTACCTTTGAGGTAGGCGAGATACCATCCAAAACTGGTTTGATGTTCATATCGTGATATCAGTTTCATAAATTTTGACCTGCCAATATATCGTGAATCATGGTGTATGTTTGTGCTATGCAAAAATCACACTGTGGGGACAACTGTGAAGCCAGCCAGTGCCTCTACATAGCTCTATCCTTTATTTCAGACATCGTGATATATCGGTCTTTTGCAGTGTTTTTAGCTGGCAATAAAACCAGGTATCGCCCAGCCCTACCTGCCATACAGTTAGTTACAGTCAACCTGGCTTGTGACTTAAGCAGTTTACAATAAACCTAACATCTGTCCCGTTACCCGAGTCTTACCTTCTTTCTGCTGAAGGACATATTCTAGAACACCAATGAGCAGACTGAACTCAAACCAGGCATTTTCTCTACCAGGGCACGATAAATGATTGCATGCCTTTTGAGAAAAGAAAGGGATGTGTGCGTGTGTGGGATTTTGAGGCAAGCCTGCCACCTTATCCAGCATCCTATTGGGTGGAAGAAAGGCACAGGACTGTCCTCCATTGCCATGTCCTCTTTTCAGCTTTACAGTTACTTCAGTGAGCATAACTAAATGGTTTGAGTGTCGACCTGGGAGAGCAGGGTTCAACTCTCTACTCGGCCACGATGCTCAGTGAGTGACCTTGGGCCAGTCACCATCTCTTAGACTAACTTCCCTCACAGGGTGGTTGTGAGGATGAAATGGGGAGGAGGAACCAAGTACACTACCTCGAGATCCTTGGAAGAAAAGTGGCATATAAATGTAATAAAATGTCTCTCAAGTTTGAGGTGGGTGGGGTAGGGAACTAGGATGACTTTCGGATCCAAACCATTTCCTAGAATGTCCCATTTCTAGTTGTACCATGAGAGAAGGGAGAGAAGTCCCTTGAGAGGTCCAAGCTGTGATGTCAGAAGGACAGATCCAGTCCATGCTATGGCCCCTGGGACCATAGGATTGCACCCTTTAGTAAACAACATCTGTGAGTGTTTGTCTCAAATACAGTGGTACCTTGGTTCCCAAACAGCTTAGTTGTCGAACAAATTGACTCTCAAACCCGGAAATGTTTCGGTTTGCGAACATTTTTCGGAAGCTAAACATCCTCTGCAGCTTATCAAAAGCCATGCCTTAGTTGCTGAATGGTTTCGGGAGTCGAATGGACTGTCTGAACGGATCAAGTTCGAGAACCAAGATACCACTATACAGTGGTACCTTGGGTTAAGTACTTAATTCGTTCCGGAGGTCCGTTCTTAACCTGAAACTGTTCTTAACCTGTAGCACCACTTAAGCTAATGGGGCCTCCCGCTGCTGCCGTGCCACCGCTGCGCGATTTCTGTTCTCATCCTGAAGCAAAGTTCTTAACCCCGAGGTAATATTTCTGGATTAGCGGAGTCTGTAACCTGAAGCATATGTAACCTGAGGTACCACTGTACCTGAAAAGGAAAATGGAATGTACTCTTACATTTTACACTTTTGTAAAACCAAGTTAAAAACAAATTTGGCAGCAGACCTGCATTTGTAATAATACTTGATAATTTGTGGAAGGCTGTACAATACTTTGGAAGGAAAGGCCCCAATAGGTGAGTACTTACTCTCTTAATTTGAAAAAAGTTTACTGGTGAATGCAGCTCTACATTTAAAAATCTTATCTGCTAAATGGAAAAGTCATCCCAACAATATGAAAAAAACAACTATTTTTTTCTGCCCTAGAAATTTTTTTATTTTAAACCTGGAATTGTATACATGATGCATGATAAAGTAAACATGGATTATGCGTTCAAAATAAAATAGTACCGAGACAGTATCCTACAGGATAATTTTTTTAAAAAGTGGTATGCAAACACATCTTCGACTTCCTGATTGGACTGCAAAACCCAACTCATTTCTTGCAGAAACTGACAAGAGTTTCATTCCACTCTAAAACATAATCAGAACTACTTGAAACACATTTCTGGGTGAATTATGCACAAGGATGTGATGGTCAAATGTTTCCCTTTCTTAAACAATGCAGAACTGTCAACTTGGTGAACAGCACACAGTAGTAAGTTATCATGAGTTCTGTACAAGTCCAAGTTGTATGCAAAGTATTCTGGTTGGACTGGCTAGATTTAAAACTAAATCAGAAAGATGGCTATGGAGGGCTAAGCCAATATTCCCAATAGTCAAAAAGGAACATGTCCCGCGGAACAAATCAAGCCACAAAAAGGATTCTGTCATAATGGCGGAAAACAATGTGCTTCACAAATCTACAATTCTGTAAATTCACATTTGTGCTTCCTTCAAAGGAAGCACTGCTACCAAGTAGGAGGTAATGAAATATTTCATGAGACTGACCCAGTGAAGTACTTAGTGCTCTATCAAAATGGCTCAAGTCCCAACTGAAAACTCTGCTTTCAGCCTCACTTCAAGCCTTGGAAGAAGCTACTGGTGCCTGCTTTTCTCAGCTTTGTGCAGGAATTATAGCTGTTTTCTAAAAGCAAACTGTATACAATCAGAATACAAGTTAAGACCACTCCTCCTAGTCAGCAGGTAGCCCAAAACACAGTTGTGAAGTCCTGTTCTACCTATAAATAGGAACGGGGAGAGGAATGTTTTCATTATACCTGAGGCTGATTCACCACTGAGGTTGCTTTCACTGTAGTACCACAAGAGAGTTGATCACCTGTTGACTGACGGTATTCTGCTCCCTTCCTGGGCTTCCCAGGGGGAATGCTATCAACATTAAGGCAAACCTGTGAGTGCTCTTTTTAGAAATGTGCCTTACAGTCAACGCAGCACAAACAAAGCCAAACGGAGTCCGCTATTGTAAGATTACATTTAAAACAAAACAAAAAGTTGATGTTAGTGCTCTCCACTTTTATAAATGCTCACAACCAGTTGCAGGAAGGAGAGCAGAGCTCTGGACTTCTCAGAATCCAATTCTGGCACCTAGGAATCACAAAATCGCTTTCTAACACTGCTGAGAGTGCATTATTTTAAGCTGGAGCAAAACATTCAGATAACTGAATAAGTGTGTTGCCCTTGAAGCTGTTCCACAGATACGCCACAACTCAATAGGGCTGTGGGCGGCACTGTAAAAAAATCCAGAGAAAGAGGAAAGCAGCAAGACTGTACCATGGGGAAAACGAACAGAGTTAAGTACCTCGTATCTCCCTTTCAGAGCAAATCCCACACCTGGTGATTTGGAAAAAAACAAACAAACGAGTTTCTCCTTTCTCCTCTTCCAACACTTTCAGTTCTTTTCCCATGGCTCATCATTCAGCACAAACAGACAAAGAAGCCAAGCAGGAGGAAGGAAAGGAATGTATAGATTCTGAACACCTGAGAATGAGGGGAGTAGAATGGAGTCGCAGTGGCCATAAATATAGCTGTTCTGTTGAAGACTAGTAGTAGCAACAGTGAGCAAGTGTGAAGAAACACAAGGAGTTAGTATTAGAAATAAAGGGGGGAGGGAAACCACTTGACTCTGAAAACTCACATAAACAAAATGGTGAACAGAGCCGGTGCTTATCAGAAAGAGAGATGGGACAAGAACAGAGATCAAGCTGCCATATGATCTGCAGGAGGACCAACATTCCCTTCCCCTGGAATTCTTTAGAATACCATCCATCAGCGGACAAGGCAGACAGAATCAATGGTGGCCTGGAGACCCATTCACATGTGCTTCAGACGAAGGAGGCATTTCCGTGCTGTACAGGCAGTCCAAGTAAGAACCAGCAATCTCTGAAATCATATTCCTGTCGGGGATGGCTTGGGCCATGCCATAGATAGCACCCTATAAAAGACAAAACAAAAAGAAAAGTCAGTAAACGTGTCCAAGTATTTTTTTGCAAACGCAAGACGCTCCTTCTGAAATTCAACCCAAAGCATCCCCTTTGAATTTGAGGGTCGTCTTACCAGGCCAGTAGTCTTGCCCTTGGGGAACTTCATGATATCATGGACACATTCTTTGATGTCGTTCAGCAGCCGTTCAACCACCCCAGGCTTCGTGTGCACTTGGGTTAAGCAAAAATGAATACTAGGGAAGGAGATATTTTAAAAAATTAGCTTTGCTCCTAATAGTGCTGTTCTGTTTTGCAGGCATTTGTACATATCCTTCCTTTTTAGTTCTAGAAAACTGCTGGTAGATCCAAAGAGCATCTTTCATCCATACACGATGCTCACCTGTGTGGAATACAGCAGCTGCTTTGGGTTTCGAACATAGACTGGAGCTGGCTGTAAATTTACATGAATGCAACAGGAAGCGCTGCTTCTCTGTGCTTCCTGCTCCTCTTGAGAAACCAAGCTATTTGTTCGGAGCGTTGTGAAGTCACAGAACACCCAACGAGTCAATACCTTTTTCGCTCTGCTATTGAAATGCAGAAGCCATCTGTGTCAACACTTTTTTGGTTTAAAAAAATAGTTGAAAAAGAAAGCGCCTTTGCGAGATCAAATGCGGGAGAAGCTTCCCGCCCTCTTCGCATCGTGGCACAATGGCATGTGAATTCCTTTGCCCTTCCTCGCCATGCCCTCTCACTCCAGACACTTTAGAGTACTTGGCTCACATAAAATGTAGTAATTTCTGATGTGGCTATTGCGGTAAATAGATTTTACTCGGGGGTGGGGAGGCGGGTGCCAAAACAGCTCCTTGACTGTTGCTCATTCTCCTACCTCCCAGGTGATCATCAAAGCGCTGAGCCTAGAGCCCACAATCAAGACAAGCTCACCTTGGAGGAAACTGCAGAATGTTCAGATTCCATCCTCTTGTTATTAACATGTTTGACAACCGATATATATCAAATGTGTCCGACCCCAAAGCAAGTGCAGACACCTCGGGATTTCCAAAGATGAAGATGTCGTCAATTTTCCGCAGCCTTAAAAAGACGCAAGTTTAAAAAGTTTACACTATTATTATTTATTGAATTTATATACCGCCCTATACCCAGAGGTCTCGGGGCACTTCACACAACAAAATCAAAATATTCCTATTGCCTTTTAATACTGATGGGGGGGGGGGAATGATGCATACACCCTAATTATATTTAATTCTGATAATATTGTTCAGATTTTTATTATCGTCAAAGGCTGGCTTCCCTCCCTCTAAATTCAGGGAAACCCTCCATCTTCCGATAAAAGAGCACAGAAAGCAGTTACTGATCAGTGTCACCCTTCTTCCCCTCTAGAACAGCTGCAAGGAGCAGTTCAGAAGCTTTCCCACTGTCTCTTAACCACGTTTTCAAGTTGGCTCATTTCACACAAACAGAAGGTTGACAAATACGCCGCTGTTAAAGGAAAATGTAAGCCAACACTTCCAAACTCCTTGCAGCCATGCTGGCTGGAGGAGGAGAGGGCAGCATGTGAGCTTTAGGCTTGCACAGGCCTGTTCATATCACACTAAACAATGGTTTAGCTCAGTGGTGGGGAACCTGCGGCTCATGGTCAGAGATAATGGGAGCTGTAGTTCAACATCTGGAAGGCCATAGCTTCCCCATCCCCTGACCAGCATGACATCTTAATGAGGCCAATGTTTTCTTAAGTTTTCATAGAGTAAGTCTGTGTGCCTCTCTTCTTCAAGGAGCTGCCACCACCTGCTATCCCAAGGATGGGGGGCTCTTTTAGCTTCATGGGCCATGTCCTTATCAGGATCAGCCTCATGGGCCAAATTTGACAGGTGGACAAATTTCAACAACATTATGACGTCACGGATGGCAGATGGGTGGCCCCGACCATCTCTCAAAATCTCTATTTGAAGCATCTGGCTTTGTCCCCTTTAAACCCCGCACGTACTCTGCTTCGAGGAAGCGCGCAGCTGCAATTATCTTCCTGGTGTATTCCACGTATCCGTCTTCTCCTATGTGCATCATGGTCGCCCAGCAAGCTGCAATGAGGCCACCTGGCCTGGAACCAGACATGGTAGGGGAGGCGTAGATACCTCCTGGCCAGTCAGGGGCAATGAAGAACTGATACTGCCGATATCTCTCACTGCTGTACAGGATCACGGAGGAGCCCTTTGGCGCATAGCCGTACTGCAGAGGAAGAGATGGGAGTCCAAGTTGCAAGGCAGATACACTCTGAAGAAGTGTGCATGCACACGAAAGCTTATACCTAGAACTAACTTAGTTGGTCTTTAAGGTGCTACAGGAAGGAATTTTTTTAAAAAGACAGAGGATCACATCTGAACCCAGTTCCAAACATTCTGAAGATTAATGTATTAATTAATGCATTTAGTCTTCTATTCAAGTCCACTCCTTTCCTGCAAAGGTAAATTCTCCTGCCCTGTACACATCTGCCATCATGCTTATATACCCTGAACCTAAACAAGTTTACTCAGATGTGCAGTGAGATTTATTTGCAAGGACTAATGTTTAGGATTGCAGTTTAGGGCAAATGTCCAGTGGCAATGATCACAAAAGTCTTTCCGTACAAATGAACCGGAAGCAGAATTAAAGGAAGCATGCCTGATCCAGTTTGGAGAGTGGACAATCGACTCAAGCTAGATTTCCTCCATTAAACCTGCTTAAACTCACCTTGTGGGTATCTGCAGAAATGCTGGTGACACCTTTCACTCGGAAATCAAAGCCCCCCTTCAGAGGGTACCCTGCCTTCTCCATGAAGACAATGAGAAAGCCTCCCAGGCAAGCGTCCACGTGGAAGGGAATCTTGTATTTCAATGCAAGCTGTGCCAAAGGGGGAAATCAACTTAGTTTCTCCAGCTAAACCAAAAGCAACGAGATGAAAACTTCATGCCAAGTGTGAACCTCAAAAGTATCAAACCTATTTACATTGTTTGAAAAGACGACTGAGCATTCTTCCCCCAAAAGACGCAAAATTCACCATTCTACAAGCAAGGAGGCTCTGACCAGTGGCTTCAGATTCTGGTAGTGTCTACCAAAAGTCCTTCTATTTGTAATTTCCAAACTGTTATCCTCCCTTTGATCCTCATGAAGTCAAGGAACGGGGAGATCTGTATCAATACAAGGTTGCTTCAAATCCAAAACTGATCCCAAGGAACGGACCTTGTGAGGGACGTGTTTTGATCATGTCTTCTTTTGCTGGCCGCTCCGACTTCCAACTAAATGCTTGAACAGCTCATGCTTGGTATTCGCACTACAGGATATTTAAGCAGTATGAAATGTAGGGCACAGCCTTATACCAAGTCAGATCTAGCTCTATATGGACTGGCAGAGGTTCTCCAGATTTTGATGCAAAAATCATTGCCGTTCCTACCTAGAGATGCCAGGAGGTTGAAGCAGGGATATTTGGCATGCAAAACATGTTCACCACCACTGAGCTGAAGCCCCTCTCTTAAGGTACAGCCTGACTCCCACCCCAATGCCCAGGGCAGGATTTGGAGCATAAATTGGCTACATAAATTTGCACGTACAATGTAAATGTATGCTTCTAACCAAGAGCCACAGCTGACACATGCCAGAACATACAGCTCTCTCTCTCCTGAGCTGAGCCCCCACAGGTATCTGCTCAGCAAGTCATACATTTTGCTAGAGCGGGTGACACTTGGAGAAAACTTCCATTGCAGCAAGGAGGAGGGAGCAGCTGAAATGCCTAAGCCAGGGGCCAGCAAAGTTTTTGTGGCTTCGGCCGGTTCACGGTCCTGCAGACGCCACAGTGGGCCGGAGTGCGCGCGCATGCATGTGCAAACGCTATTTCAAGTGCTCCTTCCAGAGCGGAGGAGGTGTGCGCAGCTTCCCATTGGCTGCAGGGGCTTCCTGCAGCCAATGGGAAGCCAGCCAGCGTCGCGGAAGGCGGTCCCTCTTGGGAAACTGTGTACGTGCAGCTACTCACACAGTCAGTTAAGGTTTGGCACACAGCCAGAAGATCATGTGAAGGAGTAAGTATGCCTGGTGATAACAGAGACATGGAGACAGCTCCCTGATTGGTCAAGCTATCTCAAGGGAGTGATAATTAATGGCCTACTAACTGGAATGTGTTAGTTCAGAGTTTGGAGTTAGAGTTCTGTGTGTCAGTGTAGGAGTTGTGAGTCGTGTCAGAGAGAGCCAGCAAAAGATCCGTGTTCTGTTCCTGTAAATAGGCCACTGTATATAATAAACACCTAACTACAAGTTCCTGGTTCCTGCTTCGTCTATCTTGTCTGCAGCCAAGTCGCCAATTGCTTCCGTGGATTCTGCGTTTACTCTGCTAGGTCTGGCTAAGGTCCTGCAACTAGTCAGAAAGTTGCGAAACACCAGTAGGTTTTGCCAATAGTCCCCACTCTGCTCAGCGCTGGTTTAGCGCAGCACACAGGAGCCGACCGAGCGGGCGGTGGGGGTCCATGGGCAGCTTAAACAATCCCCATGGGCCTTAGGTTGCCAACCACTGGCCTAAGCCCACAGAAGGTATGGTAATAGAACCGTTTGCAGCTATCTTCCAAAGATGTGGAGCTGCACTCAGCTACATCAGGATATTGCAATCACTTTGCAAGTGATGCGAGTTTGTATTTATGGACACATGGTGCCATGCAGGAGACCAGTTCTGTACTTGCAGCTGGGTTTTCCAGTCATCAGCTATTGACCCGGGGGCTGGAGGGATAAACTTTGTGTGTTGAAAACAACTCTCCCCCGCCCTTACAGGAAGCAATGTATATCTCAGGTTGAAGTAGCACAAAGGTAGTTTACCTCTGCGACCTCCTCAATTGGGTCCATGACTCCATGAGGAAACTGCGGTGCTGAGCAGACCAGCATGGCTGTATTCTTGGAAATGGCTCTCTTCATTGCCTGAAAAAAATCAAGAGGAAACGATCAGGCAGTCAAGATGCCCTATTAGATACCAGTCTTCAGAATGGCACATCAGGCCTGCAACTATGATTGGGATACAGGGCCTTTTGATGACCCCTGTCCTAGGAAGCCCAACGATGTTCAATACTTTACAGAGTCACTATTGATAAGAGGTCTGAGAATATCTGAGCAATACCTTAACATCCACTTGCATCGTCTTGGTCAATGGAATGTGCACAATCTTCATCCCAAAATAATGAGCTGCTTTATCAAATGCTGCATGGACACTCACAGGAACCAGCCTGGGGAAGACAGATATAGCAAGATGTCTCAGAAAACGTTTGTAGTTGCCCGTGATTTGTATCTTTCCTGTTTCATCCCCTCCTTGTCTGCACAAAAATAAACTGATATATACCTGAAAGCCTGGGAGATGTGGGGGACTTAAAGAAATACATGCATCGCATGGACCTCTGATAAGTTGTTTTTGCTATTAAAAAAACAGCAACCACACAAGACCACAGTTTGGAAAACTGCACAAGTTATTCTGTATGCCCAGTGGGGCATTTGGCTTGTCGCAAACAACAGTCACCGCCCTCTGCATGGCAGGCAGCTTTTGAAATGGAAGGGCTCGGGGTCGCTGATTCAAGCCTTACATTGGGCAAAAGATTCCCACATTGCGGGGGGGGCTGGACTAGATGATCCTCGTGGTCCCTTCCAACTTGGTGATCCTATTATTCTGCCTCCACTGACAGTTTATTCTTCCATGAACAACCACCAAACTCCAAAGTGCTCCTAGATAAGCAAAAGTCTTTTGGGGGGGGGGTTGCATTTAGAAGAGGTTTCAAAGTTGTGCTTTTTGAATTCTTGCCATTCTGCAGTGAATGCAGAGTTTAGTTCAGAGTATGACTATCGGCCGTAGGGGATGGGAGTTGGGAGTCCGAAAAACATCTGCAGGGAACCATGTTTGGTTACCCCTCCCGTTTAGTTTTGGATTCCATTATCTTCGGTATAAAGTATTTGTCAGTACGCCTTTCAACCGATGTCAGCGACTGGCTCAATAACTGGTTCTGCCCCGATGGGGCTAGGCAACTGGAGCACTTTCAGAGACCTTCCAGTCCTGGAAAGCAGGTCCCAATGCACTGGACCCACAACTGTGCATTGTGAGCACCAGACTCAGCAGAGTATAAATCGCACAGAAGCTAGCTGTGAAGCATAACTCCTTTTATTTCTAATAGCTACTACAAACTAAAGAACTACTGGCTTGCATGAGTGTTACATCTCCCAGTCAGCCATCTAGTCACTACATAGATAAGACTGTCTCCACACACAGGCAGGCAGGCAGGAGCGGAAGAGTAGAAAAGCAGTTTCCGCCCCCTCCTTTCTCAAAACATCAGATCAGGAGATTCTTGCAATGGGAGGGGGTGAAAATATCAACAGTATTGGCCCAGCATATGAAAAGCTAAAGTACTGACCGGTCTAAAAAGATGCTTAATGAAAATAACCTCCTATATTAGTTACTTTGGGGGGGGGGAATAATGGGCTAATGGGCTACATACATTTCTGGATGCTTGATTCCTTTCTCATAAGCCAAATTCCTGTAAGCTTTACAGACCATCAGGATGCTCTCAGTCCCACCAGATGTCATCTGTTAAGAAGGAATTAAAAACAGCAGACACACTTAAATGACCACATACAAATGGAAGTACCGTCTTATACTGGAAAGTGAATTTTAGTCCCTAGTTATTAAAAACCTTGAAAGAGTGTGGAGTGCACACGCACACACACACAAATATAGACACCCCCACCCCCACGCATGCACATACACACATCACAGGAGAGGATGTAAGTGCCACAGCAACACCAAAATCAAGCCAAGGAGATGCAACGCCCTGTCCTAACAACGGAAGAATTCCACACACACAAATTGCACTAACAGAACAAAGGGACTATCAGCATGTTAACTACAAAAGCTCCTGTAGGCAGCAGGTCTTTTCCAACTATAGGGATATATACCATATTTTTTGCACCATAACACTCACTTTTTTCCTCCTAAAAAAATTCCGTAGCATGCCTACGGATTTTCCTCCTCTAAAAACTACGTGCGTGTTATGGTCGGGTGCATGTTATAGAGCAAAAAATACGGTATAGTCCTATATATATATATATACGCCGAAGAATTGATGCTTTTGAATTATGGTGCTGGAGGAGACTCTTGAGAGTCCCATGGACTGCAAGAAGATCAAACCTATCCATTCTGAAGGAAATCAGCCCTGAGTGCTCACTGGAAGGACAGATCCTGAAGCTGAGGCTCCAATACTTTGGCCACCTCATGAGAAGAGAAGATTCCCTGGAAAAGACTCTGATGTTGGGAAAGATGGAGGGCACAAGGAGAAGGGGACGACAGAGGACACTGGTCTCGAAGCTACCAGCATGAGTTTGACCAAACTGCGGGAGGCAGTGGAAGACAGGAGTGCCTGGCGTGCTCTGGTCCATGGGGTCATGAAGAGTCGGACACGACTAAACGACTAAATAGCAACAACAATATATATATATTCAACAATGAAACCCTTTCCAGTAAAGAGGAACAGATGACAGCAGTTGTGGTAAGGACTTTTCTGCAGCCAGACTTGTTGGTACACATAAACCCAAAAAGACATTGAAGTAATCTGAGAAAGGGGGACAGTTGAATGAGAAATCTGCTTAAGAGACTCGGCTGTTGTTGTTGTTGTTGTTGGCCTGGTGTTGTGGGATCCAGCGTCCAAGCCACGCTTTCTTAACTTCTTTGTGCAAAAGCGTCTCCAAACATTCCAGCTACTGTGCATATCAGAAAAGAGCAGAGTTGTGGTATTTTGAAGATTATGACCACTCTTCATGGGACAATCCAAAATTTATAAGCAGTAGAAATGTAAATGAGAGTCTAGTCCATTACTGAGTGAGGTTGTGAGCGCAATTGCAGAACTGCCATGTTCAGACCCCTGCTTAAAGCTTTGATGTCAACTTTAGCCTATATAACACTGCCTTGGTTACCTTCCAGTGTAGACTATTATCTCCTTGAGACTGTATGAATCACTGTCACAGGACATTTATTCTGGTTTTTGCAATATATTGGACAGCTGGCCAATGCCAGGTGACTCAGCAACAGCTGACAGCCTTTTCAAGCTGACTTCCTCTAATACAAGGGGGAAGCTCAGAACGTGACGAGCAAAAAATGAAGCAGACGTCTGGGGATATCTTTCTAATTCTGTCTGCAAAAAAAAAAGCTGAATGCATTATCTCAAGAATCTGACTATTTTAAGGGAAAAGGAGAGATGTCTTATCACATATATTTATATATATACACACACTCTCTCTCGAAGGAAGTTTAGAGGGTATAACTCTTCCTTGCTAATCTGTCAGTCCCACTACATATAACATTGGCATTCCACAGCAAAACAACACCCTATTATGATTATTTTTCAGCACCTCTAGAGTACTTCCTACATGGCATATGAATAAACAAGAACCATTTCTATGGAAGGAGAGGGAGAAAAAGCCTCATGCAGCAAATCTCAAATTCACTGCTTATGGCACTTGGGCAACAGCGGGTATATTTACACTACAAACCAGTTTAATATTAATATTCCTCTCCCAGGAATCCTGGGATGTGTAGTTCTGTGTGGGAATTCTCAACATCCTCATCAAACTACACTTCCCAAGATTCTTCAGGGGAGGTTATTACAGTTGAAATACCCACAACTATGCCTCAGCTGTGGAAACTTCATGAGAACACAATGCCAGTACTGAAGGTCAATGTAATAGATTTAGTGCATTTACTATAGGGAAAGGCGAATGATATGGTTTTTTAAAAAAATAAATGACAAATAATAAAGGCACATATATTGTGGGCGTATGAAAAAAAAGGGTGTGTGCCAGAAGTAATAACTCACACTATAAAAAATTACTTGCAAGATGAAACCACAAAGTCCAACTGAACGAGTACAAATTTAAATCAGCTCCCTGCCATAGAATTGTAGAATTGGAAAGGACCCTGAGGATCATCTAGTCCAACGCCCTGAAATGCAGGAATATGCAGCTGCCCCATGCAGGGATCGGACCTGCAACCTTAGCATTATCAGCACCACTCTCTAACCAACTGAGCTATCCACCTATGGCTTATCTGTGAAACCTGTAATTCCCTACTAATTCTCAGAATCACTGTAACCCCCTTGGAATATATAGCTCACAATTCGTCAATGTAAGAGCCCTCATCCTTTTGATTCCTCTCCCTTTAAAAAAACACAAGCCAAGAAAGCAAACTGTCATTGCACAAGTCAATACGTCACTCCCGACCCTATCCCTCTAACAAAGAAAGAACAGATGATGCACGGTTTGTTTTTAGCAGAAGCCGGACAGCTGTGAAAACACCAACAAGGAATTGTATGCTGCTCAGCAAGATTCTTATCCCAGTGCTGTTGTTCTTCCCAAGTGGGATTTGGGTAAAGCACTGGCGAATTTCAGCATGGAATGTGTCTGGGAAGAAAAGGCTGGGCTTAGTTGCAAGTGAGGGAAGCATGGGGTGTCATCTCCCCCCTCCCAAAAGAAAACCCCACCAAAGATAGCATTTCCTATACAATAAACTCCTCTTTTATTCTGTCCTGTTCTGTGTAGGGAAATTACTTGACAGGAAATCTTCATACTAACCTTCCCCAACCTGGTGCCCCTCCATATGTTGTACTACAACTCCCATCAGCACCTGCCAGCACAGCCACTGATGGAAGCTATAGCACATACATCAACATTTGGGAGGCAGAGGAGCGAGGGAGAGAAGGAAGTTCTGCTTCCAGTGCATATCTAGTTATTAAACCCCCCAGAACAGCTGGGCAAAAAAATTGGCCTTACTCATTTTTCCTTTTTACTTTGTTTCTTGACAAGATTATTCTGAATGTTGCCAGTTTGAGCATGTAAGAGCACATTTAAGATGTGTGTTTCTGAACTCTGCAGAAGACAGAAAGGGTGTGTGAGAGACCAAGAGGAATATCATTTGGTTCTGGGATTAAAGATCATGGATAGTTTCCTCGTAATAGTGGGAATGGTTTGGCAAGCACAAGAGGCAATGTCAAGTTTGTTACAATGGTAGAGCAGTGCAACAGAAGCATGTAATCCTCTTAGTTTGGTTGGAAACCCACAAGACAGCAGCACATCTATGCCCACAGACACAGCAAAACTGGAGCGACACATAGCCTGAACCTCTGGTAAAAACAAAATGCCGCCACTGGCAATTAATTCTTTATGGGTAAGAACAGTGGGACTGCTCTTATGACTTGGCAGGCTTCCAGTTTTCACCAGAGGTTCAGACTGTGCGTTGTCCCTAATCTTTTTCTCACTGTTGCAATATATTTTGCATTTGAAAGTCACGTGGAAAATTGGCTCCATTACAGGCTGGAAGTGCCAATAAGGCCTACGTGCATGGCCTTTGAAAATAAATCAGAGGTGGCAGGTCATATGTTGCAAGGGAGGAGACTAAAAATGAAAGCTCCCCATTTCTCAATGTAAAATATGCCCAGGCGCAGTAGATGTGGCAAAGTCACCCTGGAATTCCTTGGGTCAGGCAATAAGAATATTGCTACAGTTCTTCACCACATTTAGTTTCTTTGTTTAGCGTAACAGCTCAAGAACTTTCTTTGAAGGGTAGTAATAGGTAGAAGATGCTTGGGCTCAGTGGCTTTTGATGAGTGGCGGATGCTAGCAGATTGCAAAGGCAGCAGAGATTTGCAAGTTTTAATTTCAGGAAATTAATTACAAAGGGCCAGGATCATATTGCATCTCTCCCTGTTCCTCCTGCTCTTGCATTGACACACTTCTGCAAACATTCCATGCCTCTTACAAACATTTCATGGCAAAATCTCTGGCATCTCTTACCTCTTTAGATTAACAACTAGAGTATAGTCAGTGAAGGACACAGAAGTATGGGAGCTTGCAGCTGGCTTGCAGCGGCAGGGGGAGATCTAAGGGTAGGTTGTTTGGTTTTGCGGGGGTTGACTGAGGTAGGTTTCTATGGTGCACCTCCCAAGGAGAGGAATCAGTCAAAGGTTGTTATGTAAACTTGCTGTGAAGTGAAACTCTGTAGGCTTAAAAAAAATCTGAAGCAACTACAAAGGAAGTGGCAAAGAAGGAGCTCCACAGCATGCATGTATTAGGAGGCCCCGAGTCAAAAGGTAAAAGGTAAAGGACCCCTGGACAATTAAGTCCAGTCAAAAGTGTTAGAATTCCTGCTCCATGATTGCAGTCATGGGATTGCTGTCTTTCACATGAGGGTGTACGTTTTGACTCCACAAAGTGGGAAATGACGGAGACAGGATGTTTGTGCTACTGTGTTCCGTGATGTGGGACTATTGTCCTTTGTTCTTTCTCTTTGCTGTTTGATGCTAGAGAGAGAGGGAGCCATGTTGCAGTGCTCCGTGTGTGTTTATATGTAAATAAAGTAGATTAGCCAAAATGCTGAGTTGCTGAGGTCTGTTACACAAGCTGTGAAGACTCTGCAGATCCCTAAGTGTGCCGATGTCTGTTGGCATCAGTCGCTGTGATGTACCGGCTGAAGAAAGCTTTTGAAGCTCCCGAACGATCAACCAGGAGGGAGAGAACATGCCAGTTGGGCATGTGTCTCTGCCAGGGTCCTACTCAAGTGTAGGACGAGCTCCTGACAAAAGGCGACTATGGAGTTGTGGCGCTCATTTCGCTTTCAGGTCGGGGGAGCAGGTGTTTGTCCACAGACAGTTTTCTGGGTCATGTGGCCAGTATGACTAAACCGCTTCTGGCGCAATGGAACACCATGACAGAAACCAGAGCACACGGAAATGCCCTAATTATGTTTTCATTAATCAGGCATCATTATTAAGCCTCAGGATAAACATTTGCCGTGCCCAAGCACTGAGGTAGGGCCTTGAAACTCAACAATTCTATACTGCGAGAAAATAGATCAAGAAAAACATTTTTTTAAAAGATTAGGAAAAGGAAGTATCCGTGCTCTACTCTCGAGTAAAACAAAAACAAAAAAAGGACACTCAGAATTCCAAAAACACATTTTAGTTTCCAGAAATTTACAGCAAGAATAAAGAAAGAGGAAGATATATTGACAGGCATGGCAATAATCAATTAACAAAGACTGTACCACTTTTTAAAAAAGAATTGTTAATTGTACGTAAGCCTTTTTCTCTCTATAGTGCAGAAGGACCCATTTTATGTTGCCAAAAGTCAAACAGAATTAACTAAGCAAATAAAGGCTGCACTGGTGAATCCAGCAAATTAAGTCTGCACGGATTCAGTTAAATGGTATTTAGGCTCTTTTGAAAGTGTGGTGTCAGTACGTTTGTGCAAAATGGAACTGTGGCTCCTAAGACCTAATGGGGCTTCGTGATTAAGAGAATGAGCTGTGATGATCCCACCAAGCTGCCGCATTACACACACATCTGTAACAAGAAGAAGGCTACTAGCCCGTCTTACAGGGTAGTTGTAAGCATTCATTGAGAATATATGTGAAGACCTTTAACCCTTGAGAGGAAATGCGAAGTAAATGCTAACCACCAACAAATATGCAGCTATTCAAGCAACTATTCATATCATTGAAGAATTGTTTCTTATGCCACACAGCCTCCGCAAAACACCATGTCGTATTTTCTGCTCCAAGTGAGTTCTATTTGTTAGGATATTTCCGTTCCACCTTAAAAGGGAGCAGGCTTTGTGAGTCAGAGAGTCTGCGCATGTCCTGTTCACAGGATGTTTATGTTTTCTGTTGCTTTCGTTTTTTCTCTCTGTCGGAGACACTGACGCAGGCAGTCATGTTTTTCTCTGTTCTGATCAACGCTGAATAAAGCTTGTAAATAATGCTCTGCTGAGTGCAACTTTTGGCTGTCAATTATCTGCTGATAAGAGTGTGCATGAGCTCTGGAGTGTGGCAAGATATTTTCTAGAAACTCATGTCGCTAATCGCTGATACTACGTGCCTACGGGAGATCGATGGATCGTCCGGCAGACGGCTTGGGGCCATGATGGACTTTATCTCCCTGGCAGTATCCCAACACTATTAACCTCTAGCCATACACCTCTGAGTCCTTTGAACTGTTAACCTCCTTCCTAAGTTTCACTGTCTGTGGGCAGCTCCTTCCCTACAGGATTGCAAGGCGATGCTAACCCTGCAAGACGAGTTTGCAAGAAATTAATTTTAATAAGGTCTCCGAGCACACGAAAGTACAACCCTTGCTTCCTTACATCACTGCCTGGGAGCCTGCTGCTTCTTTAGCAACAATGCCTTACCCAGTCTAGGTCACGGCTGGTGACTGGGCACAGAGAGCAGTGGTTTCAGTGCGCCGCTGCTTAGTTGGAAGCACTCTGCCTCAACTGGTGGGCCAGACTGCACAACAACAGCCTGCGGTTCAGCCCCACAAACACAAGAGGACCAGCCCTCCTCACAAATAAGCCTCTTTCAGAGAAGTCACTTGGCAATTTTCATCTGCCGTTGGACAAGAGCAGCTGCCTCACTACTTAAAACTGGAATTTTATCCTTGATCTCCCATTCAGGTCCTGTATACCTGAAGAAGTGTCTCCACCCCCTGAGGTCCAGCGCCGAGGGCCTTCTGGCGGTTCCCTCACTGCAAGAAGTGAGGATACAGGGAACCAGGCAGAGGGCCTTTTCGGTAGTGGCGCCTGCCCTGTGGAACACCCTCCAATCAGATGTCAAGGCAATAAGCAACTGTCTTACTTTTAAAAGACATCTGAAGTCAGCCCTGTTTAGGGAAGATTTTAATGTTTAATGCTGTATTGTGTTTTTAATATTCGGCTGGGAGCTGCCCAGAGTGTCTGGGGAAACCCAGCCAGATGGGCAGAGTATAAATATTAAATTATTATTATTATTATTATTATTATTCACCCCACACTCACATTCCTAAAAACGTACATGAAGCACAGAAGCACCTACGAATACAGACAACGTACAGAAGGTATCTTTGGATCAGCGCAGATGACTGTGAAAGGCAAACTTAGGGCATATCTACATTAATCACTAAGATGTATTGCATTTTATTCATGGCGGCTTCCTCAGTGATTCCTGGGAAATGTGGTATGGTGAGGGTGCTGGTTGCAAGAGACCCTTAGCCTTCTCTAGCCCTCGTGAACTACAGTTCCCTGGAGAAAGGGGATAACTATTGCATAAGTCAAGTCCATAGCACAGATGAGCATCCTAGCAGTAGAGCTCTAGAGGCTGGTTTCGTTGTTCATAAGGAACACAGTGGAGGCTAAAGAAAAACAATTTTTTAAAATTTTTGGTAGTTTTTCTGATAGTTTTTATTTACATGGAGTTAGAAGATTAACACCATACTGCATGTCGAATGGCAATATTACATCTTGCAAGTTCATGTACGTCCAGGAACTGGAAACGGTATTGTGAACCTGACAGTTTTACTCTGGGGAAACGTCTGGAGAATATAAATATGGACATAAAGATGTTCATCTCTCTTGGTACAAAAGCAAATCAGTATACTTCACTTAAAGTGCATCATTATTATTTCGATTATTACCTACCCTTCATCATCAGGCTCCAGGGCAGTTACAGCCATTTAAAATTCAGTATTTAAAATATGTAAAACAAATTGCAAGAACCGGGTAGGTCCTGAATACATGCATCTCATGTATCAAAAGCCAGGGTAAAGATATGATGATTTATCTTTTATACGCTGCCTGTCTGGCTGGGTTGCCGCAGCGACTCTTGAGCAGCTTCCAACAAACTATAAAACCACAGTAAAACATCAAAGCCATCAAAAGGCAAGCCCTTGACCTAGTACAGATCTGTAGCCAATCAACTGTCCAGTTGCTTTCAAGTCCATCTATGGCATCCATTATCTGCTCCCCATCACCCTCTTGGCATAGGTGAGACGCAATGATTCACATCTTTGAAAGCCAGGGTTCCCAGATCCTGGCCCACATACAATGCCTCTTGAATTTAACAGACTGACTGTATGCAGAGCTTGACTGTTGTTGGACTACAACACCCATCACCCCTAGCTAGCAGGACCAATGGTCAGGGATGATGGGAGATGTAGTCCAGTAACAGCTGGTGACCCAAGTTGGAGAAACACTCTTTATAGAATGGGACGCTGCATTGCTAGGGTCATAAACCCTAGGCTAACTGCGACACAAAGTTAAAATTAATGGGGTTAAGCATGCCTAAATCTCTGCTGGATTTAGGCCTCTCATCCCATATCTTCATTAGCAACATTGGGGGGGGGGGTTTCCTGCCACCCCACCCCTTATTCTTGCAAACCTTGCAAGTGGCTGCAGGAGAGGGTCACTGAGTCAAACCACAGGGGGTGTTTTTCTAGATCGAAAGTGAAACTGTGAAGCTCCCTTGTTCTTTTTGCTATTGAATGCTGCATGTCATTTAACCTTGTTTCATTTACAGTATTGAAATGTGGTTATTTTGTATATTATTTTTGTTTTGCTAGGTTGTTATGAAATTGCTATTGCATTATTTTGTTATGTTATGAAAGTTTTTGCAATGTTTGCTTGAAATGCATCTCTGTTTCTTTGTTGTAAGCAGCTTTGAGGTGTGTGTGTGTGTGTGTGTGTGTGTGTGTGTGGAAAAGCGGTATACAAATAAAGTGAATGAATGAATGAATCTTACTGACCCTAAACTGTTCCAGCAACAAACACCATCCACATTAGATCCAAAGGAACTCCTGCCTATTCACTCACCTTCTTGGCTACAGCATATAGGAGATGCTGCTACTAAACATATGAGTTGCTGAAATACCAATCACAATTTTCACCCAACATATTTATTACATACAACTTGCTGTGATAAAACACACACACACACACACACAGGTGGGGGGGGGAGAACACAATTCTCTTTCAATTTTGACTTTTTCAAAAACTGGACACCCACAATTCTTGGTGTTGTCCTCTTTAGAAATGACAAGGCTTTTTACATTTGCAAGCAAGTTCACTGCCTGCACAGGTCAACCACTGACATTATGTAAACTAACTAGCCAAGCAGCGTGCAACTTGGAAAAGAGGTTAATGAATAGGACTGCATAACTACCAAGGTATTTGGCAAGCTGTCCACAATTTCTTAATTACCTTTGGTGTCCACTGTGTCACCTTTTTGCCAGCACAGCTGTTAATTGTCAGGATAGCTTATATATGTTCTGCCTACACAGACATATAATTTAGCTACCTGTATTTTAGCTACGTAAAATTTGTTTTCAAACTTAAACAAAATTTAGCGGTGTTTCGTTTCTCAACTGTTTTGTGGATTTCAGCTATGGTTTGTCTACAATTTCATCTGTACACTGCTTAGGCAACTCTTTCATCTAGCAGGTTATATACATATTCTAATAAATAAAATAACAATTTCATTAGAGTTGGCTAGACCCAAAGCAAATGCAGCTTCCCTTGGAAACAAGGCAAAAAAGACACACACTTTTTTCTGTAGTGGATCTTTTAACATTTACACAAATACATTGGCTGAAGCTAGTGGGATTCATGTCGTGTTACTTACTGTTCCACAAGATTTGGGCCCTCCATGGAAAAGCGCACAAGCCATTCTCACGACCTCTGCTTCCATCTTCCTCACGCCCGGAAATATATCTGGATGAAGCGGGTTACTCCATGCAAATTCCTCATAAACCTTCAGGGAGAAAATTGGCTCAGGTTAGATAGCTCCTCTAAAGTAAACCCTGAAAAGGTGATGCTGCACTGTTTTCTTATGTACAGGAGAAAGTCACCTCGCTCCCCATCCACCAAAGGTGACTGGTTTCGGAGAAATCACAGGAGGACACTGTGGAGTTTTCTCTGCTATAAAATTAATCCCAGAATGCTTTGCATACTCTCACCAATCATATCATCCAAACACCGCAAAAGCTTTGAATACGAGTTACGTCTCACGTGATGGTAGCTGTGTGAAGTGCCGTGTGGAGCTATGCTCGGTGGCCTCAACCTGACAGACCCTACCTGTTCCACACATCCGCCAACATCCACACCTTGGCTGCAAAGTCTGAAGCAGGGATCCCTAGGCTAAACCATGTGAGAAGCCTACATGCACACACAGAGGAGGCTTCCCACCCAAGGCGTGGAGAGGGGTAGGGCCAGGCGGCAAAATGCAGCAGAGGAGCAGAACCAATCAGAGGCGGGGCCAGGAAGACCACGTGACCTGGGCTTCAAGCTCAAAGGGGGCCTCAAAGGGAGGCCCTTGCTAATTTTTTTGGAATTGTGGGTAAGTTTCACCACTTGCTCCTGAGCACATCAGACCAAAACGTGACAAACATGCTCATCTTAGAGCTGCAAGTGGAAGCAAAAAAAATATGTGATTTGACAAGAGACTGTTTTGGGGGAGGGGCTACCTGATACAGATTTTATCAAATTTCAGAGTTTAAAATGTTCACAAATATTAAGACAAATATATCCGTTCCGATGGCACATGGTTTGACTACGGTGAACTCAGATCGGCCGATTATATAAACAAAGCGCTACCACTCAGTGGCTGTTGTTGGATCGAGTGCATGTTGAAAGGTGGAGAACTGTGATATTTTTGTGCCTCCCTCTTCTTTTGGTGCCTTGTTTTATTTTCAGGTGTCGCCATCCACTCCTATCGTGGCTGGGGATTCTGGGGAAACCCAGAAGCAGCCCAGGGTCCCTCTGGACCTCTGAGGGGGGCCTGCAGAGGAGTAAGGGAGCAAGCACAGCCCTGCTCTTCTGCTGCAATTCTAATCACATGGGGCTCAGGTGCCTCTACAGAGCTAGCATGACATTTCTTCCTTCTTATTTTCTGTGACGGAAGGAAAACAAGTTTAAAAAGAGATACAGAGGACTGTTTGGGAGTCAAGAAGACTATTAAACACCTTTCTTTTTCAACAAGCCTTTTAAGCAGAGATTTTGCATCCCGGCCTGAAGCTTGAAATTTTTTTTATGCGTGCTCTCATTGCAGAAACGCATCAGGTTTGTTTCACGGGAAGCGATTGGTGATAAAATAACTTAAGTAAATTCCTTGTAAACTGACTGTGGCAGAAGTAGGGACAGTCTACCAAACTCTTCCACCTTTTCCCTACAATTCCTATCTCCACTGGGCATGGGAAGGGGGAAGGATAGGTTTAACTGAATTAATGCTTAGAAGTCACAGCATGTAGTAGCCCAACCACATCTTAGAATTATGAGCAAGACACATTAATACATTTGAAATGATTCACAGGGCATAAATTCTGGGGAATTTCTGCTTCCAATTCCAATGTGTGTGATTCCTAACCAGTACACCTACTTCACTGGCCTGCCTGAACCTCATTCACTCACAAGTGGGGTGGGTTTTTCCCCCTGTCACAATTTGTTTTCCACTTCACATTCCTTCCTGTTCCTTCAAAATAGAACGCCTCATTACAGGGAGAATTAGATATCCTTATTATTTAATTTGTATACCGCCCTTCACCCGAAGAGAGCACAGGGCAGTTCACAACATAAAAAATACAAAATGAGAACTTGCTTCATTTAAAACAAGTCATTAAAAAAATAAAAAATTGCACACATGCATTCAGTGTAGTGTAGTGTAGTGGTCAAGAGCGGTAGACTCGTAATCTGGTGAACTGGGTTCGTGTCTCCGCTCCTCCACATGCAGCTGCTGGGTGACCTTGGGCTAGTCACACTTCTCTGAAGTCTCTCAGCCCCACTCACCTCACAGAGTGTTTGTTGTGGGGGAGGAAGGGAAAGGAGAATGTTAGTCGCTTTGAGACTCCTTCGGGTAGTGATAAGGTGGGATATCAAATCCAAACTCTTCTTCTTCTTCAACAAACAGAAGGATAAACATATAGCTTTTACCACACTGAATTACCTTCACAAGCAGATCCGTGAGTTTCTTATCCCCGCTGTACACTGTCCCAGACACTTTCCCGTCTTCCCAGTTTACTTCACCTGAAAGCACGGAGACAAGAAACCGCCCGTCATATTTAAAAGCACTTTGCCGATCAAAACTGCAGTTGATTGACTGTTCACACAACGGTCTATGGAGACAACATTAAAACTACAGTCTAGCACAGAGCTAGGGAACCTTTACTCTGCATGCAGAATTAGGCCCAACAGGTCTCCCTTTCTGACCCACAAGGCTGGTTTTTTTCTAAGTCACACCCACCTGCCGCTCGCCTGACCTCATATCAGGCATTGGGCGGATAAAAATAAGGCAATGTGGGATTTTAAGACACCCTTTGTCAGAGACAACTATCAGCAGATAGGCAAGGGGGTTTTTAAGCACTTGCAAACAGCCTGCCTCTTTAACTATTGTTAAAAAGCAATGATTAACCATGGAACTGTAAAGTTATTATTTGCTGATTTTACTGTTTACTATTGGATTCTAATGGAATATTGATTTACTTGATCTATATGACCAGGAAAGCTGTTTGTGGACAAACGCTGGCTCCCTCGGTCTGAAGTGAGATGAGCACCACACCCCTTAGTCACCTTTGACTGGACTTAACTGTCCAGGGGTCCTTTACCTTTAACCTATATGTGTTGGAAGCCACTCAGAGCGGCTGGGGCAACCCAACCAGATGGGCAGGGTATAACTCACAATATTATTATTATTAATAATATCCGTATTATTACTACTATTACAACAGCAGGTGGCAGGAATTCATGCTCCAGAATGGGACCCAAACTTATAATAATCTCTTTCTGGAAGAGAGAAATGTCCAACACTTGTGAAAAATACATGGCAAGGAGAAATCTTGAAAATCAGGTTTTACACCCCTCCAAACAGGAGCTCTCCAAACTTTCTAAGTCAAGTTAGTATTTCCTCATATTCATGCAACTAACAACATTACTTCGCTTTTATGAGACAGTGGCAGGGTTTTTATTTTGTTCTCTTCTCCAAGAACTATGCTTCCATCATTAATTGAGAATGAAGGCTGAGTATTTGTAATACACAGCCATTTGCTGCTGCTTATTAATTAACATTGGCACTGGAGCAGAGCATAGCAGATGCTGAAACTGATTGACACGTGCCAGTATGCATTCAGACTCATACCCATAGAGCTGTATTCTTTCATCTTCTTCAGCACATCTGGTTGGCTCAAACCTTTTGCCGGCAGGATTTTGACATAACCCGTTTTTTCTTTCAAGAAACTTAAGGTGCTGGCCATATCGTCCATAGTCTTATTCATCTGTTTCTTTATCTGTTAGGATAGACAAACACACATGCAAATATAATATGAACAGATTCTAATCATGGGGATAATTTAATTGCAAATTCCTTGCAAAAAAAATAGTTCAAGCCTTGAGTTCAATTTTAAACAAGGTGACCTCTTTTCACAGGTATGCTTTTAATTCCCTCCACCTCCCTGAGCACCAAATGATAAAGAGCAATAAATATGTTTCCTCCTAGCAAATTAAATAGGTAAGTAGCTCAATGCTTAAAAACTTACAATAGTTCCAATAAAGGGCAATTTGCGTAAATTTCTGAAGAACCACTTTTTAGATCGTGATGTTAAACCTAGAAAGAAAACATTTAAAAAAAATATTATTATTCAGCCCCAAAATTTCCAAATGTGTTTTTTTTACTTCCCAAGGTAGAGAGGAATCCCTGCTTCTTGAGTACAGAAGGCTTCCTGCTTCAGAAAGCTGCCTTCTACCCCTCTTGCATGCTTACCTGCACTGCCCTCTAGCCATCAAAGTTCCCAGCAATTTGTTGCCAAGACCTTTGCACTGCCCCTACTGATCCCAAGCACATCCGTGTGCGCATCTTTGGGAATTGCAAAGCCCTGCATGCACACAGGAGAAGGCTGGCATGCACAAAATTTCTGAGCTGCGAAGCTTCCCCAGATGCTCTTAGACCAGAAGGGGCAAGGATATAAATGAAATGGATGTCTGCTTTGCGAAGCTGGAAATGCTCTGAAGCCTTCTGAATTCCTGTCTGTGCATAGCAATGGGGGTGGGGGGATAAACTCAATCCAAAAGCTTATGGGTGGAATGAACACAGAAAGCAGCACGGATCACATTTGGACATGTGCTGTAGGAAAAAACACTAATACCAACAAGGGGGTGTGGAACCTATTGAAGGCCAAAAACTAGGCTTTTGTGTTAAACTAAGAACCAACTTGTTGCCTGTGTTATCCAACATGTCTGTATTTAAAATGCTACCTTTCTTTTCTCCATCAAGGACACATGTGCTCACACACACACATGGATATCAAGACCTATCACACCCTACAACAGAGAGTATAACATTTCTTCAATACCATAACCCTGAACTGCAGAGGTGATGGCTAATTTATGAATTTGTTGCATCTGAGTACGTAACTTGTGCACACTCTCTCTCTCTCTTGCCATGAACCCTATCAACATATAACTTTATTTGGTGGACCTCTTCTACAATACCCAACTTTGAACATTTTGGAGCCAGCTGTTCAAAACGAAACCACAGTTTAGCCTTTTATTTCTAGAAGTATTTATATATGGCCCGGTCACGTTAAGTATCAAGGCAGTGGGCATCATAACAAAATATAACAATAAAAACAATAAAAAATAAAACAATGTGGGAGTCCCAAGGGCTATATAGGGAAGAAGCCCCTGCGTCTGTGGTCCCAATCCCTGGAATAAAGCATTACAGAAATGGACCTGAGTGAGCCTCAAGCTCACACACTCCCATCTCTCCTGGCTGAGCCACAGGAAATTTGAAAGCTTTCATTTCTGTTTTAGATCAGCTACAGCTTGCTCATGCATCTAAACCTGAGCAAACTGTGGTTATCCTTAACTCTGATTGTGTACACAAGCCAACTCCAAACCAGGCTGGCTTGTTTTTCCACTAATATTAAGGCTAAACACAGTTTAGGATTTGGACAACACACCAAACTGTGGTTAGTCTTAAAGAGAAATGGAAACTTCTGCTCTCCTCCTTGAAGCTGCACTGGAGGAGAAGCCAAGCTCTCATAAATTATAGTTTAGTCTTAGGGCCAAACACAGCCATAGACGTGGAAATAAAACAAGGTGAAGAGTTAGTTGGGACTTTCTAACCTCACCTCTTTGCTACCACGAAGGTCAGGGGCTTTTAAAAATGAAATCATGCTACGCAAATGGAGTGGACCCCCCAATTCCTCACATCGGAGATGCACACAGCACTTACTTTCTTGTTGGAAGAGGAACATGTATAGCCAAACAAACAGGAGGGTAGCCCCAATTGTGGATGTTACCAGTTGCCAGGGCTCAGCCCCAGCACACTTTGCATTCACGGCATTTCTTGTTTCGTTTAAATATTGCAGAAGGATTTCTTTGTAAGGAACAACTGCATCCTAGAAAAGAAGAGAAAGCACCCATGAGGCAGAGGGCAAGGGCAAGACCAAGGCAGAATGAACAAATGTGGCTATAAAGTGAGGTTGATTTATTTGCTATGAGTGTTTTATTTAGCCCCACCTTCCAATTCAAAGAAATGCCCAAGGCAGTTTTACCATGGAAGCAAAAGTAACGCCAACAATAAAATACAAAAAATTAAATCGAGAAGAAAAGAGGCAGCAAATAAACACATCAATTAGCATGTCAGAGAGGTGGTACAGTGGTACCTCGGGTTAAGAACTTAAATCGTTCTGGAGGTTCTTAACCTGAAACGGTTCTTAACATGAGGTACCACTACGATTTCTATTCTCATCCTGAAGCAAAGTTCTTAACCCGAGGTACTATTTCTAGGTTAGCAGAGTCTGTAACCTGAAGCGTCTGTAACCCGAGGTACCACTGTATTTAAAAACCGGGGAGGTGGCAAATTGAGTTACCAAGATCCAAAGGAAGAAGGATAATTTCATAACACTTTGGTTCAATTTTATCTTGTTTGTAGGTAAAGAGGACTTTATGATTCTGCTTTTGATTTCAGTTACGATTACTGAATCCGAATTACAGCCCTAACAAACTATTATACACCTGTGGTTCTTTGTGTTTAAAGAAATTGTTATTGTATGCTTTGCAGTTTCTTTTGTGTATAGATAAGAATGGCTGTTTGTTTGACAATGCAGGATGCCTGCAGGATAGCTCAGTCAGTAGAGGATGAGACTCTTAATCTCAGGGACATGAGTTCGAGCCCCACATTGGGCAAAAAGATTCCCACATTGCCGGGGGTTGGACTAGATGAGCCTCGTGGTCGCTTCCAACTCTACAATACTATTGTTCTAAAGTTCTCAGCTACAATATTTGTGTATCGCGAAAACTAATAAAAATTATTTACCCCCAAAATGGACAGGCAAAATCCTTGCTCAGCGATAAGTGATGTTGCACAGAGGTGGAGAGTCATCAAAGAGGGATGAGGTGGGCTTTTCTCAGCAGGAGGTTCCAAGGTCAAGAAGTGGCCACAATGAAGGTCCCAACCAAGCACAACTCAGATATTGAGGGAGATGCAAAAAAGAGCCTCCATGGGAAATCTTAGGGAGAATTTTGGCTCAAATGGGACGACAGCTCTGAAGGTAACTGTGTCCCAAACCATTTAGTGTAGGGTTGGGGAAACTGTTGTCTTCCAGATGTTGCTGGACTACAACTCCCATCATCCCTGACCGTGGGCTATGTTTGTTGCACAAGAGCACTAAACCAACCTCAATTGTGCCGCCTGACTTTGCTGGCATGTGAATGAATCCTATCTGAAAACAACAACCCTCTCCATCAGTCCCCGTTAATCCAAAATAAGAACCACCAGCGCACAGGGATAAATCCATGTTTAGTGTCTCCCACTAAAACTAACCGGTGTTTGCTGTTCTTGAGACTGTGTATTTTGTAACTGCTTTCGTCATCAGCCAAGATTTCCTCAGGGTAAGTTCTCCCTGTGTAAGTTTAAAATTACAGCTCAACAGCAACACGGAACATCTTCCATCAAAGTTAGCCTCCCATTCATTTCCACAGGGCTGTCTTGCACCGCGACTTTTGAATGGCATCAATGGACAATGCAGGATTGCCGTATCAGCTTGAGGTTCCAGAACTTTAGCCCCACAAAGGACAACTCTGGAATGCGTAGCTCCTTAAACACAAGCTTCCTTTATTTTTCCTAACATCTTTTGTTGTAAGTAGAAGGTGGGGGAAGACCTCTGCTGTAGCAAATGCACTGAAGAAAGGAGCCTTTCCAGTTTCAATCTCAATACAGTGGTACCTCGGGTTACATATGCTTCAGGTTACATACGCTTCAGGTTACAGACTCCGCTAACCCAGAAATAGTACCTGGGTTTAAGAACTTTGCTTCAGGATGAGAACAGAAATCGTGCAGTGGTAGTGCAGCGGCAGCGGGAGGCCCCATTAGCTAAAGTGGTGCTTCAGGTTAAGAACGGACCTCCAGAACGAATTAAGTACATAACCAGAGGTACCACTGTACTTGATGAGTGTTGCTTCCTACCATTTCCCCTTTCCCACCTCACTGTGTAACCTTGAGCCCATACCCCTTAAAGAAACCAACGCTTGATATTTCAAATTCACAGTTGCGGTCCTTTGTCAACCATGTCTGTCATATCCAGCTCCCAATCTCTTAAAGCCACGCTGCAGAAAATACAAATTTTCACGGCGGCACTCTGCTCCTCAGACCTGTTCTTCCACATCCAACTTTTGAAACCTTCTTCTGAGCAAGGTCCCTACCAAGGTGTGGCGATTTCGCCTTAATTGAAATGCACAATAGCAGAATGCAGTGAGTAAGCCTGTGGAATCCTGCTTGTCGAATTTGCATAGGCCACTATGGGAAGCAAAACGCCAGGCTGGAGATGCCTCTGGTCTAATTCAAATGAGATTTTGTTTTGCATTAATTAATTAATTAATTAATTAATTAGAATAGTTTTATTATTTGTACCCCGCTCATCTGACTGGGTTGGCCCAGCCATTCTGGGCAGCTTGCAACATTTATAAAACATAATAAAACATTACACATTTTAGGGCCATCCACATCATGAATGCGATTAACATTTGCACCCCCAGAAGCGGAGAAGATGGGAAGTTATAGACAAGAAGGATCCCTTGACACCTTAGATGCCTGACACGTTTATTGACTAGCAACTTCTGATAGTTGATGCCACAACAACACAGTGGCCCTACAAAGAGCCACAGAACGGTTTTATTCAAAGGGGAAATAATTTGAATTGTGGGAAGAGTACCCAACAATGGATAACTAATATGAGACACATCACGTGGGTGGGTGGGGGGGAGAGACTCACTACTCTGTCGCACCAATCACTATTGTAACCAGATATACCTGGATAGCTCCGTTGGTTAGAGCGTGGTGCTGATAATGCCAAGGTTGCAGGTTTGATCCCTGTTTGGGGCAGCTGCCTATTCCTGCATTGCAGGGGGCTGGACTAGAATGATCCTCAGGGATCATTAATATGATACCATGAGCCATTATACATTCCAGCAGCTGTTCTTCATTCTCTACTCAACACATCCAGTTCCTGACATCACCAGCTGGCAAGATAAGGATTGTCCAAAGCTTTGGAGAGCCACCGGTAGTCAGTGTTGACCAAGGTCAGAGAACCTGTAGCCCTCCAGGTGTTGTTGGACTCCAACTCCCATCAGCCCCACCAACACGGCCAATGGCCGGGGAGAATGGGAATTGTATTCCAGTATCTGGAGGCTCACAGGTTCTCCACCTCTGGTGTAGACAGTGCTCAGCAAGATGGGACAATGGTCTTGACTTGGCGGACGGCAGGTTCCTATGTTGCTAACATGTCGAAATACAGAAGTTTCACAACTCCCCTCTTCCCCTTACTGCCACTTCAATCCCTATGCATTTGTTTACTTGCAGGTGCATAAATGACTTACCGTATATACTCAAGTATAAGCCGACTTTTTCAGCACATATTTTATGCTGAAAAAGCCCTCCATGGCTTATACTGCTCCTCCCTCCTCCTCCACTGCTGCCGCCACCAGCCTCTCGGCAGCACCCTAGGTAGGCAGGGGGACGGGAGGGGCTGGGGGGGAGAGAGAAGCCCCCTCTGCCATGTGCACATGCACGCGCGCACACACGCACTCTAGCCCACCAGGAGGTTTGTGGTGTGGTGAACCAGCTTATACTTGAGTCAATAAGTTTCCCAGTTTTTCGTGGTAAAATTAGGTGCCTCGGCTTATATTTGAGTCGGCTTATACTCGAGTATATACGGTAAGTAATTTCTACTTCCATATCAATGCATATATACATAAGCCTACTTTATTGGGCCGCAGCAAGTAAGCTGCATGCATTTTTCATTATCCGAAGCCTTTCGAAAGAGGAACAAAGAAAGCCAGCTAAGCAATCCCTTTTTTGTCTTATGCAGAGGTGCTTTTTATCCAAGAGAGGTTCATGTTCCCTTTTTTTACAGAGGTTTGAAGTTCAGCATGAACTGTTCTATCTGCTCTTTATCAGGATGCTTATATAACACTGATCTGAAGATTAGAACCTGCTAAGCTTGTGTCTTCTACCAGAGTACAAGAGATAACAAGCCTCTACTTTGCAGCTATGCTCCTTGACGGGGACCCCCCCCCCTAGCTCTTATTGCTCCTTACACCACTATTACACAACAGAACTGCTGATGGCAGGCAGAAAGTGAGGACACACTTCCACCTGTTTCTGGACAACCTCCTAAACCATCTCCCTGGGTATTCCAACTAGCAATCGGAAGTTAATCCTCTTTAACATTTGTATGAAACTGCTGGGATAAGCTACTCAGAGACACAGAACAAGGTGTCTCCATGTATGCTGATAACACTAAACGCCCTCTCTCTATTTTTTTCAGGGCGTTCAGGTGAGGCAAAGCGAGTGTTGAACAAGTATGTGAAATCTGTAATGGTCTGCATGATAAAACAGGGGTCAGAAATGGGTTTGTTTGTATACCCAGAAAGGATCAAAATTGCAATCTGGGGGTACTCTTTGACTCAACTTTGTCACTGAGTCCCTGGTAGCCTCTGGGACAGTAAAGCGCCTTTCATCAGCTTATCAGTGCTGTGGCATCATCTAGATCAGGGGTCAGCAAACTTTTTCAGCAGGGGGCTGTCCCTCAGACCTTGTGGGGGGCCAGATTATTTGCGGGGGGGATGAACAAATTCCTATGCCCCACAAATAACCCAGAGATGCATTTTAAATAAAAGCACACTTTCTACTTATGTAAAAACCCCAGGCAAGCCCCATAAATAACCCAGAGATGCTTTTTACATAAAAGGACACATTCTACTCATGTAAAAACATGCTGTTTCCCGGACCGTCCGCAGGCCTGATTTAGAAGGCGATTGGGCCAGATCCGGCCCCTGGGCCTTAGCCTGTCTACCCATGATCTAAGCAATATTGATTATTACGTACTCTCTTTACTAGTCTTCTAATTTGAGGACATCTTCTGTATCCCCTCATACCACTCCAACTCTTATTAAGAGCAACCTCAACTCCCAACAGTTGCCTGTACTTTTGTAACAAAAAAAGAACTTGTCTAACAAGAGGTGTTTCAGTGGTTTGTGGAATTAGCAAGTTGGAAAGAATTAGAAGCAATGCCCGTGGTTTAAGAATGCAGATACACCCTGAAGAACAAAGACAGCTTCTGAAGATCCAAAATTCCAGAGGCCATTAAAGTCCCTGCTCTTCAAATTCAGGTTCTTCAGAGAAATGCAGTTCTCACCAAAACAGAAAACCTGCAGTCTGGGCTGTGCCATTTTATCACACTGTAAAGTATATTCACGCAAGAAAGTTCAAAACAAAGAAAGCTGACCTGTCAGGGAGAAGATTTAAGTTAGAACTCTTCACCCTCATATGCTAGCATTCTTTGTGCAGGGAAATATATATTCAGCTCTGTGAGCCTCGACTTGAAGACTAAAGTAACACAGTCCATAAACAGGTTTGCTTTCTTAGTGACAACGAGATCACTGTAGATAAAATTCAGGGCATGGCTGCTTTCTTGCTCAATTCCTATATACCCTACGGAACCTTACTGCATTTTTGACCTACAGTATGAAAAATCAGCCCAGACTGGTAGGAGTCTGTGATAAAAGAATGTTGCAAACGTATAATTTGTTTTGTTTTTCAATGATATATAGGTAAGCTGAAGACCCGCAATTCTGTGTACATTGTGTGGTGCTCCTTGATCTAAACTGCAAGCTCATACATTCCTGAATAGATGAAGAAGCTATGTAAATTAACAACAAACCGCAGTGGGAAAGCTTTGAGACAGTCTGAAATAAAGACAAACCACATGAAAGATCCATGTATGCAGGCATCAGTGAACACTGCAAATGAAAAGAACTGTAAATGAGGACTAATAAGAGAGGAGATCTCAAAAATGAATATCTAGAATAGGATGGGGGGGAGAGAAAGAAGGACACATGCTTGGAAACAACTCAGTCCTACTGATTTTCAAAGCCAATTTGTGTGTTTTATCTCCCTTAGATGTTAAAGATCACTACTGAGTAGCGAAAATATAGTCATTCTGGACCTGATCCCACATGCAGCCAACACAGATGCATGTCTGGATTCACACCACAACACTCATCCATGTCCCAGTAAATTGGCTGGATGTGTATTTTGATACAGGTATGTTCTGCTTATCCACTAGTTGTTGCATATCCTTCACTGTGCGGGGACTTCAGCTACATCCATGACAAGATACTTAAAGTGACTTCTTTATCTAGTGTTTAGAAAAATCAGAATAATGAAAAACAACTGTTGCTTGTCCAAGATGTCTCAGTGTTCACTCTTTTTGAGGTTTACCCTGAACCTGAAAGGGAGGGCATTTTGATTTAGGGAAGATCAGTAATGTGTGCCACTTCTGCGCATGACGTCATTTTGAGCGACTGCGCGTATGCAAGCAGCGAAACCCAGAAGTAACCCTTTCCGGTACTTTCGGGTCGCCGTGGAACGCAACCTGAAAAGATTTAACCTGAAGCGTCTTTAACCCAAAGTATGACTGTACATTCTTTCTGCAGTACCCCTGTGGGGCTCAGGAGCCCAGTTATGTCACCCCTTGCCTGCAGAGTTTTTTCAAACACGTTCCCTTGTGGAGTGCTTCCTCAGCCTCCTCTCCTTGATAGTCCTCCAGGCAGCCACCGCTGCCCCCCTACTCCAAAGAGAGGTGACTCCTCACACTGCCGCACAGGGGCCTGGGACTTTGTCCATTCCCAACAGCAAGGGCTGGCAGGCAGGCGGGCTAAATCCCTCGCCTGCTTGCTTGCTTGCTTACTCTGAGGCTGCCTCAGCTCCTGGCAACCAGCACCCATGGCCAAGAGGCACCATTCATCTGGGGAGCTTGTAGCCAGGGCTGCTGCAACAAACAGCTCTGCAAGCCTTTGAGAAAGCATCAGGAGGGAAGGAAGGAAAGAGGAAGGAAGGAAAGAGAGATAGAGGCCAGGGTTGCCCACAGCACCCCAGCCATCATTCAAGGCACCCCAGTGTGCCGTGGCACACTGGTTGAACACCACTGCTCTAGAGAGTAATCTAATTTCTCATGTTTATTCTACTTGCCTTTATTAATCAAAGCTAAAAGCACTGAAACGGCCAAGCTAACCTAATATCATATTTTCAATTAGTATCCATTAATTGTCACTAACAAATTTATAAAAGAGGGGGGTGTCAAATTTCCCACCTCACATCACTGGAGCAAATTCATGCTTCATTCATAAACTTTTAGGCACTATTAAAAACAGATGGTGAGTCTCATGAGCATGGATTGTTTCAGGGTGGATTTGATTTAAATCACAATTTAAATTTAAATCACTAGTCAGTAAGACTTGATTTAAATCACTAGTCAGTAAGACTTGATTTAAATCATATTTTTTTTACAGAAAGACTCATTCTTGCTGGTATAATCTTAATATTTACAACCAGATGAAGGTTGTATTATTCATTTTTGGAATAATAAATGTTCAGAGTAGTTTTTACAGTTATATCAAAAATTACTGATTTGGTTATACTATTAGAAATACATAGACAGATAATTATGAAATTATTGTGAGATTAAGTTAACTGTTTATATTTGGACAACTTTTTTGCTGTACTTTATTGGAAGGAGAAAAATAATAATTTCCTTAATAACAATTGAAACAATTTATTTAACTAAAACAATAGCATTATAGCATATGTATCTTTGTTTGTTAACTGATGTGGTTAAACTATTTTAAAAAACCAAAACAACTTAGGCTGAGTTTTAGCACGCATGAAAAACTTAAAACAAATCCTTATTTCCTGATGAACAGCCTTTGGACTATAATGTAACTTAAACAGAAAACTATCTTTAGAAAGATTTTTCCTCCAAAAGCATTTTATTTTAAAAATCCGATTTAAATTTTAAAAAATTTAAAATCTTTGATTATTATTTTTTAATTACTGATTTTTATCCACCCTGGATTGTACGCAACAGTTGGACATGCAGAGAAGTGACAGCATGCAACTGCCACATTTGCAGTGTGGAATGATGTGATCACACCTCTGCTCGACCATCCTTCGCCACAACATGTCAGGCTGCATTTTAAAAAGAAGGATTTCGACATAGGACAAGGCCTGGATCATTTTTACCACATGCCCAAACTCAGACCATATTCGAGAACTGCTTCACATATGGTCGGTGTCCTGCACAGGTATCACCTCTGGACAATAAAACCTGTGTACACGGTCACATGTACCAAATGCATGCAACCATTTCCCCCTGCATACATGCAGTGGGAAGCTACAGCTGGCAACATAAAACCCTCAGCAGGACTTAGGATCGATGTTGTGTTTGTTAGTTTTTTAAAAATCCATTTATTAAAAAGTTACAGTACAGTTTTGTCCACTGCCATAATATCACTTAATGATCAATGTTAATTCTCTATATTCACCTTTGGACAACCTTTGGGCCTACAGGTGAGAGAAAAGATGTTGCCACGCCCACTTTTAGTTCTGGCCCCACCCGCCATGAGCTCTGCCCACTGCCAGCATGTGAACCCTGACCAAAAGCCCCCTAGGCTCTTTTGGGGGGGGGTGCCTAATCCTGATGGATGCAATCCTCTTTAGGCACTCAGCCATCTTGAGGAAAGAGCAGTGTGTTGTGCACAGCAGAAATTTATGGGTGCACTCTGCCGTGATTTTTCTGGGAGGGGACCAATTGATACGTCAAAAGCAGGAATCACCAAAAGTGCAGCTGCCGTGCTACAAGTTCACACAATAGACTTTGCTGTACAACTATGGAGAAAACAACCCCAAAATGAATATGAAAAGCAGCCTTTTTATTTTCTACCAAGTGCCAAGCTGGGCACAATAGCTGGTTTTCTGCCCATGCAAAAAGACCAGTTTCAACCATCAAGCCCTTAATAATCTCTGCCTTTCAACCGAGCTTTTAGAATGGAGCAGGGAAACCAGCGTGGGCTAACTCAAGATATTCCCCAGAAAGACTCTCTTGAAAAGGATACATTTAAAGTATTCTGTTTTTTAAAGGATTTTTAGGGCAGGCCACTTTTATCTGCCCGCCCCCCTTCACTTCCTGTTTTGTAAACTCTCTACTGAGAAAGTAATCTCTGTTCCATTCCATTCTCCACTCACTAGCTTTTGTTTTATTACCAAACACGTGCAGGGTGCCCATCTAACCACTTCCCCAGTCTGGGTACTTTCCTATTTACCATTAGGTAAGGGGGAAGCAGATGGAGTGGGGAGAGGGAGGGAGGGAAAGAGAAGAGTGAGAGAGAGAGAGTTGTGGAGAGAAAACAGGAAAGACAAACAGGGAAGTTATCCAGAGATCTAAGAGAGCAAAGCACAAAAGCATTACGGGGAGCGAGTTCAGCAAGGAAAAGCTAACGCCAGGCTTTGAGATCAATCTGGAAACAGGGAGATGAATAAGACCCATGGAGAAGTCCAGTACTTTGTTTTATAAGGGGAGAGGGTGGGCGGCGGGAGGAGACCAAGGATAGGGGAACCTGTGGCCTTCCACATGCGAGAGGACTACAAATCCCATCATCCATAAACACTGATGGCACATGCAGCCCACCAAAGGACCACAGGTTCCCCACCCCAGGGGTAGACCGTCCCTCAGACTGATCTGCAAAATATGGTGCTAGGGGTGGGGAGGGTGGGTCCTGAGACTGGCTGAGCCTATGAACAGATAAGCCTGAAAGACCCCCAAGCAGAAAATCCGTACTGGTTCCCATTCGATTTGGGGGGGGGGGGTATCCGACGACGTCTCGCTCACTTGCCCCACCATCCCAACCTGACCTTGGAAAAGTTGGTTCCTGGCTTGGCATTAATTATATCCCCCTACCTACCTACCTAGTGCCGCCACCTCGGCGCGTTGTTTACAGGAGACGGCCCAAGCGCCTAGTGGGTGGGCGCCTTCTCTCCCGACGCTCGCCTCGGCGCCCCACCACACGGGTCGATCCCCGCGGGCTACGCGTGTGCACACGAGAGCGTGCCAAAGTGCCGTGTCTACTACTCCCGGGAGCGAGAGGGGCTCCGGAGAAGTTTCCCCTGGAGTGGGGGAGCGCGGGGAACGGGGAAAGCAGAGCGAAAGTTTGACGAAACTGGAGCAGGGGACCCGAGAAGTGATGGAGAGGAAGGAGCCGCGCGCGCACACACACCAACCCCCTCGTCCGGCGGGTCCCCCCAATAAGTGAAACAAAACCAGAGAGGAGCTGCGGGGACGACACAAACACTCACCATGATTCTCCACAGCCTCTCCGGGCAGCCTTTGCACGCGCGGGGTCAGCGAGGGACGCTGCTGTTGCTACTGCTGTTGTTTGTGTTGCTCAACTAAATCGGCCTGAGCGTCGGGCGGAGAGCTGGGCTTTGCAAAAAAAGGAGGAGGCGGAGAGCGGCCGCCCGCAGATCCAGCCCAGCCTGCCTCTTTTTCTCTGCGCGTGACTGGACAGAGAGGGAGAAGGAGAGGGAGGGCAGGAGAGAGAGAGAGGAGTCGCCGCCGCCGCCGCCCTCTTTCGCTCCGGCGCGGCTGTGATTGCAAGAAGCGCCACCGCGCGCCTCTCCGAGTGCCGGCCCGGAAGCAGGCCTAGGTGCCCTCGCAGCCTCCGCCTCGAGTAGCTCGTTCGCTCGCCACAGGCCTTGGCAATCACAGCGCCCTCTGCCGCAGACCCGCTGGGTCCAAAGGCCGCGGAGCCGCACGCTCGCTTTGCCCCTCGCCCGGGCGAAAGCGAAGCAGGCAGGGGAGGCAGCTGCAAGGGGAGCAGAGCAGGACGAAGGCACATCTCACCGCGGGTGGGGTAGGGGTTAGAGTGGGTCGGAGGGAGACCCGGGTTCAAAGGCTCACTCTGCCACGAAAGCTCACCCGTGGGCCGGTGGCTGCCTCTCTTATCAGCCTACCCCTCATACAATTGTTTTGTTTTGAGTGTAATTTGGAGAGTAAAGGGAACTATGCTCCCTTGAACTTCTTGGAGGAAAAGTGGGGTCTAAATACAATAAATAAAAGGATAATAAACATGACCTGAGAGCAACAGCGCTTGCCCCCATGTGAGCATGCTCTTCTGATACTGGAGGTTGTGCTTGGCATAACCTTATTCTCCATGATTTCTCCATTTTCTGCCTAGGAAAGCGGGGAGAGGTGATGACCCAAAATGCTAAAGGGCACACTGCATGCACCTGACAAAGTAGCCTCTCTGACCCAGGAAGACATGCTCAAATAAACCTGAGAGAGTTTAAGGTGTTAGCAGATGCTTTGTTGGTTAGGCTGCTACCATCATGAATGTTGTCTTAAGTATCACAGAGACTCCAAAATTACCACTACAGTACAGTACTATCCTTTTGCCCACTTCACCACCATTTCCCACATTAAAAAAGGAAGAGAGAGGAAAAATCCATCATCACTCTAATGAAGTAAATACATTTCTGTTCTTTACTTCCAAACTCCCTGGAGTATGCCACTTATTCCTTGCTGTCAACTTCATCCTCTTGGCCTGTTACTAACTAGCTTCCACCCCATGCAACTCCCCAGAAACTGCCCTACCAATGATTATGACCCATTGCAATCCGCCTTCCACCCACTGCACCCCACAGAAACTGCCCTATTACCAATCACCTCACTTCCAACTCCTTTTTGTTTTATAAGGAGTCTCTGCTCCATGGATACTTGGACTGTCCCCTTCTAGTTCTTCTCCTACCTCCTTAATTGCTCGTTCAGTGATTACTGTCACCACAAGGTGAAACTTTTTGTAGTTTCATCCTTTCCATTAGGAACTCTTAGTATCTGTTCTTGATCCTCTTCTTTCTCTTCTCACTACACCTGGGGGACAACATCAGAGTTTGTGGCTTTCCATACCACCTCGAGCTTTCCACCAAATCTTAGATCTCCATCTGTGTCTGACATTTTGTGTTCAGGTGTTTCATTGACACCTGAAATCCAGCTTGTCTCTGACCAAACTTCTCTTTCCTCCTAAGTTTTTCTCTCCTCAAATATTCTGTTTTCATCAAAGACATCACAAATCACCCTGCTGATCAAGCACAAAGCTTTGGATTCATGTCTGAGATATTTTTTTCTCCCCGTATGCGGTGACGCAAGGAAAAAACTCAATTTCTTGACACCAGATGTATGCACAAATATTCTCTGGAACGGGAGGTTCTATACAATATTTGTTACTCAGGGGTCAGCAAACTTTCAGTAGGGGGCCGGTCCACTGTTCCTCAGACCTTGTGGGGGGCCGGACTATATTTTGGAAAAAAAATTGAATGAATTCCTATGCCCCACAAATAACCCAGAGATGCATTTTAAATAAAAGGACACATTATACTCATGTAAAAACATGCTGATTCTCGGACCATCTGCGGGCCAGTTTTAGAAGGCAATTGGGCCGGATCTGGCCCCTGGCCCTTAATTTGCCTACCCATGTGTTACATGCTTACTCTTTGGTCCTCTATTACAAAGAATACATGCTGCAAAATCTTATGAGAAATGTTTTAATGCAATTGACATTGCAGGAACTATGTTGCCTTTTCCCACTATTCCTATGCAAGAGTGGCTATGGTTTAAGGTCTTCAATCATTCAGTGTAAATCAATAAGTTTTGCATGTGCAAAACTCCTTTTCTGTTGTAGGAAGCTAACTTGAAAGGAGTCCTACAGAGTTAAGCTTGTCTGTCAATAATGCTACAGGTGCCATAGAGGGCTAAGTGTAACCATATCTGCCCATTGTTTAGATGAAACAATTCAGAAGCAAGACATAAAACTAGAATTTCTAGTCCTGTGATGTTTATTTGGTTAAGTGATCAGAAGATCAGCGTAAAAATTCTTCAGGATCTACAAAGCTGCGCCTGATAAACAGGCCAACATATTTCATTTTAAATTATTATTTTTACAATGAGTAATAAAAACTGCTGATGACATGCACTGCCTTCAAAGAGATGTTCCCTGTGTGAGAGAGAGAAATGAATTATTCTAAGCTGATACCTGTTGTAGCACTTGAGTACATCATCTAAAAGTTACCTTTTTAAAAAATACTTATTTGTCTATATTTATGCAGATGGGCAAAACAGTCCTCCTAACTCACATTTAGAGGGAGAGAAAAGGAGATGCCGCTACAGAGCAGCTGCCAAATCCATTGCCCAGCAGTGATGCTGTCACCGAGATGTGAAATGTTATGAGCAGCTATTTCTTTTACTACCAGAGCTGCTATAAAGTTGTGCCATTTCTGTGGACATGCTGGGGGAATTAAGAGGTTCTGAATGTGGTGTAACAACGCCACCCATTTTTACTTGCTCCACCAGCAGGACATCACAAATAGAACATCCACACTGGAGGAACTTTTCAGAGGCCCGCCAGTGGGATAAGTGTAGCTCCACAATCAACTTTCAGCCCCGTCAGCAGAGCAACGCTTAATGCCCTTAAGGCTCCTCAGCTGGTTTTAAGCTGTGGTTAGAATTGCACCCTTAATGGGTCATTTAATTAACTGATTAAAAATCCATGCAAGTAAGTAACTAAGGTTTCTTTAACCAGCTGACAGCCCTAATAATTTCAGCTGAGTTGCAGAAGTACCAAACTGAGGCAGCAGACAACTGCCACAGGGACATACACAGAGGGCGTATTCTTTCTTGCAAACTTACATGGCCTGTATTAGCTTATCTTTCAAGGTTTCCTCCAGGGAATTCTGGGAGTAATAGTTTGGTGTGAGATTGCTGAGAGTTCTCAGTTAGACATCTCCATGCCTTCTCAGAGAGCAACAATTCTCAGAGTTGCCTATAGAGAAAGAATTATTATCAAACTAGTTTTAAGTCTGAATAGGCCTGGGGTCCATGTAAAACATTCCAGCCATGACTTCACTGACAACCATGGCGTTGGCCTTCAAACCTGCATGCAGTCAATATAAATAATACCAGTAGTACATACAGTGGTACCTCTGGTTACGTACTTAATTCGTTCTGGAGGTCCGTTCTTAACCTGAAACTGTTCTTAACCTGAAGCATCACTTTAGCTAATGGGGCCTCAGCCTGCTGCCGCCGCGCGATTTCTGCTCTCATCCTGAAGCAAAGTTCTTAACCCGAGGTAATATTTCTGGGTTAGCGGAGTCTGTAACCTGAAGCGTATGTAACCCAAGGTACCACTGTAATGTATCTCAGAGTCTTCTCAGTCGCGTAAGTAACACTATACCATGCCCTAGGAAGTGATCCAGTGCTGTTTACAAAGACATTACTGATGTCAGCATGGAAGCCTGAAAATGCAAGCGTGTCAAAAGATCTTATCAAGCAGCAGCTTGATGAGATACATGATCTCCAACTTCTTCTCATCCACAAGGTGAGTGCCTGTCATAAACAAGTTACATGAACCCAGTCTCTTGAGCGGTGAGACCTTTCAGGGACTTCAAGCTCACATCGGGTCTATTTCCCTTGGAGCGAAGGTCACTGGAGACCAATGGCATTTCTGTGTGATATGGCTTTATTGGCACATATGTACAGGCTGAGGCTAGCACTGGGTTCATCACAGAGTGCAAGACAAGTATGTGTGAGATTGTTAACGGAAAGGGAATAAAAATAAAATAGAAAAATATCTCAATCCTCCTGTCTTGATCGTGATGAATCCACGTCTCCTCCCACTGCTGAAACAAATTCGGATTTAAAACAAAAAACAAAACTCAAGTGAATTTTCTTAAATGGAATTTGCCTCTGGAGGAAAGAAAACCAGGAGTTGACTATATGTTAATGGGGGGGGGGGGGAGGCGAAAAGAAAACAGAGCAGATGAAAGGGGAGAAGGGGTAGGAGGGACAATCGTTGGCTGTTGTCAAGAAAAAGTGTTACCTAGCAACTTGGACACAGTCAGGGACAAAGAAGGCAGACTTTTGTTATGTACAGAAGTGAGATTATTTTTGCAGCCTTTGGCCAGACAGTAAGTCAAAAGGACACCCCATTCCCCACATGGATGTGGCAACAGCTTAAATGGTGAGTCGCTCCTTTATAAATATTGAATAAGAAGCACATCTGGGGTTTGTTGTTGTCTTTGTCCAAATGCCATAGCTGCAGGCCAAATTAGCTTATGCAGATCCTTTAAAAAACAATTGCTTTCTGAGAACTCAGCAAGGGGGGGGCGGGCAGAGAAGAAAGAGAGTGAAAGCAAGAAATATACTACCTCCTATATCAAATTTCTATAAGTATCCTGCAACAGCTTTAAAAACAGTTGAGAAACAAGAGCACTTTCTTTCTGCTTCTTACTAGGCATTTAAAGTAATTGCATACATGATTGTTGACGGCTATTGACTATGGACCACCTTGATTTCCAAGCAAATATACTTGATTTCCAAGTATATTTTTTCTTGTTCTGTTTGACTGACTGCTATAATTTCTTTTCACGTCTTGTCCCATATCCATCTCTGATACGACATTTTATGTATTTGTTGCATATGTCTATTGGATGGTGACCCAGTTAGGGGCCCCTCCAGACAGGTGTTTTATCACAGGTGTATTCTGCAACGCTTTCTTGACACAACAATAATGCATTAGTTGTGAACTTTTTCTGCTCTGCTCTTCTCTTCTCTGTTCTGGGATGCTGCCCCAATGCTACCACACTATTGCTGTCTGGAGGGGCTACAGTGCAACAAAAGTAGACAAAAACAAATGGGAACATGTATGTTTGTGGTTGAGGGATTTCAGCAGGAATTTACGGGCTATGCCCTGACGGGAACTGAAGCAGTTTGAGCACCCCAAAAGTTTTGCAGCTTCAAACACAGTATTCAAAGCGGTATCATGTCTGACTGCCCCAAAAACACCATGAGCAGAAATCATCATGAATGTGGAATAAAAAGGAAGTGCCCACAGTTTCAACAGCACCCTCTTTTTTTTGTAAAAAAAAAATTGAGAAAATTTTCAACATAAAATACATGAAAAACCTATCTAATCTAAAAAAAGAAAAAGAAAGAGAAGCGAAAAGAGAGAATAAAAAGCAAGAAATAGGAAGGCGAGGGAGAAAGAAGAAAGAGAAAAGAAATTAAAAGTAGTTGCATCATAGCCTTTATCCATATACAGAAAAGTAGACCTTCCTAGCTCTCACCTGAGAACTTCTGTTTCTTACTCCAGCCTCCCACCCCTGGAGATCCTTTCTCCTCTGTCTCCCACACCAGCCAGTCATGTGACCCTTAACAAAGAAAAGGAAGTACAACCTTTCCATTATGGGTGAAATTGACTAGATCAGAAACTGCTTAGGATTTGGTTGAGTCAGTTTCTCCATTCTTTTCACTTCCATGGGACATGAGGAAGCAACTCCAAATATGAGAACCCTAACCCATTCCCACAAATTACATTTATACATTGACCAGCCTACTGAAGCTGGATCAAGACCAGTGCCTCCACAGGAGATGGTGGCCAATAAACATTTGTCAACACAGTCTGAATCTTCTCCCAGACTGTGACTGAAGTAGCTTCACTGTGTCCATTCAGTCAACTCCCCTTCCTCCTTGCAAATTCTTCCTCAAAATCCATTCCCTTTTACAAGGACTTTCTTGGTCCACCACAGGCTCACCTGTGCTTTCTACCACTACATAAGCATCCCTGGAAGGTACGGGCCCATCTGCACAACATAAACCCCTCTCCACGGTTGCCTTTTCTGTCAGAGGCGCAAGCAGAGAGTGATGAGAAATAGGACATTGTGTCAGTCCCTGGCATGGCCTTGAGACATTACACTGCGTTGCACTAAAACTTTTGCATTGCCACAGAAGGAGACCTGCCTGTTCTCAGCCCTAGGTGTGCTACATCTGTACAAGCTCATCAGAAGAACTGCTGGATCGGTTCCACATTGTGTTTCCCACAGTGGCCAGCTAGATCTTCTGGAAGGTCCACGAACAGAGTGTGAAGGCAAACCACTATGACTCACTCCCAGTAGCTGGTACACGCTACCACACTGCTTTTGAATCAGGATGTTGAATGTAGTCATCATGGCTATGAGCCATCGACAGACTTCTCTGTGAATTTCTCGAATTGCTTTTTAAGGCCACCTGAGCTCGTCGTCATCAGAACCTGGCAGTAGCAAATACTATTAATTGTGTCTTGTACGGAGAAATCCTGTCTTTTGTCTCTGCTACCTCTCCTCAACCAATTTCTATGACTGACTCCCAGGTTCTAGTAGTATGAGAAAAGAGGATATCTGTTTCTCCACTTTTTCCATCTATACATCATTATATAAACCTCTATAACGGCCCCACTTAGTCATATATATATATTTCCTAGCCAAAAGGACTCTGATGTTTTCACCTTGATCATTTAGGTTTGTCTTCTCTGCCTCTTTTCCTATTCTATTACATCCTCTTTGAGATGGGCAACCAGAGCTGTACACAGCATTTAGAATGAAAGAAATGTGAAGGCATCTGCCCCATCCTTGCAAAGAATAAAAAACAAAAGCAACTATCTTTGTTGCTGAGACAGTTCACTGTCATGATAGGATGGTGAAATTTGTTTTTGAACTGAAGGGTGGAGGGAAGTATTTACTTTCAGCAACAATGGCACAATTTAACCAAAGCATCATTGATATCTACAGAAGAATAGTAGAGCATGTGCTTAAGTCAGAGGTTTTCAACCTTTTTGAGTCCACAGCTCCCTTGACCAACTACATTCTTTCTGTGGCACTGTGATGGCCTGGGACTCGGGCTCAGAACCAGAGGAGTCTCAGTCCGCACTGGATCCTTTGCCTCAGGCGGCATCTGAACCAAATCTGGGGCCTGATTCTGAAGAGCCCCAGTCTGCACAGGTTCCCCTGCAACAAGCACCAGCTGGGCCAAGTCTGGGGCCTGAGCCTGCCCTGGCTCCAGATGCGGGGATTACCTTGTTGCCTTCAGCTGGGCAACCACTTACAGCTGCTCCGCTTCCAGTTGGGTCAGCAGAAGCTGAGGCGGCCTCTGGGTCTAGTAACCCACCAATATTTCTGGAGCTGCAGAGACTAAGGTCTGAGAGAAGGAGAGACCTGAGTGCTTGCCTTTGGGCGAGACAGGGAGTTGAGTAACCAGGGGATCAGCACCGGCCGTTACCCCGACAAAGATAAAAGGCCGCCGGACCCCACCCCAGATTGCAGGACCAACATTGCTGTTTGCCAGAACCTGCCTGAGACCCTGTGCCTGACCTAGCCTTGTTTCCTGGTGTCCTGCCTTGGCCCTGTTGGACTGACTCCTCGCGGAATCCTTGGATTCAGGACTGGACCTGGACCACGTTGCTCGGTTTAACCCCCAGGCCCAGCACAGGCACCCCTGTGGGGTCAGGGGCCCAGTTATGTCACCCCTTGCCTGCAGAGCTGGCAGCCTCTTACCCTTTTCCAAACAACCTCCCTTGTGGAGTGTTTCCTCAGCCTCCTTTCCTTGAGAGTCCTTCAGGCAGCTGCTGCTGCCCCTGGTCTCTGCGCTGTGTCCCCACCCCACCCCTGCCAAAGAGAGATGCCTCCTCACACTGCCCCACAGGGGCCTGGGACTTGTCTGTCCATTTCCTACAGCAAAGGCTGGCAGGCTGTCTGTCTGGACTTCCTTGCCCACTTCCTTGCTTGCTTAATCCGAGGCCGTCTCAGCTCCTGGCAACTGCACCCCCTAGCCAGCCACAGAGGCACCATTCACCTGGGGAGCTTATACCCAGGGCTGTGGCAACAAACAGGCACACAAGCCTTTGGGAGGCAGAGATGCGAGAAGGCAGAGGAGGGAGGGAAGGAAAGAAGGACCGAGGCCAATGTTGCCTGTGGCACCCCTGGCCACCATTCAAGGCACCCCAGGGTGACATGGCACACTGGTTGACAACCACTGGCTTAAGAATATTCCATTGAAATTGGGGTTTCAAAGCTCTTCAGGTGGATGATTACATCTGTTTGTAAACCAAAAAGTGTGAGGGTTCAAGCCCACCTGGAAGCTGACTGAGGAATCCTTTCACCCAAAGTCAGAAATAGGAAGAGCAGCTGCAGGGAGTCACTTTAAGAGGGGACAAACTTCAGAGAGATAACACTCTTTTTCCATTTGGCAGGGAAACGGTGCTGGGTTACACTTGATATGGGAGAGCCAGGTCCCCAAACTGAACAATGGGTTCAACAATAAATTCCAGGCCTGGTGCTGCTCAAATCAAGACCCTAATTGGCAAACACATTTCCATGAGCCTAAATGGTACATGCAATATCTTTCCTTGAGTGAAAAATGTATACCAGAGGTGGGGAAACTACAGTCGCTCAGATGTTGATGGACCCCAACTCCCATCAGTAACATGTAGGGATAATGGGAGTTGTAGTTCAGCCATATCTAAAGGGCCACAGGTTCCCCACTCTTGCTATGTATCATCGTTCATGTAGGATAGGAATATCCCTGCCCAGGAATGGTAGCAGTGTTTGAATAAACAGGACCTAGGAGGGGCTAGTTAATATTGCAATGCAAGTTGCATGATCACCATTTCACAAATTCTGGTTACTTTCAATGAAGAAAGATTCCAGCATTCACCTCCAGTAATCGCTGTTGGCTCTGTTCACCTCCGTTGGGCAAAGAAAACTTTGAAACCATAACATCTTAATGTAATTAATTAGCTCCTTCCATATAGCACATGCTGTACACAGGTCTACGTGGAAACATCATCAAAGTCAACTTAGGCAGCACTGTGGGGCTTCAAGATAGCATCATTAAACTGAGCTATGTTTCTGAGTTTCTGTTTTCATTTTGATAAGATGCTTCAATGCTTCTTCACAATTGCATCTCTTTTATTGATGCTGACGGTGCAACGTGTGGGTGTTGAACAGCACACAATCCTTTGAGAGAAAGAGCTTGCTGGGTCTTCAGAATATGATCTCAGTGGCACTGCCAAGACTCCAGGTCACCTTTCAAAACTGTCAGAAGGGTCTTTAAATGGCCAGTTGTTTTGTTCTTCAGCAAACCTGTTGCAGACTCTGTTTCTCAAGTTCTCGTTCATCACATGACTCAGGCTCCCTGTCATAGAGTCTCTGGCATTAAAACCTTTCCTGCACACCTATGCGAGATTGTTCACATCATCCTTGCTTGCGGCAGTCTGTTTAAGACTGGCTTTTAAGGTTAGTACAACATTCTGAATTATTGACTTCTTTATGGAGAGAAAAATACAAGAACTCGCCAGCGTTCATCTAGACATTGGATTCGATCAAGTTGGTTGGATTCCCTGGAGTGTAAAAGATAACGTGTAATAGTTAGGCCAGATCAGAGCAAAATCAATGTATTTTTAAAGGCATTCACTACAGTGGGAGGGAATAGAAATGTTTTAAACTGTATTGGCTTCCAGACAATGTGTTTTTATTCAGAATTTATTCAGATTTGCTTGTTTATACAGCATCATGTCAAGCAATTGTTATCCCATGCTTTTTCATTGGTTTTACATTGCCTTCCTTGCTGTAGAAAGTCAGGTTATTTTTGAACCAGGCTTGATGCATAAGAGCACCAGATCCAAAACCATTTTAACTGCACAAGCTGAATTTGCTGCAATTCTACTTGCAAACTCGCCACAGTCTAGAAGCGCCCTGTCTCACTAGAAACGGGGGTATTTGCAATTATTTAAAGTTGTTTGTCAAACTATTTTTGCACACCTTTGTGGATTTGGAACAAGGAGCCTGGGTACTACGTAAGCAGCCAAGGGAACCAAATTTCACTGTTTTCCTAGGAGAGACATCCTTTAGGCATCCGTTGCTCTGCAAGTTGTATAATTGTTTTTTAAAACTTTGCCTCTTCTCTTTTTACTCAGGACCATCTAAGAAAGAGGAAATGGGGGATCTGAAGAGTCCATCTGCCAGCCCCTTCACAGGCAAAGACATCACTGTTCTGGCAGGGAAGCTTAAACACATGGCCCTGAATACCCCACTCCGTTTCAGCGCTCAGGCCTTGAGACCCCATTCCAAGAACAGCGCTCGGTTTGGCTGCCTCAGCCATCACTCTTTCTTCTCACGGCACAATCCCCACCCTCACAGAGTCACTCATATTCAAGGTAAACAGGCAGCAGTGCCATCCTGTATGAGTCTGTTCAGAAGTAAAGTTCAGGCATGCTTTTGTTAGGTAATGAAAATCCGAAAGCACTTAAATAAATAAATAAAAATGCGCAAATGTTGCAGCACAAAATTGCTGCTTATAGCTGTAAATTACAGTGGCACATTTATGTGCTTTGCATGCAATAGAATGCAAAATGTACAATGTGTGGCAATTCAATTAGCTCTTTAAGGCATGCAACAACAACAAAAATTCCTCTGGTAATTAATACCCTAATGTAGGCTCACCACGCCACAGAAAGCACATGACCTCCCCCAAATAACACTGGGAATTGTAGTTTGCTAAGGGTGATGGGAACTACAGTTTCCATGATTCTTTGAGGGTGCTTTCAATGTATGGTGTGTACATAGCTGGAGTCTCACCTTTCAGACAGTTTGAAGGCAGAATTGGAGCCTTCAAAATCCGAAATGGATTCCAGAAGGGAGTTCTAAAGATTCAGCAGGCACACAGGTGAAGAATCTGAGTCTAGGAAATCCTTTCTGAGGCAGAACCAGGAAGCTCCTCCAGTCTCTGGTTCAAGCCAGTTTTCTTCTATAATGTGGTTCTTTCCTGTGCAACTTACCCATGGATGCCTTCCTCTGTTGCAGGTTTGAATGGTGCTCCTGTTTGCACAGTTAATGATGAGTGGTACGAGCAGACCATTCTGCCACCTCACCCAATGATAAAAAGTCAGATTCGTGCTTCTATTTTGGGGGCGCCTGGGGCTCAGATACCCATCGGAGACCCACAACCTGTTCCAGTCCCCTGGCTATCAACAGGTTAGTATGCAAGAGGAATATTTCCAACGCAAGCGCCACACCCACACATGCACAACTTTCCAGGGGTGTACACTGGCAATTTGCAAAGCAAGAGTATTTTTTGGGGGGGGGACACCTCCCATTCACTTCAAAATGAGCTTTCCCCCCACTATGCAAATAGCCCACAGGGGCCTTGATCTGGATTGGGGCTAATAGTTAAACCTTCTACACACACACACACACACACACACACACGCTATTCGACAAACATGCTAGGGTCTCAGTCTGGATCATGTTCCTCATGCTCAAAATTTGTGGCTTCTGGGATAGCTGCGCAGCCTGCATTCGCTCCATAACACACACACACATTTCCCCTTACTTTTTAGGAGGGAAAAAGTGAGTCTTATAGAGCAAAAAATATGGTATACATATAAAGCTAAAGGTAAATGACCCCTGGACAGTTAAGTCCAGTCAAAGGCGACTATGGGGTTGCGGTGCTCATCTTGCTTTCAAGCCAAGGGAGCCAGCATTTGTCCACAGACAGCTTGCCGGGTCTCGTGGCCATCATGACTAAACCGCTTCTGGCGCAACGGAACACCATGATGGAAACCAGAGCGCACAGAAATGCCATTTACCTCCCCACCACAGCAGTACCTATTTATCTACTTGCAACGGCATGCTTCCAAAATGCTAGGTAGGCAGGAGCTGGGACAGAGCAACAGGAGCTCATCCCATTGTGTGGATTTGAACCGCCAACCTTCTGATCGGCAAGCCCAAGAGGCTCAGTGGTTTAGACCACAGCACGACCGACATCCAAATATCTGTGCATAAGGGCACAGATCTGGAGCTGGTGTATTTTGTAGCTTGGTGCTTAGATCAGATACTGATAAGACTCTCCGGGTGAAGACTTTTTTCCTGCCTGTTTGGACAATTACAAGGAAGGTTGTCTCCAAAGGAGAGCTTTTCGCACAGTCCTGATAGTCGTATGAAACAGGTTTTGGTGTGTGTATGATTTGTTGCCCCATCTTACGATACCACAGAGAGCACTACTGTCAAAAAGCTCAGCTTAGCTTCCTTCCGAGATCCACTTCACCACCTGCAATCTATCCTAATCAACAAGGGTTGTCAATGCTATTATATCACAGACTGTGCCATTAAATATCATCATGATGAATATGCCTCCTGAGGATACGGTGATTAATAGCACCCGCATTAAAGCAGAAACAGTGTGTGTGTGCGCCTGTTTCTTGAGCTGCCTCACGTGATCTTAGCAGGCTGTAATGTGGTTCTCAGCTGTTTCTGAATCTGCATCAAATTATTGCCAGGGGCTTAACTTGGGTTCACATCCATACCAATATATACAAAGCATTCTTATACCACTTTCAACAGCCATGGCTTCCCCCCATGGGAAAAGCCGTTCGTTAAGGGTGCTGGGAATTGTTGGCCCGTGAGGTCAGCACCCTTAACAAACAACAACAACAACAATAATAATTTATTATTTATACCCCGCCCATCTGGCTGGGCTTCCCCAGCCACTCTGGGCAGCTTCCAAAAAAAAATATTAAAATACTGTACTACGTCAAACATTAAAAGCCTCCCTAAACAGGGCCGCCTTCAGATGTCTTCTAAAAGTCTGGTAGTTGTTGTTCTCTTTGACATCTGGTGGGAGGGCATTCCACAGGGAGGGCGCCACTACCAAGAAGGCCCTCTGCCTGGTTCCCTGTAACTTGGCTTCTCGCAGTGAGGGAACCGCCAGAAGGCCCTCGGTGCTGGACCTCAGTGTCCGGGTAGAATGATGGGGGTGGAGACGCTCCTTCAGATATACTGGACCGAGGCCAGACAATAAACAGACAAGGTTTATTTGGGGAAATCCATGACAGTTACGGTGGTAAAAGAGTGCTTCGTATGTATGGCATGAATGTGGCCTCATTTCCAAGCTGTTTCCGAATGTTCATCAAGTTGCTGCTGAATCTTCATTTGAAACAATGATCTTCCGTCATAACCCAGAGGCCAGGATGCCTCTGTCAAAACTAGCATATAAGAAATAATAGAACGAGCATGCTAGTTTTGAATGCACAAGGGGTTTTTGTGTAGTGGAACGTTCAGTCTGCCTTCTGAAGTGGTACAGTCCAACTGCCTGCTATCAATATATCACACAAGTCATGTGTTTTGCCTATAAGACTGTTCCACACATTACACACAGAGGCAAGCTCAGGGAGGGAATCCGCAGCCGATCCTGGCTCCCGCATGACCGCATCCCAGCCACTTTTGTTTTTATTTCGAATTTGCCATCTTCCTCATTCCTCCCCTCTCTCAAGCAGGTTCTTTGTCCAATGCCTGGCGAGAAGAATTGAGGGAACTTGCTGCAAGAGTCAGAGCCGCCTCGTCCACTGAGAAAAAGGAGGCAGTGAGTAGGAAAAAGGGGGTGGCATTGTGATCCCATCCCGTGGGGCTGATTTGCTAAGGAAGGGGGTGAGCCCAACACTGGGAATGAAAGTAACCAAGTACAGTGGATGGGAGCAAAAACAGTCCAGTACAATTATTTGTTCAGATAATGAGGAAAAATAGCACTTCTGTTTTCCATTTTGTAACCCTGCTCAGACTTGGGCTGTCTTCTTTAGTGATTCTTTCAGAAGATGACAACTCCTCATTTTGTTGATATCAGAATAAATTATTTCTCATTCAAAGAATACCCAAAGACGAGTTAGTGGAATGCTTAATGTACAGGTAGGGGATGATAAACCCAAGGGTACAGTGGATTGGTGTGTCTGACTGTTAACTAGAAGGTTGCCGGTTTGTGCCCACCCAGGGATGGCAGTGGGCAGGATTCCTGCAGTGCAGGAGATTGGATGAGAAGGTCCTTGAGGTCCCTTCCAACTTTACAATTCTGTGATTTTATGATATAGTGACATGATGGACTTCTGTTGAAATGAATAAGCATGCATAACACTCCCCTGCAGAGGGCAATGAACCTGCAACTTCTAAATGTCATTGGACTCCCAGCTCCCATCATCTCTGTTGGCTAGAACTGATGGGAGCTGGAGCCATCATCTGGAGGTGGACAGGTTTCCAAACTCAGCTCCACCATGGGCTGGGCTGAGACTGAAACTCCAAGAAGATAAGAAGAGCCTGCTGGATCAGGCCAATGGCCCTTCTAGTCCAGCATCCCCATAGTGACCAACCAGGTGTCCATGGAAAACCCACGAGATCTAAGCAACCTCCAGATTTAGGGATGTCAACACTCCAATCCAGCTTACTTCTCTTAACTCTGAGGCTAAGGTCCAATACCAGAGGGCAGGGCACTGTGGAAAGACTGGGGTGGTTCCTACGCAAAGAATGGCATGCAGTTGCTAGCCTTCCCATTGTTGAAACTTTGGCTCCAACTGGAGCAGCTGCCTGGGCCAATTCTCAATTAAATATTTGTGGCCGGTTACACAAGGCCAACCAAGTACACAACTACACAACATCTCTAGTTTTGTAAGGGTTGGTGCTGAAACTCTACCAGAGGTCAGAATTATGGAGCAGCAGAAGACTAGCACAACCGAAATTTGAGCTTTTCCTCAAATACAGATAATACTGGGAGCAGCTTGTTCCAACCTAACCTGGATGGCAGCTCAAAATGAAGTGCTGCACTTTCTGGGAGGAGCTTTATTCACCCAGCTCAAATTCACTGAGTGCTACAAACCACTCATATTTAGAAACACAAGATTCAAGGCTCTGTCTTTCCATATCAATCGTTTAAAGCCACAGCTCAGTGATTCATACACACACACACACACGTAGATATAGATATAGATATAGATATAGATATAGATATAGATATAGATATAGATATAGATATAGATATAGATATAGATATATACACAAAAGTTGTGTGCCTCCCCATCTCTCTGCCAAGCAGTAGCAAAAGTCCATAAGGTTCCAGGCACTCGCCCAGGGTTTGGGCTCCTTTGGAGAACCGAAAGCAGTGGAGACCATTGTAGCTTTAAGAAATATGATTCCCCCCCCCCCACCTATTTAGTCTGCATGGATGGAGTCCAGATTTTATAGCATGGTCATCTCAAGAGGGTCAGTGCAGCACTCAGTCCAAGGCATCGCTCCTAATTATACCTTCCTAAAAACTAATCCTCCTCTATTCAGTTTCAGTTGCTTTGAAGTACTCATGGTTAGGTTTCACCTAACAAAGGAGTTCCCCTGCCTTCATCAACACATCTTGATTGACTGGGATTAAAGATTGGTAAACACTTAGAACATTTACCTCTTTCCATGCTAATTCCTGATGCTCAGAAGTAGGTACACACATTCCAATACACATGCATCTTGATTATATTCTCGACATTGGACACAGTCTTTACAAATAACCTCTGATTAAACCTCTTGCATAACCCCTTTCTAATGCACATTGAGACAGTCTTGCAACATATCCCAGTTATAACATACAAGTTCTAATTACATTCTTTTCATTAAACCTAAACATTGAGCACCACAGATCTATCTAGATCCATCCATCCATCCAACTATACACACACTCTCTCTCACGTACACATCAATCAACCAACCAACCAACCAACCAATCACTCAATCAATCATTCTAGTTACAGATAGGTAGCCGTGTTGGTCTGCCATAGTCAAAATAAAAAAATTCCTTCCAGTAGCACCTTAAAGACGAACTAAGTTAGTTCTTGGTATGAGCTTTCATGTGCATGCACGTGTACATGCATGTGTATCTGAAGAAGTGTGCATGCACACGAAAGCTCATACCAAGAACTAACTTAGTTGGTCTTTAAGGTGCTACTGGAAGGATTTTTTTTATTTCAATCAATCATGTTTAACTAAAAGTCATTACAAACCTTTCACACACATATACACTGTTGGCCACCAGTAGATGGCTCACAAGCCTCAGCTATAAATAAGGATGGGTTATTTTGATTTCAACATCTAGTACTTTCCTCATGTCATATTTTGGAGTCTTACGTAAATTTTCTTGATACTGAAAGGACACACCTTTAAATCACTATTACAACATTTAACAGTTGTGGCTTCCCCCAAAGAATCCTGGGGGACCCCTATTCCCCTCTCAGACTGATTTAACAGTCCATCTCTCTTCCCAGGGGACTCTGGGAACTATAGTTCTGTAAGTGGAATAGAAGTCTCTTAAGGACTCTCAGCACCCTTAACAATCTACAGTTCCCAGGATTCTTTGGGGGAAGCAGTGACTGTTAAAGTGGTATGAGGGCCCTTTAAACGTGGCCAAAATGCATTCGCAATGGTTTCTTAAGAAATGTGTTTCCTTTACTGGAGCAAAAATAGGCTCCTGATATTATGTCCACATTAAAGGTTCCTTATCAGATCCATAATCAGAGAATTAATTTGCTGTAATATATGCTAATAGTGAATATGGGGCAGACTGCAAACTCAATTCAGCAAGATCAGAGCATGCTCAGTAGACATGGAGTGCTGATTGACAGATGAGAGCAGGTGGGAAAGGAAAACATGGGCAGGAGGGGAATGGAATGGAATGGCGTATCCTGAAAGACGGTATGGCTGGCTTACTACAACTCTGAACAAGAGCACCATACATTGCAAGATTTTGTGTCTGACTTGTTCTTCCATGTCCAGTTCCTCTACTGTAGCTTGTTGTTGTATTTTAAGGCAGAAAAGTCTCGGAGGGAGACGCAATACTCAGAAGAAACAGGACGTCTCATCCCACCTCCTTCTCGAGCTACAGCTTGCCATTCGTCCCGCCGTTTGCACAGGAACAATGCCAAGAATAAAGGCAAGGATGCGACCCTGCTCTTCCGGGACCAAGAACTTATAGTAAGCCATGCATGAAAAAAAAAGGGGCAAACAGACCCTTCTTCTTTTTTAACCTATACCACAAACCAATTACAACTATTTTCCTGTAAATTTATTGATGGAGTAATAAGAAAAGTTTCTGCTCAGTGCTGATTATAAATTAGATTTGATTTTGATGGAATAATAAGAACAGTTTCTGCTCAGAATGGATTAGAAATTAAACCTGATAAAGCAAATAATTATCGCACAGACACACAAATGTTATGTTTCATTTGCTTTGGGGGGAAAGTTAGGAAAGCAGCAAATGCTTATCTTTTTTAAGAAAACAAAAACAAAATTTATATACCATTTGGTTGTAAGAAATCTAAGTGGATTACAAAACTATAAAGTAAAACATTAATTTAAAAAAAACCAGTTAAAAACAGGTGTTTAAAAACATTCAAAAGATGATTAAAATGAACAGTAACCAAAAAAGGGATAAGCACATGTAGTTTGCCTAAACAACAATCTTTCAAACAAGTTCTGAAAAGAGTACAGCGAAGGAACCTGCCTGGTGTCAATAGGTGAGGGGGTCCAAAGTGTAGATGCTGCTGAACTAAAGGACTGATTTCTTACAATTGTGGAATGAGTATTATATGGCATCAGTAACAGCGCCAGTTTCACAAATTCAAGCCCCTGCATGTGCTTATATGGATTATGGTGATACTTCAGGTAAACTGGTCCCAAGCTGTTAAGGGCCAATAATAACACACTGGACTTGGCCCAGCCCAGCAGCAAATGGGCAACCAGTGCAGAACTCTTTGCACTTTGAAAAGAATAAAACCTGGTTCTAAATAGCCACTTTCTGAGAGCCCTACATAGAGCGAGTGCCCAAACAGATCGGAGATTCATATGACACAACTTTTGCTAGGCTGTGTAACTCAGGCCTGCTGTGTGCTAACCTGCCTGTTTAAGATCTTATTCTCAACCCCCAGAGAGTTAATGTCTCTCCTCTTGAATACACAAATAGATTTCGTCTGGTAGAACTGGGGCAAAATGGCCTTAGTCAACTTTTCCATAGCCCATCTCCCAACTTCCAAAAGATGTTGAGGCATCTCCCTGATGGACCTGACTGACTAGTTATTGGCAGGCCACAAGCACCTGTCCACCAAGGCCCTCCTGGATCAGAAACTCTTTCAAAGATTACTGTTGCCAGTCCCTCAGCATTACTGCTACCTTATACCTTATATTGGTGTTGGGTTAAGGGATATTTCCCCTTAACATGCCTAGATCCACTTGGCTCATGCTGCATGTGTGCAGGGTTTGACAGAGAAAAGCAAGCTATACCTTGGGCTCTGGGCTAGCTCTGTCCCCTCATAAGTGTTTGTTTTGGACTCTCGGAAAGCACACCTGTCTAAGGATTGAGGGGTCCTAAGGAAAGTGTGGTGGCAACGGGGAAGATCTCACACTTGTCGTGGCATTAGGTTACTCTCCAACACCAAGTAAAAGATCCCAGGACCTTTCCTGGAATTCCTAAGCATTCCAGCGTTGCCATATTTTGAAGAGCAAAAAAGAGGAGACTATGACGGCCATTCAAAGCAAATAAATGCAATGTGACTCAAATTATACCCCTGAAAAACAGGGACGCGGGTGGCACTGTGGGTTAAACCACAGAGCCTAGGACTTGCCAATTAGAAGGTCGGCGGTTCGAATCCCTGCGACGGGGTGAGCTCACGTTGCTCGCTCCCTGCTCCTGCCAACCTAGCAGTTCGAAAGCACGTCAAAGTGCAAGTAGATAAATAGGTACCGCACCGGCAGGAAGGTAAACACTGTTTCCGTGCACTGCTCTGGTTCGCCAGATGCAGCTTAGTCATGCTGGCCACATGACCCAGAAGCTGTACGCCGGCTCCCTTGGCCAATAAAGCGAGGTGAGTGCCGCAACCCCAGAGTCGGTCACGACTGGACCTAATGGTCAGGGGTCCCTTTACCTTATACCCCTGAAAAAGAGGGTGTGTCTTGGAAAAAGAGGACACATGGCAACCCTAATTACCCTAAGATAGGTCTCCATACCTTGCTGCTTGCAAGCTACTAGGTATAAATGGAAGCCCACCAAGGGTTTGACCAGCGTCCTCATTCTGACCCCTGCCTGGGACTGCGGGGAGAGGCGTGGGGAGATTGCACCATAGGAACAACGAATGGTAAGGTAGGGCAAAGTTCTCACCAGCATAAAAATTACCGAGATAAGCCTGTGTGTATACCCTCTTGACCCTGTTGTATCAATGTCACTCCGCCCCCGGTTGTGCTGACACTTTCCCACTGTACTCTTCTGCCAACAGATTTTAGAGCTGCTCTGTCAGATCCTGCAGACAGACTCCTTGACTGCGATCCAGCAATGGCTGCTCATGGCTGCGCAGAGGGGTAAGGTGCATGCAGAGCCTGCAAGGAGCAAAAGCCTTTGGAAATGGGCATTATCTCTACTTTGTTATCAACTATCTCCCCCTATTAACACCCGTTGCAGCTCAGTGGGTTGTTGTCTAATGCATCGAAACACTCAGGGCATGCAGCACGTTTGCAATGCCACCTTGAAGCATAGGCCTTTCCACACATTACAACACAGCAGCACCTGGGGGATTGCAGCAGAATGTGCAGCCGACAAGTCAGTCCTGATTTTCTGGTCATTGTTTCCGGCTATGTCTCATTTGCAGATTATATAGCCCAGCCAATGTGGTCCATGCGTTGGTACCCTGGATTACTGCAATGCACTCTGTGTGGTGCCACCCTTAGAACTGGCCTGGGAGCTGCAGCTAGTGCAGAATCTAGCAGCTCAGCTGTTGACTGGGCTGGGCCCAGTGGCGGAGCAAGCCGATTGGGCGCTGGGGCAGCCTGGGGATGGGGCCAGCCACCCGCAGGGGTGGGGCCAGCTGGGGCAGGATGCTCCACAGGGCCTCCGAGGAGTCTGCCTGCCTCCTCCCACTCAGCCGCCCTACAGCTGGGGAGGAGGCAGTGGGTGGACTGTTTGGGGCAATATGGAGCCTGCGGGCGCTCAAGCCACCGCATCACTCCCAGGAGAGATGCGTGGCTCAGGCATGCTGCAGGCCCCGCGGTGAGTGCCGCCTGGCAGTTTGTCACACACACACACCCTCAGTGGCAACACCCGGGGCAGGGCAGCCTGCCCTCACCGCCCTCCCCTTCCTCCAGCCCTGGCTGGGTCATCGAGACCGCACACATCATCTCTGCTGAAATATCTGCCCTGGCTGCCAATATGCCACCAGTCCAAACACTTTACCTGCTGGACCACCTCACTCCATATAGCCTTGCCAGACCATTAGATCATTAGGAACGACACTTTTGCCAGTGGTGCATGGTGGAACTACCAGGAATAGGGCCTTAATAGTGGCAGTGCCAAAAGCATGGAACTCCCAACTGATATTAAGCAGACACCCTCACTATTAAGCATTGGGCACTTAAAGCTTTTTTATTCATTCAGTATTGTGACTCAGCTGTGTGCAATCTGCATATTATGAACAGTTTTCTTTGTTTTATTAAGTTTATGTTGTTTTATTAGTGTCTTAGGCACATCACCCTTTTTGTGACTTAGCAGTATATGAACCTGCATGATGAATAAACATAATAAATTAGATTCCTAGATATGCACCTAAATTAGCAACATAGGAATAATTCCTAAGTGTGGTTCAGGCATGTTAACACCTGCACAACGCCTTCCTCTAAGGAAGTCCCCAAGTGACTTTACAGCCAAAGTGAAAATGCAATAATAAAATCACATAAACGTTATTAAGCACAGTCCTATCACCAGCGTTGCCCAAATGCCTGGGGAAACAAGTATGTCTTTGCCGGATGCTGAAATGATGACAAAGTTTGTGCCAGTCAGGCCTCCCTGAGGAAAGCATTTCATCAGCAAGAGGCTACTACAGAGAAGGCCTGTTCTCTCATCACCAACCCTCAGTTTCCAAAACTTGGGTCTCCAGCTGTTTTTGGACTACAATTCCCATCATCGCATATCACTGGTCCTGCTAACTAGGGAAGATGGGAGTTGTAGTCCAAAAACAGCTGGAGACCCAAGTTTGGGAAGCCCTGCTCTATCTAGATCCCCCTCAAAGATCTCAAGGTCTGGGCAGGTTCATTTGGTTATTTACAAACTGATAATTTTATATGGGAATGATAACTTGTGGGCTAATTTTTATTTATATGTGAAATTGCATGCAGAAAAAAATGAAGGGCAGCTGGGACAAACCTATTTATTTTACCTTAAAACTGTGCAGGTGAGATCTTTTGATTCCTAAACATGTCCTCTCCTCTCCCTGCAGAAAAGGACCTTGTCATGGGATTGTTGCAGACAGCAACTGCCAATTTACATCTTGATCCCCAGGAGCTGACCACAAGCATGGAAGAGAGACTTCCATCACAGTTGCCCCCAGATGCCTCAGGATTTGCCTCCAAACCGCGCAGCTTTGGGAGAAATCATGTAACCAGGTGCCCTCTTTGCAAGTCCTTTGAATGTTTGCTAAAATGAATTTCTGTTGCATATTACAGAAAATAACTAGACACGTTATGGGGCAAAGTACTACTTCTTGACACAGCACAGACTTAAATCATGGAATTTGTGCCCACAAGAGGTAGTGGTAGCAAGCAACCTGGATGGTTTTAAAAGAAGTCTAGACAAATTCATGCAGGGTAAAGCTACCAATGGCTACTAGCCACCCAGAGTGGCTGGGACAAGTGGCTAGGATGGACTACAATTAATACATTCTCATTATTGCTATCATCTTCTACTTCCAGTAGAACTTCAAACCCACTGGTTATATGTTAATATGAACACAGGGCTGGATTTAGGTTTGATGAGGCCCTAAGCTACTGAAGGTAATGGGGCCCTTTATATGTCCAGCTGTCCTTTGTCAACAACAAATTGTCACTGTTTTTCATGTTGAATATATGCTATATGGTAATTTATGGACCTAATAGGTATCTAAAGCCATTTGCACATAACAAAATATGTATTTTATCAAAGTAATGGTTGAACTGAAATACAATTAAGAAGAAGTATATTAATAGTGAAATTGGAGGGCGGCAAGAGAGTGGGGCCCTAAGCTATAGCTTGTTTAGCTTATACATAAATGTGGCACTGCATGAACTTTAGGGACACAGCCAGCAGACTGCTAAAGTCTCTTCAGCATCATTCCTGCTGGAAAGAAACCATTTAAAGGGCTATGCAAATGCTGAAGATGAACAGATTGTCCAAGATGATCGCAAAATGACAAAAGTAGTTTTCATGCCAGAAATGTTGGTCAAGGTGCGTAGCTTCTCTTATAAACATGTTGGCCCTGGTTTATTTTGTTGCAGGCTGTCTGTTATGAGACAAAAACAAGAACCTATCCCAGAAGAAGAAAAGCCAGGTAAAAACAAAAACAAAAAACACCCTGTAGAAAATGCTGTGTTTTCATTGGAAAATGCAAGGCATTAAATAGGTGTCCCTGCGGCAACCAGTGGAAATGTCCTGTGTAGGGATCTTAAGCAGAAAATTAGCTGCTGGGTGTGCTTCAGGTGGGTTGAGAATCAGACTCTAGACTCAGAATAAGCCAAGGGCACAGAATAAGCCGATTACACAGCTCAGCTTCCAACATGTTCCCATCAAACTATTTCCTATGAGGCCATCTGCGCAGGGTATGCTTGCTCCTTAGGCTCAGTGAACTACCCTAAGGTGGAGGAGGAGGACTGCATATGTATTGTGTAAGCACTTAATGTGGAATTATGCTTCATGCCTGGTTTGTGCATGCTGAACCACACGGAGAGCCAACATCGTGCCCTCCTGACATATAATTACAGCAGGACTTATATAATTACAAAATGGATGGCACAATTGTTTCCTGTATTTCTAAAGAAGGAAGGTGTTCTCACCTGGGGCCTATGTGAAGTCAAGCCTTTGGTGAGCTGCATCCAGAAAAGCGAAAGATGCTGGCACTTCCTCAAAAAGCTTCAGGTTTATCAAAGTGATCTTTGACTTAAGCAAGGTTTTTCTGTTTGCGTTTTCTGTCATGGCAGTGGGCCCAGTCAAAATCAGCCATGCTCCTACACATAGGACACGATTTGATATTTCGTAACCAGCAACTGGAGAAAGAAAATTAGCCATGTATGCTTCCCATGGGACTTGATAGATATTTGTAATTAACATTCCTTACTGGTGAATGTGACCTGTTTTTAAATACCAGGCTCCCTGATCCTTCATTGAAACTGATTGATACTTTACTGTTCTGTTGCTAATAAAATTTCTCCTGCAGATTACTTTTCCTGAGTGCTTCCCAGCATTTTGGTCTCAAGTTTAGGTTATAGTCAGTTCTGGCCTTACTGTTAGTTTGAGGGGACTCCTTCATACTTCATATATATTTTTGAATACCATTAAAGGGGTGAAAAGTTGCTTATTGCTACTTCCCCGTCCCCACACACAACTGAGTGGGCCTTTTTGATCTTTGACCTCAGGCACCAGGTTAACTTGGATTATCTTTCTGCTTCATATTTATATAACCCTATTGAATTCTCTGCTGATTCTGGTTTACTTTGCAAGCAATCAGTCAGTCATCATTCATAATATGCTACCTAATTGCCCAAAGGAGGTTTGGAAGTCTGGTGGTATGCCTTTATAGTGTTTAGGGTAGCAAATTTGGGCAGGGAGTTTACAAAAATGTGGCCATAATCTCTGGTTCTCATTGTTAAGTTGTGGGTGAACATATCAGACGACACAGCGCTTCTTCAAACAGCTCTTGTTTATTCACAGGCCAGAACAGAACTGAACTGAAGGGTTCAGTCAGCCTGCTTATATAGAGCTCCAGTACATCGTAACTGTAACAACTTTTCTAAAACTATCCAATCACTGAACGTCACTTTTGATCCCTTATTTGCATAACTATCTACAGTATCCCCCTGCTGGCCCAGGGTGAGAACTTCAGTACGTAACACTCATATCCACTGGAAACACATTAACCAATCCATCTCATTTGTGCTTTCCATTTTCAGTGCACATTGGCTCTGCAGAGGTTCTCCAGTTTCACCCCTCTGCAGATGAAAAGCAAAACCAATCAGACCAAACCAATTAGAAAGAAACCTTCCTCCTGATGTGACTACTCTTGCTGCTCCAGCTTGTAGTGTTACCACTCCTGCTACTCACCCAATGGCAACAATGCTGCAAGAAAAAGGGCTTCTTTAGAAAAACCCGGCATCTCAGAACGTGCTTCTTGGATTGAGGCACCGCAGTCTTCAAGGGGGATGACATTTTGAGATATTGTTCAATAAGACTCTGCACAATTCTGAAACCGTTGGAAAGACCCATTCCGCTGTGTCCTCCTGTGTTCTAGCATGATTCAAGAGAGGAACTCCAAGAAGTTGCAGAATGATGAACATGGAAGGTGCACCTTTAATGGCATGGTGCCTATTGTAGGACGATTCTGAACTTTGAGACAAGGACTCATAGCCTTTCATTCCTTCTTTGATAGCTGGTAGTATGTCAATTAATTATTTCCTCTCTTGGAACTATTTGCATTCCATCCCCACACTGCTGTTTGCTTGCTTGCTTTTTAATGACCATAGTAGGAGTGCAATTAAGATGTTACAAAATTCTGCAGCTTTGTTTTTAAAAAATAAAAAGCTAGTTGTTTGAGGCTGCTGCTTAGTGCTCTGAATTGTCCTGGGTGTGGAGGAGCTGAAACTTTTCCTAAAGAGCTAAGCTCTAGTTACCTGTTTGGGCTGTGAAACCGACTAGAGTGAAGGGGAGAGGACAGGGAGAAAGATTTCTCCTGCTCAGGAATTTGCTGATGAAAGTCATGTATATTACGTGAAACAAGGATTTAATCATACAGAATTGTTTTGTTGTTGCTGCTGTTGGGTTTCTAAAGGCAGCCTGTAGAATTTTCTTTAACAATAAATCTACGATGAGCAAAAACATTCAACATGTGTCCCTGCCTGCCTCCAGAAGCCGTTCGGTTCTTGAGGCGAAACAAGGATGCAAAGTGCTTGCGGTTTGCACATTCCTCTGCGATGGAAAGCCTGTTCTGCAAAGGGACTGTTCCTCCAGTGTCAGGGAAACACCTAAACTTTCTGTGCCGCCATGTGATCCCTATCAGTGATGCCAAATTAAATCCAAGCAAAGGCAGTATCGGGTCTGCCTTTCATTCACTATGAATGATTTCCTCCCAAACAATTCAATTCAGCGTGAGGGAAGCCTTCATACAAGCTAGAATGGATCTCGTCTGGCTGTGTTTGCGCATGCATATGCATGTGTGTGCTCGTTCCCCCAGAAGCGCATTCACAAAGCCAAGCTTCTTCCTCCCTCCCAGCCTGCCCTTGAAGTAACTTGATCTTAGAGGCTGGAACACTGAGCCCCTTGAAGTTGGTAAAGAGGAGAGAGAGAGGCGCTGCCTCTTAGTGCTATGCCTGCTTCCTCCAGTTTCCCTCTGGAGGAGGAAGGTGAAGGGGGCCCCTTTGCAGAACTTTCTTACAGATGGGGGCTGATGGGTAGGGAATAGAAAGACTGCAAAACAGGAATGCAGATTCCAAAGGCTCCGCTTCAAAAGTCCATTGCAGCATTCATCCTCAGAGCTTTGGTAAATGTTGATCCATCACATTCCAGGTCCTGAGTATCTGTACCTTTTGCTGCTGCTGATTAATCATTTGCCTTCCTGGTGATGTGTAATTTGGGGATAGGAAGCAAGTCAGGGCTGGCTGCAATATATTGTGAATCTCGGCTGGAGGGGTCTTTCCCCACCCCCTTTTTGGATTCGCTGCCCATCCATGCATTTTGATTTGCGCACACAATCTGCACCATGAACTCGCCGGCAGCTTCAAGATACTGCTGGCTGCTTCTCTTTTTCTTTCCCTCTGCAGCAAAAGGTAAGAGAGACAAGGCACTGGGAAGCTCAGGGGGAGGGCATGAAATCTGAAAAATATCTCACTGAGGTGAGTCCTGGTTAACTTATTTGCTCGTTGGGATTCTCAAGCTCAAAGGAGGGAAGCTGTGAAAAGGATCCCCTTTTCAGTCCCATTCATGTACAATTTATTGGCATGGCAACTATCAACCAGTGGATCCTGAGGGGCAGCTCTTTGTGACTCAGATTCAAGCTCCCGGATCCCAGAGCCTTGCCTGCAAATTTCCCTGAGCACCTGTTGTTTTCCAAATGTTTGTGGGAAATATAAAATTAAGTGGCACGGAAAGTATTTAAACGTGATGTAGCTTTCATAGCTACCAAACGGTCAGTGGAAAGCTGTTTATGCTCCTCCCCCAACCCATAGCTGTCAACTTTTCCCTTTTCTTGTGAGGAATCCTATTCAGAATAAGGGAATTTCCCTTAAAAAAAGGGAAACGTTGACAGCTATGCCCCAACCCCATCCTTGGATCTGCTATGGACTTTTTGCAGAATTAAGGATGCCAAATCAAAATGGGTTATGAAATGTTACAGATAGGTAGCCGTGTTGGTCTGCCATAGTCAAAACAAAAAAATTCCTTCCAGTAGCACCTTAAAGACCAACTAAGTTAGTTCTTGGTATGAGCTTTCGTGTGCAAGCACACTTCTTCAGATACATCAGAGTATTTGAAGTATTCTTCAGATACATCAGAGTATCTGAAGAAGTGTGCAAGCACACGAAAGCTCATACCAAGAACTAACTTAGTTGGTCTTTAAGGTGCTACTGGGAGGAATTTTTTTGTTTTGGGTTATGAAATGTAACTACTTGGTTGCTATGAGCATTCAAATGGTGTGTTATATAAAACAACAATCATTTTAATATCACAACATATTGGACCATCCTAGCGTTTGACAAGAAGGATCTTTAAATCCTACAATTTACGGTGGCTTAAATTGGAGAGAATCCGTATTAAGACGATTCAGATGTGGCACACCTCAACCAAAATTAAATACATTTTTAAAGCTATTGGCAACAGGGGGATTGAAAATGATCAACTCTAACTGGACTGGGCTGATTTCCCCCCACCCCCCATTAAGCTCTATGGCTGAAATTCTAAATATATTTTATGGAAGTCTCATCCTATTCAAATCATTGGAACTTACTTACCCAGTGTGGATCAGGAATAACAAATGTCCATTAATATCTGTAATAGTGTCTAAGAGCATCTTCCTGCAGACATGGTAATATCTCAGCAATGATTGTTACCTCTTCTATTTAAAATAGGGGTGGGGAACCTGTGACCCTCTAGAGCCTGCTTGACTCCAATTGCCATTATCTTTAACCATTGGCCATGCTGGCTGGGGCTGATAGGAGTTGGAGTCCATAAAAACAGAGGGCCACAGGCTCCCCACACGCTATAGGAGTGAGCATAATAATTGCACTGCCCCTCCAGAATATTATGATACTAATCAAAGCCTATGACAGATAATCACACAGAACTATGCTGATCTAGCTGTTCCATTTTCTGCCATCCAGCGTGACTTTCTCCTACCTCTGTCCAGCTGTTCATGGCATGAGAAGGAATTACAGTGCACATGATAAGAGCTTGATATTCCATCCTTGGGGTGACATAGGACCAAGCCACATTGCCTTAGCAAAGGGGGGTTGTGAGGTTGGTGGGGAAACTCAACTGGTCAGTATTCTTGGCGTCCAGCACCTCCAACAAATTCATCCCTTCCTTCTCACATGGACCAGCTGAGACTCAGCATCTTATTTAAAAGTGTTCAAGTGACTTCAGTGTAGGACTCTTTTATAGAGAACCTGGAGGCACCATCTTTCAAGTCAGGAATCCTATACCAGTACCGCTACTCACTGGGTGGCCAGCTAAGATATCTGTCAAGGCCATCTTTGCAAGGAAGCAAGCTACAGGCTGAAGCTCTGGTTGATGTGCATCTCGTGTGGAGAAATCCCAGCAATGCCGGGGAGCACCTTCTCCAAGTCCAAGTTGGTGACGTCTTCATCCTACAATGGGTTTTAAACGATTGAGAGGGGAAACACTGGTTTTCCATTACTAACCAACGCCGGAGATTTCATTAAGCATGTTCAGATTGTATGTTTCTCCTGCTACTGCTGGGCTTCTATTCGGCACTAGAACTGACATTGCTCACTTAGAATGTTCACCTAGTCTGACCAATAACTCAGGTTGATCTGGAAATGATCATCCTCAGCTAACAACCCTCCCCGTTCCCTGCCAACACTATCTGCACAGACGTCGAGCAAAAGAACGTTGCATATTATTTTATACACTGCAAGCACATAGTTGAACTATGTACGGATAGGCAGTGGCATAGCGTGGGGGGTGCCAGGGGTGCCGGCCACACCGGGCGCAACATCTGGTGGGGGGCGCGAGTCCAGAGGGCCCAGCCGCGTCGTGCCCTCGGCCCACCCCTATTGTCAGAGGCTCAGCGTGGAAGTGTTAACAAAGTTTCAGAGGGGGGAGCGAGTGGGGGGGACGCGGGGAGGGGAGGGGGTCCCCGCTTCTCCGGCCGCCTTGCAGAAGCGGCCACCGCCCGGCGGCTCTGCCTTCGCTCACAGGCCTGCCTGGGGGCTCCCTCGGCTCCAGCGCTGAGCTGGCGGCCCCGATCCCGGGAGCAAAGAGGCGTCGCGGGAGCGGCTAGGCCTGCGCCAGGGCCCTGACCCGACAGCTTCTCCGGCTCCCCAAGCCGAGGACAGCTTCAGCTGTGAAGCTGCGCCTTCCGGGCTGGCCCCTTCTCAGCTGGGCCTCGCCTCTCCAGCTCCCGGTATGTGTGCTCCGCGGTGGTCCCCGCTCCTTCCAGACCCTTCCACCGCCCCCTGCCAAACTGGCTGTAGATACAAGAAGGGCAGCTGGGGTGGGCTATAGAGGACCCTGCCTCCCCCTGCGGGGCTCATCTCTGGCAATTGGCTCAAGGAGCCCCCTGAGTTTTGGCATTGTCTCTCCGCGCCCCCCCCCCCGCCTCACTCCAGGAGCTTTATGGAGCCGCCTGGATCGGGTCTGCTTTGGAGGAGGGGAGCCTTCCTTGGCCAGCATGTGGGGCGCCCTTTGCGGCCTTTCCCTCTGGAGAGATAGTCACGCTCCCTCTAGCGCAGTTCCTAATCGCCAGTCGCCTTTCTGTGGCGTGGATTCTTCCAAGCCGGGTTCTTCCGGGGCCCTCCGGCTGCTTCTCTTTCGGGCGGCAGCGACCCTCCAGCTAAATACCCCTCGGGGGTTTGTGGCAGCCTCGCTTATTGTTTTCGGGACTCTGGTTTTACCTTGCCGCGCAATTAAGCACAATTGCAGCGCCTTCACCAGCAGTGGCGTAGCGTGGGGGGTGCAGGGGGGCCGGCCACAACATCTGGGGGTTAGGGGGCGCAAATCCACGGGTTGGGCGCAAATCCACGGGTTAGGGGGGCGCAAATTACTTGCCTTGCCCCGGGTGCTGACAACCTATGCTACGCCACTGCAGATAGGTAGCCGTGTTGGTCTGCCATAGTCAAAATAAAAAAATTCCTTCTAGTAGCACCTTAAAGACCAACTAAGTTAGTTCTTGGTATGAGCTTTCGTGTGCATGCACACGAAAGCTCATACCAAGAACTAACTTAGTTGGTCTTTAAGGTGCTACTAGAAGGAATTTTTTTATAGTTGAACTATGGGATTCTTTGCCAGAAGGGGAGCTCATTTCCACTAACTTAGATGGCTTTAGAAAGGGATAGGACAAATAATTAGCATTGTTATTAAAAGGGGAGTAGAGAAATGCAGGTCTTTTTCCTCAGGCTAGCCCTGAGTACATAGAATAACCAATGGATACTTCTCTTGGAGACCTGTTCTGTTTATAGACACTTAGCCCCACTGCTTTCAGCTGGGAGAAGAGAGGGACATCACGGTGTGGTGCATTTACAAATAACTTGTGGGATGGGAAAGCAAGAGAGAGAATAAGAAGGGGTGCCATCTTGTCCCCTTCAGACTACCTGGCCCAAAGCTGTAACTCTGAAGGACTGGGGAGGTGGGCAAAAGTCTTAATTTTCTTCTGCTCATTTTGGGAACTTAGATGCATGGCCTGCAACTCCATCATGATCCGGAACAAAGTAAGAGTCAGATGGATAACAACAATCAACCTGCCCAAGTTTCACTGAACACTACAGAACTGGAGCAGCCCGTTCTCCTGCATTGGAAAAATGGGAAGGTATGTTAATATGAGGCAGACCTTTTGAGGTAAAGGCTTGCTCACTTTTCTCTCCAGTTTCAGCTTCATGCAAGGTAGCCAGCATCGCCAACAAGGATGTTTATACTTTTCATTGTCATTAGAAAGCAATTAGTGGCGGACAATTGTCAACGTTTGCCTAAGAGGAAGCTCCCTTCAGAAACCACAAGCACAGCTTTCTATGGACTAGTGGCAGTGCCCAAGTAGTATCAGGTAGTATGCCAGGTATTAATACCACTAATAATGCACTTGTGCGAGCCAAGGAGGAGATGGGAGTAACTGTACTACCCAGCCTGCTTCAGCCAGATATATTTCACAATAAATATAGGATAGAACTAATATTGCGTAAGGACACAACAGAAGCCTGTGCTTTCATATTCCGGTGTACATTTTAAAATGTTCCAGTTCTCAAATAACTTTTAATCTATTTGTCTACCTTTTCTGAATCTTACCGAATTTCTGTGTTCTGGGGTACAGCGTCCCATACCTATGCATAATGTAACGATTTTATGCGTAGTGTTGCTTGTTGAGACTCATGGAATGGGAAGGCACCTCAAACATAATTTAAATCCTCTGCCAATGCCAGGTGCAGAGGTGATGCAAGCTTATTTTGTAAAAGGGTAATAAAATATAACATGAAATGTAAACCTATTTTTCTTTCCCACAAAAAGAAAATTAAAAGTATAGGATAGGGCTAATGGTGACTACAACACATTGATATTGACTAGAGGCTTGTAAAGGATGGTGCTCCTTTAATGCCATAAATTAAGTTAATAGAACATCTCAGCCTCACCCTTACTGTACATACAACTAGAATGTTCAGCAGCATGAACAACACTTTCTGGAAGACATGCAGCTGGCTAGATCTGCTTTTGCAGATATTGAATAATTGGCCCTATCACCCAGCCCATTATAAATGTACTGTATTGGCTTTATAGCCATGTATCCTTGGCTCGACAACCACCACGCTGATGGGAAGGAGAGAGAAACCAGATTATAAGGTTTGAAGCCAACGAAACACATGAAACCATGAGATGCACAAGGCCATGGTGTCTTTTTCAAATGACACAGGTTCACATTAAACCAACCACACTATGGGAAGGTTCACACCTGCATTTAATGGAACTAGAGCTGAGCCAAAAATGGTCAGACTGCATTTTTCTAAAAGCATTTGAGACTCTCTCTCTCTCTCTCTCTCTCTCTCTCTCTCTCTCTCACACACACACACACACACACACACACTCATTCACATCCACAACACAGAAAAAGAATGGTACTCTGGAGAATTTTCTTCAAACACTTTTCACTATTTTCTTTTGGGCATGAAGCTAGGTCACTAACCTTTCTTCACAATCCCTTGGAATGATACTAGGTTCAGGGAGCTCAAAATGGTGACTAAGTTGCCACTGCTGAAACTTGAAGTGGGAAATACCGGGGTTGGGTGGTGGGGGGTAGATAGGAAAAAATAAGTTGTTCTACTGCAACCTCCCTCTTGAGAAACCACTGGAGAATTTCTCCTCACCCTGGAGAAATTTGGTGGAGTACTTAGCCCACCTACTCACAAATTTCAAGAGGTCCTCTCCACACAGCTCTGACTTAAATGCTTGATAATTAGCAGCTGAAGTGTGTGGATTGCTGGAAAAGCATTCTGTTTTGAGGAGGTGCGTAAGTTCTATCCGTGGTGTTGGACCTGGGATGGCCTGTTCACCTCTGAGAGTCACAATTCATCCTTCTGTTGTCTGAAACGTTGTCTGGGATACTCCAAAGGTTCCCGTCATTGCTTTGAGTTTGGGGCAAGTTTCATGGAGCCAGATTTTCCTACCATTCTTATGGGTGCCAAAAGAAGCAGCAGCAGCAGCAGATTTTCCTACCTCATGCTGCTGTTACTCATTATCAAACTACTGATAGCCCACGAGGAAGAGAAATGATGACCATTTAGTTCATGCACCTCTTTCTGCTATCCTTGGTCACTTTTTCCCTCAGATTCCCTCTCACCATGGCCTTGCTTTCACTTTGCAGGTTGAAGGCATCTATGAAGACCAAGCTGGAAGCCCCTTAACTTTGGAGCTGAAGAGAGGCCTGGTCAGCCTTCTCCAGTTTCAGACCCACCCTGGGACAGTGACTGAGGTAAAACAAGGCTCTTTCTTTCTTTCTTTCTTTCTTTCTTTCTTTCTTTCTTTCTCTTTTCTCTCTCTCTCTCTCTCTCTCTCTTTCTTTCTTTCTTTCTTTCTTTCTTTCTTTCTTTCTTTCTTTCTTGCCACTGCAGCAGCAAATATCCTTGTACTCTTATATAGCTGTAGTACCTAGCACCTTTTACGTCTTCTAAAAAGTGCTCTCACCCACCACAAAATAAGGCCAATGATTAAGGAAGTGCCATGAGGGTTTATTTCATTGTGCCTCAACTTCATAATCGGCCAGTTCTGCTCATGTAGCCACTCCACTTTTTACGTTTGCAAAAAATCAAACACCAAGTGCTTTCAGCATCGATAAAGAGCGTTTGTGCATCTTGTGTAAGAATCATGGAATTTGGAAAACATCCTCCTTGCCCTTTTGCAGTGGTGGATGGGAGCTGGAGGGCCACAGATCCCCCACCATTGTTACAGATGAGTCAACCCACCAGAATCCCATTTATTGCATTGTCTGGATGGAGTCTGCAGCATAGTCAGAAAACATCTGATCCAGCCAACTCCATCACTGGAATAGTAAAAAAGACATTTGAACCAAACACAGGACTAATTTAGCATCCACTATTCTACTCCTAATTTTCCCATTTATGTTGTTTAGGATGACATTTCTGGGAGCTGCCCAGTGACCTACACAGTCTCCAAGGATTCTGTTCTGAAGACAAAAGACCTACATGGCTGCAAAAGAACAAAGTTTGGATTCAGCTCTGTTAACAAGGCAAGTTTGATAATTGCATCTCTATCCATTTTCCAGCTTTCTCTAACCACTTTCAAAATACCAGTCTATCCTGTGCCTGAAAATTAGTGGGTTTTGATTTCAAAGTCCATGTAGAACCACTTTTCTTAGGCTGATTCACTGTGCGATATTTGATGAATGCCATACATAGAGTGCACATTAAGTTCTCTCTCTCCCTCCCACATGTTTGACATTTTATCAGGTTTTTATATGTGTTGGAAGCCACCCAGAGTGGCTGGAGCAACTCATCCAGATGGGCAGGGTATTATTATTATTATTATTATTATTTGCACTGAGGCAGCAACATTATTTTCCCATAGGCAACCACTTACTGGGGTCTGACTTCTCTTTGGAGGAAAACCATTGGAGGCTAATGACACTTTATAATATTTAATAGCAACTGGTTGATTTTAGTTATCTAGTTACCTGAAGAGGTGGAGCCAGGGTCTAGTGAGGAAATATTCATCTTCTTTTTACAGATGTTTGGAGTCCTGTGGCAACCTGTAAGTAAAAGTCTTTATTCCATGGAAGGACAGCTCCTCAAGTCCGCATTGTCCGAAGAAAGTCATACAATCTCTCTAAACCTGAAGTCTTCCGTTGGAGTCGATATCACCTCCAGGTTGGTTCTGCGCTGCTACATTCAGTTGGCCTGGCACACTGGGGGTGGCAAATGGCGCCTTCTTTGGTCAGAATTAGAAAATGGAGTCCTGTGGAATCTTGATTTCCTTGGAGTTGAGGCCAGAGTATGAGGAGAAACCTATAAGCCCCAAACAAGTGGCAACAACGTAGTATTAATGGCCTCCTCACCATTTCTCAAATGTCTTCATCTATTTATATCCCATGTTTCCTTCAAGGATCTTAAGGTGAGCATACACAGTTCCCCCTCCCTGTTTTATCCTCACAAACTTGTGAGGGAGGTGAGGCTGGGAGACTGATTGTCCCAAGATCGCCCAATGTTATTCAAGGCTGAGTGGGACTTCAACCCTACTCTTTCAGGCCCTGGTCCAGCACCCTAACAGCACTGTCTCTCCCATTTGTACAACCCGCAAAAAACACCAAGGAGTTCACCTGAATTCATATCTGTTTCATTCAACCACAGTAGACCACTGTGTGTCTGGTGGAGCTGCTAGGAGGTCATGGGAGTGTGGCCAATGAGTGTTAATGAGGACGTGCCCAAGTTGTTCTGGTTTTCTCCTCTTGCAAGGATACTGTGGACACTTGGGTGTTGCATTTTTACCAATACTTTGCACATAACTAAACTTAAAAGTGCCTTACTTTGGTTCAGAAGGGGTCCCCGCGGTCATAATTTCAAATGTGAGTCCATGCCACACAGTAAGTTATGTTTGTGATATTTAAAGATGGAGGCCCTTATCAACAAGTGTCTTTTCACTCCCCAGGCAACACCTTGAACTTGTGACTCAAGTGCCTGGATCAAAAGAATTACCTGGGGAAAGTCCTCAGGAAGCCCTGGCAGCTGTGCTGAGGAAACCGCAACCCATTAACATAGTGAGCGACCCTGTCAAGAGGACCAACACCCAGTACCCATCTGTGAGTGGAACAGAAAACTATTGCTTTTGTCTAGATTTACCCATTTTATATTTAAACTTCAGTGTAGAGGAGGCCCGATCAGGAATTATTTAGAGCTTTGAGACCTCATCCCTTGGTTTCTTGGTTCACAAGGTGTGAAAATAGCACATAGCTTGTGGAGACTGTTTGTCAGGAAGGAGTTCTGCAAATTTCCGTTTTTGGAATCTATATCAGCATACACTGCTGATATATATTGTTATGAAGGAGGATGTTTGTGTGTTTTAATTTCTTTCTTTCTCCCTCTCTCTCTCCTCCTCTCTCCCTTTTAGCTCAAAACCTACTTGAAAACACTGGCTAAAAAGAAACGCAGACTGGACCTCTCTGAGGCATCGACCACTTGGCATTTTTGCAAAGTTGTCCAGATGTTGCGTGATGCCAAGAAGAAAGACATCCTGCTGTTGTTGAAGAAAGCACCAGAAGAGATGGCGTAAGGAAAGAGATGGCAGTGCAAATGAAGAATTACTCTTTCTCAAGAGTAATTATTTGTGGAAATTATTTGTGTATTTGTTTTAAAAATGAATTTTTTACTCAGAACCTTCTAAAGGGATGAGTCAGGGTGGTCTGCAACAATTAAAATCAGATGACCTGTTTGCTAAGCACCTTTCCTGATTTGTTTGCACACAGTTTGTGGGGAGATTCAAGGACACCTGCTATTCGTTGAGCATTTGTTCTGATCAGTTTGCAGGAGGAATTTTGTGGTACATTTCTCTACCCAAGCAATGGATACAAAAAAATGCATTTTATTAGGGTAAAGTGTGCATAAAAGTGAATATAGTAACGAAAGTAATATACAATTGCATTATATTAGAGAAAATGGCTTTGCAGAAAAATAAATTGTTGGGCAAAACTGCATGCAAGAACATTTATGTTAGGAGACATTTGAATGAAAGTGATTGTTTTTTCAATTAAAAAGCCCAGAAAATTCACAAACAAACCAACAACAACAACAAACTGATGTGAAAATATGGAGAATGGAGAATATGGAGAAAATATGGAGAACTGAAGAATGGAAGGATGAGAAACTGAGTAAAACAAAAATTGACAGAGTTGCCCATTCCTTGCTGTCACACAGTGTGTGGTGCTGATATTACCGTATTTTGCACCCCATAGGACGCAATGGCCCATAAGGCGCACCTAGTTTTTTTGGGGGAGGAATAAAGAAAAATATTTTTATTTTCCCTCCCCCCAGGCGCAGGGCTGGGGCGGGGAAGCCCGAGCTTCCCCGACCCCAGCCCCCAGAAAAGGCTGCTCTGCGCAAGCCGCGGGAGCCCTCCCCCGGCTTGCGCGGAGCTACCTCTTATCCCGAAGCCCCGGCGCGCTCAGCAGTCGCGCCGGGGCTTCGGGTAGCTCCACGCAAGCCGGGGGAGGGCTCCCGCGGCTTGCGCGGAGCTAGCTCTTATCCCGAAACCCCGGCGCGACTGCTGAGCGCGCCGGGGCTTCGGGATAAGAGGCAGCGCCACGCAAGCCGGGGGAGGGCTCCCGCGGCTTGCGCAGAGCTTCCTGAAGCCTGGAGAGCGAGAGGGGTCGGTGCGCACCAACCCCTCTCGCTCTCCAGGCTTCAGCGAAAGCCTGCATTCGCCCCATAGGACGCACACACATTTCCCCTTCATTTTTGGAGGGGGAAAAGTGCGTCCTATAGGGCGAAAAATACGGTGAATTTTGGGTCACCTGATGTCAGATGCCCATCTAATTTATATACCGTATCTATAATTTGCACCTGTCTTGTTAATCCTGGGTTCTTTGCAGGTCTCTTCCTTTTCTTCCAGCACACCTGATCCTTTCTCTCCACCCCTTCCCACCTTTTAGGTCCTTCTACGTTGAAGCTGCAGTGGCTGCCCATTCTACAGCTTCCTTGATGGCCCTGTCCGAATTTCTCAGTTTCGGGAGCAAAAAGAACGCCGCCTTGCTGGAGAAGTTTTTCTACGCTGCTGCCTTCTCCCCTCGCCCTTCAAAGGAGCTCTTGCGTCTGGTGGTAGTAAGTAGAAGGCACTGTGGCTTATTTCTCTGGGCCTTTTCTTGCACTTTACTTCACCCCTTTTATTTATGAATGGATGTCCCTGTGACGTAGGATGGACAGAGATTTAGATCTGGGCATAGTTTGACCTACCTACCTCACAGGGCTTTTGTGAAATTAAAGGGGGCAGACTGCTCCCTTTTTTTGCTGCCCTGAGGAAGGAAGGAATTTGAAAATGTGAAATGCATGAATGTGACATTCTGGAAACCTAGAATTCACTAGTGATTTTCTTGGGCTTGTTCACATACCTGTGCATTGTACTTGAGTGCTCAGCTCATGACAACTCTCAGGTGAATGTTTAGGCTGGCTCCATTGAAACAAGTGATGTTTGAGTCGATATCCATTGGTAGCAAATATTGGCAGTGATTCATCAGTGGTGGCTTCTTCATATATGCAGGTTAACACTCAAGCTAGGGGTGGGGGCATCTCTGTTCCAGGAGCTGAATACAAGACTCTCTATCTAGCCCATAGGACTTTCCCCAGACCACACCCCCTCTCCCTAAGCCACACCCCCTCACGCATCCTGCTTTGCACCCTCCTTAAGTGATTATGCTAGCTGAAAGCCATCCTTGAACTTAGATAAGGACTCTTGCTTGTCTGGATGGAGGATACAGAGAGATGTGTGAGTGTGTAGAAACTGGTGCACAAAATAAAACAATCATATTCGTTGCTCTACCTACTTTTGCTTCTGGCCTTGCCAACCAACGTTTCTCACGCACGTGTGAAAAACCTGCATGGAAGTCCGTGTTCGCATAGGTATTTTTGAACACGTTTTCTCACAAAATATGCATCTCAAGCCATCTTCCGATACATTTTTTCTTAAAGCGGCAGCTCAAAAGGCTTGTACAGTGCCAAGGAAGGCTGTGTTCTGATCCTCCCAGCACTCCCAAGAGGTGTGGATCAGGTCATTCCCGACTGGAATTTGCAAAAACAAATAAATAAAATCAAATTTCTCAGGCAACTCTATGCTATGACCGGTCTTCATTCCTCTTCCAGGATAAGCTGAATGGAAAGAAACTAGAAGCAGCCACCTGGGAAACGGGGAATATTGTAATCGGCAGCCTGATTGGCAAGCTGTGCCAAATGAAACTGTGTGGTCTTCAAGTGAGTTGACGCCCGTCCAGTGCCGTGTTCTACTCCCACCCACCCACACCTAGGAAAGCTCAGGTTGCGGATGTTGTCGATTTAGTGCCCACCTCCCTTTTTCTTGTGTCTCCCGTGTCAAACAAACAGGAAGTAAGACTTGAAGTAGACTCCATCGTGCAAAGGCTCAAGAACAGCAAGAAGGACTCTGAGAGGGTGATTTATCTGTTGTCCCTGAAAAGTGCTCTGCTCCCAGAATCCATCCCCATCTTCCTGCATTATGCAGAAGAGGGCTCTGCCACGGTCTCAGCCACAGCCCTGAACGCACTACAGAGGTATTCTGCACAGCACATCTCAAGCACGGTATGGCACAGTCTCCGTTACTTAAAGAGCATTTCCCAAAAATATATCTTTTTTTTTCCTATGTAAGCTTTCATCAGTGAAACATTCTAGGTCCTCTTGTGCCAAGAAGGGCTCGGTTTATCCAACAGAAAATAATTTCACCAACCCTCTGTGGTTTTTGGAGGTTCCTCCACTTCTGCTTGAAAGGTTATATTCCTCCTTCTTCTCCATCTCCTGCTACAGGTGGGACCTGGAGATATTCTGAGGCTGGACTTTGAGACAGACTCCCCTTATTTAGGGAGAGTCAAGGGTCACTTCCATACCATACATTGCGAGCACTCTTATAATACTTTAGCAGTCCTGGCTTCCCCCAAAGAATCCTGGGAACTGTAGTTTGTTATGGCTAGGAGACCCCTTACAGGCCTACAATTCCCATGATTCTATGGGTGAAGCCATGACTGTTAAAGTGGTATAAGAATGCTCTCAATGTATGGGTTTGGAGGTGACCACAGTGGGTATAAATATATCACTCTGTCAAAAAAATAAAAAAAAATAGAGCATATGGTATAATCCTCCTGTGACTATACCACTTCACAATGCAATTAAGGGATTACATGACTGAGAGCATGGGGGAGACCCCTACATGTAGAAAACTAGTATGTCAGGGTTAAAATTGTAGCTTGGGAAGGTATTTGGTTTCATGAATGACCTCTGTACAAACCTAGTTGCTGAATGTCATGCTAAAAACAAACAGACTGTGTTCAATTTCTGCGTTGCCAGGTTAAAATGGCAATGAAACGCATATTCCATGAAGTGCACAGACGCTATCCAAAAATTTCAAGGCTGGCTGCTGCAGAAATCCTGTTGAACAATGATCCCTTGCCAGAGGACTTCACCAATATCCTGTTGGCCACCAGAGAACTTGAACCAGAAACGTCAAGATTTCTGCTGTCAAAAATCCAAAACATCGTACACTCCGGTCATCATCCAACCAGGTAAAAATATCCTTGTATGATAATATTCAGCTTGGGCTTGGGGAGAGATCAGAACAACCACACTTTCAAACTGGCTTTTAGGAACATGGCAGACATAGGCATTCACAGGGTGTGGGGCAAGGGGAGGCAGCCCTATCCCAATGAATCATAATCCCCAGATTCTCAGATTTCATTTATAGGAAAGTGTAAGGGTAGGATCCAATGTAGTACTAAGTGAATGTTTCTGTCAGTGAAAGGATTTCTGCTTCTCCCCCTCTTCTTCCCCAGTGTATCTCAAATATACTTTAGGGGTTCCCCTAACACTCTGGAGCAAGTTGGGAGAGTGTGGGCGCCTGCACAAGAGGAAGTCCCATTGCACAAGCGGAAATCCTTGTCTGACAGGATGCGGTCGTTTCTAGCATTTGTAGCACCTGAACTACAAGGCAAAATGTACTAGCACTGGTTGTTTTTTAAGTGAGAAATTAACCTCTCTGCCCTCCCCCCCACGTTGTGGGTGTCCATGGTCACAGATTTTCTACATTATTCTAGGGAATGCACTCCTCCTTCTCTGCATTTACCATATATTTCACAAATCAATTTAACCTCTTTCAAAATGGCAGCCAGGTTCCCCAAAACAAGTTTACTCTCCTTTGCAGATATAGTCCATATCACACACCCCTTCCTGGTTTTTTTGTTTTGTTTCCCCCACAGGAAGGTCGCTAAAGAGGTTCTGAATGACCCACAGATAAATAATTACTACTTCCTCTCCTCTGAAGCTGGCAGCTCCATCTCCTTCTCAGGACCAGTGACAGGTAACTTTTCCCCCTCATGCACTAGGCAGCCATAGTCTCCTGCATATTCTGGGGTCAAGGGGTCAGACCACATGTTCAGACAGATACTTCCCATGTTGCCACGCTTTTATTAAAACCTTTGGAAAGCTGTCTGCTCCTCTTCATGCAATATTCCTTGACCGTGATGTGAAGCTATGTGTCTCTTTCTCGGATCTCCCTTTCAGCAACCAATGACACTCTCTCTACCATTGGCCTGGATCTCCTGTTCTCAGACATTGGCATTCTGAGGAAGAGCACCACCAGTTTCAATATCCTAAGCCATGGCTACCAGCTCCAAGCAGCTCAGGTATGGTGCTTCCTATTGCGCCATTGTGGACTTGGCTACATTAGTAAAGAAAAAACGTTTTATATGCGTTATGACACTGCAACACCATGTGGCACTGTGAAGTCCCATCTTTCGCCAATGAGGCTTCCCACTTTGAAGTTTACAACACGTTTTCATGGAATGCTTTCTACATGTCTACATCCAGCCCGTATTTCATTGTTCTGTTGTTGCTCGAGACAGTTCTGAATGTTTTTTAGGTCTCACCCTTGCCTTATGGGCAATGCGTAATTGTCGTCCAAGCGTACCCTTTAATTTTCAACAGATTTCTCCCTCTCCCAATTTTTATTAGCGTTATTTGTCAATTTATACAAAAAGATGCGACCCAATTTGCTTAGGCAGTGGCCCCCATGCCAAAGGAGGGGGAGTTTCAATGGCCAATAATGCTCTAGAAACCAAGGCAGGTGCTTGGTATTTTCCTCACACCAGCCCAAATCCTGAAGATAGCTGCTGAGTGATAATTGGCTCAATGTCATAGTAGGAGACCTGCTTTAGGATGAGGGGCCGAGGCCTTGCTGTGTGGTGTATAGAAACATTGTGACTCTTTTCCTCCCTTTATTTAGGAAAAGGGAGCTCTCTTTTTGGGAACTAGGGCATGGTGGGGAGTACACATCTTTAAATATCTGAAAGACCAACTCTTTCCCTAAGATAAGCGGGGGGAGGGGATCCTCTTGGTGGTTCCACCACTCTTAGAGGTCCAGGAGAGGGTATTCTCTGTGACAGCCCCTAAATTGTGGAACTGCCTCTCCATGGAGGCACACCTGCCAACTTAACCATACAGACTTTGGGGGGTGCTGAAGATGCTCCTGGCCTTTACTCTAGCCTTTGACACCTGAGACGTGCCCGTCCTTTTTCAAGTGTGATATTCTTCACCCTAAGGTTTCAGGGCATACAATAAGTAATAAATCAAAATAATAGTAGTAGCAGCGTTAATAACAACAACAACAATTACTACTACTACTACTACTACTACTACTACAACATTGAAAGAGTATGTTCTGAAGTGGTGGTCTAGTGCTGCAGAAAAAGGAGTAGTCCTGAACTTCACACAGACTTTCCCATCTCATGTATCCTAGGTGGCCATAGAAGCAAAAGGATATGAGGGCATCCTGGGAGGCAGCGCAGCCGACGGAGAAGACGAATTAATGGCCGGCATGTCTGCTGCTCTGCTTGATGTCCAGTTACGGCCAATCACTTTCTTTGAAGGATACACAGATCTGATGTCGAAGTTCTTCACGAGCTCAGGAGAACCCACAAATGTGGTCAAAGGGAACGTATTGCTGATGGACCACCTACAGGTACCAGCCCCTGCATACCCGTGTACACTGATAGCATAGAAGGAATTGTCATGGTGGGACCAGGCCCCCCCCTACTCACACCCACACACACCACGCTGCATTTGTTTAAGCCATGTTGGAACCAAAGCACCAAGAACAGGTCCTCCCATGACAGTTGGTGCATTCAGGTAGAACACCAAACGTTCCCAGTGCCTGCAGTTTGATATCTTAGCCTAAGGACATCCACCCTTCAACTGACAACATTGTACATCTGCATTAGCTTTCCAGTCACCCATGTGCATCAAGAGTACTGCTTATGGGAAGAGGTGAAGAGCTGCACCCATAAGAACATCCCATTGCTCCTGGTGCCACCACCTTTGGAGGCTAGCTTGGTGAGCTACAGGAAGCAGGACTTCTTTGTGTAGGGCTATTTAGTGGGGCTCCTTGATCAAGAGCTCTTATTCAGTCCAATCTTTGACCATTTGCCAGGTTGGCTGGGGCTGATGGAAGCTGCAGCCCAACCCCTGCTGGAGAGCACCACATTTAAATCCTTGATTTAGAGAAAGATAGACTAGGAATGTGATTGCAATTATTACTATTTTGAAGCAATGAGCACCGATTGTCCCCTACAGACTAGCTATGGGGGGGGGGGGAGAACACCTGCACAGACAAGATGTACCTTACTCAACAGTAAGCCCCATTGAAGTCAGTGGGGTTTACTTTCGAGTAGATACATGTATGACTGCCCTGTTAATAACATTTGTAGGCCCATGATAAGCGCTTGAACAATCCAGTAAGTGAATGTTACTGTGCTGCATAGGCAATCCCACTTCAGTCTGGTTTGCAAACTGTGATCACTCTCCGAGGAGGACTTGGGTTAGATGTTTCAGCTGACATCAATGTGAATTTGTGGGAGCAGGAGTTCAAAACAGGCGTCGAAACAAGGTACGTGTGAGTAAGATGTGGATTCATCTCCTAAGTGTGATGGACCCTTACCCAATACTCTGTCAAACACTCTGGAAAATTCTTAGTGTTATCCCAACTCAATAAAGCCCATAAAATGACTATTTGATTGTCCAGCATAGCTCTCTGCATTTCCATCTCCATCTCCTCATGCAAATTGCTGGACATGCTTTCTATGCTGGGACAAAGGTACAATTCAGAGTCTGGATTGCCCCTTATATCAACCATGCTAAACACGCACTGTTTCAGACCCATCCCAGTTTACTTTCATATCCAAAATGGCACCTCTGGTCTTCAAGCCAAAGCAGTCAGATATGTGTGTCCTTTTGTTTTCTGGGACCGAGCAGTTGCGCCAATGCTACTCAGGAGTCATATCACTTCAGATTATGACTCTTTTGCTAAGAAGTAGCAGACATCAGCTGTTACATTGTGGGGGGTACACCTGAAATAACTGATCAGAGACGGCGGGACTTTGTGCAAATCAAGGTTAAAACCAGCTTTCCACTGCCAGCAATAGTTAGCCAACTTCCTTGAAAAGCAGTGCTCATTTTCCCTCTCCAATCACAGGGGTGCGCTGACCATTGATTTCCAAGCAGAACTGGATGCGCCATTTTTTCAAGCCACTGTCAAAACCCAAACAGAAGTCGAAATGGCCACAAACTTCAATACAGCTGGAAGAGTTTCTGCCATGCCCGTGCTCATGTGTCTGCAGCTTACAGAAGAGGAAGTCGCTTACAGGTGAGCTGTAGATCTCAAGCACCTTCCATAGCTATGGAATCCAAACCAAGGATAATGTCAAACGTTATCCAATTTTACAACACCTAACTGTCTTCCAAGTCACAATGGCTTCTCCATAAGGGGCATTGGAGCAGGTGCTGTTCTTGACTCCCATACATCCACATAACTATAGCCCTGTCCAAGAATGCAACACTCAACGACCTCAACATTAAGGAATCGCTTGCATGGATAATAACCACCATCACAGGTCAAATACAGAGAAAAGTTCAACTCCACATATCACACTTTTTGTGCTAACCATTATTCAGAGTCCACCTCATAGTCTGAGATTCCAAACATATAACACACCAACCACAGTTTGGAGCAAGGGACACTTTTCAGTCCAAAGGCTGCATTCCCTTTGGAGTACCCTTGAGGAGAGCCACATGGCCAGTGGTGCGTGGGGCCAGAGCAATTGATGTTGATTAAGGCTAGTTTCTACACACATAAGAGGCATTGTCAGGGTTCAAGGAGACATTCCAACCAGGCAAAAACACTCAAGGGGAAGTGTTGCTGGAGAGAATCCAGAGAAGTCGGGGGGGGGCACCTAGCCCTCAGCCTGTGGTTCCCCATCCCTGAATTATAAAGTATGAGTTGGGCACAGTAGTCCTCCATTTCTGTTGGTAATTGTTGCTGTTGGTTAATATTGCCTAGATTCTGTTGGTCACAATTGCTGCTGGTTAAAACTGGAGTCTTTGCCAAATCCCTGGCCAAAGGCATACCTAGGGTCCCTTGCACCCCCAGTAAAGGAGCTGTATCGGCATCCCCTCTCTGCCCCCCAAATCACTTTACTGTGCTGCGAGAAGGACAGGAAGCCCCTCCCACGCTACATCTCGCTGTGAATGCGGTGTCGTGTCACCAGACGCATATATATCATATCCTCCATAGTCTGATAGGCACCTGTCCTGAACCCCTGGCCTACCTGGCAGCGTCAGTATGTCAAGTCCAAAGGTCAAAGTCCAGGGGCCAATCCACACAAGCAGAGTCCAAAGGTCAGGAAACACAGTCCAAGTAAGCCAAGCCTGAAGCCCAGCAGTCAGAATACCATCCAGAGTCAACCCTGGAGGACCAGGAGCCTCCAAGCCAGGGCCCAACCAACATGAGCAGTTGAGCAGACACAACACCTCAGCTCTGCTTCTCTTTTGTACTTTGCCTGCTGATTGCAGCATCTGGGCTTGACGAGGCAGGTGACCCTCACCTGCTCCAAGCCTACTCCAGCCTAGGAATCACACCCCTCCTCCCAGAGCTGGCAAGCCCCACCTGGCCACTTAGGGAGCTGAGCTGTGGGCCCTTGCCTGCCTCAGCATCTGGGAGTGTCCCTCCTGCTCCTCCCTACACCTCAGAGCCTGCCATGTTCATGGGGACAGGGCCCCCTCTGGTGATGGCCCCCTCCTGCTACTCTCGTTCCTGTGCATGGACCCCCATCCCCTGGCTATTCTCCATCACCCTGTACTTCCTTCCTCATCTGCTGCTTGCCCTGGTGTACCCCAGTCCCGGCTACACACCTTGCCGGGATTCTCTTCCTCCTTCCCATTGTCCTGCCAGTTCATGAGAGTGCCCGTGGCAGGGACGAGTTTCACCAACCCCTAGGTATGCCTCTGTCCCTGGCTACTGCAGCGCTTTGGTTCAACTACGCCATGAGCTTAGCTGCCACTCGGGCTTTGTAAAAATGCAGAAACAACAGGCCGAGGGAAGCTGGGATAGCCTCTCCTTTTAGAGAGCCAAATATTTATTGCCCTTGTCTTCAGCAACAAGCGATAATGAGTTCCGTACCTACCATTTGAGCTGAAGCTGGTTCTCTTAAAATAAATCCACCATCTAGGAAGGTCACCGGGAGGTTAATGGAAGCCTTGGGCAATGCCAGACTAAGGAGCTTTAAGAGGTGCTGCCCAAATACAAAGAATGCAGGCTTATCTTTTACAGTGTTATGGCGATAAATCCCTTCCTTAGGACCATAACTACCACATCTTGTGCCAAGATTGATTTCCCACCAGACATAACATCACTGCTCTCTTGTGCTCTCGCCGATAAATCTTTCATGGCTGCCTCTTGACATAAATAGACCCAGAGCAGGTTTCGGGTGCTGTGTATGACATCCAGCACTGATGCACTTGGCAATGTTCCCAGGCTTCATCCAAGCTTGGAGCCTTTGCTTGTGTAGAAGAGAAAGGCCTTGGCATATCCGTCTAGTTTGGGGACATGAGACAAACTTTGGGACAAACAGGTTTGGAATTGGCACTAGGGAGAAATCAGAACTAGTTCATGTCTTCCGCCTCTTCCATGGAGGTCACATGTTCTCAGGTTTTCATATTGTAGAACTTATTTGTAGAGCTTCCCCAAGGGCCAAACCTTCAGCCTCTTTGCCTGACATGCTCCTACAAAAGGCAAAGTGCAGATAGGTTCCAATCGTATATACACCAATGGCAAGCTCATTCTCCAACTGCGGATCTTTGAGCAGAGAAGGTAAATGCGATGCCATCCACACTGAGAGGAGAGCTTACCTAATTCACGTTTTCTAAAACAATACAGAAACTGAAACACAGCATCCCATACAAAAAGAAAAAAACTTCAGTGAATTTCGCAAGGCACTTCTTCAGCCAAGTAATATGTACAAAAGTGCGTTTAAATTTTTTTAAGGGAAAATAACATTTACAAGTGCCTTGCCAATATGAGTATGAAAGGCAAAATTTCAGAAAAAAATGTGGGTATATTTAAAAAAAGAGAAATTTGCACTGATGAATTTTCAGGAGAAAGTTTTGCAAAATTGTAGAAACATGTAGATTTGCATCTGTGAAAATGAGAACCTGAAAGGAACCAAAACAGACACTCCTAGCCCTATCCTGGAGTAGCCAAAACAGCATAATTCATGCACAAGAGAGTAAAATCAGCAGGCCTGGAGGAACTCCAAAAGTTTGCAGAAATACAACAAATATTTAGCGCAGAAACTTAGGGGAGGGCATAAACTGTTCAGTAAGGAATGAGCATGCTCAGTAGGCATGGAATATTAACTGGGAGGATAGAATGCAAGGGGAGGAGAAAATGGAATGGAATATCCTGGGAGAGGGCATGCACCTCTTGAACATGTGCTTTCAAGGCACAGGGGAAGTGGAAGTGTCTATGACCCCTTAGCTGGTTGGCTAAGATCCTGAACAAGAGCACATTTTGTTGCAGGTCCCATATGTTGTAAATTACTGGGAGTTATTGAGAGTTTTCCAAGATTCTACTTTTCCTAGTATATTTGCAGAGGAGGAAGGGAAACTGGGAAGGCTGTGTGTCTGTGTGCCCTGTCTAAAGGCTTATTGAGGCTGCATTCACCATCTGAGGTGGGAAAAGTACATTTTTAAGAATCCCTCCAAAAACTATTTCGTAAAGATGTTAAGAACCAGCTATTTTTACATACAATGTAGGTCTCCCAAAGCAAGTCTTCCGGGAGCGTACAACGTGAAAATGGTTTACCTGAATATGTTTTCTTCAGTACCAGTTGGTTTAGATAATACTGTGGAAAGGTGGTATTTTCAGGCCATAGGGACATATCTAAAGTTAGTTGTATGGATGACTTGTCCTAGAGAAATGTGGGGGTTTTGTTTGTCTGTATTGCAATCCCAGAAGCCATCCTACAGATGCTAAATGCTAGGTCAGATTGATTTCACTGTTTGTTGGTTGTGGTTTTATTTCCTCACAGAGAAATCTTCTCGGTCTCAGAATCCTCTGCAAACCACAGCACCACTGTCCGCAAAGGGAGATGGACCACCATCCCTGGGCGTGAGCTTTCCTTTCACAGAGCCAACTCTGAAATGTGCAGGATCCTGCTTGCAGAGACAACGGAACAATAAAAAGCAGCATCCATATGTTGTCACCTTGTACTTGCTGTTCCTCTTTTCCCACTCACATCTTATACCTAGGCCAAAGTTTAAAGTGCGTAAATTCCTGATTCCTTTTTTCCACTTACATTTTTATTCTGACAGAAGTTTTGGATGGACCAAAACAGTACATCACAGACAACCAGGTCACAAATCCCTCACATTTCCAATCTCAACGGATGCTGTTTTGTGCCGTTATCGAGTTGCTAAGGCGGTAGAGTCAAGAAAGGAACTCTCGCCAACATTTTTGATCATTTCACAGCTTCTTTCATATCAGCCCCTTTACATGGGATAGCTCAAGTTTGGCTCACCCTGCTAGCCCATTCTTTGAAATGTTCCCCTTTGTTCTTTTCCAGCCTCTGCTGCAGGGCATTGGGGGAGAAAAGATTGTACTTTGCTGTTTGCTATCGGATCACCTTTCCGCAACAGCTGCTGGTCCTCTGCTTTTGCTTTTGAATAAAAGGGGCTGAATAAGCTTTCAGATAATATGGGGGTGATTCCGACGTTTGCAGAAGTATAAACAAAAATTAAGGAAGGGGAGAAAATCTCAATATTTAATGCTGTGCCCACTAGGAAGACACCTCCATATTAGAGCCCTATTTAATTGCTAAGGCTGCAGCCGACAACCATTCGAATCACTGGGAGACTTTGCCACTGACTTTGACAGGACCTGGTTTGTATCCTGTTGCATGATCATCAAACAACGTTGTGTCTCAATTCCTAAAGGAGCCTGGCCATTAGATCTTTCCAAACTGCTGACATTGAACTCAGAAATAATAAGTCCAGCAGTGACCTCTAGTGCTTGCAAAGTGTATGCAACTGAACGAGTGCCTATGAACTAAAACCAAAGCCCTTGTACCCAAAGGAAGGATGCCAACTTCTTTTAACGGTGAGCAGGGGGAAATCTCAGTAAACCGTGTGGACATGAAACCCCTGCTCACTCACCAACAATTTTCAATGGAAGCAAAAATAGTGAATCCTAATGCTTTTTAAAATAAACCACACAGCTTTAGAGAATGGCTGACTCCTGTCCGCAAAATTCCAGTATCTACTATGATGGAAGCATCATATTAATATCTAACCTGCTACTTAAGTTTTGGTCTTTCTCATGCAACAATACCTGGCTCCTTTTATTATAAGGATAGGGAAAATATGTTCAAATTCTTGAACTGGCTATACATTGCATAATATTTCCCATCCACCAGAGGAAGCAGCCCAAATGACTCAGTGTGCAAAGGTGTACAATACTGTATTCACTAAGGCCCAGAGTAAAAATGACCTGTGACTGTTTATCACCATTTAGAGAGGCAGAAAATGTAGAGAGAAAATGTAGAATGCATGTGCTACTTCTATGAACATTATCGGGGGGGGGGATGTTAGGCTGAGGCCCGAGTCCCACGGACCTGGGATTTGTGACCTTTGGTGATTAGCCGTGACCCCCGCTAATTGATTTACGAACCTCGATTAGCGATTTATGACTTCCCGGGTCCGGCGCGCTTCCCTTAGCTGCGCCACTCCGTCACGACTCAGCAGAGCTTCGCACAGCGTTGTAAAACTGTCACGTTCCAGACAAACACACACAGCACCGGTTTGTCTATTTACAGCATTTATTCCAATATTTCTCAGGAATTTCCAGGGCTAGTAGCCGCCATCTCAGCCCTGCGTCTTTTCCCCACAGCTCACATCGTGGGACTGGCAAACTTTGCCTCAAGCTCCGCCCGAGCTTCCAAAAGTGACGTCAGAATGGTGTAGCATCCTGGGAAAAGCTTAACCCGTTAAGTTCCAGCTCTCACACCCCCCCTTGCTGCACCTTCTGACAAAACCCTCTGAGTTCAACACCTTCCCCTGCCTTGTGCCCCTCCCCGGCATCTTTCCCAGGCACCTGTTGAACCCCTTCAACACTCCCAGAATCACACTGTGCGACACTTTTCCACGCACCTGTGACCTGAAACCCTACTGACCCATTAGGGCCAGCAGTTTTGTCTTCTTCGTCAGACTCTTCCCCCTCTGACTTGACAACCCGTCCGTGAGCTTTCTCCATTACCGGAGATGAAGCCTCACACCTGGACACTCCTTTCACAACCCTTGGAGATGCCCAAACCTGCCCTGAACCCTGACCCTGGATCTGGTCCCCATCACCGGGATCTGAACCCTGATTCTGGACCTTATCCCCATCACTGGGTTCAGCCACAGCCTCCCTTCTCCCTTGAGAAGACTTTGCACCCGTCACCTGGTGACGTATTCCCTTTTCCTTGAAAAATTCCTCCAGAGCAGACCCAGTAAACTGTGACCCTTGGTCGCTCTTGAACCCTTGCACCCTGGTGGAGAAACTTTGTCCCACCTCCGCAACCCAATCCTGGATCAGTTGCGCCACCTCCCCCTGTGATTTGAGAGAGAAACACCAGCCAACCTGGCTGTGGTTACCTGTCAGCGACAGCACATACCTGGCCCCACCCAGACTCTCAGACCTCTTGGGTCCTGACAGATCTGTGTAAACCAGCTCCAAACCTCCTTGGCTACCCTCCCAAACCCGGGAAAAACCAAGCACCTTTGCACCTTTGCATGCCCTGCACCCTTGGGACCTCCTCCCACATTTCCGGAGCTTGTGCCCTTTTGTGCACCTGTGCAACTTTTGCACATCTTTGGGAACCTTAGCACACTTCACCTGTGCTTTTCCAGCATTCCCACCACCCTCCATAGGTGACTCCAGAACAAAGACGTTGTTCTTGCTCTTCGCCATGTTGACCCGTTGTCGCCCCCCTCTGAAAATGGAACAGGTGTCATTCTCAGAACAAGCATTGTATCCCTGCTTCATTAGAGCTGATACAGATAAAAGACAACACTTCAGTCCCGGCACAACGTTGATCTCTCGCTTCTCCTGTGAAGTAGAGAAAAACACGTTAGCCACCACACCACAGACTGATTTTTGTGTTCCGTCTGTGAACCCAACAGTCATCCCTGTCAAAACAGCCCTGCATTTCCGCAGCTTCCCAGCAGATGTCTCTGGAATCAAATTGCAGTCAGCAGCAGAGCCAATAACAACACTCTGCTCTGGCCTTGTTCCACGAGTCTCTTGCTGGCACCTGGCACGTCCACCAGCCTCAGTCCCGCGCCTGGTTGTTTTTCCAGACCGGTTGCCATGGTAACCCGACTGGTTCCCATGAGAAATCAACAGTTTGACCTTGGCAACATCCGCAACATCCTGCCTTTTCTCTCTGCTCCGGTGGGGGCAATCTCGCCGCAGATGTCCCGGAGCTTTGCACACGTAGCAACGACGCACTCCAGTGGAAAAACACTGCCTGGGGCTCCCAGCTGGCTTTGCCTTCCTCCTCCTGGAACGGCGCCTCCCACCAGCCTCGCCTCCCCTGAAGCCGCTCTCCGCTCCAGCAGGTTCAGTGGAAAACTTTTCAAACTTGCCTTTGGAACTGTCCGCCCCCCCCGACCTGCTCACTAGCACTCCTTGAGGCTAAAGCATCAGGAACAGGGGCTCCAGCCATCTTTAGGCTTCCAGCTTCAATCTGTCCTTGGCCTCCTGCTGAGCCTTCACAGCAAACACAGCAGTACATTCCCAAGCGCCAATTGTCCCTTTGCCCCCCCTCTGGGGCCCACAGCCTTTCCCAGCTGTGCACCGGCTCTCACGTAGGTGATCAGCGCCATCTTGTCTTTCTGTTCTGAAGCAGCCATCTCCCGGCCCTTGCTTTCCGCCTCCAGCCTCACAAACACCCTGGAGCGCTGAACGGCCTCTGGCTTCTTGGCACCCAGAACAGTAGACTTCAGATCAGCAGCCAGGTTGCCCAACTTCTTAAAGTGAGCCTCCCACAGTCCTCCAAGACCTGGCAGCCTGCCTTCTTCCCCCGGGGCCCAGCGTACTCACGTAAACAACCAGCCGCTTCTTTCGCTCCCGGTTTAGCAGATCAGCTCCCCTGCCTCTCACAATTCCAGGCAGAACTCCAAGCTGGCATCAGCAACGTCGTCAGCTTGCCTTCAAACGGTAGGCACAGCCCCAAGCTCTCTGCAGCGTCTATCAGCTTGCTTGCCTGCTTGCCTCAGACTCCGGCCTCCCGTTCTCCAAAGACGCCCCCAAGCTGTACTCACAAGACTTCCAGCTCCCCTTGGCGTGGAGAAACGATATCTCAGCTGTTCTCAGCTCTTGGCAGTTCTCAGCAACCCAGGCACTTTTCTGCGTCTCGCAGCCTGCTTGTTTGCTTCTGCCTGCTCTTCCTGCCGTCTCTGCTTGACACTGCAGATTTTACAGCTCCCGGCAGTATCTTCCGTGACTGTTTTACAAGCGATGATTTATGGGTCCATAACCTGTGACCTTTGGTGATTAGCCGTGACCCCCGCTAATTGATTTACGAACCTCGATTAGCGATTTATGACTTCCCGGGTCCGGCGCGCTTCCCTTAGCTGCGCCACTCCGTCACGACTCAGCAGAGCTTCGCACAGCGTTGTAAAACTGTCACGTTCCAGACAAACACACACAGCACCGGTTTGTCTATTTACAGCATTTATTCCAATATTTCTCAGGAATTTCCAGGGCTAGTAGCCGCCATCTCAGCCCTGCGTCTTTTCCCCACAGCTCACATCGTGGGACTGGCAAACTTTGCCTCAAGCTCCGCCCGAGCTTCCAAAAGTGACGTCAGAATGGTGTAGCATCCTGGGAAAAGCTTAACCCGTTAAGTTCCAGCTCTCACAGGATTAAGCCTCATTAAATTCAGTAGGACATGCTTCTGAACAGACACAGGACTGTGCCATTAGTCAAGTTACAATATAGTTACTGTGACATAAACTTTAGTAGATTAGAGCAGTGTTTCCCAACCTTTTTTGGGCAAAGGCACACTTGTTTCATGAAAAAAATCTTGAGGCACACCACCATTACAGCCCCGTGACGTCAGCGCGCAGCGTCACGCCGGGAGGGACGCACGAAAGTGTAAATTTCAATTTTCCCCCTCCCCCTTGCCTTCCTTCTGTGCCAACCGCCAAAAAGCCAAGAATCGCGGGACCGCCGGCGGAGGGGGGGAGGGCGAGCGGAGGCAGCGGCGAGCCCCGTTCCTCCCCATCCGCCCCATTCCGTGCAAGGAGCGTGAACAGGTGTGAGAAGGGGGTCAAACCTGCGGGTCGGCGCCGGGGAACCTCCAAGCTTTGGGGGTGGGGGGGAGGAGGCAGCAAAGCGAGGCAGGAAGGAGAGCGCGGCTTGGCGAAGTACTCGGCGGCGAAGGCCAGCAGGTCCGGCGGCCGGTGCCGCAGCACCTCCACCGTGTAGCCCTGCAGCAGCTCAGTCAGACCCGGCGGGATCTCGATGCTCATCTTGTAGCCGAGGCGCGCGGGAGACTCAACGGACGGGCCCGGGAGAGAGAGAGAGAGACACGACGGAGAGAGAGCGGGAGTCCCTGCTCGCCGTCGCCGCCGCTACAACTACTGTGGCGGTTGGTCATGGTCGCCGCCGCCGCCCACCTCTATCTATCTCTCCCCCTCAGCTTTCTACACGGGCCTGGAGCCGGAGGTGGGGGGTGGCCGCCGCCGCTTTCTCTGCCTCCACGTCCTGCCTCCTCCTCCTCGAGCCCTCCGTCAGCCCTGAGGGAACCACCGCGCTCGCGTCGCCGCTCTCTGACACGCGAGAAAGAGAAAGGAACGGAGCGGCGGGGTAGTCGGGGGAAGGAGGGGCCGGAACGGAAGCGCGAGGCGAGCTGCGCATGCCCAGCAGGAAGCGGCGGAGAGCGCCACAGAGAGAGAGAGAGAAGCAAGGGAGGGCGGGGAGTGGGCGGGAACACGCTTCATGCGTCACAATAACGGACAAGGGGCGCTCGAGGGATAGATTAGGACCTAATTTGACTTTTACCAAAAAAAATAAATCTTTTTAATTTTTCCCACGGCACACCAGGCAACATCTCGCGGCACACTAGTGTGTCGCGGAACAGTGGTTGGGAAACACTGGATTAGAGCCCTAGATCAGATGCATTATGTATGATCCTCAGTTACATGCACATTCATTGGCAGATATAACTGGGTATAGAGGGAAGAAACTGAAAAATATGGGGGGTTAGCAAATGGCTGTGAAATGTACCAGGGTAGTGTTTATCCCCCACACACACACACTTCAGTAATCTGAGGAAGTTCTACTCCCAACATGTGATGACACAATTCTGTCCTTTTAAGATGCCACGAGACTGTTTGTTTTCCTAAAAACCACCGCTGCCCAGCCAACCCTCACACCGTTGTCCATGGCCGCTTATTCATCACTACAGAGCGGAGTCATGCATCACAATCCTGAGCAATGTTTGCTAACTTCTGTTTGCTCAGAGGTCCTACTGAGTTTAGCGGGACGAGTTCCCAGGGACATGTCCTTTGGACTGCAGTCTGAGGGTCAAGGTACATAATTATGCAGCGGATCCATGGATTCATCTCCTTGCTTTACCTTTTCACTGAAATACAGTCACACATGGTGGGTGGTCAGTTTGGTGAGGGGGGCAGCAGTAGAGTGGGAGGGAGGAGCCATTAACTTTCCTTCCTCGTTCCATTTTCCAGATTTGCCTTTACATGCGAACTGAATTAATTTCTCCCCCCATGCTGAGCAGATGCTCAGAAGCATCATTCTGTAGCCTTCTGAGCTGACTTGCAACACCATGTTCCCCAAACCATACCCATCTGCTGTTAGGTATGGGGCAGGTAGAGGCAGCTGCCAATGCACAACTGGGAGCCTTAAACTGAGCTGCCGATGATGCCTTGGCAAAGGAAAACAGGCTTTGGCCCTGCCACCCAGCAGCTGATGAGCAGGAAAGCTGAAGCCTCAGGAACTTTGCAAGCCCCACCCAGTTCCCTGAAGCCCCAACTTGAGGACCTCAAAGCACCCAAACACTTTGTGTCATTCTGACATCAGCTGATAGACCCACCTGCCACATTTGATATGTTTGGGCCATGATCGGATAAGGTTCTGACCCGCAGAATCAAGAAGTTCACCAGGCCTGTTCTAAAGGGATTGGGACCTAGTCTCCCTCCTGCTTTTTTTAGACTCCCAATCCCACCAGCCCCTTCCAGCATGGCCAATGAGGATGGGAGTTGCAGGTTAGCCACATCTGGAGGGACACAGGTCCCCCAGTTCTGATGTACATCAGTGATGCTTGGTGGATGGACAGAGTAATACACAAACATGCATTCTGTGATGAGTTCATCATTGCAGGCTAAGAAGGCCCTGTGCTAAGGACAAATTGTGATTATTTGGAGAGCAGTTTCAGGAGCAGTGGCATGGAATATAAGTGATTAAAGTGAGCCATTCTGTATCATGGGAAACAAAATAGGAAGCCTCCGGTAGACAATTAGTTAAGCTAATGCACAAATACATTGAAAAACTAGGCAGGTCTTACAATCTTATAGGGGAAATGGTTGTCCATCAACACATTAGAGGAAGCTATGCTGTAAGAACTAACCGTCACCAAATCATTGCAATGTTCATTATTTATGTGCTTATTCCAGCTTAGCTGCATTGAATTAGAAGGAAGACAGCAAAGCCAGAAGCAGCTTCTGGTGGTGTTTGTGAGATTTGTTTTTGTTTTTTTCTTGGTAGAAAAAATCTAGTTGCAGTGACATGATTTGTATAAAATGGCTTTCTAGTATAAAGCAAATGGTGATTTAAAAAACGAAGTAACTTAATTTATTAGAAAAGACTGTCACATTAGTGACAGATGAAGCAAGCCTCTGCGAATGAACTTTCAGCAGGAGACGAGAACGTGATAGCTATATTTATCATGCTGCAAAACTGTGATGGGCTTCAGAAAAGCAGCTGTCGTATTACCAAAGGTACAATCCCCTTGCATTTGATCAACACTTTTATATTTCCTTGAATTCAACTGGAGAAATTGAAGTTGCTCAACAGACTGGAGAGCTGAGCACCCTTCCAACATGTCTCTCGGTGGAGGATCTCCAAGTAGAGCTACACAAATCCTATGAGTAAATCAGTGTCTAGAACAAGGAGGGAAGCTAGCAGTGCCTCTGCTCAGCCTTGAGCCTGTCAACTGGAATTGCCTGCTGGATCAAGCCAATGGCACATCTTGAGTGCTGTTCTCAAACACTATATACAGTGGTGCCCCGCAAGATGAACGCCTCGGAAGACAAAAAACTTGCTAGACGAAGGAGTTTTTCGTTTTCTTAGCCGCTTCGCAAGACGCATTTCCCTATGGGCTTGCTTCGCAAAACGAAGCTTGCCCCGCAAGCTCCGGGGATAGCAGGGAAGCACAGCGCGTCTTCCCCGCTGTCCCCGGACCTCTTTTGAAGCAAGGGGCGGCGGGGAGATCGCTTCTCCCCATTGCCAGCCCCGCAATCTCCGGGGACAGAGGGGAAGGCGCGCGCGATCTTCTCCCCTCCGCCCCTTGCTTCAAAAGAGGGGACAGAGGGGAAGGCGTCTCTCCCCAGACCCCTTTTGAACCAAGGGGCGGCAACGGGGAGAAGCGATCTTCTCCCCTCCGCCCCTTGCTTCAAAAGAGGGGACAGAGGGGAAGGCGTCTCTCCCCAGACCCCTTTTGAACCAAGGGGCGGCAACGGGGAGAAGCGATCTTCTCCCCTCCGCCCCTTGCTTCAAAAGAGGGGACAGAGGGGAAGCGTTGCGCGCCTTCCCACTCTCCCCGGACCCCTTTTGAACCAAGGGGTGGCAACAGGGAGAAGCGATTCTCCCCGCTGCCCTTCCCTTGCTTTAAAACAGGTCCGGGGACAGAGGGGAAGGCGCGCGGCGCTTCCCCTCTGTCCCCGGACGGTCTCCATAGGAACGCATTGATTGATTTTCAATGCATTCCTATCGGAAACCATGCTTCGCAAGACGAAAAACTCACAAGAAGAAAAAACTTGCGGAGCGAATTAATTTCGTCTTGCGAGGCACCACTGTACATATGTCTCTCACAATAGCCATTTCTACACAGTCCCATGAAAACATGCAACGTGGAAAGTATAATTTGAGGGTGTGTTTTTTTATAAACAATGAACTTCAAAACATGCAAATCTCTTTCTGCAAATGCAAACATGCGGCTGCTGAATCTGTCCCCCATACTTTCCAGATATTTGCCCTGCTTTCCCTCATCTCTTTTTGCCATGGCCTGGTGTGCTTTTGTCTGGATACTAAAATGATAGGACTTTTGTCTTTTCAGAGTAACACAGGAAACATCTCCCAGTCACAAAAAGCAGCACGAGTGATCAATGTGGTTCAGTGGGCACCATCCAAAGCCGTCCTGATCCCTGAGACTCCGCTTGTGGCATTGGCAAGGTTCTAGAAAGGACAGATAACATGGTGCAAACACGATTAAAAAGAAAAGGGGTTGCCAAAACAAACCCATCAGCAAACCAAAATCCAAAAAAAACACAACCCCACCACCAAACCAAAATCCCAGAAAAGAGAGACTCAAGTGTGTTGTGTGTAGGGGTGGAATGGGGTGTCCATTTAATATTAAACCAGCCTTTCTCCCCAAAAGGCAATTCAATTATTTGCATAACCTTACATCACCTCGATCTTATTTAGCATCCACCATTGGCAAAACACAGCTCGTATCAGACAGTTTCAAAGCTGCCTGTTGCAGCTCATGTTGTTGTTCTTGGGTAAAAGTCACTCCAAAGTTGTTGTTTTTAAAAACACACCTGTTACCTAACTTATTCAGAATTCCTGTGGTGGGCATATTTTATTAAAACTGGCGTCACCTCCCATCACAAGCAGAGTTCCAGAACAGCAACCTGCCAATGCAAGAGAACATCTTCAAACTCAGAAGTGACATAAACTGCATTGTGAGGAACAAAAGTGGCTTTTCAGAGGGAGAAGAGAGGGGGGGGAGGTGTGGGGAGAGAGAACCAGGAAGCCCACAACATCCTTGCAGTAATAACATTGTTTTAAAACACAAAGCATTTGGTAACACGCTTGGGTATCTGGTTCCCTGGTTTGCTCTGAAAATCTACTCATTCTGAGGGCAGCACACCACTGACGACCAGATCGCTGGGGGCAGACAAATAATGACTGAAAAGCAATCATGAATTGCTTGTGGGCGTCTAGCTGGCCACTGGCGCAAGCAAAGTGCTTGAACAAATGGACATTGGGCCCAGTTAGCAAGGCAATCTTCACGTTCTCATATTCTCCCTGGTTTGACTGAGAATTGTCACTGCCATGGTGAACAAAAAGGTCATAAAAATGGTTTTTAAAGACAAGGTGTTCATTGCTCAAACCCTGTTCAAGGGACACTCCAAGTGAGCTGGGGGGGGGGTTCAACACCCCTGTCCCAGGACTCTCAGCACACCAGCTCAGCATTGCAAGGAGGCAGCTGGCTTGCTGGCTCAGGAGCCCGTTAGTCCAAACCACACACACTTTCCTGGGATTGGTGCTCCTTGTGCATGCAAGGTTTTTGCAGCATCTACACGGTGCCATCATCATCAACAACAAAAAAGCCAGCCTGCATTTCTCTCCCCACCACCAGTTTTAATCTACATTTGCCCTTGCCAAGGTAGAAAACAACAACAATAACCTGTTGCCAACAACCCGTTTGCGCTACCTGTAAGACCCGTTTGCAGTATTAAGCCCTCCACCTGGAAGCACCCCAGGTCTCCTCCTCTCTCCTGACACAATCAATTTCAGTCCGCATAGTGTGCTGTTACAGAGACAGGTCAGGCTCGCTGTCCACAGTAACTCGGACTGAAACCATGTCCCTTGCAGCACCATTTCAAGGCTCCATCGGATGGCTGGGATAGCAGCAGCAATGAGGGGAAACTGAGGAGGGGAAACAAGGTCCTTGAGCTGACTTGGCTCTGTCTTGCCTTATTGATTGAGAAATCTCGTTAGCAACCTTGACGGAAAAGCCCTCTGAGGCGACCTAACCTGGGCTACAGAAGCAGTGTGTGTGTGTGTGTGTGTGTGTGTGTGTGTGTGTGTGTCCAACCTCAGCAATTTCAATTTGTTTCCTTCACTGGGTTTTTCTTAAATATATATATATACACACATATATATTTCTAAAAAGTGCCACAGAACAACGGCGAAATCACCGCCATTGCTAAAACGAATGTGGTTGTGTTGGAAATGGTTACTCCTTCCATTCTGGAAAAGGGGCCCAGATAAAACAACAACAACATGGTGGCTTTGCCGCTCCGCTCCTCTGCATGTAAACGGTGTAGAGAGACGTAATGAAACCCCCCCCCCAAAAAAAATAAGAGAGGGGTTTCGGGGGGGGAGAAAGCACCACCCCCACTCATGTCACAACAGGGGAGGAGGTCCTGAGAGTGGCAGCTGACTGTTTGGGCCCCACGCTGTCCTTTCTCCACCCTCCTCCATCTTGAGGAGGAGATGGGGCTCCTTTCTGCGAAACAACTGAAGGTTTGTCCAAGGCGGCAGGGAGCCATTGGGACAGCGAGCTGCTCCGATGCTCCTCAGGGTCCCACCCTGCTGGAGCCTGCCGAAGAGGAGGAGGAGGAAGAGGAGGAGGTAGTAGCATTGACGTGCCCACTTTCGAAGTGCTATTGTCAGGGCTGCCCTGAGGCTGTGAAGCAGCGTTAACCTGGCAGGTGCCAATGGCCGTGGAGCCGGCGAGAGTAGCCAGGAGGCCACAGGATGCCTCTGTCTCTTTCGGAGAAGTGCCCTTCATCCTCCGCAGTTGGCTCGTGGCAGTGGGATGGGGAGACAGTTGTGGGAGAGGGCCGGGAAGGGCAGCGCCTCCGCGGGTGCCAGTCTCAGAAGCTCCTTGGTCAGCAGCGGGAGGCTGGCTGGTGGGGACTTTTTTGCCACAGGATTCGCAGCATAGCTTGTTATAGCCAGGGATGGAGCAGTAGCGAGCCAGGACTTCCATCTGGCAGAATATGGACTTGTCTCCAAGGCACGGCTCCTCTGCAATGAAGGGAAATTACAGAAAGTTGGCGTGAAAGCGACCGTGACTTCAGACGACCACACACAAGAGAACAGTGCTACAGTGCAGTCTAAGACTATTATCCCAAAAGACTCGTGCGTAGTTAAGCCATGTCGACCTAGGCTACAGCACTCTTCTCGCCATAGAATAGCATCTGTGGCTGCCCAGATGTGCCTGGGCTCCAACTCCCATCATCCTTGAAGATTGGGCCATGCTGGGTGGGTCTTGTTGGGGTTGGGAGTTCAACTTCTGGACAGCCACGGGCTTCCCCACCCCACCCCGTGCCATAGAAGGAACGCTCCATATCAGTTACACAAACAATACATAGCAGTGATACCAGAAGCTGCATCAAGCAAAGAGAGAAATAGGAATAGACAAAAAAGAAAGAGAAAGAATCACAGACCCCAGTAGAGTTGTGGGGCAATCGCAATCTCAGGCAAGTGGCAACGGGTGTCAATGATGCAGGAGGGGTGGGTTCCATCCATATTATGATCCTGGTTGCGTATGGTGGTTTCGATCCAGAGTTAGAAATTTGGGGTTGTGGGTGTGTCACTCTACCTTCCCTTCTATGGGAAAATCCCAGCCCCTATGATACAAAGACTAAAGAACTGCTAGACTCAAACCATATTTCTAAAGAGAAACAGTGCTGAGGGGAGGGAACTTGGGGGGGGGGACAACCATAGGTGGTGGGGTGTGCCTGAAGATTCAAGATGATACATATATAGAGACAACCACTGTATTATTTACTCTTTACAGGAATCAAGTTGCAGAAAAGCATGTACCCAAATGCCATTAGGCCTATGGATATGTCAGCAACTGCAGAATGTCAGCAGGGGAGCCTAAGAGGAGAAGACAAAGAGAGGAACGTAAAAGTCAGTAAGATGCAAGTGTAGAGACAGCTGAAAGAGAAACAGTCAGACAAACAGATAGGCAGACAGAAGCACCTACACAGGAATTTGTATAAACATCCCAGAGAGTCATCACTAGCGAGAAATACCTGCAGATGAACGCTAGAGGGCAGTGATTCATTTTCAAACAATGATCTCAAGTGTCTGCAATTACTTACCTGTGAGTAAGCCCCAATAAATTCAATGGGACCTGCTTCTGAGTTGAGCTTGCACTGTAAGGCTCTTGGATGAGCATTAATCCAAAATTAATTCTGAACTGGGATCATGCATCTAGGGATCCATACAAAGGGAAGCCTTTCCACTTTATTTGGTGTATTTTGAGGGGCAGAAGATTCTACTGGCTCTCTAAGCTAAATAATGTTGGCCTCTTCCTCCCAGTGATTGCTTAGAATTATAAGTGCTCTCAGCTTAGGCTATATAGTCACATTGGCGGCGGCAGCAGCAGCAGATCCACTTGTAGTTAACCTTTTCTGCAAATTATTTATGTTTCACCATGTGTGATGTTACAGCAGGCCTGCACAACGTGAGAACCAAACTGTGGCATGGTGGCCCACTGAGAACTCAATAAATATGCTTCCAGCTGGAGCTGGTCCAGAAACCTGGCAGATGGCTGCACTCAGCTTGGTGGGTCCCCAGTTGAATAGACCTGATCTACAGAGTACAACAGAAGTCTGAATTGGGATGTGTCAACTTCCATGTAATGGCCCATGTCAGGGGTGGAAAACCTTACTGGAGCCCAAGGGCCACATTCCCTAATGAGCAGCTTTCCAGGGGCCAGAGGTGGGTGAGGCCAGAGGCCAGAGTGCATAGACCAATGAAGGTACTCTTTACCTCTATACTCACCCACCCAATGCAGGCAAGCAAGAGTCATCAGACTTCAAGGCTACGTTCTGTTGAATGGTTTCTTTAAATGTAAAGGTTCACCATTGTTCCACTCGATGTGTATGTCTTTAATACACATCGAGTGGAACAGCCTCGGTCCAGTATACCTGAAGGAGCGTCTCCACCCCCATCATTCTGCCCGGACGCTGAGGTCCAGCGCCGAGGGCCTTCTGGCGGTTCCCTCATTGCGAGAAGCAAAGCTACAGGGAACCAGGCAGAGGGCCTTCTCGGTAGTGGCGCCCGCCCTGTGGAACACCCTTCCAGCAGATGTCAAGGCGATAAACAACTACCTGACATTCAGGAGACATCTTAAGGCAGCCCTGTTCAGGGAAGTTCTTAACGTGTGATATTTTATTGTATTTTTGGTTTTTATGGAAGCCGCCCAGAGTGGCTGGGGAGGCCCAGCCAGATGGGCGGGGTATAAATAATAAATTATTATTATTATTATTATTATTTAAGGGGCCAGAGCAAAATAATGAGACCCAGCTTTACAGCTGTGAAACATAGCAGGCGCTGCTGAGTTGTATTGATTAAGCTGTGTCAGCAATTGGGTGTAGTATATAAGGAGCAGCACCTAGCTCTCCCATTACCCTGGGGGATGGGTTGGTGGTTGGGTCTGGTTTGTTGTTGATGTATTTAGTGTAAATGGAGTTTTTGTTCTTCTTATTAAAACCTTCTTTAAGTACTTTTTGAGTCCCTTTTTAATGCATGGTCTCCCCAGCAAGCTCTCTGCAGCGTTACTATACTGCAAATAGCCAACGCGTTCCAGCAAGGCAAAAATACTCTATAGAGGCTGTGGAAGAAGGCCAGGGAGGGTTTACAGCCTGGGGAGAATCCCAAAGAGGTCCCAAATGGCGGCTTCCCGTTCTCAAGCACACAACAGCTGCCCAAGAAGCATTCCAGGCAAAGGAAGGTTTCTTTTTCCTTGGATTACGCCCCTACACCAACTTCTCACCCATTAAAGTCACGGGAAGTCAGCTGCTTGACCTGGCAAAGCCTCAACAACTGTTCTAATATTCTACAAAACTCATCTTTTCTGAGCAGTATCCAGCATTTTTTATTTTTAAAAAACAAATCGAGATGGGAACAAGTGATGATCCAAACTGCAGAACTCAGAAGCCGGAGGGCACTTACTTGATGATATCTTGGTAACAGGATTTTTGGCGCTCTCCTGAGGCACCCATTGGACCTTAGGAGTCACATGATCACTGGTGCCTGAGTTTGTTGTGACGCTTGGTAGGTTTCCTGGGGGAACAAAAAGGAAGGCAGGTCAAAGTATCTAGATCACAACAGTGAGTCAAGTTTTTGTTTTGTTTTTCTGGGGCAGGTGGGACACCAGAGACTTTCCTATAATAATGGATTCAAATGGTTCGAATAAAATAAAGTGCACTCTGGCATTCTAGAGACTAACAGGATGCCAGAGTACCTTGAGGGGGGGGTCATTAGGTGTCATGGCTCCTTAGGATTCTACACATATGTACAATACATGGTACAAACCACCCTGTGATCTTGGGATGAAAGGTGATATAGAAATTCAATAAATAACAACCACCACCACCAAATGACCCAACCCCTATGTGTAAACAAGCACAATGCTACATACCCATGGGCATCACCATGTTTCGCTTGTGTGTGTGTTTTAATGCTGCATCTATTTCATTCACTTTGCATGCATTTTTTCTTTCGTTCCTTCTGCAACTGCAGCTCTTCTCTTACCTGGGCATGCTGCCATTTTGCAAACCTGGATGGTCTCTGGCTTCTCGCTCTCGCACTGGCCAAGGTTGTTGTCGTTGGACTTGCAGACCACCTGGCGCTGCTGGATGCCTTCTCCGCAGCTGACGGAGCACTGCCACAGAGGAGGAAGAAGAAGAAGGAAGAAGAAGAATTTGATATCCCACTTTATCACTACCCGAAGGAGTCTCAAAGCGGCTAACAATCTCCTTTCCCTTCCTCCCCCACAAGAAACACTCTGTGAGGTGAGGGAGGCTAAGAGAAGTGTGACTAGCCCAAGGTCACCCAGCAGCTGCCTGTGGAGGAGCAGGGAATCGAACCTGGTTCACCAGATTACGAGTCCACTGCTCTTAACCACTACACCACACTGGAAAACCCATCTATCAAGGCTAAGGGGAAACGAAGGGCTGGAGCAATTTCAATGCACTTCCCCAATATACCCCCATGAAAAAAGGGCTGAGGCAGCAAGGAGGATCTGCAGGAAGTACGTGTCACTGGGGCAGGGCAGGTGGTTCCTCTGTCTGTATTCATACGCCCAAAACAAATGCGATTTCAGTCACTGCATTGGGACGACCGCAAACACACAATGTCCTCTCCCCTCCAACAAGTGGCTGACTATCAAAGCTGCCATCAGAGGTTCTGGATGAGGACTGGTATGCGTTTGAGAAATACAAATAAAATGATTCTTTTGACTGCAGTGTAACTTATCCCCTCAACCTTGTGGGCAAGAGAGGATGCCAATATTTTACATTCTACAACACTTCGCTTAATCCATCTATCTTCACAAACTTGGCTGCTCCCAAACTATTATAAGGAAGGAAGGAAGGAAGGAAGGAAGGAAGGAAGGAAGGAAGAAAAGGACCCCCTCAAAACAATGCCAGTTTGTGTCTTGATACACAGATTTAGAAAAGCACTAAAAAGAATGGGACAACTTCAGTAATTACATCCTTTAGCAGTTTTTGCCAGAGATATTTTCGAACTTCTCTGTAGCTGCAAGGTCTAGGATGTTCAGGATTCCGACAAGAACTCCCAGGCAGCTCAAAAGTGTCTAAAAAGCTGCATCATAACCACAATTCATTTGTTTGCAGGCAGCAAATGTAATTGCTCCGACACCATTCTCAAGCCATGTTTTTCCTCACCCGATAATACCAGTGGCACTGCTCTGTGCTTGCTTTTCTTTTTCTTTTTTCTTTCTTAAAGAGGCATCCTCCTGGCACAGCTAAGGCTTCTCAAATCCAGTCAAAGAAGAAAAATAATATTGCCATGTAGTCTGAGCTATTTGGCTAGGCTCTTCCTTAACAGCAAGCCTAGTAAGCCAGGCTCTGTTAAGGAGAGGGCTGTGGTCAAAGGAAGGACAGGTGTCTACTGGTATCTTTAAAAAAATAACTCCTAGCAACAAGCATCATCCTTGGGGATCCTGGCTCCCAAGCTTACTGTCACCGAGCGAAGGGAATATGAGGCTGTGGATTAAGGTAGGGCAATGGCTTTCTGGTAGAACATATGCTCTGCATGCAGAAGGATCCAGGAACAACTAGAAAGACTCCTGTCCCAAACCCTGGAGAGCAGCTGTTCATCAGTGCAGACAATGTCAAGCTAGATGGACAACTGTTCTGCCTTGGGTGCCTAAGGTTCCTTCCCTAAAAAGTCCCACTGTGCTCTGACACGTCATAGGGCTGCTTGTCAAATCAAGGTGCTCCGTGGTGCACTGCAGAAGTGCAAAGGGTCAATATTTTCCTTGCTTAGGGCAATGAATTGCTGGCTGTGGCATAGTAGCCAAGTGGCGGCAGCCCCTTACCTGAGACCAGGCACCTGTCCTCCACTGGGCAGGGCACGGGACGCGACTGCAGGGCCGGCGTGCGTCTGGCTTGTCTCCTGTGCAGTACTTTGTGTGCACGGTCCTGTTTGTGCCATTGTGTAGGTGCTGGGTGCACTGCACCACTCTGACCTGGACTCCCAGCTTGCCGCAGGACTTGCTGCAGGCCCCCCACTCCTCAGCCCCCCAGCTGAAAAGAGAACAGCAAAACCAGACACTCTTAACAGAAAGACTCGTCAGCTCGGTTCCCACTGAACGGGATAAATCTGGGCTGAGCCACTTCAGCCTGCAGGAACAAGCTCACAAAACAAATTCTCTTCGCAGAAAAAACCAAGATATCAAGGGTGGGGAGGAATGTAGCCTAGCTTCCAACCTTGACATGTAAGTTTTCTATAGGCAGGGATGAGGGTAGTTAGCCCAGATGCATATTTACCATCTCAGTGAGAACTAGGCCACCTAGGTTGAAAATATGAAGGCTGTTAAGATTTCAGGTTATAGGTGTCTGGCTCTGCACAGATCAAAATCAAAGGCTGAACTATATAGTTGCTCTGATCCTGCAGAGAACTTCTTAAGTTCTTGCGCTACAATACCATGATCCTTAACCAAAAAACATTGCCAAATAACCACAGAATAAGAATCTATCAAAAGCAAGAACACCAGAGTGGATTTCACATGACTATTATGCAGTGATAGTCACGTGGTGGCTTTTTCTTTCAATGTTCATAATAATAACAATTTAATAATTATTTCTTATTTATACCCCGCCCATCCGGCTGGGTTTCCATAGCAACTCTGGGCAGCTCCCAACAGATTAAAAACAGAATAAAAAAATCAAACATTAAAAACTTCCCTAAACAGGGCTGCCTTCAGATGTCTTCTAAAACTCAGATAGTTGTTTATTTCCTTGACATCTGATGGGAGGGCGTTCCACAGGGTGGGTGCATAGCTGTCAACTTTCGGATTTGAAAATAAGGGATCAGCAGCCTCACCTGTCCTGGAGACAGTCTACGGGATATCTAACAATCTGGGATAGCAGCGGGAAACAGCAACGAAATAAGGGAATTTCCCGCAAAAAAAGGGAAGGTTGACAGCTATGGGCGGATGCCACCACTTAGAAGGCCCTCAGCCTGGTTCCCTGCAACCTCACTTCTCGCAGCAAGGGAACTGCCAGAAGGCCCTCGGAGGTGGACCTCAGTGTCCGGGCAGAACAATGGGGGTGGAGACGCTCCTTCAGTTATACTGGACTGAGGCCATTTAGGTTAAAGGTCAGCACCAACACTTTGAATTGTGCTTGGAAACGTACTGGGAGCCAATGTAGGTCTTTCAGGACCGGTGTTATATGGTCTCAGCGGCCACTCCCAGTCACCAGTCTAGCTGCTGCATTCTGGATAAATAGAGCGATCTCAATGGTTTTTCACTCACTTGATATTTTATTACATACGGCTATTTCACAAGACCACGATACCGTGGTAATATTGAGGTGAGTTCTGCACCTCAAAAATGGTTGTGTGAATTGGCCCCTGGACCTTTAAGACAATGAAAAAATGACTCACAAAGGCTGCGTGCACTCCTGCATGTTGCATCTCCTACGGATGGGTTTTGGTTTCTTCCCGTTATCGCAGAAGTTCCGGTGCACCATCCGGTTATCGCTCTTCCTCCGGCAACCATACTTGGTATACTGTATTCCTGCAAAACAGCAGAAGCAAAACTACAGCTATGAAGGAACCAATATGTCTAGGTTGCTCAAGGCACACAGATGTGTGGGCATCCTCCTGACAGGCACTAATGCTTTTGGGAGGTCCAGGAAATGGTCTGAAGGCACCTGATGTACTTACTCTACAGTGGACGCTCGGGTTGCAAACGTGATCCGTGCGGGATGCACGTTTGCAACCCACAGCGTTCGCAACCCACGTCTGTGTGTCTGCACATGCACAGGTTGCGATTCGGCGCTTCTGCGCATGCACAAAGCACGATTTAGCACTTCCGCGCATGCGCGACTGCCGAAACCCGGAAGTAACCCATTCCGGTACTTCCAGGTTTCAGCGGTCTGCAACCCGAAAAAACGCAACCTGAAGCATCTGTAACCCGAGGTATGACTGTACTCTTGTCAACTAAGTGGAAAATAGGTCCAGACAATATATGGAGATAGCCTGGGAGCCCTATGTAAAGACACTGAAAAAGTGTCATGATGCAACAAATATGTTAAAAAATAGTGCAAGTGATCTATTTGGAATCCTGGTGTCACAGTGCCCAGCAGGGGCAGATAGGCAACTTCCATGCGGCATAAGAAACTAATTTTGGATGAATGCCACCTGATAAAATCACTTCTCTCTTTTCCCGCCTCTGTCTCTGACTAACACAGGCTCATTGAGGCAGCTGAAATCCTCCCCCTTCCCCTCCCCATTTTTGTTTCCGCTTTCACACCATGCTCATTTGCATAGTAGGGCACTTCACTCAACAGCCATATTACACAGATAGCACAGCCATACAGAAAACGTGCCCATTGAAAAACGGACTTCAATATACTACAGTATTTGTGTGTGTGACTTCTGCTTCCCATTCACATCTTTGCATCACATGAATGAATGAATGAATGAATGAATGAATGGATGGATGGATGGATGGATACTACACAGCTGCTGCCACCATTAGCTCCTTACTGCTCTGGGGAAGCAAAGGTGCAGGAAGCATTCTGCATCGCAAACGCAGTACAAAACGGACGCTGGGTTTTGGTGTAATCGGCAGCTTCGGTCTTTCAGGCTTGGCTTTCACTTCGTAGGACGGCCCACAAAAGACAGCCTACTGTGATTGCTTGGCAACCCCAGGGCAGCACAGTGATTACTTGTAAAACACCCCAGTCTACGATACAAGTGTCTACAGATCGGAGTACCTTCTCTCAAGTATTTCCATTCATTTGGACAGATGAAGGCTGCAACTCTTGCCTTGCACAGGGCATTTCTGGCCTAGCCAGTTTTCTTAGTGCAACCGCTCCTTATAAGGAGCGGAGCTGATCCCTCACCCTGGACTCAAGCACAACTGAACAAGGTCAGAATCCAACAGCTCCACACATGGGTGACTGGTGTGGGTGGGGCAATATTTCTGATGTAATATCTGCTGAGACAAAGATAGATAGGGGACGACCGAGGAAGCTGCTTTGATGTGCTACTCACCTTCCCAATAAAGAACAACACAGATATCAAACCCTAGTCTCCAACACAACTTGGGGTGTGTAGGGTGGACGTTGTCAGCTGTTCCCAGGACATATCCCTGGAAATGCAGTTTATGCCACTCCAATGTTAGCAGGCTTGAGTCAGCAAATTCTGACCTGGCTTTTCAAAACCTGCTTTGTGTATTTAAATGCTCTGGACAGAAGCTTGTGTTGATCTGCTCAATATTTATTATTTCACTTCCTTTCAAAAGGGGCACTGAGAAGAACTGTGACCCCCATCTAAAGTTTGAACTCACACTCTCTTAAAAGCAGCTTACTTGCCTCAAAAATGCAAGAATATTAATATTGCCAGGGGTTTTCCTTTTCTCATATTGGTAACATCAAGAAACTATAGGGTGCAATCCCAGTATATGACTGATGCCAAGATTTAGGAAGTGGGAACACTTAAATGTGCACCAGGGGATGTCCTGATTTACCCTGCAGCACCAGTAACAGCATGCAAAAAATATTACTCCCTTTAAAGCGGACTGATTTGGGCTTTGCCTGAAGTGACACTCAACATGCCATTCCTAGACTGGAACCAGAATTTCCACTTGCGTAGACATTCAATTTTAAAGAATTCATGTTTAACACTAAGCAATTGAAATAAACACCTAAATAAAACCTGTCGAAAGCTTGCAACAAAGAAGGCACTCTTATTTTTCTCAAGGTTTCCAAACACAGCAGCTAACAGCTAGTTTCACACATGCAGGTTCGTTACTTGAAAGACTGACTACAAAACCAAAAGTGATGGATGAAGTACCATAGAATGAACACCTCAAAAACACTGCTTTTCAAGAGTCGGTTCATGCATGCAGTCCTGGGATAGACATTCATACATGAATCAGACCTCTGCAAGCAAGGAACATTCCATACACTGGAAGTGCATCTGAGACACTTAAACCAAGCAATGCAGGGCAAGGAAAATACCTCCTCCACAAGCTTTGGAACACTGAGACCAGCTTTTAAGGGCCCACTCATAGGTGTCCATTTCTTCCAGGAGGACATTGTTGTTTCCGATGACAGGAAGGAGATCTTCATGGATGATGTACTTGTACATCAAGCTACTCTTGGATTCGTCTTCTTGCGGGATGACCTAGGATGCAGGGAAAGGGAAGAAAGAGCAATGAGAGACGAAATGCCCTCTCCACTTGCTACACAAGTCTTCACAAATGTATAGTTGTGTGCACACTTCTTCAGTTTTCTGCTGAGTCCACCAGATCCAGGCTCCCAAGGGCTAAAGCCAAACTAAAGTCTTTTATAAGATGCTAAATTTCATAAGGGGAAATATAATAGGGCTATTTTTTCCCTCTGAAACTCCAGCAGAAATTTTTAAAAGGCACAGGCGTGGCCCAGTGAATGGAAAGCGAAGGGGGAAAGGACAGCTGTGTTTCAACCTGAACCTAGCCTCTCTCTCTCATTCTCATGTGCAAAAGAGGAAAATGCCAACTTTCCTATTTTTTGCATGGATTCTGCAAACAACACTGGTTGTGTGAAGTGCTCTTGAATTAAGTTTATGCTTTGAAATAGTTTTGCCTGGTGCAGTTGAGCAAAAGGCTTAAAGGGCAAAAAGAAAAGTGGGGGGAGACTGCACATGTGTTGCTGAGCATACACATGCATCTACCTCTCTCTCCAGGACTCACCAGGACGCTGATGGCTTCATGCAGGGGCCCGCTGGTTTTCAAGCTTTCCTTGCTGTTCTCAATGGCGTACTCCCATTCCAAGCCCATCTCCAGGAAAGTGCTGCTCTTGGCATCTTTGCCCTTGGGATTAAGGATGATGTTGCCAGAGGCTTGGTTCTTAACAGCTGTGGGGGAAAGAAGTGCTCAGGGTCATCTCCGCTCATCAACGTCCTTTTACATGCAGCAGAATTTGGGCATTAGGCAATCAAGAGTGTTCAAGGCTTTTCTTCTCTTGTATGTATGGGGGTTTTTGTGTCAGTGTCAGCTGGGTAGGTTCTCTTTCTGTTCCAGGGCAAGAAGCATGACACTTCGCCCCTTCCCAAGGGGATCAAGTTCCCCTGTAGTGTGCATACTTGATTTATGTTTACGTTTTTACTATATTGTGTTTTAATTATGTTATGGAACCATTTGGAGAAAAGCAGGCTATACAATTCACTAATCAATAAAATAATTTGGCACGGATGACGTTTTTTGAGATGGCTTAAGATAACTTTTAAAATTGGACCCATTTGCTAAATCACACTGAGTGCCTAGGGGCTGAAAAGTCTTCCAAGATTCCGTCCTGCACCAAGAAACAAGCCCCAGGGTGCAGAGAAAGGGAGGCAACTGGGGTAATCATGAACCAAGCTTTGTTCCCATTCCTGTGGTGTCCCTTCCAGCTCTACAGTTCTATGATTCTACGACTCTCCTGGAGGGAGGAGCAGTGCTGTGCTTGGGATACTGACACAATGAAAGCAAAACCTGGTGCTGCACACATATGCATACATACAGACATGCAAAACACCCACACACAAGCCAAGACCTCTTGCAATATAAAGGCTCTCCTTCTGCACACTTCCTCATCCATCAGTATGACGGACATTTTGCTGCAACGTAAAAACAGTACTCTTTAAAGCTAGACCTTCTGCAATACATTTGCCTCTCTTCTTGGGCAAAGGTAGAAAATAAAACCCCAATCTATCTCCCCTCCGTCTTCTTTATTGTTCATTTTCATTTTGCTTGGCTGGTTTGTAATCAGCTGGCACACTTAAATCATGCCTGGCATTCCAAGTCGTCCTCTGAATTAACAGAGCTTGTAAACAGAAAGGGGGGGGGAATACACTCTCTCTTCCCCTTCCTCTCCCCCTATGAGCACGAGAGATTTGGCTTCCAGTCTGGACCTCTCCAAGTTTGTACAGTGCATAGAGGAGCATTGTGTGAGCAGCAATAAAGGATCACAGCCAATTCCACCAGAAGTCTCACAGATTTTACAGACAGCAGGACGTGAGATGCAGACAGACGCACAAGAGGGAGGGAAACCACTGCTTCACATTATCTACCAATTGATCAATTCCTGCCACCCACACTTCCTTTCATCATCATCATCATCATAATAATAAAGGTTTGATATCACGTTACTAAGCACATTGGTGGAATGCAATTTAAAATGTCTACTGTGATGCTGCAACGTGTTACAAAAGCTGTCAGATTCAGATGGGCTAATAAGGGGCTTAATAGTTGTGTAATGATGATGCTCAAAGAACAGAGGGAAACAGGGAAGAAAGGTGAAGGACAAGAGAAACGAAGATAAATATGGGGGAATCTGTTTTAGTTTAGTTTCAGACCAGGGTATGGACTAGCCTGCCGTTTACTCCAGATTAAGCGCTTATCACGTGCAGTAATTTGTGGAACAGCCCTTCAAAACCCTTATATCTTACGGTGGGTATTATGTCAATTGATCTGGAATAGGCTTACTTGTAAAGTTTTGCACCTCAATATTTTGAGTTCGGTGAAGAATTGCTTGTTAGGAGATACTCCCATGTAGTCCTTTTCTCAGATTACACAACATATGCAAACACACAACCCAAGCCTGTGATGCTTATTTACAATACACACACACACACACACACCGATTAATGAAGCTGGCACAGGACGAGAAAGAGGAAAAACAACTTTATAAATACTAATGTGCATCTGACATGTGGTGTTAGCAATCTGTGGCCTAATACCCAAAGTTAGCTTGATGGAGATGGGGGGGGGGGTAGTGAGATCCAGCCAAAATTTAAAACCCCACTTATTTCATTGAGAGAGTTAAACATCTTTAGTTTGTTTTCTCCCGTTCAGATGAGCAAGGCTTTAAAGTGCTTTAATGATGACTGGACTGAACCCTGCAAATCTCTTTAACAAGCTCTTCTTGAGAACTAAACTGTTAAAAAGACCTTTGTATAAAGAGTGTCAGGCAAAATCGACCCCGTCTACCTAAACCCATTTTCGGTTCTTACCAATTGTATGGGTTGCTGGCTCCATCTCTTCAATCTGCACATGCCTGGCGCCGGCTGGAATCTCAAACATTTTCAAAGCACCCACTGAAAATCGTGAAGAAAAGAAACCATTCTTAAAAATGGGTAGAGCTACAGTCAGAGATAAGTTCCACGAAACATTCGCTTTTAGACTCTCTGAAGCTGCAGGAAATAACAGGCTTTGAAAAACACACACAAGTATTTTTCTCTTTTGACTTTTGCTACAGCTATGTTTATTTAAGTATGTGTTTGACACCCTAGGGACACCTCCGGCACAAAACCACATTCAAAGTGAATGGAGATGTCCCCCATGGACTGAGTAATCCAATCCAGTTCTGCGGATCTTGAGTACAGGAAGCCAATTATATCATTTTTTTGAATAAGGAAATTTGTACTTGTGTATAAGAAACACACACACACACACCAGAATATGCCCAGATGGAGAGCATAAACAGGAAATTTCAACCCATGTAGCTTTCAAATGACATTGGAGAATATACACAAAATTAGAGAACAAACAGGATGTTCTGCGCATTGCCTGGTCAATATATACAAATGGATGGAATCCCTCGGATGAGTTCATATCCTCAGTCACTCAGAGACTATGGCTACTGGGAAGGCAACTTCCAGAAATGCCCTGCTGATCGTGTTCATTGGTGCACACTCTGCATGTCGTCATACAGATACACTCCATCACCAGTGTTTATGCAAACACTAGATGCAGCTCACATTAACTCCAATTTAAATAGTTTCCCCCTCCAATAATAGAGGCGGGGAAAGGGCTGCTGCTAATTCTGGCAATCTATATAGCTTGTAAGGAAAATTTTAAAAGACACTCTGTCTTAGAAGCACTCTAGGTCCTTGCCTCTCCGCCTTTAAGAGAAGTTTGTCTTCGTACTCTCACCTGCCTGCTTTGGGGATTTGACCAAAGTCCCCTTCACCGTCCGGCAGTGGGAATTGTCACCCCCACAAACACCACACTTGTCGTCCTGTTTGAGGGAGCCGATTTCTTTGTCGCACCCAACGTGCTGTTATAAGAAGAAGAAAAACACAAACACAGAGAAAATATATACACAGATAGAGTTTTGCTTCAGATTAGATAGATAGAGTCAATGTATCACCAGTATCATTAAAACAAAGTTATGACCCCAAGTGTTTTTAGAAAATGTTTGGTGCGGGTGTGTGGGTGTAATGGTATTCAAATTGCTTTGGATCTTGCAACACCACACTCAACCAAAATCTTCCTATTATCCTGGAAGCAATCAGCATTGTCCAGTGTTTTATTCTATATCTAGCAAGCTCAGCTTCAGCGACTGAACAGTGTGCTATAAATACTGAAATAGTAAGCCAGAGGATTTATTGCAATCACCACAATTACAGCCCTGTGTGTGGTGCGAATGAATAGCAGCAACACACAAAAAGCCAGTGCGGTTGTCTGGTGAGGAGTTCTGGGTTTGTGGGAGCAAAGTTCAAGCCACTCGCTCAGTTACGAACTTGCTGGGTGGCCTCAAGCAAGTACGATCTCTCGTGGATCGTTTCCCCGTCTGCAAAATGGCAAGGCATAGGCCTGCTTTGCAAGGCTGTAGGAATAAAGAAGGATGGATGAGATCCTATGCCCATGTTCTTAGAAGCAAACTCCCTACACATCCACCGGACTACTCTCTAAATGAATGTATTGTAAAAGGGTGTGTGCAAAATTCAAATACACACCCAGGGTGGGGATATTCCCTTCCATGCAACCCAAATAACAGTGAGGAAATTTGGCTAAAGACCCAAATAACAAAGACTTCTTAATATCTCTTCAAACCAAAATGGCAACATGAAAGGAATTTTAAACTAAGACTGAGCTGAAATTACTCATGTTTCCTATTTTGTGAGCATAAAAAAAAAAACACCCCTATCACTTTTGGCGAGTTTTCTGCACTTGCCACAAACACATTTGCCTTGTTTTGATGCTTTCCTTGTTTCCCCCTTTTCCATTTTTCTCAACCTCACAAAGTCCCCAGTCTCATTTGTGTATGATTCTGGTTATAAAACTATCCTATGGGTTATGACTGCCCATGTGGTTTGTCAATGTCTTCTGCTCTTCCTTTTGACACAAAATGTATAGGAAAACAGATGAACCAGCAAGTTCAATTACGTACCACACACTCTCCCCTCACACAGACACTGTATGGGTCTCTATAGCTGCACCTTGTGCCATCATGAACAACTTGATTCATGAATACCACGTCTCCAGTTTCCTCAGACTGGCAAATCAGCTCACACTTCTGGGCATCTGCAGTAAAACAAATACACAGAGGTATTAGGTACTATGTGTGTGGATTTCTGACAAAAGTGAAACCACAGTATTTTGTACAGCTGATCCAATGTTCTCAGAAGAGATTTATTTTTTATTTTCCTCACCCTCCTAGAAAATGGAGAATTTGCAGAATTTTTCTCTGGCTATTCTCCACCATTTCCCCCACACAATGCACCAGAATGAAGCTGGGTCCAGACCTTGTGGAGGATGTAAAATGGCACCCAGGCTACACACGCAGTTGCTGCCGTTTTCACATGCAACAGTGGCAAAACACACACAACACCCTTCACTTCAGGGAGTGGAGGGAGGGCTGCCTCCACTGTCAATGGTGAGCCCCCTCCCCCCCAAAAAAAAACTGCTGGAGGGGGGTGGTGTGAGCTGGAGTTCAACACCATCTGGATAGCACCACATTAACTACTCTTGAGTTGAAGTCCACCTTGCCTTCTGCTCCTGGAAAGCGTTTTTTCCACCCATCCAAATGGGATTCAAGTGCCTCTTGAAGCCCAACATTCTGTATATGCGAACTTTCTTGCTCTGTACTGGTCAAACATCCCTATCCCAAATGTTTTCCCATAGGGCATTCAAATCAGGAGGTCACAGAACACATGTGTACCATATTTTAACGTGTGAAAGAGCTTAGCAGGTTTGGAGTGCATTTCATATCCTCCATTTTGAAACAGATTTTTAAAAATGCCCCCACTTAAGACTTTTCTTGATACACTTATAGGAGGACCTTGGCTCTGGCTTAAAGAGTAAAAAGGTAAAGGGACCCCTGACCATTAGGTCCAGTCGTGGACGACTCTGGGGTTGCGGTGCTCATCTCGCTTTATTGGCCGAGGCAGCCGGCTGCTTCTGGCGAACCAGAGCAGCACATGGAAACACCATTTACCTTCCCGCTGGAGCGGTACCTATTTATCTGCTTGCACTTTGACGTCCTTTTGAACTGCTAGGTTAGCAGGAGAAGGGACGGCTTAAAGAGTACCTGACGCTGAATCATTGTTTAGCATAACATGCACAAGCAAGAACAAGCCTTGGGTCCACATGCTGCCCATTGCCTCTTGGCCAAGAGGAAGAATCCAAAAGCTTTTGCGTTGATTTCCCCTTAACCATGAAATGCGCTGTGTTGCCCGATGGCGGTGAACAACCCCAACTACGGTCAACTTCAAAAGCCAACATCAAACTGTGGAGCTGGTAAAACTAACAGCAAAAATAAGAAACCAAAATGACAGACTATTTACAGAAGAATGGAAGCCCTTTTTGGAACAACTGAAAGAATATTATAATCAGGTGAAATCGCAAACAGGATTTGAAATATGAGAATCGGTAGAAGTTTGATAATATATGAAATAGAAGAAAATGTCTTAGGTGAAATGTTTATTAGAATGCAGTATGTCAATGGGATGGGATTAAGAACAGCATGGAGGGAAAGGCAGGAAGCCAAAGTTTAAAGAGAAATGTATAACAAATTTTAAATCTGGATTATATATGTTAAGATTCTTAAGTTTAATAAAAACTTGACTATGAAAATTGGGGGGGGGGGGGAGGCAACATCAAACTGTGGTTCCTGAAGCTGGCTTGCTGAAGCTAACCATAGTTTGCAATAACCACAGTTCCAGGTTCAAATGACATGGTAAACTGTAGCCAGCTAAAAGCAGAAGCTTTCAAACTGTTCCTCTCAGCCACTTGGGAGGATAGGGAGCACATAAGGCGGAGGCGCCTGCGCATGAATCACATCTAAAATGTCCAGCTAGTGTGGAAACAACAGTGATGATAAGAGTGAGCCGATCTCTCTCCTAGCGTATGAAGTCAGGCCAGTTCAGTAAGCTCTCGATTCAGGGTGGATCAGCAGGGTCTCAATGCCTTACCATCATGGTGTTCATAGGGAAGCCAAGTGTGCTTGGAGTTCTGGTGGGTGTAATAAGAGTTCCTCTTGGAGCATTGCTGGGCACGGAAATCCTCATAGGGACCACGGCACTCTTCTGTATTGCAGACTTGGTACTCGTACGTGGCACCTGGGCAATGGCGCCCTCCGTAGGCTGGGCTGGAAAACAAGCACGCTGCTGTTTAGGGAGCCCTGCATTCTTATCACCCAAAAAAACTTAAAGAGAAATTGCATTCACTTCCATGCTTTCTAATCTTAGCGCTTTCTTTTCTTTGAACCAAAATTTTTGCATCAGAAGCTCGGGCAAACCCGAGGGAGCATCTCCACCCACATCGTTCAGCCCAGACACTGAGGTCCTGAGCTGAGGGCCTTCTAGCAGTTCCCTTGCTACGAGAAGTGAGGTTGCAGGGAACCAGGCAGAGGGCCTTCTCGGTGGCGGCATCCGCCCTGTGGAACGCCCTACCATCAGATGTCAAGGAAATAAACAACTATCTGACTTTTAGAAGACATTGGAAGGCACTCCTGTTTAGGGAAGTTTTTAATGTCTGATTCTATTTTTAATATTCTGTTGGGAGCCTCCCAAAGTAGCTGGGGAAACCCAGCCAGATGGGCAGGGTATAAATAATAGATGATGATGATGATGATGATGATGATTGGTAAAACAGAGTGCAGTCTCTGAAAACTGCCAGAATCTCAGTCCAACTAACCAATGCATTTAGTTTTAAATATAGAACCATGCATATGAGATAGCTCATATCTGTGGCATAAAATGGTAAACCCAGCAACTGAAATATCGCTCAAGGATACAGATCACATGTTTCAGTTGTTACTAGATGAATTTCTGCTTTGTTTTATTGCAATTCATTTATGACTTGTTCTACTGTTCCTTCACAAACTCTCCTCCTGCCTTTTTTGTTTTTCGGTGACCCAGATGCATTAGAAGAAAGAGAGGCCCCTTCTGTCCCCTGCCAGATGCGATTTCCCCAAACGACGCTCCTAGCGGAAGGGCCAAACTTACGGTGGGTTGTTGCAGTTCCTGCTGCGGGAGCGTACCCCACCCCCACAAGTCCTGGAGCAGGAACCAAATTTGGACCAGGAACTCCAGCTGCCATCCTGGCTGTACGGTTGTTCTGAAGTCTTCCAGATGCAGTGACCCTTGAAACACCACTGGAACAGGAGCAGAAACAGGGGTTACCTGAACACCTGCCTCTTCATTACTGTCCAGTGTTAGTGAGGAGATCAGTTCTACAGCCACGGAAGCACCCGGCTTTACAATAGGGTTCGGAATCTGTTTCTCCCACTCTCATTGGTCAGGCGGACAGTGACGGCTGTGAAGTCACGAAACCTTAAAGTAATAAAGAAAGGTCTCAGGGGGCCTGGGTGGCACAGTGTATTCACGAAAAAAAGCCTGTCACCTCTGCAGCACCAAGCTAACCCCCTGGCACAGGTTGCAAACTTGAAACCACACTGAGGTCGGCGGTCCTGTCCTTGCCCTTGATTTTTCCACATCAGAACTTTGCAGTATTTACACTGGAACAGTTCAAAAGACCGGAATGGGAAGGGGTGGAACGAACCTCCTGTTTTCCATGACTGCACTTGAACACAAAGCACAAACACCCAATGCTTGTTGCTAAAAATGCAGTGGGCATACACCAGGGAGCTGCTGGTAGTGAGGATTTCCTGATGTGCGGCTCTGAGTATTTAAGGATGCACAGCTAACCATCGTACTCTACTGTGGAGACCACCAGAGTAAGGCCAGCACAGCCTTTGCAAACACAAGTTACCAAGTGCAGCAATGCAGACCTAAGTAACAGTCGGCGCTGGACCTAGTACCAGTACCCTTAGACGTATGCATTTATTCTTTATTTAAATTTAGGAGTTTGCTTTTCCACCAAAAGATGCTCAAAGCAGCTTACAACAGAATTAAAGCAAGAATCATGAAACTTATAAAATAGCTTGATTTTTAACAGTCTCGTTTTAAAGCCAGCAGTTGACAGCACTGGAAGATAACAGAACCAGATTTAGAAACATATGGGCAGGCAGAACAAATGCTTCTTCGCACTAGGTGTCAAATGACTGCAATGGGACGTGTCTGGGTGGGCTCACCTGGGGAGGGAGTTTCATGAGCCAAGAGCCATCACTGTTAATAGATTGCTTTCTGGTGGCATTTAACTTCATGCCCAATGTTGGTGGACTCAAGAGCATCATCTCTTTTAGAGATCTCAACTAGTCTCTGTGTTGCAGAGGGTGGGGTATTCCCTGAGACAGCAGGAACCACCATGGTGCCCTCCAGACACTGTAAGACTGCAACTCTCATCAGCCACAGCCAGTATGCCCAATGGTCTGGGATTATGGGAACTGCAGTCCAGCAACATCTGGAGTGCGCAACATTGGCTACCCCTGCTCTAGATTATTTCTAAGCTGGTCAAAATAGGGCTTTGGCAGCACCAAGAATTTAGCCTGTAAATAAACTAGCAACAACAGTTGCTGCTGCTTCCAGGAGCTAGCTCCTGACGCAAGTCTTGCTGCTGTGTTCTGGGCTGTCTTTTTCTCGGGTGGAAAGAGCGGCAACACAGTCTGCATGGAAACAACCACGTCAGCATAACAGAAGTGAAGTACTTTTCTGCTAAGTTAACGGGGGAATAAATGAGCAGCATGTAGGTACAAACATAATGGTTTTCACAGTGGAGGATGGAGAGGTGAAAGATTCCTGATCAATGCCTCCATTCACCTTTTTCTGTAAATCCACGGTAAAAAGGTAAATGTAAAGGACCCCTGACAGTTAAGTCCAGTCACGAACAACTCTGGGGTTGCGGCACTCATCTCGCTTTACTGACCGAGGGAGCCGGCGTACAGCTTCCGGTTCATGTGGCCAGCATGACTAAGCCGCTTCTGGCGAAACCAGAGCAGCGCACGGAAACGCCATTTACCTTCCCGCCAGAGTGGTACCTATTTATCTACTTGCACTTTGACCTGCTTTCGAACTGCTAGGTTGGCAGGAGCTGGGACCAAACAATGGGCGCTCACCCCGTCGCTGGGATTTGTACTGCCGACCTTCCGATCGCCAAGCCCTAGGCTCAGTGGTTTAGACCACAGCACCACTCACATCCCTTCAAGTATATGGTACTTTTATACTAATCTTAGGAAGCTATTCTCCAAGGTGCAGAATGTTACCGACATCTTAGGCCTGGTTGTTGTTTTCAACCACTGCCAATTTTGGGGAAAGGTGTGGACATACACAAAGCATTTTAATGTTCTAGATGAATAAAAGGTGCCTGCGTTAATGCTGCCCAAAGAGATACACACAGTCCCTACATATTCCTATAGCAAGGCATGGTCTGGGTGCCCGCATGCATTGTGCAAAAGGGTTAGGGCAGGGGTGGAACACACCAGCCTTCTGCCAAGGATGAAACCGCCCAATATCAGATTCAACAGCATGGGTACCTTGCCTGATGCACACTCAGTTCCATCTAAGGGAGGTCCTTTCTTTGTCTTACAGAAATAGGGGTTGTCAGGATGGCTGCACCACAGTTGTTTGCACGGGTCAAAGGTTCTGAACTGTGAAGAAGGAAAATACAATGCAGACAAAGAAAGGACTCACTTTGTACATTTAATCCAACAGGAAGTGCAAGTAGCTTGTTCCCACCAATACTTCAGCTTATGTCCTAGTGAAGATCGTGTATTATTGTATTATAACACCCAGAGAACCATCTATTTAAATGAGGAAACGTTGAGGTTAGCATGCCGCTTTTTGCACTGCCCCTACTGAAAATACAGAACTTAAGGTAAGTGAAGTTTTTTTCCCCTCGTCACATTATTCTTTTACACAAGGAAAAGCTTCACCTGCTAAATTATGTATGTCAAAGTACTTTCAAAACCACGTTAAAAAGGCTGCATTTTTGACGGAATCCAAGCCTACATGGGTCTAAGACACACACACCCTTTATTTTATCTTATTTCAAATATTTTTATGCCACCCTGCTAGATTTCAGGACAGTTTTCAACAGCACCAGCTGTGCTGACACCATTACCATCAGTGCAGAGACTGTTCCTGCTTCACTCCTTCCTAGCAGAAGGAGCAACAAATGACAATCTCTGGCTTAGCTTTATGTCCAAACAACTTTCAATGAGAAGCCAAGGTTTTGTTCTTGGCTTACCAATCGTGGTTTGTTTGGAGGCTAATGCTACTAAGCCAGAGGTTGCAGAGTGTTGCTTCTTCACTTGTTAGGGGAGAAGTGAAGCTGGGGCAAAACATGGTAAACCATGAACTATGATTTATTTATCACAGGGGTGGCTTAACCCTTTATTCACCCAAGAACAACTTTCCAGGGGCCACACGGCAGCCCAAAAGCAGGTATGTGGAACATCCCTTTCATTTACACAAGAGCAGGATGGGGAAAGTAGCAGCAGACCGCCTACCAACAGGGTTCCTATACTCACAGCTGTGCATGTTTTGTAGCCCACACCAAAGTCGAAGCGGCATTGCTCATCCATGGAGTAATTGATTCCTGGCAGCTCTGGCAACTTAGGCCAGTTGTGCTCAAAAGGGTCGTCCAAGAGGCAGTCGTAAGAACTGCAACACAAGACAATAAAGAAAGTGTGCTCAGGGTTATTATGTCCCTTGCCACTTTAGCATTTTTCTTCAGATACCCCACAGGTCCTTGTTCTCATAAACAGCTGGGCATTCTAGATTGGATTTCACTGTCTTAATTCAACACGGAATTATTAATATCTATTCATTCAGTGTGCATTCCTCCTCACCCATTCATTCTCTCCATAGAAGACAAAAACAAAATTTCAGAATAGCTTAAGAGCCCATGACAACAACAACAACAACAACAACAACAACAACAACAACAACAACAACAACAACAACAACGTAGACCTACTGTATGTATCGGTTCAGCTCTTGCTTGCTGCATCGCGACCAGTGGTAACGGTGGAAGGCAGCTTGCACCAGTGGCGCCATAATGCTTCCCATGCTGGTTTCATCGGCACATCGGTTACCTTGGCCGTCGTGTTCCATACCTAACCTGTTTAAAAAGTCTGTAAGTGGTGTTCCCAAGCACTAAGGTATATGAAATAGTGAATAATGGAACAGCAGAAGTTTGAGTGCCACTGCTTCAGTTCCTATTTGTTTATTTGCCACATGTACAAAACTGACGTTAAAGCAATCCTAACTATGTTAAAACTGCTCCGACTTACTTACCACTTCCAACCCACCCACCCCCCTTGCTCCCATGGCTAGAAACAGACCTGGTGGGAGCCAGTGTCCCTCATCAAAGTGACCCACACCTTTCTAGGTCACAGAAATTAAATAACAACATGGGAGCACCTCACTCAACACCATGTTTGCAGTAGCACAAATATATGCGCTGAACTGGACTTGTGACCAGAATTTGCAGAAGTCCATAGAGAGACCTTCTGACCATATGGTGGATGACATCACATGAGTTCTCTCTGTGATTACCCTTACAGGAATGAGTTCCACAAGGGCCTATCAGGTTCCATAGCTGACTCATCAGCCATCAGTGTCAGTGGCATTAAAAGCTACTGAATGGTCTCTGGGGATCAGGAGTGTACCATTTCCCTTACCTTGCCAGCAATTGGCTGGCCCAGACCCAGGCTATCTAATGTCCTCTAACGAGGCTGCAGGATGATGAGCACTTCCACAACCTTACCCAAAAAGGGAAGGTTGAAAGACTCGTCGGAGAATCAACACCAAAAGATGCGGGGGATGTTTCTGCCCAGAGCATGGCATTAAAATTTCTCTTTAAGCCAGCAAACTTTTAAGAGCAGCTGAAACAAAGGGCACCCAGGCATCAATCACTGCAGAGATACCAGTGAGAAACCTGCCCCAACGACTTACACATGTCCAGTCTCATGAGCGACCACGAATGCCGACGAGAAGCCATCTTCGTGATTGAGGGTGCAACTGCGCAGAGGGTGACACATGCCTGTGACAGGAGCATATCCTGGAACAAAGCAGAGGAATAAGGGAGAGAAAACGAACCATGGCAGGGATGGGGGGCATGTAGGACGGGGGGGGGGGAATCAAGTACTAGAGCTGTTTCCATCAAATTTCACACCCAGCTCTCTCTGGAGGGAGGTGAGCTTCACTGGGAATGCAAATGAATCGTTTTAGGATGTTCCGCCACTCAGACCTTATGAAAGCATATATGCTTGGAAGGTCCTAAAATAAAAAATTGTTGTTGTTTTTTTAAATGTTTTAAAAATTTATTTTTTACCAACAACCAAAACACAAACAGTAAAACCCCCCAGGCGGCTGATACATTGGGTGTACATAATCATTAATAACATATTCAAATCGACCATATGTACAATTTTATTTACGTTGACACTCCTCCATCCACAAGGTTTATTTAACTTTTAACATTTTAATCGCCCTAAATTGTTCAAGCACACACTAACTAACCTTAAACCCTTTCATTCTGTGTATCTTCACAGTTAGATATTCTAAAATTAAAATATTATTCAGCTTTTTCCTCCATTGGTTCACCCCTAGCTCTTCTGAATTTTTCCAATTACTCGCTATAACCTGTCTGGCTGCAGTCACCATCAATTTTACCCGTTTACATTCCTCTTTTGTTTTTAACTCGGTGCTACTTAGACTAATAAGAACCATTAATTTAGATATTCCCACCTTCCTACCCACGATTCCCGATATTTCTATACCAATCTGTTTACAAAATTCATTAACTAATGCAAAAATGGTTTTAAATCTCAGCACGCACACATACAGTAATTTACCCACCACCACATACATTCCCGATCGGCATTGTGGCAATGACCCAGCAGGGAAAGCATTCAGACAAACTAACAGAAACTAAATGCCAAGGCAAATGCAGCCCACTGTGGGGGCCTTCCCCGTGCTTGACAATGCCTCTGTTTCTGCAGCCTGAGGCAGGTAGCAAAAGTAGGACGTTGGTTGACTCCGGTGGGCCACTTTAAATGTACGACCATGAGCTGCCTTTGGTTTGACGAGCCACAAGTTGTGCAGGCTTGCAATGGGGACTGTTAGCAAGGAACAGAGTCAGAGGTAAAGTGATATGCACCTCGTAGCCGTACGACGATTCTGTGGATCTTTAGGCTTGTACACCAGCCATCCCTGAAATAGGCTAGTGGGAAATAGGGTCAAACTCTCAATAGATCTGTCATCAAATGCCATAAGGTCCAGTTCCTGGCATTTAGCACCTAGTGACTGGTTAGATCGGAGTGGTGAGGGCTGCGATTCTCCTCCTGGCTGTTGCTGGGCTTCAAACTCCTCTCACAGCCCCAGTCAACATGCCCAATGATCAGGCCAGCAGCAGATGGAGAGCCACAGGTTCTCTGTCTCTGGCTTAGATGTTTATTGTGCATTATTTGTATATGGCATGGCATGCAGTGGTGCTGCTAAGTTTATTTGTTCATTTTTTTAAAAAAAATAGCTATAAAAATTATTCCCTTGATACAGATTTTTCTCCATTTAGATACTTTTGAGATGTTGAATACAGGCATTTAATTCTCTTTCCCATTATGTGACTGGCTCCATCCCAAACAACAATCTTGCAAATGCCTCGGACAGGTAGATTTGGGGGCTCTGGTGTTTTGTTTTGTTTTGTTTTAGAATAGATCCCACAATCCTGAAATTTACTGGCCCCTGAGAAAAATGGTTCGACCCTCATTTAGTGACATTACAGCTTCTCTCAAGAGGCAACAGCTACATTCACAGAATCTGTGCTTTTTTAAAAAAAAAAAAAAACTTATCAGTGACAAGCCATTATCCTCTTATTCTGCACTGGATCACATAGTCAAGAGACAGGAAAAACTCAACAGAAATGCCGGCTGTTCTACAGCACAAAGAGGGTGAAATAAACACTACCAAGGAAGAAGCAGAAACCAAAAAGACTTTGCCACATACCTCAGCTGGCCAAGTGTTTGGAGAGCAGCCAGCAGGGTACAGACTTCATTTCCAGTGAAGTCATCTCGGCTTCTATTGCCAAGGACTGAATTTAACATATCTCTCTCTCTGTGTGTGACACTTTACATTCCTCACTCTTTCCATGGCTTAATGACAATGCCCCTTGACCAATCAGATTGTGCTTTCAGGTAGCACCGCCATTCACTCTTGTCCTGTTTCCTTCTGGAGGCAGGAGGAGAATTTATACCTTTTTCCTGCCCAACCCTGTGTCAAGTGGGCTATTATCCCCATAAATGGATTCAACACAGAATGGAGACAAAAGGAATAGAAATGGCGCAATGCAGACCATTGATATGATCCAATTATAACATTTAGCAACGCTGGTCAAGCATGAGACTCTTAAATCTCAGGGTTGTGGGGCTGATCCTCAAGTTGGGCAAAAAGTTTCCTGCATTGCAGGGGGCTGGACTAGATGACCCTTGGGTTTCCTTCCAATGCTACAGTTATAATATTCTATGAGGCTATGATTTCCACTGGGACATGCAAAAAACAACAACACAAAACCACCACAAAACGCTTCCACAGGGTGGCTGTTATCGAACTACTTTTGCCATAGAAACTTCACATAAACAGCTATGGAGGGGTGGGGGCAGAAATGTCTCTTTCCCATGATTTTTTTTTTTTAAACTACCACACACAACCCCGAGCACTACTTTCTGCACAAACAGAGGTCTCAGCATTTTAAAGCAGGCACGCTTGCCAAATGGAACTGGAAAGTCAGGGACCCCTGCCAAAGTCATGAATGGCCACCTTTGTAACTTTGATCTTTCGTTTACAATGCACTGCATAGCTATTGGGTTTAAAGGCCCAGAGCAGCTTCCATTAAAGCAAATGGTTTTAGCAGGATCAACGTTAGACCCCTTTTGAGAAGGCGGGCCACCAGCGTGCGCACTTTAATTACCGTTTCAGTTTTGCTGACTACCTCTCTTGGCTTGTATCCCTGTGCTGAGCCGAAATATTATGGAGCTGCTGCGTCCACCCGTCCACCCCACCCCCATGGAGCTTTGAGACTTGCCCTGACCTCAGTACACTGGGTGAGATCTTCCCATGGTGTTCATTCCAGAGACACCCAGCGGAAGCAGAAGAATTAAAATGAATGAATGAGGCATTGGGCTTTATAAGCGCAAATGTGACCGTGCTGAAATGTATTTATAAACTAAACGGTTGGGTGGAACTGTACTAAGGGTAATAAAACAAGAGGAAAATATAAGAGGAAAATATAATTCACACTCTCATTTAAGAATCCCTCACACTCTCCATCACAACAATAGCTGTCATGCTTAGGAAAGCGTTTTATTGAAAACCACGTACATCCCCTGGGCTTTCTCACCGAAAAGGATGTCCTACCATATTGCCCCAAATAGCTCTAACTCCCCTCCCCCCGTTAGACAGAAGTGAATGAAGCCTGTCAGATTACAGACCAATTAGTCTAGGTTTATTTGCCTTTTTAAGGGACGCAAGTGGTGCTGTGGGTTAAACCACAGAGCCTAGGGCTTGCCGATCAGAAGGTCGGCAGTTCGAATCCCCGCGATGGGGTGGGCTCCCGTTGCTCGGTCCCAGCTCCTGCCAACCTAGCAGTTCGAAAGCACATCAAAGTGCAAGTAGATAAATAGGTACCGCTCCGGCGGGAAGATAAACAGTGTTTCCGTGCGCTACTCTGGTTCGCCAGAAGCGGCTTAATCATGCTGGCCACATGACCCAGAAGCTGTTTGCCAGCTCCCTCGGCCAATAAAGCGAGATGAGCGCCACAACCCCAGAGTCGGTCATGACTGGACCTAATGGTCAGGGGTCCCTTTACCTTTACTATTTGCCTTTTAAGCTGATTGGCGAGGGAGAACTAAACGGGGTTCAGTACCTTCTCTGCAATTTGGCAGGCAACTATTTTATTATGAAAGCAGAAGTAGCCTTAGGAAAGCAACTTGCAAAATATCCCAAAATCCTGTGTGGGAGATGTATAGGAGGAGTAAGGAGGAATGCTTCAGCTTTGGCTATCCTGCACTGAACACGGAGTTGCACTTCGTGACTTTTAAGGTCCCTTTCAGCCCTATAATTCTATGTGGATGGTATTGGTTGCCAGTTGGGTACTTCTGACATGGAACAGTAGTTTCAATTGCACAGGTTTGACATCACAACAACCTGGACACAGAACTCCAAGGTCACTTCCACTGCAAATAAGGATTTGAAACGAAGTGCATCTAAAGGATCATTTTCTAATCACTATTCAGTTATATTTCATGATGACGAAACATAGACCTGCCTTCATATAAATTTGGAGGGGAAGATGTAACACTGTAGAATTTATTTTTTAAAACGTTCGCATTCGTGAATTCCGCTTATAACACTTGAAAGGCAACCGTTGGTTGTTGGAAATTATTTTGTCGGAATGGTTTTTACGATCTGAGCATAACTCGATTCATTAATTTCATCATTCTAATATTTTGGAGTTCACTCATGCTAAATGTTAATGAACATGAAGATAAAGACTGCAACGGACACAGTGAATTAATTGCAATTTGCTCTATTTCTTAAAGTCTATTTCTCAAACAACCATCAGAATTGGAGCCATCTGAATTTAATAGTCTTCCTGGAATAACTGAAATAAACCCTTCAATGAGTAAGAACTTCTGTGGAAGAAGAAGTTCCTCCGAAGACAGGAGAGTTAGAAGTCCAAGTTAGGTGTTGTTTACTGGACTCAAACGCATTGCAGACAAGGAACAAATGTTGACTTGTCACAGTTGCAGAAACTTTGTTCTTGGGGCGGGGAAAGCAGCAACATAGGCTAATACTTAAGATTCTTTTCAAATACCTCACTTCTTTTGCTTACAGCAAAAACACCAGCCAAATATGAACACATATTTTTAGGCCAAGTTTCAGTCGCTTTGCTATTCCAAATGACTTTTCTTCTACAAAAAAAATATCTCAGACTGCACAATCACAAATACAAAGGCATGGAGTTAAAGCAGCCTATAGTTTTACCTTGCCTTACAGGAACCTAGAATTTGGAAATCACACGCTGAACTCTTATCAAACCCAATTATGTGTTTTGTGTGCAAAATCCTTCCCCCTTTCCCTCCACCGTCCAGGGCAGGCATAGACAAACTCGGCCCTCTAGATGTTTTGGGACTACAATTCCCATCATCCCTGACCACTGGTCCTGCTAGCTAGGGATCATGGGAGTTGTAGGCCAAAAACACCTGGAGGGCCGAGTTTGCCTATGCCTGCTCTAGGGCAAAGCCACGTGATAGAAGGGGGCAAATGAGCTTCCCAATACACCAACCTCTCATCATGCCAATGCAGGGCAGATTGAATTTGTAGAGGAGAAACTGCAAGGGAAGTAATCCTCTTCCTCAACCACCAGTTTTCTCCTTCAAATCCCCCATTAAAAAAAACACTATTTCCTCTCCCACAGCTGTAAGACAGACTCCAGGACCAGAATGCAGAGGAGATCAACTTGTGGGCGTGGCACTTCCAGAGAAGAACTCTGGAAGGGATTAAGCATCCCCTCTGGGGCTCCTCCTCTGCAAGCCCCCCCCCCATTCCAGGCTCTACATTCACGTGATTTTGGAAACCTCTTTGCAAATATAGTTTGCTGCACTGCCCTTCCTTTAAGTGCTCTCTTAAGACTGCAGTTTGAGCTTGTTGTTCTAAATTCTTGAATGTAGTGCAGACGGGCGCAGCTTGACACCAACCAAGTCATGTAAAATCCCATAGCCAATAGAGCAGTGGTTCTCAACCTGTGGGTCCCCATATGTTGGTTGGACTACAACTCCCATCATCCCTGAGCTCTGGCCTTGCTAGCTAGGGGTGATGGGAGTTGTAGTTCAACAACATCTGGGGACCCACAGGTTGAGAAAGGCTGCAATAGAGGCTCAATAAACCCACTTTTGATCCCTGACCAAGAATACAAAAATTGGGTGGCAAGGGGTTAATCAAGCACCCAGGAGGTCACACTGCATAACTAAGGGGTTGTATTTAGCCTGGTTGGTTAGAGAATGGCGCAAGTGTGAATTAGCGCCACCTCTACACATGCATGGAAGCATGCACAAACAATTCAAAAGGCTAAACTATACTTATGTCTGTCTTCCATCTTTCCTCTTAAAATCCCAACTTTCATAAGCCTTTTTAAAACTTTAAGGGCAATCAGTAAAGGAAAAGCTCTTCAGAAGGTCATCAGACAATGCTTGTGAACTGGAAGGCTCTCTCCTGTGTCCACCAAACTGCACATACCTGATCGAGATAAATACAGTACCTTGCATACCTGCGGGACCAAAGTCTTGCCTGGTGAGGAACACAGCATGGTCATGGTATTCTGCGTGTTCTGGGTCCGAGCGCTGCTGAGAATGGGCCCAGCGGCAGACCTGCTCCAGGCTCCGAGACGGGTTCCCTCGCTCTATTAAACTGATCGACTACAGGAAACGAGGAAATGAGAAATTCATTCAGGATGAGTGAGCCTGGCCAGAATTTAAAGTGGGGCTTCATAAAGTCTGTTTCAGAAACTCTAGTTCAAAAATCATACTCTTGTGTCAGAAATACGGCGTGAGGCTTGCAGCTGATTGGAAATTTGCCTTCTCATAATGAGTCAGCAGCTCAAAAATAAATGGAAACCTAAAAAGGCATTCTTCCATGAGTGACAAAACCCCGCAAAACAACTCAAAACATGCTGTTCCGTGGAGACAACTCCCTATAACATTTAAGCAGCTATCCTGGGGGCCGAATCCTGGAAGCCACAGCATTATCTCTCAACGTCAGTGCTATAGCTCTCGAAGCTGAGATGGGGAGATAAAAACTCTCAGCCTGTGACGAGCAAAAAGCAACTGACCATCGTCATTCCAGGGCTGCAGTGCAGAGGGGCAGTAACTGCTTTTTACTCAGGAAAGCCCTCAGCTGCAAATATGATGTGTGTGCGTGTTTTGAGTTCTTCATGTGTGATGCGTGTGCTGTAGGTGGCCTGTAGGTGTGATGAGTGAACAAGTGAGCAGATGTGTGTGCGTGTGCACGAGTGCGCATGTGCACATGCATGAACTCACATACAAGTATGCATTGACCACACCCATATGATCCTCAAAGAGGGGGCTGGCCATCTATGCAGCCCTTGGCCTAAAAAGGACTAGCCAACCTTGACTTAGATGGATGAACAGAAAATGAAGGAGATCAGTTAAAAGACTGACAAGCAATCTCCACATTTATCAAGCCTTTCCCTAGCATCTGAGCCTTACGTTTGCTCAGTCCTCTCCTCTACTTTCTATTTTTAAGAATATGGATAACAGCCAACACATTAGATCTCCTACATGTGGCCTGAAGTGATAAGTTCCTCCAAGGCTACAACATGTCAGTTCTCTGAAAGTACAGATTTCCATTAAATCTGTTGTTGTTCTCTCTACCACCTCCCCAATGCCCAATCTACCCAGAAGAGCAGGACTAGGGAACCTTTGGCCCTCCAGAAGTTTTTGGACTACATCTCCCATCATCCTTGACCACTGGCCATGCTGGCTGAAGCTGACGGGTACTGCAGTCCAGTAACACCTGTATAGCCAAAGGTTCTGCACCCATTATTTCTGGCACGAGGGATGTTAATGCTTGGCCAATTAGAGAACAGCTAGTACAGAAAACCCATGTAAACTGGTTTGCAAACTTCTTACTTTCTCTGCCTAAAACACAGGCCTGCACATATATTGCATTAGAAACAAAAGCTACTATTATCTTACCTGTCTGTATCCCACCATGATCATTCTAACCAGCACAATGTTGATGTGGACCCCCAATGATTCATCGTGGTAAATTTCATCTACCTAGGGAGCCAGGGGGAAGGGGAGGGAATACAAAAAAAAGCCACAGCTTTAAAAGTATGCATCACGTTCTGAGTATGAAGCATCCTTCAACCCTCTCACCTTGTTCATCCTCAAAGCAGCACAGTGATTGTTACTTACAACCTCAGCTCTACTTTTGTAGAAAGTAACCCCCATTTCTACCTGAGGACTTCAAGAGGAGTTGCGGTTTTGACCTGGTTTCCCTTGGTCTGAATCTAGTTGTAAGGAGGGTGACTGGGGCCTTTGTGAGAGAAACTAATAGAACAAATGAAGCAGCAGCAAAGAGGCCACCCTAGGCTGAAAAGATATTAAGTGTTTTTCCCCCTCAGGACATGGTAGCTTGGGATCTTGCTACGCAAAGACACATAAGGCTGCTTTGGCACATAAATACCAATAAAGAAATCACCCTATAATGGGCTCGTGTGGGAAGAAGGGCAGGTTATAAATTTATTTCTACTACTACTCATAATAATAATAATGGCTTATCCACCAATGGTGTCACACAAAGTGGCATCTTGCACAGCAGAAAGGGTAATGTAGACCAGTGTTTCCCAAGCTTGGGTCTCCAGCTGTTTTTGGCCTACAGCTCCCATCATCCCTAGCTAGCAAGACCAGTGATTGAGGATGTTGGAAATTGTAGTCCAAAAACAGCTGGAGACTCAAGCTTGGGACACACTGATGCAAAGAAAGGGCGCATTGTGAAAATATTATCCAAGAAACATTTTATGCATATGAGATACAAATAGGGCCCAGTCTTTATTCACTTACTTACACAAACACAAATTTTTGTATCACCTTCCAAAAGAAATTTCTGTGGTGGTTTACATATTTCCACTTTTCACACTCACACACACGCAAACAAATTCCTGCCATCGATCCTGGATCAAATGCTGAATAAACACAGAATGACTTGTATGCCGTCTCACCAAAGCTCTTTCCTCTTTCTGCTTCTTTCACTGCCCTCCCTGCCTCTTCTTCCCTGACCTGATACACATTTAGTATGTCTCTATAGGAGTCCTCCATTTGTAAGCAGGAACCTAGCATGCGCTGTGGGAATTGCAAAGGGAGAAAGGTGAGAATAAACTTCCATTAGCATCACTGGAGGAGGGAAAACCTGTTATATTAGAGCAGAGATGGTCAAGGCTGTGCCCTCCCCAAAGATTGTTGGATTCCAGATCTGACCAGACCCATCCAGCATGGTCAATGGTCAGGGCTGATGGGAGTTGTAGTTCAACACTCTCTGGAGGACAACACATTGGCTACTCCCAAGTTGAAAGAGAACTTGCCCCAACTACCCTTGCATTAAGAATTTGTGCAATAAAGATTAGCCCTCCCTGTGCTAGACTTCATTCCCTTGTTGCCTATCTCAAAACACCCATGAAAATGTTTCTGAAAGATTACAGGAGGGATCGCTGTCTTCTACAGAAAAGGAAGTCGAGATGTAGCAGGAGATAAATATTTAACAAACAAATACATTGGGGAGGAAATATTCTCAGTAGCAACGTGTAAACTTTACTAATAATTTCCCCTTTTTCCCTGTTCTGCCCCTCTGCTACAGTGCCAGGTGCTGAAGGGACATCTTCTTTTACCATAAAAGACCAATCTTGAATAAACAAAATGTTCAAATAAAGACAGAAAGCTAGATGGTGGTGATGATATCACCAAGTGGAACTGAGAACAGCTGGATTTCCCACTAGGAGTTCATCAGCCATGAAACATCCTGCAAACATTCAGCAGATTCAACAAATGGCCAAAGAGTGGGTGGAATTCATCCATCTAAAAGGAAAATGTTCACATCCGAACACATTTGCATCTCAAAGAGAAACTGGATGTCTACTAGTCATTTTGGAGGGGAAAATCCAAAGGAACATGAATCAGGTTCCCAAACCACCCCTCAGCCCCATCACTGGTGGAGCGGATGAGAAAGAGGAAAGAGGATAAATCTTTCCCTCTCTTCTCACACACATGTATGTAAATTATTTCCCTACATCAATTATTACCCTATTGCTCTACTCTTTGCCACACGGAGGGGCACAGATCAGTTGTTCCTACGGTAATGGTGGCTAACCCACCCACCCCATAAAATGTTTCCATGTGAACTCCTCAAACCCCCATCCCCCTTTCCCACAACTGGCCTTAAAAAAATGTTCTGGGGCCTATAGCCATGGCTGAGGGGCAAGCAACACACACTGGGCAAATGAAGCCAGTTGCTGAGCACAGAACAGGCCCTCCTTAGACAACACTGAGGCGATACACATGCCCTGTAGGACCTCCTCCCAGTCTGTTCCCTTAGCTGTCTAAATGCAAACAGACAACAGAGAGTTCTAAACCGGCCCAATTTATTAGGGGGTTTTTTCTTCCAAGACTATATGATATCATTATTTACTACCATATCATATGTAAAACAGAAATGGGGTTTTCCATTTTTGGGAAAGGAGTCACGCTTAATAACCAGCAAGCAAACAAGACAATTTAAATATTTTCCAAGTATCTGAGACAGAGATATTTTCCCTGTACACTATCATAATTTCCCAAACTATGAATAAATATGTGAACTGGACGCATTTTGATGGTTGAAAAAGTTTGCACAAAGCGGAAACCCAGAACCACAATCTTCCACACCCCCTCAGTACGTATCAATATAAGAAAATCTAGAATAAAGTTCAGGCTCTAGCAGTCCTCTTGCTGAAAGGTCTTCCAGACCTAGGAAGGGCTCCATTTCCTATGCTACCTTAGCCAAACTCATCCATATCAAAGGAAGTGCCTCTGAGTACATAAATGGTGTAACAACCACTACCTCGGTACAATTCTGTAAGCTGTCCAGAGTGGCTGGGGAAACTCAGCCAGATGGGTGGGGTATAAATATAACAATAATAATAATAATAATAATAATAATAATAATACAGATGCACAAATAATAATACAGATGCACAGATCCAGAGAAGATGATGCATATGCACTCCTTGCTTCCTAGAATGGAAAATGCATGGACAAAAAAGGTGCATGAGCCCCACTGCTGGATCACTGCATCAGAAACTGGGACTGCACACACTGTTCCTGCAAAAACTGTTCCTGGCACTGGATTGGGAACTGTGTGTGCAACTCCGAGCAGATGGCCAGCTGTATCGGCTGAGACAGGACCAATTGTGATTTGGAGGGAGGGACGGAATCTAGACTCTCCATCTCTTCTTCCTCCAAAGGACTAGCACTGACAAAGCTGGCATTAAGCAGCCAACTGCTGTCTGTACCTAGATGCTAACAGGTGCACCTTAAAGCAGCATGCGGGTAGTTGACAGCTCTGCTGACATCTTTCTGGGTTAGGGTTGGAGGCTACAACAGAAGATAGGCTGGAAGCAGTTCCTAAGGCATGTGAATCCTCCAGTAGCAGTTCCCATCAGCCCCAGCCATATGGCAAATTGTCAAGGTAGAGAAGAGTTGTAGTCTAGCAACATCAGAAGGGCATCACATTGCCTACCCCTTGCACATAGTTATAGAGAGAGAGTTAAGAATCCTTCTGAATAAAATTGGATACTTAGCAATAGAAAGCGTTAGCACAACGAGTCTGGCTACAATCAGTAATAACTATTAGCAGAAAAAGCATACGAGCAACCTTGTCTTGGAGATACAAATTTATTGTCTGTATGTGGAGAGGGAATGTCACTACCAAATATTTCACTAGCAGTGAGCATGCCAGCTCGTCTCTGAACCAGGCAGAGCTGACCTGAAGTGCCTTCAGCATGACTTTGGCAGCTCACAAACAAAACCTCAAGAAAATGGGTTGGCCTCAGCCCAAGTCAAGGAAGGGGGAAAGAATGAGGACTGAATGAGAGGGAAGACAGGAGAGAGAGAGTGCAAAACTATGTGCCTTTAAACATTAAGCAAAGCAAACACAAGTCAACTGCCAAGTGGAAGAACTTTGTCTTGCTCAGAATTGTTAAGCAAATTCCTTTCCTCGCCTCTCCAAGGGGTTAAGTCACTTGTTGTACATGCACACAATCTGAATTCAGTCTGAAGCGGAGTTGGGTGGGTGAAACCAATCTATGCCCATTCTTCTCCCAGTTAATGGGACAGATAGTTACGCACAGAGAGAGAGAGATCGCAAAGTGTTCTGGAGTGTGGTCAAGCCAGCTCTAAGTGGAAGAGCAGAGCTGTTTGTGCTGGCAGCAACAAGTTGTACACTTGTTCCTATTCCACCCAGATGAGATTTTTTTACTGCTAGGAGGGGAGATTTAATATATCTGCTGCTATATGTAGACGCAGGTAGCAAGGCAACATCTGTGTGTAACAAAGAACTGCTCCTTTTATTTTTAAAAGGGCCAGACAGCATGGAAACAGATGGCGTGGAAACATCACTCTCGGGGCTTTTGAGACAGTTTGTGCATCCAGCGCTTCCAAGCTCCTGAGAACGGAAGTGAGGTTTCTCAAAAGCAAGGGAAAGCCCTTTCTCATTCTAATTCTGAGTCACGGTTTCAACAACATGAGAGAGAAACAAATTGATCTACACACAAAGAGAACCACCAGCGAGTCTCCTAAGACAGTAGTCTGCCAAGGACCAAAAGGAAGTTTCGTTTCGGAGGCAAGGACTGGAACTTGCAGGTGGGCCTCAAGGAATGAAGTCATACCACTGATGGGTCTCTTCATTAGTCAAAATCCTCACGTGGCATGTAGGTGTTGGGTAAGCAGGATCAGTGCAATGGACACACGGAAGGAGGGAAATTTAGAAGGTCTCCAAGAGACATTCATCAGAAGGGCACACCAATGTTATTAACTCCACCATCATCATGGGCACCGTCCATCTGTTCTGAAAATACGTTTCTAATCAGGTTCCACTGAGAAACAACACTTAACATATAGATTAAATCATGATTACAGATTGCCTTCAAAGCAAGACAAGCTTGGTTTGAACTGTCTTTCTTATTAACCATGTTTAAGTTTCCTCTTGCAAAACAGCAAGTTGGAAGCCAGATACTGCTTGGAATCATGACAAGGGCAAATGGTTAAAGCAATGGCATAGAATAAATATGGAGGGTTATTTTTTGTTTTTTTAAAAAATGGTTGAGGATACTGCCAAATTCTACCCCAGATGTGATCTAGCATTATCTGGGGGTTTCTGGCCCTTTGGGGTCTTGATTTTGACAAGGACTGTCTGGAAGCTGCAGTGGGTCCCATCAAGTCCCTCTCTGCACCAGGTCCCACCAGGTCTGGGCTGAGCATTGAGCAACTGAAACAAGGGAGAAAACAGTACCTCTGAAAACAGTGCAACCAAGCATCAAAATGCAAATTACGTTAACTGTGTGGCTAGCAACCACATCAGGAGGTTTGGAAATTTAATCCCAAGTACAAGTAAAAATAATAAGAATAATTTATTATTTATACCCCGCCCATCTGGCTGGGTTTCCCCAGCCAACCTGGGCGGCTTCCAACAGAATATTAAAAACATGATACATCAAACATTAAAAACCTCCCTGAACAGGACTGCCTTCAGATGTCTTCTAAAAGCCAGATAGTTGTTTCTTTCCTTGACGCCTGGTGGGAGGGCATTCCACAGGGTGGGCACCACCACTGAGAAGGCTCTCTGCCTGGTTCCCTGTAACTTCACTTCTCGCAGTGAGGGAATCACCAGAAGGCCCTCAGAGCTGGACCTCAGTGTCCAGGCTGAACGATGGGGGTGGAGCTCCTCCTTCAAGTATACTGGGCCAAGACCATTTAGGGCTTTAAAGGTCAGTACCAACACTTTGAATTGTGCTCGGAAACGTACTGGGAGCCAATGTAGGTCTTTCAGGTCTCGGCAGCCACTCCCAGTCACCAGTCTAGCTGCTCGGTTTAGGGCACAATTTTCCTAGAAACAGTAGCATATGTGGAGGTGAGCTTTACCCCTTTCCTTCCGAACTGTGATCCTGGGGGTGGGATGCGGTGGGTGAAAATGGTTCGGGTAAAGGCATTTTGTTGCCTAAACAATGCACATTTGGTGTCAGAATTGGGGGGGAGGTGGGAAACACCCCAAAAAGTTTGCGTCTTTTTGCTGCCTGCTGTGCCTTTAAAAACATATATTCAACTTGTTTTGGTGGGGGAGAACAGTCCTTCCAGGACGGCCAGCTACCATTCCGTCTCCCACAATCCAGCAGTCAGCACATCTATATCAAAACATAGCAGCCATTGCCTTCTAGGAGGAAAAATGATGCCATCAATCTGCACATCGTGGTTCTCTTTCCTACACAATCCAGAAAGCTTTAGCAAGGGTTGTGGTGGAAGGAGGATCCATCTCTGAGAAGAATGAATAGCAGAGCGGGGCAGAGATAACGCAAGACAGAAGCACATATATTTTACAGAATGAGGACAGAGAACAAGGAACAGTGCAACAAATGTTTGCAGGGGATTCTGTGATAAGTGATGTGATATTGTTTGATATGAAGGCCCAAGAACAAGGAGTCAGCTGTAACTGATGAACAGAAAACGTAATTGTGCACCCAGCTGTTTAGAAGAAGGAAAATCCAACTCTGGTTTGATATCTCTTTTCTTCACATATGGTTCAAGAAAAAGTCAAAGTCTTGTTTTTATGGAAAGCGGGCCACAACTGCATTTGACAGGCATAGGCAAACTCTGGCCCTCCAGGTGTTTGGGACTACAATTCCCATGATCCCTAGCTAACAGGACCAGTGGTCAGGGATGATGGGAATTGTAGTCCCAAACATCTGGAGGGCTGGAGTTTGCCTATGCCTGCTTTACATACATTGCTCCCTTGAGACCCCACAGGAAGATATCCAGTCCATACAATGGACTGAAAGGGATATCTTGGTGTATGTGCAGATGTGTGCAGAGGGGTGGGGCTACGTGTATGTTCTAGAGCAGTGTTCCCCAACCTTGGGCCTCCAGCTGTTTTTGGACTACAATTCCCATCATCCCTCGCTAGCAAGACCAGTGGTCAAGGATGATGGGAACTGTAGTCCAAAAACAGCTGGAGGCCCAAGGTTGGGGAACACTGCTCTAGAGCCTGAACATGATTGCTTCTCTGCAGTGGGGAAACATCCTTTGCAGAGAATCTGAGCTGGGCATGCTAAAATAAACCCACTAATCTGGGGCACAGAATTAATGATAACAGAGGAACACATGGATGTCTCCAAAGATCCAGTATCACAAAGTTTACAGTGCAGCAATAGTTTTCAACCAGTCCATCGTGGCACCCTGGGGTGCCTTGAATGATGGTCAGGGGTGCTGCAGGCAACACTGGCCTCGATCCCTCTTTCCTTCCATCCCTCCTGGGATGCCCTCTTGCATCTCTGCCTTCCAAAAGTTTGCACAGCTGTTTGTTGCAGCAGCCCTGGCTACAAGCTCCCCAGGAGAATGGTGCGTCTGGGCCTGGGCAGAAGTTGCTTCCCAGACCCCCTGTGGAGCAGTGGGAGGAGGAACCTGTCTTTGGGGCAGGGGTGGGGCAGCTCAGAAACCAGAGGCAGCAGCTACAGCTGCCCAAAGGACTCTCAACGAGGGGGAGAGAAGAGAGGAGGCGGAGGGAACACTCCACAAGGGAGAGTGTTTGAAAAGGGGTAAGGAGCTGCCAGCTCTGCAGGCAAGGGGTGACATAACTGGGCTCCTGAGCCCCACAGGGGTGCCGCAGAAAGAATGTAGTTGGTCAAGGGAGCTGTGGACCCAAAAAGATCGAACACCTCTGCAGTACAAGGTTGCTGTTTTTAATGTTTCTCATATTTATTTTTTAAAACCAACAGCGACTGCCATTTTAACTAATGTCAGCAGAACCAAGCCAGCATCAGCGTAATATATTCTAAGTGCCTGCGTGTAACATTCTTTCCATTGCACTTGGATAGGTCTCCAAGCATCCCCAAAGCCAATGTTTGGGCCACAGTAGATAATCAGGCCACCTCATTAGTGCCAAATGGTAACTGTTACAGTTCTGAACCCAGCTCGTTGTTAGAATATGGTGGGAAGGATTTTCTCCCTCTAATCAGATTAAGGTGGCAGGAACTAGTGAGTCCTCCTCATGAAAACCCGGCAGGCTCACAGACAGCTGCCTCAAGGGCCTCCCCCACCTTCCAGCCCCACGTAGAGGATCACTGGGGGGGAAGAGTTTTGTTCTTTTTAAGTGCTGTGAGCTTAATATTTCTTAACCGTTCTGGCAGTTCCCTCACTGCGAGAAGTGAGGATACAGGGAACCAGGCAGAGGGCCTTCTCGGTAGTGGTGCCCCGCCCTGTGGAACGCCCTCCCATCAGATGTCAAGGAAATAAACAACTATCTGATTTTTAGAAGACATCAGAAGACAGTCCTGTTTAGGGAAGTTTTTAATGTTTTGTGTTTTATCGTGTTTTTAATATTCTGTTGGGAGCTGCCCAGAGTGGCTGGGGAAACCCAGTCAGATGGGCGGGGTATAAATATATTTATTATTATTATTATTATTATTATTATTATTATTATTATTATTAATACCAGCAAGGAGAAGAGTAACCATTGGGACATGGAAGCAACCATCAATGACAAAAGCAGCACTGCAAGATTGCAGATTAGGAATCTTTTGCACTTTCAATGAACGCAGTGGTTCTCAAACTTTTTCCCCTGGGCCACACTTTCAGAATAAAAATTTGCTTGTGCCACACCTACTCTTTTATCGATAAGGAGTACAAAATTGGAAAACAAAAAGAAACAACTCCTGTCAGTGCTTCATTTGCTAACACATGGACACAACTACTTTATAATATGGTCATGGGACATCCAGAAAGTATACTGTAAAACAATGCAGAGCTACATAAGAACATGAAGCATTCCCTCTTGCTCTCATTTTGAGAAGATATCTATCCATAGTCTGCAAATAAAATAAAAAAATACTTTGGCACTATACCATACTACATTACACTGGAATGTTTAAATGTTTCTTTGGTTGTCCTTGAATCTTCCTGCCACACTTGCCACCACTCTCTTTGAGAACCACTCCATTAACACAACAGATGAACAAAAATGTCCAGGGAACATGGGGAATCTACCTTACACCAAGTAAGACCATTGGGTCCAGCCAGCTCAGTACTGTCTACACCAATGGGCAGCGATTTTCCAGGATTTCAGACAAGGGACAATCTCAACGCTACCTGAAGAATATGGTAGGTCTTCTGCATGCACTGCTAAAGTGCTCTTACTCCACCCCTTGGGCTTTGTAGCCAAAGAATGCAGAGCTCCCACAAATTTCTACCCACTCTGTTCCAACACATGCTAAGGCTGTGCATATGAGTTGCTTTCAGGTTTGAGTTAGAATCTAAAAGAACCTGAATGTTCACGTGGCTAGAGAATCTCACTCGTCTTCTGGCTTTCCTTACCTTCTATGCACATTCACCAAATTCATGTCCCATATAGGGTGCCCATGAATTCAATTTTGAGACTCCACACTTTTTTATAAGGCTGGCTTTTAAAAGCAATTAACACATATGCACATACTGTCCATGGTCTCACATATTTGGCCATTTGATATTTTGTGTGCTCAGTCTTGTTGTGTATCATTGCATTCATGAAGGCTAGAAACTTCCTTTGTGTCGTTATTCTTTATAAAAGAACGCTTGGATCTTCAGAATTCTAGAAAGATGAATGAACGGATCAATTTATTACAGTCACAGACCAGAGATAGAATTCTAGGGAGATCCCAAAAACTGAACAAAATGTTTTTTTGGGAAATCTGTGCAACCAGTGTATTGTTTATGTTGCAAACAGCATAAGGCACTTTAAATGGTTTTCATAAAGTTCAATATATCTGAACGTTTACTTGGTTTACATTTCTTACAGTGCAGTTCTGCGCTTGTTTACTCAGGAGCAAGCTCTACTATGTTCAACAGTAGGTGTGTACAGTATTGCAGTCTTAAAACTGCGCTAACAGGAATACACTTTATTTTTAAAGCCAACTTTTTATATTATATCATCACAACAGCTTGAACTTATATGATTCATTGACAGCCTAAGCTGCTAAAGAAACAAATATTGTTTACAATAATAAGAGGAAAATGAATCCATGGCAACACAGATGTACACGAGTATCCAGTCATCATCCTGTCCTAAATATAGACTTCATTTCCACATAAACAGCTCATGGGCAAAAGACACACTTCATCCCTATGTTGATAGAACTGTTTCAATATAGGGAACTTCCGTTTTCCATTAAGAAAACGCAATTAGGATACATCTTACAAACAACTGAAATAAGCTCAGCCCTTTAAAATCTCAGGGCGTTTATAGTTGAGGAAAACAGCTCAATTCCATTCAAGGCAGCCCTATATGAGAGTATATCCCATGCAGGATTTAGCCCTTGAGGGCTAAAATAATACACAGTGTATTGTATCTCAAACCTGTCAAAAGACTTCTGAGACAGACTTGGTTCTCCCTTAAGCCCTGCCTTGCTCTCTCTCTCCATTAACACTGTGGTCTCTCTACTCACCCAAGCTACCAGTTCATCAAATCCTTTCTTCTTACAATCTGACAAGAGCTTCGCCAAGGCTCTCCCTCTTCAGCCTTGCCTTGAACTAACAGGATTAGTGTTCATTTGTGTGGTCTTGGTCAGGCTGTGATTTATAGCTGCTGGCATGGCTCCCTTTTGTATTCCTTTCTGATGAACTCTGAACACCGCCTTGCTCCCCCGGGTCACCCACCCCACAAAAACACAAGGGCATTCTGCTCAGCTGTGCATTCCTCTAACCTATTTCCGATTTAAGAAGGAAACAAGCTGCTTCTGAGGAGAGCTAACCTGCGGCGTCCTCCCATCTTCCACTCCACATGTCGAAGTCTCCTTCCTGCAATGGTTTCTTCCTCTGCACACAAGACTTCAGCATTTGCAGGACAATTTAAAGTATCCAAAGCACACCCACAAACGGGATGCCTCGTAAAAGACCAAATGATAAGGCCCCTTCCCTGCTGGCAACTAAAAATGCAAAATATCCAAAACACAGCAGCTAATAAAACAAGTCACAAACTGCCAGCAGTTGGTAAGAAGTTTAACACCCCATTAATTTGGGCTCACTGTTCCAAACACCCATTAAAACAAAAGTTTCCTGCATTCTTTTCACAGCAAAGACTACCTCCTCCAGATAAGGAGGTTCACACCCTGGTTGCCACTCAGCAACCTGCCCCTCTGCCAGCTGATCTAACCCTATCAAACAAAGGAAGAAACTTGAAGCTGTGGGAAAGAATACACAGAAGTATTATTGGGGAAGGGCCTTCGCTCAGAGATAAGAGCACATGCTGGGCATGCAAAACATTCTAGGTTCTATTCCCAAAATCTCCAAGTAGAGCTGGGGTAGATTGCTATGAGAACCCTTCTACCAATCAATATGCACGATACTGAGCTAGATGGGCCAATGGCCTGCCTCAGTATAAGGCAGCTGATCTTCCTATGTTCCTGTGCCGTGGATGAGTTGAGAGTTAATATTTGGAGCAGGGAGACCTCCTAGAGAAGTGGGGGAAGAAGCAACTCCTTGAGGTTAAGATGGTTGTTGGCTGTTAGCGTACTAAAAGAATCTGGTTCTCAGTTGTGTGGCATTTAAAAAATAGAAGGAAGTTGGCGTCCCACTTATTCAGAAAGATTTATAGACTGCTTAACCACAAATATCTCCCAGAGATGTACATAAGGTTGTAGGCAAAAGGCAGCTAAAAACCCACAAGACTTATTGAAAACAAATAGTTCTCTTACTCCCTGGGGAGTTTGCTTGCATCCATTTAATTTTATTCCACCTCAGCCACATTTGGGAACTATTGTAACAGTACTGAGAAGAGAGCGAGACTTGTCAAATTGCGTGTGGGGTGGGGTGGGGGGACTACTGCTTGGGAAGCGGTCTAGGCCAAAACACCTTTTGAAGTGAGAGGCCCCCGAGTGGCATGGTGGCGCGGTGGGAGTCCAGTCTAAAGAGAAGCCTCTGAAAGGTCACCAGCAATGATGGATAACTAGCAGACGAGGCCCTTAAATGGTGGGTGTTGCTCACCAAGTGCCGGGAGACTTGACAAGGGTGCGAAAAGAAAGTGTCAGAACTAAAAGAAGGGACAAAGAGGAAGGAGAGAAAAAGGTCTGCCTGGAGGCTGGCGAAGGAAATAATGCTTTAGCAAGCTATTCGTTTTGCATCTTACCCACAGAGGTCATGTTTTCTCCTTTTTACCGATCTTTTCTTCTATCTCATTAAGCTCTCCAATGGGCCCTTTTTCCATCTGAAAAGGCAGCTGCCTCTCTTCCACTCCTCCCCGCCCCCCGCCGGCCCCCCCAAACCCAGCATCCTGAACATTCACAGAGTGAAAAGCGTTCCCTGCTGAGTATAAACCATGAAATGGGGTTGGAAATGAAGCTTTTGATTAAACCTGACAATTTCAAGCTTCTCATGCCGTCCTCTAGAAGCTGGGGAAAATGACATCATGCATGACACCCAGTTGCGCAGGAGGGGCAAGCGCAGGCTCAGGGAGTGGCGGAAACCCCTTCGCTTCTCTACAGCTTGGGTTCGTTTAAGGAGCAAATTGGTGCACTTGAAAGGGGAGGGTTTCCAAAGCACCTCATTTAAAACATCAAGTTTATAGGGAGACGAGACATCTTTGCGTTTACGTTTTGCCATGTGACAAAGTTACAATTTTAATATTTTGATGGTTTTTCCTGTTTGTTTGGTTTTTTTGCTATTGTTTTACTGGGTCCGTTTTACGAGTTCTTGAATGATTTTTAACGCAATGTATTGTTCTTTTTATGTTGCACTTTGTGCCCTTAAAATGGTTGTAAGTCACTTGGAGGATCCTTTATAGGGCAAGCAACTAATAAATTGACTAATAATAATAATAATAGATGAACCAATAGCAAACAAACCATTCTGCACATGTATTTTTTTTTTTATAAAATTTTTATTGGTTTTACAGATTTTTTAAACACAAACAAACACATAAAAAACCAACAAACACGTATAATTTCATAACATTTTTTCATAAACTTCTTTTCCAGGACTCCCCCATACCCCCCCTTTCTGCATCCCAATGTCCAAAGTATTTTTTAGCAACTTCTAAATATACCTTTCCAACCTCTGTCATCTTAGTTATCTCTATAATCTGACCTTATATCACTGTATCCCTTTGTTCCTGAAAACCACAACACTCTAACATTCATCAAGTTTATAATAGTCCTTAAGATAACTTTTGAATTTTCTCCATTCTTCTTCCGTCTCTTTTCCTTGGTCACGGATTCTGCCTGTCATCTCGGCCAGTGTCATGTAGTCCATCACTTTCATCTGCCATTCTTCCAGAGTGGGTAGATCTTGTGTCTTCCAATACTTTGCGATGAGTATTCTTGCTGCTGTTGTGGCATACATAAAGAAAGTTCTATCCCTCTTTGACACCAATTGGCCGACAATGCCCAAGAGAAAGGCCTCTGGTTTTTTATGGAAAGTACTTTTAAGTACCTTTTTCATTTCATTATAGATCAATTCCCAGAAAGCCTTAATCTTTGGGCATGTCCACCAAAGGTGATAGAAGGTACCTTCAGTCTCCTTACATTTCCAACATTTGTTATCGGGCAAGTGATAAATTTTTGCCAGCTTGACTGGGGTCATGTACCACCTGTAAACCATTTTCATAATGTTTTCCTTTAAGGCATTACATGCCGTAAATTTAATACCGGTGTTCCATAACCATTCCCAGTCAGCTGACACAATGTTATGACCCACGTCCTGTGCCCATTTGATCATAGCCGATTTGACTGTTTCGTCCTGTGTATTCCATTTCAGCAACAAGTTATACATTCTAGATAAATTCTTAGTGTTGGGTTCTAACAGTTCAGTTTCTAGTTTTGATTTTTCCACCTGGAAACCGATTTTCCTGTCCTGTTTGAAAAATTCCATTATTTGATGGTATTGAAACCAATTTTGTACTTTATGTTTCAATTTCTCATAACTTTGTAATTTCAACTTATCTCCATCCTGTTCTAAAATTTCCCAATACTTCGGCCATCCGACCTCCATATTGAGTTTCTTCACTGCTTTGGCCTCCACTGGTGACACCCATCTAGGGGTTTTGTTTTCCAACAGATCTTTATATCTTATCCAAACATTAAACAGTGCTTTTCTAACAATGTGATTTTTAAAGGCACTATTGACTTTGTCATACCATAAGTATGCATGCCAACCGAAAGCATTGTTAAAACCTTCCAGGTCCAAAATGTCTGTGTTCTCGAGGAGCATCCATTCTTTCAGCCAGCAAAAAGCTGCTGCCTCATAGTACAATTTTAAGTCCGGCAGGGCAAAACCCCCTCTTTCTTTAGCGTCTGTCAATATTTTAAATTTAATTCTGGGCTTTTTGCCCTGCCAGACAAATTTCGAAATATCTTTCTGCCACCTCTTGAAACATTCCATCTTGTCGAGAATCTGCAAGGTCTGAAACAAGAATAACATTCTAGGCAATACATTCATTTTAATCACGGCAATTCGGCCTAACATTGACAATTTCAAATTTGACCATATTTCTAGATCTTTTTTAATTTCTGACCAACATTTTTCATAATTGTCCTTATACAAATTCAGATTTTTAGATGTCAAATAAACCCCTAGGTATTTCACCTTCTTGACCACCGTCAACCCTGTCTCCTCTTGGAATTTCTCCTTTTCCAAATCTGTTAAATTTTTTCCTAAAACTTTAGTTTTTTGTTTATTCAACTTAAATCCAGCTACCTGGCCAAACTGTTGTATTATTTCTAATACCTTTTTCGTGCTAGTGTTTGGCTCTTGCAAAGTCAATACTAAGTCATCTGCGAATGCTCTTAACTTGTAATGTTTAGCTCCGACCTGTACACCTTTAACCTGCTGGTCATTTCTAATCATGTTCAGCAAAACCTCCAGAACAGAAATAAAAAGCAATGGGGAAATTGGGCACCCCTGTCGTGTTCCCTTTTCTATCTTAAGTTCCTCAGTTAGTACGTTATTTACAATCAACTTCGCTTTTTGTTCTGAGTATATTGCACCCAAACCATTCTCAAAACCTTGGCCTACCCCCATCCCATGAAGATTCTTTATCATAAAACTCCAAGAAATATTATCAAAGGCTTTCTCCGCGTCCACAAAAATCAATACTGCTTTAGTATTTATATTCACCTCTAGCTTTTCCAAAATGTCTATTATATTCCTTACATTATCTGATAGGTGTCTTTTTGGGAGAAAGCCTGCTTGGTCCTTGTGAATCTTCTCCATCAACACTCTTTTAAGTCTTTTTGCCAAAATGTCTGCAAAAATTTTGTAATCCACATTAAGTAGTGATATTGGGCGGTAGTTCTTAAGTTGAGTCTTTTCAGTCTCTGTCTTTGGTATGAGAGAAATATACGCTTCTTTCCACGATTCAGGTGCCTTTTTTCCCTCTAAAATTTCATTACAGACTTCTTTTAACGGTTGGATCAACCATTCCTTCAAAGACTTGTAGTATCTAAAAGTCAGTCCATCTGGTCCTGGAGATTTGCCCAGTTGCATTTTCTGAATGGCAGCCTCTATCTCTTGTTCTGATATTCTCTGATTCAGATCCAGCTTACTCTGATGAGAGATTTTTTGTAATCCATATTTGTCAAGGAATTTGTCTATATCTTCTTCATTTTGCGGTCCTTGAGTATAGAGCTTTTTAAAATAACTTAAGAAGCAATTTCTGATTTCATTAGGTTTAGATATATTCATTCCATCCAATTCTAGGTAACTGTATTTAGTTTCTGCCTTTTCTTCAATTGCCATGCCAGGAGTTTGCCACACTTATCTGCCGATTCAAATGTCTTTTGTTTCATTTGCTTTATCTTCCACTCAATCTGTTGGTTCATCAATTCCATATATTGTACTTGATATAACTTAATCTCTCTTAGTATTTCCTGGGACTTTGGTTTTGCTCTTAATTTTTTCTCCCCTTCGTTTATCTTTTCCAAAATCTTTTCCTTCTTCTCATTCTGTTTCTTCCTTTTTATTGAGTTTTGTTGAATCAGAAAGCCTCGCATCACCGCTTTACTTGCGTCCCAGATCACTCTTTTCTCAGTATCAGCCCTTAAGTTTATTTCAAAGTAGTCCTTTAAAGCTTTTTGGGCCTTCATGAGGATCTCCTTGTCACGAAAGAGAGTGTCATTCATTCTCCATCTGAATTGACCAGTTGTTGTAAGTTTCATTTCCATCTTCACAGCATTATGGTCGGAGCAGGTTTTTGGGCAGATTTCTACCTTTTTAATCTTTGGAGCCATCCCACTAGTAATCCAAATTTGATCGATTCTGGTCCAGGTCATCATTGCTTGAGAGAAAAAGGTTCCCTATCTCTCAAGAGGGTTTCTTGTTCTCCATATGTCTATTAAGTCCATATTTTCCGTCATCTCAAAGAAAGTTTTAGGAAGTCTTCCTTCCTTGGTAACTGTCAGTCTTTGTGCCTTATCCATGTTTGTAGAGACCACACCGTTCATGTCTCCCATAATTATCATATTGTAATCCAGATAGTCTGTCAGAGTCTCATGGAGTTTCTTAAAAAATTCAGCTTTACCATTGTTTGGTGCATAAATTCCAACTATCAAAAATTTTTCTCCTTGTACTTGAATCTCAACTGCCAAATATCTCCCTTGTTCATCTTTGAAGATCATTTTTGGAGCCCACTTCTCTTTAACATATATGACAACTCCTCTTTTTTTGACTTTGTCTGATGATATAAATTCTTGTCCTAATCTTTTATTTATAAGTAATCTCCTGTGAGCTCTGGTTATATGAGTCTCTTGTAGGCATATCAAGTCCAGTTGTTCTCTGTTCAATATATGAAAAACTTGTCGTCTCTTCAATGGGACATTGAGCCCATTACAATTCCAACTAAGGAATTGCAGGGCCATCTTGTTATTTTCCTGGCACTCCTCCAACAGCTCCAAGTTGTTGCTCTTCCTCTGATGGTGGTGGTTTGTGTCCAAACGAGAGGTTCAGAATGTCTAGTGCTCTCCTCTGTTCTTCAAGTGGGTTCACAGTTCCCTTCTGTAGGTCCTCTCGATTTCTTTCCAAAAACTTCTCTTTGTCTTCTATGGTCTTTATCTTCACCTTCTTCCCCTTATAGTCGAAGGACAATCCCTGTGGAAATTCCCACCTGAAAAGTATAGTGTTCTTTTTTAACAGATAAACCAGATCCTTATAAAAGGCTCTCAAGTCCAAGATGTGTTTAGGAATGTCTTTAAAAATCTGTACAGCTGAATTTCCAATTTGCAAGGCCTTTTCAAAATGTAGTCTTAATATTTTGTCCCTTTCTTCCTTGGATCCAAGTGTAATCAAACAATCTCTCGGGATCTTTCTGTTCTGTTTTTTCCCCAGTCTAAACGCTGTTGTGATTTTAAATTCGTCTTCCTCTAGATCTTCCCAACAGTCCGTAAACACTTGTGTTAAAAACTCCACGAGATTGTCGGCTTCGTCCTCTGGGACTAGTCTCAATTTGAGGTTCCTCTCTTTTTTCTGTAAGTCCCACAGAGCCAAAGTTGCTTCATGCTCATGCACCTTTTTGGCAATCGGTTGTAAATTATCTTGAGTCTCCCCAGCAATAGCTCTAGCTTCTTCAGCAATTTTACGTGTAGCAGAGTTTTCCTCAACTAATTTATTTATAGATTCTGTATTCAGGTCTAATCTTGCTGATATTTCTGTTAGTTTTTGTGTATTTTCTGAAGTCTGTTTTGTTAGAGACTCCAGGGATTGGTTTATCTTCAGTAAGGCTTGTGTCACAGCATCCATGGAGACAGCTGTCACTTTTTCTTGTCCTGTTGTTCCTGTAGGTGCTGCCGGAGTTGCACCTGTAATCGAGCCTCTTTTCTTTAGTTGCTGTTGCTGCTGCTGGTACTGTTGCTGTTGTTGTTTGGTCTTGGCTCTTGTGACTATCTCTTCTTGTGAGCCACTCATGTCAAGGTCGTTTCTCACGGGAGCTGTTTCCCGGTGGAAAATTCCACTGTATTAAACTGTGTCGGCCTCTACCTTACCCTCTAGGGGGAGCAAATCAAAATGTCCAAGCACAGAAGCAAAGGGAAAATCCAAATACGTAGAATATGAAATAGAGAGAATTTAAAACAAGTATAGCAGGAGGCTTGTAACTGCAAGTTGCCACAGTTTCCCAATAGATACTGTCTCAGCCTACTCTGGCATACTGTAGCCAAGCTGTACCAAAACTTTGTTACACAATGTCACTTTCACAGGCAAAAGTCAGTTCAGTGTCCTATTGTCTTATTAGGCAGACCCTTTCAGCTTCTTGAGACAGCAGAGGATTTTCATTTAAATAAATCATGCAGTTGCTAATGTCTATTTTGCCTCCCCTCTGCTCTGCTAGCTAGAGGGGAGATCTAAGGTCCAAAGTGTCAGGTTTAATTGAACAATGGCAAAGTCCTTTAATGGATGCAGGTTTCAGTTCCATTGCTTTCACTTTCATGCAGTCGGGGGAAGGCAGACTTCCTTAATTTTCGCCTCCCCCGTTTTCAGCCAGATTTCAATTTATAAATCCAAATAGAGGTTCCTTTGTACTCACGGGGTTTTTCTGTCCAAAATTTGCAGGAAGGAATCGGCGCTCTCCACTAATAGCGACGCGGCTTCACCCTGCGGGCTGGGTAGCGATTCTCAGCACCGCGCTCCCCCGATGTCGTTCCAGAGCCTTTAAAAAGGCTCTTTCTGCGGTAAAGGGGGGGCGCTTCTGGTGCCCACCGAATCTCCTTGTTCACAGGCTTCCGCACCTGTGATTTTAGGGGTCCCCCGCTTGCCGTAGCGGGTCAGACCCGAACTCGCAGGGCAGTCCTTTTCCGGAGCTCGGAAAAAGGACCGCCATTAGCGCTGGCGCCGACCGGAAGTCCCCATTCTGCACATGTAGAAGCAAATCGTTTATGCAGAGTACTTCTAAAACACAGCTGGCGTATAAAATGGCGTATAAATCTGAGGGGCAAGCCAAGGTGAATGCTCGGGTCCCTAATATGGCAGGGAGTTCATCTCTCTGGCAAACATTAATTAAAAGCATCCATCCTAGCATCACGATGACATCTGTTGTCATTGTTGATGCTAGGATAGAACCTCTGCTCCAAAAAGGGAACCACTTCTTTTGAAATCACTCCAAAGCTGCTCTGGTATTTGCTGAAGTCTGACCTCTGGTAAAACTGCAAGCAAAACATCTTTTAGCTGGTCACTTCCGACAAATTTCATCATATATAGCCAGAGTTTTAAATGGGGCTTCACATCATCTGAAAGATTTCACCCACGAAAACAGTAACTGAGGTGCCAGAAGGATCTGACGGTTGGTTACTACTAACTGTTGATCAGACCTTTTGATCAAGAGTCATTATTTCCTTTGTAGAGAATCTGAGCAAATCCCTGCTTCAACAACCACTTTCCCACCCACCCAGCCCATGGAATCCGACAGGGAAATGGCCATTGAGCCAATCCAACTATCCTTCGCTTGGGTAGGCCCCTCACCTTCGAACACAGCATCAAATGCCATTATAAGACATGAAGGTTTCACAATATGCAACATTAGGGCCTCACAGACTTCTAGGATACATATGTGCGCTCACACAGTGAAACTACGTCATCCGATGCAAACAGCAGATATCCACACTCATGTGACTAGTGGATATGCAGCCCTCCCTTCCAGTCCCCATCTGTAACAGTTAAAATAAAACAACAGAGAGCCTCACTATGTTCATGAGGGTGAGGACGTAATTCTGGACGTGTTCCTTCCCATGGAAACGCACAACGGAATCGTCCACGGCCAGCAGAATCTCTATGTTGTAGTCGTCTTTCTTGGCGTGGCGCCTCTTCCGATCTGCTTCGCCAACCTGCTCTTCAATTAGGTTCAGTGTGTTTGGGAACTGACCTAGGCTAAAGCCTGGAACTAGGAAAATTGAGAGCAAAGATAAAGGGGTTAAAAAACTATTGCTGGTACAATTGTGAAATTTCAGTAGTTATTCTGGTCTCTAAAATTTATTATTCTGCAAAAAACAAAACAACCTTGAAGCACATACACCACAAGCCAAAGCATGCAAGTTATGTTCACACTGAAACATATATGCTGTAGTGTTCGGACGATCTTAATTGCTGTGAGTCAAGCTATCACTATAATCTGTGTCTAAAGTACTGCCTGCTGGGGACCAAGAATTGGATCAGAAAGCCTGAATGCTCCTTAAACAGGGAAAAGGTAGCCATGCTGGCCCATAAGGAAAAAAATCCAAAATACATAGTAGGGCCAGATGATTTATTAGGTCAACCAAAATGTCAAATCTTGAACACTATTTTGTGACCTTTTTGGTTGGCCTAAGAATAGGTATTGCCCTGCCATGTATACTGGAATTTACATTCCTTGATGGCCTTAAGCTTACAGAATTCAACCATTGTCAGTTTTGAAAGGGCAGAGAAACAGCTAACAGCAGTTTTGCATTCTGAATCTGGACACAGAAAGAAGTGGAAAGACCTGAGAGCTTTGAGCTTGGGTATAGCAGATGGAAGGGGCACAGAGGTCCATGCTGCTGGTTGGGGGACCTGGGGCAGGATTAGCAGTTGTGCTGTCAGCTTTTACTATGCTCTGCTTGCATATTTGTAAATAAAAACCAGTTGTTAGACAAAGTAAATCTCCAGTACTCTCTCATGCAAAAGAACACTAGACCAGTACTTTCCCTAGACCTCTCTCCACCCAGAGGGAGTGCTTAAGAATACGAGTTGCATATGTTGGGATTTTATGGTTGCAGAATTCTGGAGCATTTTTGTCACACACACAAATAAATCTCTTCTGTGTATCAATCAATCAGAACTTTATTAGCAAAGCCAACAGGCCACAGCTATACAAGAATTAAAAATAAAATAAAATAAACATAAAAAGGGGATAAAAACAAACAAAAGGAGGTCCGTCAGATGAACACGTCTGTCACTCAGATGGTGGCCCTCAATTTCACAGCTCTCTCGATGTACCTTGCGACCTTCTCTGTTGTCTGACTGTCCGTATCAGATAAGAGAAAGAACAGTATAATGTCTTGTGGACGGCCGGGGTTGGGGAGAATGAGTGGAGTAATAATCTCATTCCTTAGGTCTTTATAAAGGGGGCAGGATAGGAGGACGTGGGACACTGTTTCCGTGTTACCATCTCTACATGGGCAGAGTCGTTTTTCAAATGGAGTCTTTTGGTAACGACCTTCGAGTACGGCAGAGGGAAGAACATCCCATCTAGCCAATGTAAAGGCGCGTCTGTATTTTGGGATGGTTAATTTAGACAAATATGAAGCTGGGAGGTCAAAGTGGGCAGGGGGAAAGTAAGTATACCATGGACACATTTTCTTTAAAATAGTCAGGTTGTTTTGCCGTTCAATGTCTTTCAGGCGCTGGCCTATTAGGCTCTTTGCTTTAATAAGGCCCATTGATAGTAGGGATTGCGAATGCAGACCGCATGTAAGGAGTTTTTGATGCACAGTTTTGAACCACATGCTTTTATGAGGGTCTTGCATTACTAGAGGCAGTAGACCGGGTGGATTTAGATTAAGGCGAAGCCAATAGTTGAGTGTTCTTTGCCAGGTCTGAGTTTCTACAGATGGGAGGCAGGCCTCGAGTCGTAAAGCTGCGTTTGGGACACAGGAGGGGACACCGAATATCTGCCTTAGGAATTTAGACTGAACAGTTTCAAGACTTGAGCAGTGGTTCCCCGTCCAGATTTGTGCCCCATACAGTAACTGCGCCAGAGGTTTTGCCTGAAAGACTTCAAAGGCTGCTGGAATATATCTGCCCCCCTTCGTGTAAAAGAAGCGCAACAGCATCTTAATACTTTGAGCTGCTTTTTCTTTGGCATATTTTTGATGGACATCCCAGGACCCGGTCGACTGGAAGACGATACCCAGATATTTAAAGGCTTTAACCTGTTCGATTGTCTGGTTATCCATCCTCCAGCTATACTGTCTGCATTTCCTTCCAAAAACCATGATTTTGGTTTTCTGATAGTTTATTACCAGTTGCTCTCTCCTACAGTATGCTGAAAATTCACCTATGAGCCTATTTAAGCCTATTCTTGTTCGAGATAGGAGTATCGCATCATCAGCATACAAAAGCACGGATATTGGTTTGTCAGCCAGTTTGGGGGCATGGAAGTCCGGAGATGACAAGCAGTTAACCATATCATTGATGTAAAAGTTGAATAGAACTGGGGCCAGGATGCAACCTTGCTTGACCCCCTTGCTGACAGGAACTGGTCCTATAAGATGGCCATTTAACGAAGTTCTTACATACAACACCGTGTCTTTATATAAACAGCTGATCAAAAATAATAGTCTTTTGTCTATACTTGATGCGCTCAATTTGTCCCAAAGTCTTGCACGTGGAATTGAATCGAAGGCAGCCTTTAGATCGATAAAGGCTGCGTATAGCACCCCACGGGATTTTTTGGCATATTTGTCAATTAGGTAGGCTAGGGTGAAGCAATGGTCTATGGTGGATCTGCCTTGCCTGAAACCCGCCTGCTCTTCCGCTAAAATAGCTTCAGTTTCCAGCCAGCTGGTTAGCTTAATATAAAGATGTTTGGCATATAGTTTGCTGGGTATGGGCAGAAGGCTGATTGGTCTATAGCTCGCCGGGTCTGGCATAGGTCCTTTTTTATAGATTGGAATAACTATTGCCTCTGTCCAGCCATCTGGAAGTAGACCCATTGAGTCAATCCAGGAAAATAGAGATGCCAACAGGGGGGCCCACCAGCCAATGTTAGACTTCAGAAGTTCGGCAGGGATATAATCGTTCCCTGGGGCCTTATTGTTCTTTAATTGTGCGATTAGGTTCTCAGCTTCCTTTGCAGTTACTGGTGGCCAATGAGGTAGGTCCTCCAATTGGATGCGTAGTTTATAATGTTGGACTTCCTGGTCATGAAACAAGGATTGAAAATGACGCAACCACTCCATTGGTTCCACTGTACAGATGGAATTGGTGCGCTCCTGGTCCAGTAGACCAGATATGGTTCGCCAAAAGCAAGTAGTATCTTTCTCGTGCGATGCCTTAACCAAGCTTTGCCATGCGGCTCGTTCAGCTTCCAATTTCTTTCTCCTTAATAATTGTTTGTAGGACCGTCTCACATAAATATAAGCATTAAGTAGGGTGGCAGTCCCTAATTTCCTATATCTCTGGTAGGCTGTTCTCGTTTGTCTCCTTGTTTGCCTGCACTCCAGGTCAAACCAGCTAGCTCCGTCCTTTGCCCTCTTTGTGGCGGAGCTGTGTATCGCTGTTGTTAAGTGGGATTTCAGTCTTTCCAAAAGTAATTTAAAGCGTTCCATGATCGCGTCTACTGAATTGCCTGTCACAATAGCGGATCGAATAAGCTTTAACTCTGCTGACTGAAGGAGGAGGGTTAGATTTTCATTCAATATTGGGGACCATTTGAGTCTTTTGGGAGCAAGTATACCCAAGTTTACAGAAGGTATATATTGTGGCTCGGCAATAGAATAGTCAAAAGGCCGACCTGCAAGCTCTAGAGTTAGAGGTAGGTGGTCACTCAGAGTATTGTGGCCTACTTGGAACTTCCTCACAAAGCTGTAGGCAAATCTTGAGATTAGAATATAGTCTATGACGCTTCCCCCTGCCTTGGAAAAATGGGTATATTCCCCGGGGCGATCCCCCTCTGTGTTGCCGTTTAATATCAGCAGTTCCCTCCGTCTGGCAGCCTGCACTAAGCAGAGACCTGAAGAATTGCTTCTGCTATCTTTGGACAGTCGTGTCGCACCAATATCCGTCTGTTCTTCAGGGTCCATAAATAGGTTGAAATGAGTGTATAGACTGTTGTCATCTGTTCCTATACGAGCGTTGAAATCTCCACACACAATAGTCAGGGCAGACGGGTAAGTAGATTCAAAAGGTTCTAAAAACGCCTCTAGTTCAGCCCATGAAGCCTTGGCAACAGGGTTTTTTTGGCCTGGGGGAATATAGACATTGACCAGCAGAAGAGTAGTTCTCTTGAGGCTAAGTAAAGCGGCTGTTGCTAAGGAATTGCAGCTGGGTAGGGCTGTTAGAGAATGCGCCAGCTCCGTGGAAATGAAGCAAGCTAGGCCGCCACTAGATCTGCCGCCCTTTAGAGATGGAGAAGCAGGCAGGTAGTGGCAGTTATACCCATTGAGAAATATGGGATCATTCTGCCATGTCTCCTGAAAGAAGATGATGTCAAATTGCTTAAGGTAGCACAAAAATTGTTGGTTATTTTTCTTGGCGTGCCAACCCGCGATATTCCAAGACAGCACTTTTAGGCCCCGGGCCCTTCGAGGAGCTGGATCTATGTCACCTCCACGTCCAGCAGTTCTTTGGTGTCTAAAAAAAACACACCCGTTGGCTCTTTTCGAGGATGACTGCTTGGAGAGAGTGTAGTGATCCTCTCTTCTTGGTGGTTTGGGGCTAGGTTTTGGATTAGGGGGGGAGGCTAATTCATTCGGAGACAGTTTAAGGTAGCTATGCCAGGAGCTTTGAGATTTCACACATTGATTTGGTTTTACTTTATTATACATCACAGGGGGCTCAGATTGTAATTCCACGTCTACACATTTAAAGGTACCTCCCACTGTCCTCTTATCCACTAGACATTTGGGAGATATGGGCTGCACATAAGGGTCCTTCATTGTCTCACCTTGGTCATCCTTTTTTGCTAATCTGCTTCGAAGTATATCAAGTCTTTTCAAGATCTCAGTTTGGGCTGGGGAATGCAGTGACCAGAAACGCTTTATCAGCGGGAGTTCTTCCTCCCAAGCGGAGTCCTCACTATCACACGTGAGAGGCCAGGCACCAGTTGGATGTGGGGCTTCCTTTTTTTCGTTTGGTACTGTTTGATGGAGCTGATCCTGCTGGAACTTATGCTTTCTATTTTGGTGGATTTGATGGTTGGTTTTTTTCCTTTTGTGAACTTCCATTCCTATGCCCTTGGTCCCCATCAGAGAGGTTAAGGGTGCTCTGTTCTCAAATGTTCTTAATAGGACTATTCTTTCTTTTTTGAATAGGTTTTTAGCTCTAAACATAAAACTGGCCAAATTATGATCTGAAAAAGTGTATGTGCAACAACTTCTTGGTGACAGACAGAGGCAATCTGTGTTTCTCTTTGTCCTCCAGGAAAGAAGGAAGCTTCTCCCATCACAGTGTGTCAGTCCTGGGGAAAACTGTATCTGCTCAAAGATGCCAGGCCCTGAAGCTCTTAAAAGAAGAAGAAGCTATGCCTTTTTGCTTTCTATATGTAAGCATGTAGATTGATTGATTGATTGATTGATCGATCGATTGATCGATTCATCCCCCCAATACAAAAATAGCATACAATAAAAAAGTTAAAAATAGAAATCCTCAATAAATAAACAAGACTATAATCATTAAAAAAATCCAACAGCAGAAAAGACAGCAGTACAGTCAAACATCGGCTTTCGAACATCTCAGCTGCCAAACATTTTGGAAGCCGAATACCAGAAACCCTGAAGTAAATGCTTCCGTTTTTAATGGAACGGCTTCCACTGAGCTACCACTGTATTTTTCTCAATTTTCTCTGTAAGTTTGAAGACCGCCCTTTGATCCTTGGTTTTCAAGTGTTTCCTAAGTCAACCGGACTTCCGGAATGGATTACGTTAAAAAACCGAGGTTCCACTGTATATGAGCTACGATTCACAACCCGCAAAAACAGAAAATATGCAAAGCAAAGAGCAGATAATATGAACATAGAGTTAGTGGTTGCCTTTCTGGTTCTACCAAAGCATCTGGAAGGTTTAAGAGGGAGAAACAGAGTCTCCATATAAGAAAGAGAAAATGTGTGTTTTCCCAGTAAGGGACAAAAGCAAGCTAATGAGCACTAGGTTTTTATTTGCAAGCAAGCAGGATTCCAGCTCTGCTTCCTGTGGAGAAATGGTGGGGGGAAATGGACAACATTTCAAACACCACCTTGGCAAGAGTCCCTCTTCAGGCATAATGTTTTTTCTGTCCTGGAACTGTTACGGAAGCAGATAGTGCCTCCGTGTCAAATCTATCTGGAAATGGATGTGTGGGAGCCATGAACACGGTGCTGGAAATGTGCATCCATCTCAACAGGAAGACTTACCTTCATTATGATGGTCCTTGTATGCTTCTGCTCTCTGTTTGACAGTAGACCTACGGTAGACCACATGAGCTCTCCCATTCTTTTCTTTCTCCCACTGTCCTCGCTCCAAGGGCTCAATAAAAAACTCGCCGCTGTCTGTACGAATCAGGCCTGCCTGGAGAGCCATGGAAGAAAACGGCAAAAGAAAAATAAGGAAGTGTGTACTGGTGATGTCAGTTTGAAAGCCATGTTTGGCCCCTATGTATTCAGCAGTACTATTGACATATCCTGGAACCTCCCAACTTCTGGAGCGAAAATGCAGAACTTCAGTGATCGTGCAATTTATACTATTTGCAAGGCTGGACACCACAAATAGTTTCTCTTGATAAAGGAGTAGCAGTGTTGTGATTTTCTTGCTGTATTAAACACTATAGCACTGGGAATTTGTGCATATTTCCATTAGAGACAAAACACAACAAATCACAAGCCAAGACATCAGGGGTCCGTAAATGCAAGCAAATATCCAGAATAGTAGAAATGGCATGTGGGGCGTAGCTGGTAACATAAACATTGTTTCAAGACACCAATATGTGCCATCAAAGGTGCTATTATGCACTTTAGAGTGACATTAATAACAACAGTAGTTCTGGTGCTATTCATAACTCCTGGTGATTGTGTGAACTTTCCTCATTTGTGCCATTACAAGTTTTGCTGGATCCTCTATACTCTTTCCAACTAGTCTTCTTAACGTGCAACTTGGCAGAGAACCCATGTCAACCCCTCCATTTTCAAATGCCTCCCTGGGTTTTGGTTAATCACAGTTCTGATTTCAGTTCACATGCTACATTTTGAATGCTTCAGGAAGAATCTGCCTTAGAAATGCAGAGCATCACACTGGTGAATACCCCCAGCCCAAGGAGTTGCTGCACGAAATCCTTGCGATACCAGATGTCTTTACTCTGAAATAAGCCTTGCACTTCCAGTAAATCTGCATTGAGGCTGCCCATCAGTTTTATTCTGAAACTCCACCTGATTAAGGCTTTGGACAATCAAAAGGAAATCAAATCACACACTGCAGACTGACAAGATTTTGGCAAGGATGTTAATATTGACCTAGCGGTCACTGACTTTCCCTAATCACCACCCACTTTTTTCTTCATCTGTTGGCTATGAAAAAGCTCTTTTGTAACACACATCAGCGGTATCCTTTGAAGCTCTGCAACAATCCAGACTATTTTTTCAAGAAACATTTTTTGTCCCTATTAAGCCAACAAACGCTTTGGGAATTCGAAACTAACACTGGCCATGTTACCATATTTGGTGGCCTCTAGTCCTGGGTTAATTCATTGCCGCAGAGCTGCCAATACATGCCAGTCTGTCCACACTGGGAAATAAGGCCTGAGAACAATGGGTGATTTGCCTGCACTGCCAGAGAGTTGGAAGAGTCACTGTAGTGTTCTCACATTGACTGTGCAGTAATAAACTAATTTTGCACGTCAAGCAGGCGGCAGTTCATAGGAATGCACTGTAAAATCACTTACGTGAATATTAAATGCTCAGCGAGCTTTGCCTGGGGTAAACAGCTGGGCAGTGGAGGTTTATGTAGTACAGGTGGAATGTAATTATATTAAACCAGCCTTCACCCATCTGCCACCTTCCAGATGTTTTGGCTGCAGCTTGCACCAGCCCCAGCCAGCACGGTAACAGGTTGGCAAAAGTCAGTCTAGACTATACACACAAGAAGGAATATTGGTACCATAAATGTACTGCAGCTAGGGTGAGCTCAGAATGCCTTATATGACCATCAATTTCCCTTCTTCTATTTTTTACAGTTATACACGTGTGCAAACTGGTTTCTATACTGTGCTAGCATCAATGAAGAGAGCTCAATATAGGCCTATCACCTACCACCACCTCCAAAACCTCCCCGCCTTTCAATAGTTTACCCATCCAAAGCAGCACTACAGCTCCAAACTGCAGTAAGTGGGAACAAGGAATAGCTCCCAAGGGTTGCCATGTCTCCTCTTTTTCCATGACATGTCCTCTTTTTCCGGGGTGAAATTTCTGTCTGGGTGGATTTTTTTAACTTGCCAAAATATCTCTGGCTATACTTTCTGGATGACACATAGGCACAACTGGTGGTTGAAGACTAACTTTCCTCTTCTCTTCTCCTGCCAGACCCCTCTCAACAATATATCAAAGCTTCTATAGCCTACATATAGTAGGGGTATTTAAAATAAGAGTCATCATAGCATCCTCTTTTTTGCTCTTCAAAATATGGCAACCCTAGATCTCCCCCTCCCTTCACTGTTTGCAAATCAAAAAGGAGTGCACCCTAGAGTGGAGGGAGAGAGAGACCAGATCTCCCTTGATCTCTTTTAGGACCTCCACACCCATGAATGCGGGAAGATTCAGGAGACAAAAGAAAGCTTTACTTTCACACATCACATGCTTAAACTACAGAAGCTGCTTTCACAAGATGGCCACAAAAGAGGAATAGACAAATCAGATAAGACTATCAATGGCTACTAACCATGGTGGTTGTGTTCCACCTCCACTGTCCAAGGCAGCACACCCCCGGACACTGGCTGCTGGATATCACAAATAGAGAGAGTTGCCATTACCCTCACGCCCTGTTTGCAGACTTTCCAGAGGCATCTGGTTGGCCACTGTGAGAACAGAATGATGGACCAGATGGGCCTTGGCCTCAACATGGCTCTTTCTGGGTTTTCCTTACTACATCTGGACACTGTCTCCATTGACTAGTACAAATGTAAAAGGTAAAGGTAAAGGGACCCCTGACCATTAGGTCCAGTCGTGACCGACTCTGGAGTTGCGGCGCTCATCTCGCTTTATTGGCCAAGGGAGCCGGCGTACAGCTTCCGGGTCATGTGGCCAGCATGACTAATGGCGAACCAGAGCAGCGCACGGAAACACCGTTTACCTTCCCGCTGGAGCGGTACCTATTTATGTACTTGCACTTTGACGTGCTTTCAAACTGCTAGGTTGGCAGGAGCAGTGACCGAGCAACAAGAGTTCACCACATCGCGGGGATTCGAACCGCCGACCTTCTGATCGGCAAGTCCTAGGCTCTGTGGTTTAACCCACAGCGCCACCCGCGTCCCGGTACAAATGACTTCTAAGTAAAAGTGCATAAGGATAGCGAGCAGTGTACTGATCTGGTTGAACACTTTCTGGGACCTGATGAAGTTTGATCCCACACTTGCTTACATGGAAGTAAGTTCCTTACTGATCTCAATGGGGTTTAAGCCCAAGTAAGTGTTTATATGATTTGTTGCCTCGACATTGCCTGCTCCTTTGCATTTCTGCAAGAAAGCATCAAGCAACCCTTTCTTATGACCTTTACATGGAATGCAAAGCGCAGGTTGCACGTTACACACTTGTCAGCTTCCTGGGATGACTGAAAAAACAGTCTAGACAATTGATTCTAATGATCTGCTCCCTACTGGGCAATCTATTTTTCCATGTTATAACGCTGCCTTTGAACAGATTAAGGTCACCGAACTGCAGGTGGCACAGGGCCTCTGCTAATGAGTGGACCAACGCAATGTTGGTCCTGAACCTAGAATCATACTTTTAGAAAACAGCACACACACACACACACACACACACACAACCTCTAACCTTTGCAATCACCAAAGTGTTCTTGTGAAGACCTGCCTCATTTGCACTCCCCTCTCCTGGGCTAGGAATAATAATTACTTCCAGGGAAAGGGCTCACACTGACCCCACTGTTCAAGCCACCCTGAGAAACAAAACCTTTTTGAAAATTTATGTATCTGCAAGAATGAATGGGAGTGTTGAGGTCATGGGCTTGTGTACACTTTTTGCTGTGCTGTCCAGAAAAGAAAATTCAGTACAGAGCTATGAACACGCATGGCTTTAAAAGAGGATTGGCAAAATTCACTGACAATCATTGGCCTCTAGTCTATTTTACCTCCACTATTGGAGCAGGCAACCTGCCTCCACATTAGTTTATGGGAATCGCAAGGAGTGAGAATTGTTATTGAACTCCAGTTCTGCTTGTGAGTTTCTTCACTGTGACAATAGGATGCTGGACTAGATGGGCCTTTGGTCTGCACCAGCAGCGGCTCTTCCTATGTCATTAGGCTCCCAAAAATCATATTTAAATGACACATCTTGCAGTAGTTCTTTTTTAAAAAGGGGGGGGTTAAGCATTTTTAACTGGATATACTGAAATTCTGATGTGCTTTCAATTATCTTATTAGTCAAATGTTCATTTCAGTTAGTTTGTTTTTAGTTCTAGCATTTTTAATTGTATACCACAGGTTCTTTTTTTGCTGTTGTGGCAGAAAAAAAGCAATTTTAAAACAAACAGGACAATGCACTAACAGTGTGATTGCCTGCGCAGCCTTCTCAGGAACAAGCATCACACAGTTCAATGAGGCCTACTCCCACATCACAAGGTCTATAGTGTCTACAGTGAAGTGTCCCAAACTTGGTCTCCAGCTGCTGTTGGACTACAACGCCCATCATCCCTAGCTAACAGGACCAGTGGTCTGGGATGATGGGAATTGTAGTCCAAAAATAGCTGGCAACCCAAGTTTGGGAAACCCTGGTCTATAGCTTCTTCTACTGCATATGTCAATGGCAAAGGGAGAAAGCCTAAGAAGTCACCACACTGTCAACATAACAGAGCTTGTTCAGAAGACAAGCAACAACAGCAAAATGGGTGGGGGGTGTTAAAAGTTGTTCTATTGCCTTATTTCTCCCTCCTTTTCGGAGGAGGGCTAACGGTGCAGACATGGCTACGAAATGTCCCAAAATGATCCCATACAGGAGCCTAATCCCCCTTATTTTCTCTTCTCCCAATGGGCCTGGCACCAGCCTTTTCAGCCAAGCACGTTTCTCCGCTGGAATCTCATCAGCTGAGCAGCTCTGGAGTTGGGAGCCAGCCCCAAGCCAAAGAGAGACTGGCTTGGCAGAAGCTCCTGGCAGCCCCCAGCGTGGGAGGCTAGTAGGCAATGCTTCAGTAGACCCTGCCAACCTCAGCACCTCCCTGCCAGCTATCTTGGTAAAGTTGGGTCTCAAACATTTTAGTTGGCTTGGAGGTGATGAGCATATGACTGGACTCCAGCCTCAAGGCTGACGCGGGTTTTCTCAACGTTACACAGTAAGATAGAAACCCTGAAGCGTTCTGTGTATAGTGGTACTTAATTCATTCCGGAGGTCCATTCTTAACCTGAAACTGTTATTAACCTGAAGCACCACTTTAGCTAATGGGGCCTCCTGCCGCCGTGCACGATTTCTGTTCTCATCCTGAAGCAAAGTTCTTAACCTGAGGTACTATTTCTGGGTTAGCGGAGTCTGTAACCTGAAGCGTATGTAACCTGAAGCATATGTAACCCAAGGTACCACTGTACACACAAAGCCAGTCTAAATGTTTAGAAGCAGCATGTGGTGCAGAACTGCATGTCTGATGGGTCTCCATATAAAAGGTCAGGGGGTGGGGGCAGTGGCCTAGCATGGGTTGCTAGTGCCTGGGGCTGCGCAAAGTGGGTAGGAGGGAGGTACACATGTGCATTCAACTGCCTAATAACGTCCACGTCACCCAGGAGATCGCAGCCGCAGAAATAAGCAATGAAGAGTTGTTCTGTTGTATGGAGAGGTCACTTCCTGGTTCGCATGGAGAGCCGTTTTCAATGGACCCCAACGACAGAAGCATGCAGCTGAACTGAGGAAGCACCAGATGTTGAAATTTTGTGCCCCTAGCAATTTTGCGCCCAGGGCAACCATACCTTATTCTCTGGCTTACCAAATATCCAGCATCTGCATGGCCAGCAGATGGAAGTAAATATCTTCCCCCACTCATTCAAGACAGGGTAGGTCTTATTTTGAATACACTGAGCTGTATTAAACTACCCTGTTCTGCTAGCAGAAGCCAGCATGAGGGCTCCCCTGCTAACACAACAGGGCTTTCCCCCCTTGTGCACCCCCCAAAAAAATCCACTCTAGGGGCTTGTGAGAACGCCACCCCCCCAGAACAATGTTTGGAGGGAGGCGAAATGCTTGCACTGTAGAAACAACCTCCTTAGCACCACACTGAATTCCACCCAGTACGACCAAAAATTAAGCACAGTTAGTCTTTGTTATTTCGGATTACATGCTTGATAATCCGCCCTCCCCCCCCCCCCCCCGGTTTCACCCACTCTATTACAAGTGTCTTTATTAGTCCATAGGCATAAGGGAAGGAAACTCTACTTCCTGAAGTTTGCATCTTAGACAGCTTCCATTACTACCCTACTTTACATAACTTTCGCACTGTATGCCTCATTAATCCACCCCAACAACTAAGCAGAACTTAATTTTAATGCTGGCATTCATTTTCAAATTGGATCCAGCTCTAGATAAGTACATACTGAATCACAGGTCAGTGTGACCCTGCCAAGGAAACATCAGAATGTGGGCAGGTCAACTTTAGGTGGAAACAGCTTTTGTGGTAAGCATTCCTATCCACACACACACACACACACACACACACTGGCCCTGACCCTCCCCGGGAACCAACAATTTATTTCAAGAATTGGCACCCCCAGGGCCAACAAAAGACAACGTACAATGTACATATCACTGCTTTTCCTATGTGTTCATTGAATGATCTTTCAGCAGCTTCGGTATGTTTCATATTATGGAAATATTCCCCAGCCTCCTCCAGCACATTGCATTCTCCCTCTTTGACACCACAGCAGCAGCAAATCGTGGGACATTTCCTTCTTAACCAATTCCAACCGATCAGGACTCACGTGGCATGTGAGATGTCACAGGGCTAGGAAACTGAACAAGGAAATGAGGCCAATGCTTTTCCACCTGCCACTGTCCTTCCATTCCTGATAGGGGAGTCTTGCAAAATTGGTGAACATTTCTACGCTCTTCATTGTCACTCCCTATTGCAGAAAGCGTTCCTGAAAAGCAGAGTCCCATTTTGGCACATCCCAAGAGCGAATAGGATTGAGTTAAAACAGCCACACATACTGAACATTGTGTAAGGCAGTTATTAAGCAACATCTGTACCAGCTGCAGACACAGCAATGTTTGTAAAGGGCCGTGTGGAAGTTAACTGCAACCTCCTATCCCCATCCATTAATCAAACTCCAGCTAGTTCCCATTACACTGTAAATGGAATAATGACTGGTGTGCACTTTTCACTTACAATGAGAGTATTCTAAAAAAGCAAAAAGACCTCAGAGCAGCCCATTCAATTCCTGCCAGGGAAGTTGGGCACTTAACATTTTGTAAGTATGCCCATTTTAAAGAACGCTAGCTTTATTTGCATGTTTTGCCAGCTTGTGCACAAATGAAAACAAGAAGAAACGAGGCCGGGAGACTCAACAGTATTCCTTCAGAGTGTTTCTCCAAGCTCGATCCAACACCAGGAATTCAGCAAGTTAGGTACGTAGGAAGTTGCCATATAGACTAAGACTAATGGTTCGTCTCTACACTGTCTGGGTCTCAGACGGGAATCTTTCTCAACTCCACCTGGAAATACTAGGGATTGAACTCAGGATCTTTTGTGTACAAAACATGCATTTTGGCACCAAGCCATGGTCCCCTCCCAGCTCTTACTTCCATCCTCCCGTCACCAGGGATGTCAGTTTCACTTGCTTCACCTTGTTTGCACAGTCCCGTCACCACAGTGCACATATACTTCGATGAAACATTGCAAAACAAGAAATCGTATGATTGTCTGAAAAAAATATTATCGTGTGGTTTTCCACTGGTACATCAATGAACTTCTGAGCAATGACAAAAACTCCACACAAAACGTATCTTGGAGCAATTACACATACCATCACATAAAGACTGATAAAAAGCACTGTGCATCAGTTAAGTATTGCAAGGGGAACAAAAAGAAACTCAAGGAACTAAAAGCTGCCACATACTGCACAAGCACCCTACCGTGTTCAAAATACACATTCATTCATTCATTCATTCAAGGAAAAAGTGGGAATTCCAAGTGTGCTGGTTTTTCCTTAGAAGCAAGACTGGGTGACTCAGAAAATTCCAGAGGATATTTGGATGAAATATTCAGAAGCATCCCCAGCATTTGTTGATTTCTGAAACAAAGAGTTCGACTTTGAGTATGCAGTTAAAAATAATAATACCCTGTCTCCTAATTTGTGATTTGAGCAATCAGTTTGGCTTGGAATTTCCTTGTTAGGAAAAAATAATAATGCATGCACCACAAGTGCAGACACACACATGCAATCTCTCACAAAAGCCAAATTGGCTGTTACCCAAAAATTTTTTTTAAAAAAATTAAACTCTAAGTCTGACTATTTGAAAAACACAAAACAAAACCCTTGCATCATGAACAGCAGACCAATGAACCGATTTAAAACTTAACCTAACAAGGCAATCAATGTAAAAATATTGGCATGTGCCTTCCAGTTTGGTCTGCTGGTGCAGGTGACCTACAATAACCAATCATGCAGAGGGGGGAAAGTCACCAGTATATAGCAGCCTGGTGGATTTTAAAATCCCAGCCTTTGCCTAGGCAATGTTTTGCCATTCCCCACCAACACTGAGAGAGCATGCATAGATCAGAAAAAAGTTGTGCATGTATAATTTGTGGGGGGTTGAAAAAAGAAAAGATCCAAGTGTTTGCCAATGCTGATCATAAATTGCCAGATCATTTCTAATTGAAGCTGAGGAGACTTTGCCCACAAGGGGGTGGGGTGGGAAGCAAAAGCCCTCTTCTGTGCCAACATCATCTACAATGGAACCAACACCAGAAGCAAAGCATGCAGTCACTTAGGGTCAGAAATCTATTTAGAGGTGCCGATGAAGCTGTTATGTACTGAAGTTCTCACCCTGGGCCAGCAGGGGGATACTGTAGATAGTTATGCAAATGAAGAATCGAAAGTGACGTTCAGTGATTGGATAGTCTGTATGCAAATGAAGGATCAAAAGTGACATTCAGTGATTGGATAGCTTTAGAAAATGGCAACAGTTACATTGTTCTGGAGCTCTATATAAGCAGGCTGACTGAGCCCCTCAGCCAGTTCTGTTCCAGCTTACAAATAAAGAGCTGCCTTGGAAGAATCGCTGTGTCGTCTGCTATGTCTACCCACAACTTAACAGAAGCCATGTGCAATCTGAAAAGTGCTCTCCTCACAAGCACTTGCACTATTCCAGTGGATCTCAGGGCACAACTTTCCACACGGCCAACTATTATGCCACTGAAGTGATTATGTCTGTTTCTGGAGGTTCTCAATTGCCAGTGTGTTTTGGATGCAATCCCAAAATAGAAGGTGACAACAAGGACCAGTGCAGCCTGTGATGCTCTCCAGGCTGTCTGTGCTCACTTTTCACTTGCCCTTCTAATATAATTTGCATGTGGGCCATTAAAAAGCCAATACTGCAATATTTTTCTTTTGTTCCCCCTCCTATCCTTAGGGAAGGAAATAAACCAAAAGCCTTTATGTTTGTAGTCTTATCGACACCAACGTTTCCCTTGTCCATGCCTAGGGAACGGGAGGTTTAGTCCTTCAAATACTGTAGATACTATCACTTGAGAGCCCAGTTCTTTCATCTTTCTCATTTGAATAACATGGCTCTCATTTAGAAGCCAATGTGTGACACAGAAAAGTTGCTGTGACTGAGGATACTTTGGGAATACAACTCAGTGATTCGTATAATTTGAAGCAGCTATCTGAGACGCTCAACAAGACAGGCACTGCAAGAATGAACTCAATTTTGTAACAGAAAGAGGCAGCACACACGGCTGCTTCATTTGGAAAACGTTAAAATAAACTTATCCAAACAAAACGGAGAGGTTTTATGGAATGAAATAACTGAATGGGTGGATGGGGGTGTTTCAAACCTCCATTGATAGTCTGTTTCGATACAAGACAGTGGAATCCACCAAGCTGGAAACGTGCCAGTCGTTTAATGAAAAGTCAGACAGTTTGGCACAGACATTACACATTGTGCCATGGATAAAATTACTGCCCTCTCTAGTGTTTCCTCAATAAATCAATAGGAGGGGAGGTAAAGAGGACGACACGCCAAACAGGACAGGAAATACTGACAGTGAAATACGAGAAAACTGATAAAAACTGCTACTTGGAGATCATAAGGCAAGGAATCTCAGCTGCAAAAGAACAGTCCGCTGCAACTAATATTTCACTAAGATTTAAAAAGATCTGGAAGGGCACCAGCCAAGAAGAGAGGCAATTTCAGGCAGAGAGAGATAATTTATATTAAGCACTGCAAAAAAAACCACCATAGCAGTTTGCAACAAAAATTATCAAATGGCAGCAAACTCTGCCTGCAAATAAACCCACCCATCTGGGAAAGCCTGTAAAAATAAAAGTTTTCAGCATCAGACAAAATGCATACAATGTTGGAGCCTGTCTAACTGCATTGGGCAGCATGATCCACTGAGCAGGGGGCACTTCAGTGAAGGGCCTAGTCCAAATCACTACAGAATGAATCTCTGGTATAAGTGGCGCAGCAAAGACAGTCCCCATAGACAACTACAGTGGACAGGTAGATACATAGGGATATCCTGGTCCCCAGTTTTTTAGGGCTTTATATGCTTAACAGAAAAACCTTAAATCTGGCTGGCTGGCATATTGGGAACTGGCAATAGTTCCCTCAGCACCAGCCCTACATGCTGACAGAAGGCAAAGCTGGCCACAAATTGGCTAAAAAAAGGTAAACAACCCCTGACAGTTACCATAAGTCCAGTCACGAACAACTCTGGGGTTGCAGCGCTCATCTTGCTTTACAGGCTGAGGAGCCGGCATTTCTCCGCAGAGTTTTTCCAGGTCATGTGGCCAGCATGACTAAGCCGCTTCTGGCAAAACCAGAGCAGCACACTGTTTACCTTCCTGCCAGAGCGGTACCTATTTATCTACTTGCACTTTTTGGCGTGCTTTTGAACTGCTAGGTTGGCAGGAGCAGGGACCGAGCAACGGGAGCTCACCCCATCGTGGGGATTCGAACCGCCGACCTTCTGATCGGCAAGCCCAAGAGGCTCAGTGGTTTAGACCACAGCGCCACCCGCCTCCCTCACAAATTGGATACAGCCCCAATAAGTGAGGTCACCAGAATACGTTTCTATGTCCCAGTGGTGAGGGACTGATGAGCTTCCCTCCCACCAGCAGATGGGAGAGCAATCAAACCTTCCTGGATGAAATTGCTAGGGCAGTGTGGTGATTAAGAACCTGGGGCTGAAATCACTTGATTTAGTTAATGTACCCAATTCAGATAATGCATATTATTACTGCTCACAAGTTATGCTTCCCCCACTTTAAATGTCACTACACTCCTTCCAGTTAGTTTAGATACAACATTGTTATTTATCAGAAATATTTATGAACTCTAAGCTTCGTAATACCACCACAGAGGTATACAAAAAACAAAACAAAAAAGTTTTAAGCAAGTAAAAACAGGTAAAACAGTTCTCGAAGGATATCAGTTACTGCCCACAAATAAACTCCTCCTTCTGGAAATGTCTGGGAAAACAAAACAAAAAAACCTTTTCCTGCATCTGACAAAATATATAGAATGCGGGAGCCTGTTTAATGTCAGTCACAGGCATCTCAAGGTACAAATGGGGAATTCAAACCCTGGAGAATTCTTGTACTGAGCTCAATTGTCTGACTTGGTTCCCCCTTTAAAATATGGCTACAATTCTAAACATTTAACAAGAATGCTATTCCCCATGCCGTCCCCCAAATACCACTTGCTTAGGCTATAGGAAATCACCATCTTTCCTTTCTGCAAATCATGGGGCAGGGGGGAGAGAACTCAGCAGACATCTGGACACTGAAATGAAATATAGGGGCCGCAAGGGAAATTTAGGGCTCTGGCCAGATGAAGACTCCTGGGCATCTCCTTAGTTTGCTTACTCACTTGCCTAGAAAATGACAAGCAGCTGGCTGAGGGGCATATGAGCTACAGCTGTAGTGCCGTTTGCAAAATGATACAAGACTTAGCTTTTCAACTCCATGGTAATTAGAACTTCTAATTTCCTAAACCACTTTGGAAAATCGGATCCCATGTTCATAATTACACAGTTGAGAAGGACAAAAGCATTCTGATGTAAGGGACTAAAAGCATCTGGAGGTGTTCATTCCTACATATCCTGCAATTATTGTTGGTTTTTCACCTGATCTTTTATCTTCAAAGGGACACTGCTCTGTCTTTTTACTTATTAAACACGCCGTGCCCCTGCAGGCTCACGGTGAGTAAAACTAATTGGCAGGTTTGGGAAAGTCCACAGCAGACCAAGTCTGTATCTAGATCCTTGCTAGGCATGGATGAGTCCACCAACGTCAGTTTCTCTTACGTTTCTCATTGCTCCAGTCTTACCTTCAACCTGTCTTGTCTTCTGCCCTCTTGTGTGGGTGAAAACTGTAACTAAAACACTTGGCTACTGCAGTGTGATAAACAAGGGGCAGGGCTGTGGTAAAGATGTGTCAACTTCAAGGCCATTGAATTTGGGCTTAATTCCTGGAATTATTCTGCAGAAACAGAAATGACCTGCAGAAATATTACACAGGGGGCAACTATTTTTTTGTGCATGACTGCTGGCATTTGGGTCCTTTTGGACTGACAAGAGGGCAGAATGGGGGTGTAACTGGGGGGGGCAAAACGGGGTGGGGTATAAGGAGGGCAGGGCAGATTTATGTGTGGTCTGCTGACATGCACTGAGGCCAGGAACGGAACCCCATGCAAAATGGTCACCACCTGTATATACCAGAACTCACGACCCTCTTCATTGTAAACTGACCCATGCATTGGGATATAACTTCATCAATTCTCCCATAGCCAGCTTGGACAGGCATTTCTATCACCGAGCTATTCAACTATGCCATCTCAGCTTTCGGAGGGGCAATATTATCAGATCCCTAAGTATAGCCTAACACTTAGTACACATAGGAATAACCTTAATACTCCACTTTATCTGTATTGCTCGTTATATTCTGATGCAACAAAACTCATATTGGGACTAGCAGAATATTGAGGTGGGGTGTCTCATTTTCCCCCTTCTCTGAAAACAAAAATAATAACAATAAATGGTTAAATGTAAGGAGTACTGGGCTGTAGAGAGGACCTACAGGGAAGAGCCTTACTACAAGAAGCGGGGCAAAAAAAAATAATATATCAATTTCCAATTCAAATCCAAGATGGTATTTGGCATGCAAAACCGAGCCTCTGTACCCACTCCTTTGAATTGCCAGTAAGTATGGCACATAAGGCCATACAGTCTAACTTGAAATCAGTGATGACGAAGAAGCAGCTAACAAATAAATACCTTCAAAATTCTCATATATTTGGAAATGTGCATAAATAGGTTTGCTATTGACAAAGATTTCAATTAACATAGGATATTGTTACTAAAACCACAGGACTTGGTACATTGCACAGTGCGCTTGGTACACTTTAAGACCTCCACAGATGTTCAGTCAAACGTGCAATGTTAGGATGGCACTGACTCGACCAACCCTGCATCTGTTTGTTCAGCATCGAAATTGCACAGAGACCTGCCAATTTTGCGGTATACAGACACTTCAAACTATGGCTTCATGGGCTGTACGCCTACTGGTCTCATCTGTGACACTCAGTGTACAGGCACTGGGTGGACCTGATAGTAGTAGCCCAGGAAGGGGACAGGGCAAGCCTTCAGAACCCTAATATTCACTCTGTGTGTGTTGTGTGTTTCAGTACAGAAGGAAATGGCATAGATGGCAACAGACCATTAAACACTTGAATATATTCTCTAAAAAAAGCTTTAACGTAAAAGCTGAAACTTTCAGGATGCTGAATTATGTACCAAATCTAGAATTCTGCACTTGTGTGATGCATTTACAAAGCTCCAGAATACATTTGAAACTAGCCCTGAGAGTGCAAGTGAACTTTAGAGTTGTTTTACTCCAGGCTTCCTCAACCTCGGCCCTCCAGATGTTTTTTGAGACTACAATTCCCAGCATCCCTGACCACTGGTCCTGCTAGCTAGGGATCATGGGAGTTGTAGGCCGAAAACATCTGGATGGCCGAAGTTGAGGAAGCCTGTTTTACTCCCAACAGCAGCAGCCCCTGCCCCATGGCAAACTAAGCTGGAAACTGAGAGTAGATTCAAGAACTGTTTGTGATATGGTACCCAGGGTTAGCGGTTGAATGAAGGTCCCACGAGCCATGAGGCCAAGCAGGTCTTTGAAACCTTGCCAGACCAGTGGCGTAGCATGGGGGGTGCAGGGGGGGCCGGCCGCACCGGGCGCAACATCTGGCGGTTAGGGTTAGGGGGCGCAAATCCACTGGTTAGGAGGCGCAAATTACTTGCCTTGCCCCGGGTGCTGACAACCCACGCTACGCCACTGTGCCAGACTTAAATTTTTAGGATTCTGCAGGTGACTTGGAAGCATTTTCCAAAGTCTGAAAATCAACACAGAATCTTTGAAGTCATCATTGCCTGCAGGTGCCGCAACTGGTCCAGCAGTGGTTCATGCAGGCTACCATTCTCTTTAAAACAGCAGCTAGGCTGATGCTCAGAGGAATAACCTAAAGCTGGCAGCATGTGGTTCCCTGAGATTTATAAGACCAACAGTTGCAGGTGAACCTATCCTATCCATTCTGCAAGACACTCTAGTTGGCAGAGTTACCTATCAACCAAAAATAAAGTCCAGCCTGGCTAGTAGCAAATATTTTGTGCTGCGTAAGAGCCAGAAGTCTGATAAAATGAACAACAGTTCTTGAGTAAAGCTCTTTTGTGAAAAGCGGTGTTTCCCCTGAGCCCCACTAAGGCACAAGACTAGTGAGATAGCCCCATCGTGCTCTATTTCACCCACTGCTGCATGAGAAACTGACTGTTGTGTTCTTACTTTGTATCCTGCCAGCACAGGGGCTGATGAAAAGCAGGGCTGATGAATTTAAAAAGGAAAACATCGTGATGTCAGCAGAACAATGGGAATTTCCTTCACACCCACTTACCTGCTGGTACTCCCCTACCCTGATCTGCCAGACCTTCAACCAGGAAACAGAAATTTTTGAAATCTGAAGTTGGCAACTTTATCCCCCAATATCCGTAACAAATATAAGGTGAATTCCAGAATACACACTCATAGCAAAAAATTATTTGCAAGGCTCAGATGGGCTTAAGTAACAAGGCAAAGACAGTCCTACGGCTGGGAAAACAGGAGAGAGAAAGGGATTCATCTCTTCTGCGGACAAGAAGAAGAAGAAGACTCAATCCGCTTTTGCTTACCAGTCCATCACAATTACTGATGGCCACTGCGGCACCTGGCATGCCCGAGACTCCTCCTGTAAAAGCACAGTCCTGTTGCAGCGGTTCCCGAAAGACTTCCCGGAAGTCCTCTTGCCACTCAGTCAATGCGCCAGGTGACACCAGCCGCCGGTTGGGCTTCAGGCGAAGATGCAGCTCCTTTCCAAAAACAGTAACATTGAAGTAGTACAAGCGATTCCCAGGCACGTCTTGGTTCAGAAAGGAGGTGCTGCGGGCAACCCTGCGCCGGCCTGGGTGAGGTGGAGGAGCGGGAGGGTGGGTGGCTTTGCCCCTCCTTGCTGCCACCGAGCCAGACACCACGTGCGAGAGGAACCGTCCCTGGCAATCTGCACTGAAGGGCACAATCACACCATATTCACTTAGCTTTCCAGACAGGAGCAGCTCTAGTGGAAATAAATACAGATAGACATACTTCAATACATTCAAAGCAGAGCGGGGCGGGGAAACCCCTTTTTCGTAAGCGTGTGTTTGAAAAGCCTTTGCTCCTCTCAAGATATGCACACCTCCAGCCTCACGGGCTTAGTCCTGCAGTTAGCCATTCATTGGCCCATGGCAAGTCACACTACTTTCCAAGTGAGCCACCTGAAGGAACTATCACACATGCATCCAGTAACAACACAAAGGCAGAGCTGTATGAAGTCTGGACAAATGTATACATAAAAATTCTACAACCAAAAAGACGAATTCTGGCACCCAAATAAATTAATGCACATAAGACACATTTGCAAAACCTATTTCATTGTTTTAAATTTATTCTGCAATTTCAAGTGTTTTGCATAACTTATGCTGGTTTTGCTAACCATGTGGGTGGATCAAGGAACTATGCAGGGCACTGAAGTCTTCTCCTGCCCAGTTCCACCATCACACCAGACACAAGTTCCAGGAGGCATGCTTTTTTAAAATCTAAACTTACAAGTGTGCTTTCACCAATCCAAAGGGTTAGAAATTTGTTTATAACACACACAAAGGGGCTGTAGCCAACGAAGTTTGACTCAAGAGTAGCCCCACTGAAATTCAGGGGCCAACGTTTGTCACGTCCATTAATTTCAGTGTGCCTACTTAAAGTTTGACTACACTCCCCTATAAGAAACTCATTTTATAAATTAAAGCTGAGAATCTCAGGAAATTCAGGTCTGTTCCTCATAAGTGCTTTATGCACTCTCCCCCGTGCTCATGTGGAACTGCGGAACACAAACAGAATAGACACATGGGCTGAGGGCTACATATCTGGGTGGGCTACTACATAACTGTGTTGGCCTGCAAAGGTTTGTAGAGACACTTTACTTTTTACCTCTATCCATCCTTCACCCAGTTTTTTTTATAGTGGTTCTTAAATTTAACTACAAACCTTCAAACTTTTGTTTCAGAGTAAGCCAAAAGAATGATGGCTGCAAACATTGATATTTCTGGAGAGGGGCAGTTCTGTTAAGTGGGAAGCTATTGCTCTTCGTCCTCCACCTGCAAAACCTTTATGATTTCCCTCTCATAAACTGTAGCTCACAAAGTGTCAACTGGGCATGTTCAACACAGCAGAAGAAATTCACACTGACACGCCCTTATGCTTCTTGCATGCCCAGCTAACACCAAGCATCCAAAGTATTCATTGTGCAGTTTCCATGTCACACTGTTCCTCTAAAGTAGAGAATCCCACTGAACTTTAAAAAAAAAGTGTGTCAGCATTGTAACATACTTTGGCAAGGCTTGCAAAAGAATCCCATGTGTTAGCTCTGTATTCCAATTCCTCATCAGAGCTTAAACAGCACTGTCTTAGCTACTGCATCAATTGTCAAAATGAAGCTTTTTAAAAAATGCACTATGGAGGTGAACAGCATTGCCATCTTAAAAAAAACAAGAATGTCTGGAGTGATGCACTCCTATTCCTGCAAACTGTTTTGCCTTACTGACTGCCCATCTCTGCACCCTTCAAATGCAGCAAAGGTTTTAAAATGGAACCTGTTTAAAAATACTTGGGCAGCAAGGTAAATGGAAAGAACTCTCAGCCTACCCGTCAAATGTCATCAGTCCAGCTGAAATCCATGAACCTGCCTTTGGAGGAAACATGCTTAGGTTCAGAGGTATAAAGCTAATTTGGAAAACCTGACTCATAGAGCCAAAACACAGTGATAAGTTTAATTCTGTGTTTAGGGCTTGCCGTTTGTTTCAGGGCTCCATCCCAACTTAATAAGGAACAGGGGTGGGGGCTGTGAGTTTTTAATTGGTGTTCTCCCTGTCCTGAAAAGAAAACATGTCACTGGTAATATGGGAAATGCTGGATCTCCCCTTCCATTTTTTAAAAAATTGTTTTTATTAAAGAGTTTTGGGGGTTGTTGGCTTTGTTTTGTTGTAAGAAACAAAATCTTTAAAAGCCAGGAGTGGGGAAATCAGAGGCACCTGAAAATGGCTCCCAAAATCTGCCTTTCTTATCCTGTCCTAAGCAGGATTAGCCGATAGAGATCTCGAATGTCTAAAAGTCAACATCAAAGAGTAGTTTTTGTTTGGATTCCCCCCCCCCGCCCCCGGCCCACCTCTAAGGTACAGTCAGGGGCAGGGTACAGGGCAACGGGTGCCTGGAAATGTGAAACCTGGCTGTTTCGCAGCATTTGGTGCAACACTTTGGTACTTGATCAGATGGACGACAGATGACCGGCCAAAAACAAAACAAAACGCCGAACTGCACTTCCGCGCGATAACCAAACCAGCATTTCCATCTCTCTCGGGCCACTGGGTCAGGCTGGCGAGAAGACGCATTTGCATTCATTCCTGGTCGCCGTTTCACGCGGCAGCAAGAACCACGGGCGCCCAGTGGAACTTGCTTGCCGGTGAGGATACAGAGACTGGGCGGGGGGGGGCGCGGAATCCTTCCACGTTTTGCCAGTCAGAAAGCCCTGAATTCAGCGAGCCTTGCTCTCCGGGAGCGGGCAGCGCTGCTGGATCGTGGACCGAGAGCGCGCCTCCCGGACCCTGCCTCCTGCTTCTTGCCCACCCAGGAAGCCCGCAGGCAGCGGGACGCGAGCAAGGCGCCCAGAGAGATGAGATGCAAAGGCGCGCGAGGCGGGGCGGGCAGGTTGACCCGCTTCCCTCTCCCCCCCCCTCCTTTGATTGCTCGCGCCCTTCCCCGCGCCGCGCGCTCCTTCCTACCTTGGGCTCTCGCTCCCCTGCCCGCGGCGAGCCAGCAGCTGAGCGGCACCAAGCAAGACAGCATCGCATAGAGAGGCGGGTAATCCATTTGCGGACGCTCGCCCGGCGCGCCACCCGGGGACTCCAGCGCCCGGCCAGCCCCACACAGCCGGGAGGTGGTGAGGAGAACGAGGAGGACGGAAAGTTGCTCCTGAGGGGCTGCTGCCGGGGAAGCCGCGCGCTCCCAGCCTGGCGCGCTCTCCCTTCTCCTACCTGCCTGCCGCCGCCGCCGCCTCCTGCTGGCCCGAGAAGGGCGCTCTATCAGCGGGCGAGGGCAGGCGCCGCTCCTCCTCCTCCAGCCGGCCCCGTCTTCGCGCTGCGCCCGGCCCGGGACGAGTGCCCTCCATGCACTGCGACGGGGCAAGGCGCGCAGCGAGCGGCCGGCGGAGCGGAGGAGGCGCTTCCCGCTCTCGAGGCGGCTGCCAGCTGAGGAGAGCCGAGCCCGCGGGGGGGCGGGGAGGGCCGTGACGACGGCGACGCCTCTGAGTGACAGGCGGGCCGCCGGCTGGAATGGGATACAAAGGGGAGGGGGCTGCACACAGCCCGCTCGCCGCCGCCGCCGCCGCCGCCTCCTCTCCCGCGGGAGGCACTCGCAGAGTGGGGAGAGAGAGAGAGAGAGAGAGAGTTTCCATTGCACGTGGCGCTTCCAGCGCTGTGCCACTTGCCATTGGCCGGCCCCGGAGCCAAGCCCCGCCCCCCACTTTCGGCGAGGGTCGTCCCATCCCCGCCTCAAGGGCTTTTGCCGATGGCACCCGAGAGAGGCGCAGCACGCGTGCACGTCGCCACGCAGCCTGGGCGCGAGACGCGCTTGCCCGTCTCCTGGCAGACTGGCGGGGCGAGGTCCCCACCTGCCCGCCTGGGAGGTTTGAAGCTGCTGCCTTGGTCCAAGCCAAGCTGGTTGCAGCCCCTCAGAAATGGGATCGGTCACCGTTTTCATAAACGGGCAGGGCGTTCCAAGGTTTCTACCAGCCTGGGGATGCTAGGACTTCCTGCAAAAGTTCCCGAAGCCCTTTCAAGAGGGAGGGGTGTTACAGTCATTTACGTCTCTTGAGTTCCTTCAGTGCGTTTCTGTACATGTGCTATTCAGAAATAAGCACCGTTTGAGTCCCAGGAAAAGATTTGTTTATGGCAGTTTCTGCTTCTAAAAAATCCATCAGGTGGCTTAAAATATAACAAACCTTTGGTGTTGTTGTTGTTGTTTTTTAAAAAGCCAGTATGAGTCCACATAGGGTAGCGTCAGAAGTAATCGCTCCTCACAATTGTTGGATCACTGCAGTCTGCTCTCCCTCTAGGATGCAAAGTATTTGGTGTGAGAATTCTCCTTGGGCTCATCCTCATCATGGCTAAAGTGGTTGGTAGCCATCTCAAACTTAATGGCCTTTTGAGCAAAGTATATACAGTGGTACCTCAGGTTACATACGCTTCAGGTTACATACGCTTCGGGTTACAAACTCCGCTAACCCAGAAATATTACCTCAAGTTAAGAACTTTGCATTAGGATGAGAACAGAAATCATGCTCTGGCGGCGCAGCGGCAGCGGGAGGCCCCATTAGCTAAAGTGGTGCTTCAGGTTAAGAACAGTTCCAGGTTAAGAACGGACCTCCGGAACGAATTAAGTACTTAACCTGAGGTACCACTGTATGTCAGGGGTGTCAAGATCCGGCACATTGAGCGGACAAGACCAATAGCGGGTCTGGTTTTGGAATGGGGTGGGTTCGGTAACCCTGCTGGACGATCTTTGCTTAGAGATGGATGGATGGAATGTTATTTCTGCTGCTCTTACTGTACTTCTAACCAACTTCTGACACTGTGGATCACAAAACACTCTTAAACAGTGTACTCTATTACATCCAGTTGTTGGTGCTTGGATCACAGCATGCAACGAATCTTGGAAAGACCATCTAACCTAATTTGCTGCTGATGCAGAAAACCCAGCGCTCAAACGGAAGTGATTGAAGGGAAAGTGAAATTACTGAAGGCCGCATATAGCATACTATTAGAATGGGAGATGAAATATGAAGAGGTAAAATCAGTTATGATTAAATGGGCACAAGATGTAGGTCACAATATTATGATGGAGGATTGGGTTAAATTATGGAAAACTGACTTAAAATTTACAGATTGTTCAGTACTGAAGGAGAACTACATGAAGATGATGTACAGATGGTATACAACACCAGTGCAGCTAGGGAAAATGTACAAAACTAGCTCAAACATATGTTGGAAGTGTAAGGAAAAGGAGGGAACATTTTATCATATGTGGTGGGATTGTAAAGTAATTAAAAAAAATTGGGAAATGATATACAATGAACTGAAGAAAATGTTCCATTTAATATTTGTTAAAAAACCCGAGGCATTTTTATTGGGGATTGTAGGGAAAGACCTGCCAAAAAATTTGAAAAACATCTTCATGTATGCGACAACGGCCGCGAGAGTTCTGGTAGCACAAGGATGGAAGACTGAAGAAATCCCAACTAAAGAATCATGGCAAGAAAAATTGATGGATTATGCAGAACTGGCAAAATTGACACATAAGCTATGGGACAAGGATAACTGTGACTTTAAGGATGAATGGGAACCTTTCACAAAGTATTTGAAGATGCAACAAAGTGAACTAGACTCCTTGGCAGGTTTTGAATAAACATCCACAATTTTTTACTGATAATAAGTAGCTAAACAGTTGGAGGATCTGTACAACTCTGTAACATGCAGAAAATAGCATTATTGGAGAAACCAAAGACTGGAACTGAGGGAAGTCGGGGGTGGGGTGGGGGATGGGTTTTGTCGGGGGTGGGGAGAGGAAAAAATGGGGAATAAGGATATGTTTTTGGAAAATATGTTTTGTTATAACTTTGAATAAAAAAAATAGAAAAAAGAAAACCCAGCGCTAAAGCATCCCTAACATCCAGTCTTGCATGCCTCCTGCTGAAAACAGCAGCCATGCCTCTAGCTCTAACCCTTCTAATAGGTCTGTGCTGTGATATCAGGCACTCGGCATTGCACACACAGCAGCCTGCAGCAGCCACTGCCAATGGTGTGCACAGGCAGGAAAACGCATACCCATACGACATCAGAACAGATAGAATTACTACTAGACATTGCAGAAGGGAAGCTTAAAAGCACAGAGTTGCCATTTTCAGCAGCTTCTGGTCCAAATTGAGATTCTGAAAATGTATGCCGACTTCTGCTTCCCTGCCATTTATTTTCAGTTTGAAACATATAAGAACAAAGGGAGTGACAGCACCAAAAAAAGACCAGTGGCTTTTCGTTTGCAGGAAACTCACCCTTCCGAAGGCTGCACTGAACTTCCTATGACTTGGGAAAGAGGAATCAAAACACTTCTCTAAACTTGCCCTGGAGCAACATTGGCTTCCACAATGAACCCCGGATTTATTTATTTTTTTAAAAGAAACTTCCTCAAAATTGCTTTTAAACATCCTTTTTCTTTTATATGATGAAATCAATCTGCTGCCGATAAAAAAATAAACAAATGCATGCCCACACAAAATTCTGTATCCAATATGGAATGAGGCACTTTGTTGTACTTGTAAGTTACAGTGTATCTCAAGGTGCTAACCAGGCTTGCGAAACTATGGTAGTTAAGGTTGCAATCCTCTGCAAGCACATGAACCTGGGAATTTCAAGAGGGTGGGGTCCTAAGCATACTTACTAGGGAAAAAACCCCACCAAACTCAACAGGCAACTTAAGTGTTTCATGCAGGAATTTTTTTGTATTGAATCCTACCGGAATCTTTTGCATATGCCAATAAAGGTCTGAGAATCTGAAGTCAGCTTAGCATTATGCTGTAGTGCACATGCATGTTCGGTTGGGCTGCATCTTGGCTTCCTGCATTTTGCCCTCTCCCTGTGTGTTTGGATAGTTGCAAGGAAGGGAAATCCCCTCCCCTCTGCCTCAGTATGACAGAGATCTTCATTTTCATGTACAATACCGTGATGAGACTTTACAGCATCTGTTCTGCATGATAAGAATCACGAGCAGTAAAGCACAACCGCCATATGATCTTAAGTGCAAACAGCTGTCTGCACAGGAATCTCCAGGGGGGTCCCTGAAATCGCAGCAGGAATCTCACAGCGATTACTGAAACAAACACTAAAAAAAGGGGGTGGAGAGTGATATGGAACCCGGATGATCTGATATAAGGCTCATTGAGCACTCGAAATATCTGACCCACCCAGAGGGCATCTGTTCTTCAAAACTGAAGACTTTTAAGTGGCTGAGGTAGTTCCACAAGGCCTGGAGAGATGAAATTCTGTACACATCTTGTTCCAGACCACCTAGAAAGCTACAGAACAACAGTGTTACTAACCAACATGGTAACAACTGAATGCTGCCCAGTTGGCTTTGACCTGCAGCAGGGCCTTATTGGTGGTGTTTCCCTGTTTACAGAATGCCCTCCATGGTGAGGTGTGTGTGTCTTTCTCAGTACTAATGTTGAGGATGAAATTTTTAAACGTTCCTGTTCAGCCAGGCATTAGGTGGCTGAAAGATGCTGTTCCTGGCAAGCCTGAGATTGTTTCCTCTTGTGCCAGCAGAGAGGAAACAGAAACACACAGGGGCTGTGGAAGTCTTGTTGCCTTCCACACACTTGGATCAGTCTGGAGAGAATTTCCAGGCGTGTCCCGGAATGTGAATCTTTGTCTGCAGAACACAGACTTCCCCACACATATTTTGGTACACGCCCGTTTTAAGCACTGCTGCCATTCTCCAGGCTTACATATGCCTTTTGTCCTCAGCCCTTGACTCTGTTTATAGAAATATTGTTCTATAAATATTAAGCCCTTTCTCACCGAAATTTCTACAGATCACATGTTACGGCATTGCAGGAAGGTCTTGAAATTGGGACATCTGAACAAATGCATATCCCAAATGTCTGCTGTAATGCATTCTGCACATGCCACATTAAAAAACCTAAGACCTATTTCAGAAATGTTGGCGAGAGTTCTAAAATAATTTTAATTGGTGCTTTTTTCAGCACCCTCATCTGTAAAATCCATGAGCTTGAAGCTCTGCAAGACCAGCTGTGCACGCCTGAAAGAGCGAATTACAGAAGCCTTTCTAGCAAGGACAAAAATAGATTTTTGACCCGGAATCATCTCATGAATATGAGCCAATATATTGAGACCTCCAAGGTGAGAAATGGAAAGTCATGCTTCCATCTGGTGTGACCTGTGAATCTCTCATTGGTGAACATGATAAAATAATGGTGCCCAACTGCTGAAGCACAGCTGTGTGTCTCACAAAGTTATCTGTGTACTACAAAATGGATTAATTGTAGTTGATCAAATTCTGCTAACTGATATGTCACAATCAACACAGACCCAGGCAAGCTTTAAGTTCATTGGTTTCAGTGAACTTAAGCCTACCTAATTATGTCAGATTGTGCCCATTTCTCTACATTGGCCCCAACAGAAGTGGAAAATGGCAGACACTCTTCTCCCTTTTGCCTTGACAGCGTCTTTTCTACGCTGAACCCTCTCTAGTTAGCTGTTTGGTCCAATTTATATATTGAGCTTGTGGCAGCCAAGCATCTGATACTGTTTAACAAAGCTGGCGTGGCAGCAAAGGAAGCTCAGTTGTTGAGGGAAGTAAACTGGAGTCCAGCTTCTGAGAGGGAGGGGAAACATCAGTTTGGCTGGGATCAAAATCTCATACAGTGGCAGGTTGATGGTTGGGAAATGTTCTGGGACATAGGGAAGATACGAGGCAGGAATTCCAGTGGCAAGGAAGCTGAAAATAGTTATAACAGCCAATGGTCTGAGAAAGAGGAATCTGAAGGGTCCATGGAGGGCTTGGGGAAAAGGGAGAGATGTAAGACAAGAGGGGCAGCTACAGAGCAGTTAAGAAGTGTGGGGTTTAGGCAGAAAGCAAAGTGGCATAGGGAAGCTGATAGGGCGTCTAGAAAAAGTAGCCGGTGTCCTGGGACACTCTACAATCCAAAGAGTGCTCACTAGTGGTTCCTCAACATCCTGGGGGGAAAGGGGCAAGTGGGGTGCCACAGGGTTCTGTCCCATTGTTGTTCAATGTCGTTATAAATGACTTGGATGAATGAATTGGGGGGATGCTCATCAAATTTGCAGATGACACCAAACTGGGAGGGGTAGCCAATGCAGCCGAAAACATATTCAGGATTCAATATGATCTTAAAAGATTGGAGAACTGGGCCAAAACTAGCAAAACGAATTTCAACAGGGACAAATGTAAGATTCTACATTTAGGCAAGAAGAACCAGCTGCACCAGTATAAGATGGATTGCCAGTAGCACATGTGAAAAGGATCTAGTGGTTTTAGTAGACCACAAGCTGCACATGAGTCAGCAGTGTGATGCAGCAGCACAAAAAGCTAATGCTATTCTAGGCTGCATCAACAGAGGTATGTGTATTGCCCTGATCAACGGAAGAAAGAGTACTGCTTTATTCTGCCTTGGTTAGACCACACCTATGGTGTCCAGTTCTGGGCAACACAATTAAAGAAGGATATTGAAAAGCTGGAGTGTGTGCGGCTATCTTAAGGCTGGCTGAAGATTTAGGGTGGGGTGTCCACAGTACAGTACCAAAGGAAGTGTCCCAGCCCATCTGCAATGAAAAAAGTTTGGAGGCTATGGTTGCTGAAGGTAACACAACTATTGGATCTAAGACAGAGGAACATGTTCCAAAAAAGATCCAGCAGACAAGGACCATACTCTTCTACATCCTTATGAGGAACGGTTGAAGGAGTTGGGTAAGTTTAGTCTGGTACAGAGGAGACTGAGAGGAGGTATAAAAGCCATCTTCAAATATCCAATGGATTCAAGCTACAAGAAAGGAGATTCCTACTAAATAAACATCAGGAAGAACTTTCTGGCAGTAGGAGGTGTTCAGCAATGGAGCAGTCTCCCTCCGGAGGTTGTAGATTCTTGGATGGCCATCTGTCATGGATGCTTCAGTTGAGTTTCTTGCATTTCAGGGGCTTGGACTCGATGGCCCTCAGGGGGGACCCTTCCAAATCCACAGTTCTATGATGCTAAGAGGAGAGCATGATATTTTGGAGGTTGCTAGCAAGAAGCAGCCCTGTGGAGCCGCAAGTGTGTGCCTGTTTCTTTGGCAGGAACTGATAACTGCAAGACTTGTGTATCACTTATCCAGGTGCTTGCTTGCTTGCTTCCACCAGCTCAGCCTGTATGCCATTACAGACACATTACAGGTTCCCTCCTCTCAGTGAACTGGACCCCATAAAATGAGTGCAAAGCAAATAGGCGAGGCTTTAACACTAATGGGTAAGATTATCTTTGCTTGTCGAATTCTCTTGTGGAAATTATCCGCGTGGTAGCACCAGCTTGTTGGGGTTACGTTCAACTTCTCTGCCTCTTACTGATTTCTCTCTCCGGTGCTTGTGGTCCCTTGACAAGCCTAGTGCCGTGTCCCTCCCGAAGGGACTAAAGCGAAGCTGCCAGCAGTATCCCCGTGAATGGGGATGATCTCATCTCCCAGACGTGCAGAGCTAGGATTATATGAGAACAGAAAATATTTACTGCTGCACCAACTGGGTCCCATATAAAAAAATGTATGTGTGCAAAAAAAAGGGGGGGAAAGGAGGGGGAATTAAGTGCATGCTAGTCATTTAGGGTGGAATTTCCATGCATTGATCACTCACCTTTTAGGGATCCCACACATCAACCAACCATTGTCATCCTATTATTTTCCCTGCAGTCTTTGCATGGGCTCCTGTAGATTCCTTGTTTATTGAGCATTCATTCATTCATTCATTCATTCTGATTTGCTTGCAGGCAGGTTATACGACGATGACAAATCATATATAAATTGTAGATATCTTCCTCTTCACTGGTCATTTATCCCACACATTTTTACTGCATTTCCCCATCACGTCCCACAAAAGGTCTGGGTTTTTTCCCCTTTAAAAGTTGATTTGTTACAGCAAAGCAACAGAAGGCTCTAATCTGCTTTAATTGCACGAACCTAAATTTCCGGATGCAATTGAATCCCTCCAGCAAAATACTGACAGTCTGGAGATGGCAAAAAAAAAAGTCTGACTTTCCTCCTAGCACAATCTCCGCAGGTGTAGATATTATACTTCCATGTTTTTTAAAAAGGGCAGGGTTTGGACTTCCAGACTGCCAAACTTTTGCACGGATCTCTTGCCCAGTCAAGTCAGCGTATGACTGTTTACCTTCCTAACCCACCGCAAAGAATGTGATAAATAGCAATGGTGCCATAGCACTCTTGGGCAACAAAATAACTTAATTTTTAAAAAAAGTAAGGCCTTTTACTATAACAAGTGGCCGAAAACTAAAGAGGAAATCACAAGACAACAACTTTTACACAAATTCTGTGAAAATAAGCCAGGATGATTGCTCAATATCCACTTCATCAAAAAGCAGTTGCAGTCAGCGGCATAATGAGCAGATGAACCTATCACAGATCTTTATAACCTTAGCAGTGGGCACAGTTTTATTATCCAGGTTGCTTTCTTTTGATCAAACTTTTAATTGGTGCTGTGCTAAAACACTTTTCTGGCTTGCCTCATCCAGTTACGACCATCAACCAAGTTGCTGAAATGCTGCTGACCAGAGAAGACACCAAATACTTCTTTCTTTCATAAAGCTATTTTATAAAAAATAATCATACTGTGTTCATATGAGTTTTAACTGGCATTCAGCAGGGATTAAGCTGTTCCCTTGTTTTAAATGGCATTGGGTTGGGTTGATAATGTACCGCTGTGGTTGATATATTTTAGTGTTATGGTTGATATGATTTATTATGTAATGATGATTTTTTTGCAATATATTTTGCATGTCACTTGATTCACAGTTGTATTTTAATGTCTTACAAAAGCTGCCTTGTGAAGGGATTTACTCCAGAAAAGCATCCGATAAATATTGTAGGTCTTCATTTATATATTTTCTGTATTCAGGGTTGCTGTTCTCAACATATTGAAACAATCTGTGACATATAAGATGACAGAAACATAATCTAAAACACAATGCTGCATCTATAAAAAAGGGGAAAGTTACATCACCTTATCCACTATTTAGCAACAGCAACACGGTTTTATCCACAAGTTGTCACCTGAGCCTAAAAAAGTGCACCTAAATAAAGTTTATGTGTCTGTGGGCTTTACTTTTTTCCACCAATGTTGGATGTTATGCTGGGGCAGCTGATGGGCAGGAGGTGGAGACTGTGACCACAGTGGGAGGCCTGGGAAGTTGTGATGAGGCCATGGGTTGACTGTTCTGATCAGTCCATAAAAGATGCCAGCAAGGCAGCACCATGGAGAGCTCCTAGTGAGCCACTTACTCCAGGGTGGACTGGGGCCTTATGATCCCCTCTACTCTTCCCAAGCTCCTCCTTCCTGGCTGGAGAATATGAATTCTTAATGGACCATCCATCTGACCTGAAGCAAGCACTTTCCTACCTGTGGCCTCCCACCTGACATGTTCCTTGCAATGTTTGGGCAGGCATAGTAGTGCAAGAGATACCTGACCCCTGAAGGGAATCAGGTCTGGGAGGAAGGTGTCCACAAAGGTCCTGGCTCGGGTCCCACAAGTTCCTGAACCACCAGCCTGAAGTTCAGAATCAGGAACATCAGAAAGCCAGTATGGTGTAGCAGTTAGAGTGCTGGAGTAGGGACCTGGGAGACCAGGGTTCAAATCCCCCCTTCAGCCATGAAGCTGAAGGTGACCTTGGGCCAGTGGTGGACCTGAAGCTTGAACTGATATGGGGCCCCCTTTGCAACCAGCAATGAGGTCTGGGCAACCACTGTTGTCTTCTTCAGTGGGTTTGTTCCATGACAGATCACCATAATTATTATTTTTTAAAAATTAGCTACTGCATCTCAGATTTTGATTAAAATTGCTATACTCGATTATCTCACATGTCAAAGGTGCAGGTGTGAATTTAAAAAATCCTGTGCCTTATAGTTTGAGTTATAGCTCAGTTGGTAGAATATGAGACTCTTAATCTCAGGGTCAGGGATTCAAGCACCATGTGGGACGAAATATTGGACGAGGTGGTCCTTGTGGTTCCTTCTGACTATTCTATGGTTCTATGGGGGAATGGAAATTAGGGAAATGTTATATGCATGCACGGTGCTCTTTTTAAAGCTTCTGCTTCAAGATCTCCAGCAAGGGAGAACTCACCACCCCTCTGAGTGTCTGATTCCATTACCAGGTTCCTCTTCTCATCAAGAAGTTTCTCTGAATCTTCAGCCAAACTCTGGCCTCTTGTAACTTAAGCCTATTAGAGAAAGTCCTATTAGAGATAGTTCCCCTCCAGGGAAGTGGAAAACAAAGATTTGCCTTCTTCTGTGTGGCAACCCTCTGGGGACTTGAAGAGTCCTCTCATGCCCCTCTTCAGTCATCTCTCCTGCAGACTAAGCAAGCCCAGCTCCTTCCATTGTTCCTCAGAGGACTCAGAAGCTACGGTGACGCCTAAAATAACATTTGGCTTGTTTGCTGGGCAGCTTCTCCTGAAGAGCTTGCTACAGTGGTGCCTCGCAAGACGAAATTAATCCGTTCCACGAGTCTCTCCGTCTTGCGGTTTTTTCGTCTTGCGAAGCACGGCTATTAGCGGCTTAGCAGCTATTAACGGCTTAGCGGCTTTAAGAAAAAGGAAACAAACTCGCAAGAACTCGCAAGACGTTTCGTCTTGCAAAGCAAGCCCATAGGGAAATTCGTCTTGCGGAACGACTCAAAAAACGGAAAACTCTTTCGTCTTGCGCGTTTTTCGTCTTGCGAGGCATTCGTCTTGTGAGGTACCACTGTATTTCTTCCCAGCGAATCTGTTCCTAGAAGGAAAGTAAGTCTCCCTCTTCTCTGCACAACTCCTGGGCTCTCTCATTAGCTGTTTACAGTAGAGCTTGGAAAACGTCCCAGCTTATCAGTCTAATTCCCAGTGACCTCATTTCAGGATGCCTCCCTCTGCAACCAAGTTTCTGATTAGTTAGGGTTTGTTTCCACACTTCCTTGCATTACATGCCCCATGCCTCACATCACCAAGAAGACCTCCTGTCTTTTGTGCTCCAGTCCCTCTTCAAGTGTTTTTGTTCATGGCTATGTCCCTTGAACCCGGAAAGGCAAATTGAAATCATGGTTACCTGTTGATCAAGGGCTACCTCACAGAGATAAGTGGATTCAGAATCGTTAACCTCTCTGAATTGTTAGCGAGTTTGGCTGCTAAAGTCCACCTGAGCAAGGCCCTGACTCTTACCTGCTACGTGCATGTAGTTTGCTGGTTATATTTGTTTGCCCAGGACCCTTTGCAACATTCACCAAGGCAAGCATCTGCAAAAGACCGCACTTTGCTGTGAGCTGCTAGTTGCATGCCCTTTATAGAGGGAACAAAGCTGGGAATGAGTTAGGGTGGGAGTTGGGGAGTGGGGCTTGGCTGGAAATTAAAAACAGCAACGATGACAACAAAACGAACCAAGCCTCAACTCTCTAGTTAGCTCAAAACGAAGGAAGGACACCATTAAATTACGACGTGCAAGGCAACCTCAGGCTAACTAATAAATTCAGAGAGGTTTTATTGTAAGTTTTAATTCATGTTGCGTTAAACAAACCAGCAATGGTAGGTGAGCATTTCAAATTACAAAGAGAAAAAGGAATGGAGCCATGACAGATTTATCTAGTTTTCAGTCTCATCACTTGAGGCTAGGCATATTTATTCAGAAGTAAACCTCATTAAGTTCAATGGAGCATACTCCTAAATAAGTGTGCATTGAATGTCGCTGAAAAGATCTAGAAGACTTATTAAATATGGGACTTATGACTAAGCAAATGTGCTTAGGATTCTGCTGCTACAGAAATAACTTTGCTCATCCTGTGGCTCTTTTCTTTTGCTGAGAAATAAGTGATGGTCCAATTGCTTAAGGGTTATTGCATTCAATTTCCCCTCCTATTTTTGGTAAGAAATTCCAACTACCTTTTTAAACGGTCAAGCAAACCATTTTTCCGACAATATGGATTGAAAGATTCTTAGGTAGTCTCAAGATGAAGGATATATAGCTTATCTCAACAGAGCTCGGAGGAGAAGGGCGAGTTGACTCCCTGAATTACAAGCTCAAAAGGCATTTCCAGGCCAAACATTAATAAAGTTGTTGCAGATATAATACAGAATGTGAAATCCCTCTGAACCCATGCATGCATACACTGAAATAATGAAACTTCCAAGTAAGAGCGTTAGGATTGTAAGCAACTTGACTTGGCAGCAAAATTCCAATTTGGAGTCGCAGCTCCACAAATTCATTTCCTGGATCATGGCACCTGCGTTTGTGGTTTTGAGTCCATTTTGCTTTTCTGCTTCGGTGACCTCCTGGTTCTTGATTTCAATTGACGATGTCATCTGAGGAGTGTGAATGCTTGTAACCAATTTACCTTACTGTAAAAGAAGGAGGAGAACTATTCTGGTTGTGCTCTTTCTTTTTGTATTTGTAATACCATTAACCAGAACTAAGCAGGGCAGAATAATGATTTCACTGATTACATGCCTTGGTTTGTTTGTTTTTTGTAAATCCAGCGTTATGCCTGACCAGGGAGCATTTTGACTGTGGCCTCATAGCACTGATTCATGTCCAATGCATCCCCCATCATGAGCTAAAATTATTCTGTTGCCCTTCTCTCTTTGACTCTCCTGCCCCACTGCTGTGTTCCCCTCACCAATCCAGTATTTGTGCCCGTTGCTTGCAGTTCAGCCCCCATGCGAACCTCTTACATGAGTCGTGATTTATTTATATTGACCCACTTTTTCTCATTTATGAAAAGGTATTTATGCTAGGGGTTTTAATCCTGCTGTTATCTTCTCAAGAATCCAAGATCCCTCTTAGGTTTGTACCAGCCACAAATTTGATCAGCCCAATCTCCAGTCTACATTCCTTGACACTAATGAATAAGGATATTGAACAGCAGCGGACCAGTAAATGAACTTCTGCGGAGACCTGGTGCAGGAACCAACCTCCAGCTGGGCTCGTTTTGCTGTTGGTTGCTGAGGAGCAGGAGCAAAGCAGCAATGGGGATGCTGAGTCACCCTTGAGTCATCAGCTCCTAAAACCATAGGTCAACCAAGGGACAAAGACTTAACAGCACTGCAAAGTTGAGCAGAGTGTTTGGTACATTTCAACAGCTGGGGATTTTGTGCTATATACCAGCCCTATTCAAGTCTGTATTTCTTAGGGGAGAAATAAGGAATGTGCCTGTAGCAGCTAACATGGGAGCAATATGGAGCTGTTGCTAAAGGTAAAGTAAAGGTACCCCTGACCATTAGGTCCAGTTGTGGCCAACTCTGGGGTTGCGGCGCTCATCTCGCTTTACTGGCCGAGGGAGCCGGCGTACAGCTTCTGGGTCATGTGGCCAGCATGATTAAGCCGCATCTGGCGAGCCAGAGAAGCACACGGAAACGCCATTTACCTTCCCGCCGGAGTGGTACCTATTTATCTACTTGCACTTTGATGTGCTTTCCAACTGCTAGGTTGGCAGTAGCAGGGACCGAGCAACAGGAGCTCACCCCGTAGCGGGGATTCAAACCGCCGACCTTCTGATCGGCAAGCCCTAGGCTCTGTGGTTTAACCCACAGCGCCACCCGCTACCCATTTACAAATCAGTTCTATCATGCAGCACATAGTTAAGCCGTGGAAGTTACTCAGGTAGGAGGCAGTGATGACCACTCACTTGGATAGCTCAGTCAGTAGAACAGGAGACTCTTAATCTCAGAGTCATGTGTTCGAGCCCCATGTTGGGCAAAAGATTCCTGCAGGAGCTTCCCCCAGGGTCCTTTCCAACTCGACAGATCTATGAAGATTCCACAAATAAATCAGAACAAATGTTCAATAAGGACCAGGCATAGTCTTAGCTTCGAGCAAGCAGTTCAAGACAAATATCGCTCAATAGGTTGTCTGGAGAAGCCCACAGCAGCCTACACTCAATTTGTAACAATTATAACGATAATTGCAGGGAATTCCTTGCTTTGCCAAAATGGTGGGCTCAAAACAGGCCTCCTTATGAGACTCCAGCGGTGCTTTCCGGCATCTGTTTGAATACCTCCCAAAAAATGTTCTGGGTACAGATGGCCATCGACATCTTCCATTTGACAACGAACTTACCATGTGCATATAACCATCTGCTGATGTGGCGAAATCTTCTTTACCACTTGGCAGGATGAGAGAGATGACTCAGCGCCCCAGGGAGAGAGCAAACACCCCAAGGTCATTAGGTCACTTCAGCTCCGTCCTGCCAAATAGGAAAGCACAGCGCCAAACAGATGACCAAGCTGCTACCCCAAGGAGAGGGAGTTCCCTCTTGCATCTTTGCTGTGCTGCCTAGGTGGTGATGGGCTGGATATGGGCCAGTAAACTGGGGGGGGGGGGAGACCCTCATAAAATACAGAGGTTTTATGTGTCCCAGGTCCTCATGTCTGAGAGGTGGGGAGATGGCCTGCAATGGATAGGATTACTATCCCCTGGAAGCAGCAGGTCTGCAGTGTTGGAGTGCTCCTATCACTGACTGGAGGTTCAAGTGACTTGCAATGCCTTTTTCCCAGTTACAGCTGGTTCTCCAGCTACAGCCCCTGTTGGACGGAGGTGACTTGGCCCCTGTGCTCCATGCTCTGGCAACTTCCAGGTTAGGTTTTTATAATGTGTTCTACAGGAGGCTGTCCTTGAAGATGACTCACTTGGTCCAAAATGCAGCAGCTAGATTACTGGCTGGGGTTCTTTTCAGATCTCATGGAACTCCTGTTTTAAAGCAGCTGTACTGGTTGCCAGTTCGTTTCCCGGCCTAGTTCAAGGTTTAAAGCCCCAAACAACTCGGGTCTCAAATCCGGGAAAGGCCTTGCCCTCTCCTACAGACCCTCTCAGGTGCTATGATTGGTGGAGGGTGCCTACCTGGTTGCTCCACCACCCTCAGAAGCTCAGGTGGGAGTGGGCAAGAGAGGTCATTCTTGGTGTCACCCCCTAAGTTGTGAAACTTTCCACAGAGGTAGGCGTGTCTGTCCCCTTCATTATACAGCCTCCTACGGACTCAGCCCCTTGGCCCATCTAGCTCAATACTGTAGACACTGGCAGGCAGCTGCTCTCAAGGATTTTGGACAAGGAGTCTCTCCTAGCCCTAACCGGAGAGGCCAGGAATTGAGCCAGATTGGTTGCTCTTCCACTGAGCTATGACCCTTCCTGTAAAGAAGCTTGCACAAAGTAGCTCAGAGTTGTCCTCCCATTCTTGTCCTCCATTTTGGCCTCTCATGGCTGCTGCGCTGCTTACTGAAGTAGATGAGTTCTTTCACAGGGCAAGGCCCGGATACACTCATATTTTCCTTCCTTGAATGCATGGTAATCTGCTTTTTAAAAAATGCTTGGGGTACTGTCTAGATGTTGTAGAAACCTTGTGTTGATCACAACCACTATGGGATAGAGATATCATCTGAAAACATCCATCACTGAAACACTCTCTCTCTCTCTCTCTCTCTCTCTCTCTCTCTCTCTCTCTCTCTCTTTCTCAGTGAAGAAATGATTGAGGGCTCTGTGAATTGCAGATGTTGGGGCACTAACATAAATTTCCTCCGTTTGCTTGTCAAGCCTTTTGGTTAGCTCATTAGGTTGTCAGGACTCCGCATCTTTCCTGAGATATGAAAATAAAACAGACATTGGCATGCGAAAGCCTTTTTGGTGGTTGAGCTGACTCCAGCCTCCAGAGTTTGAGATGACTCAGAAGTTTGCGGGGGGGGCGGGGAGTGTGAGCACATTGTGGTTAAAAAACAAAGATCGGTCCAGACATAGACGTCTCCCCCCCCCACCAACCCCCCACAAAACCTAATGGCGTATTTGCAGATTGCTGTTTTCCCTTCTTGTGGTTATTGCTTATCAGAGAGGGATGCAGTGCACAGAGGGGTGACTAAGCTGAGAGCTGAGAGCAGCTTAGCATGGCTCCTGCCGGCTTGTGCAAGGCTTTCTTCTATCCATTTAGGATCTAGGTCTGGGAAGATATTTAACTGCATAGTAGACACATTGACTTTCAGAAAACTGTTGACAGAGAAACATGACTTGAAATGGCCATGAGATCACTAGAGAAATATGTCATATTTGGGAAGGTGGAGATTATTTTGACCGTATTGTTTGATCACAAGCCTTCACACACTATGGTATCAAAATCACCATAGTCATAACAAAGATTATCAATGCCCCACATCTGCCCGCCTGTTCCCTCCTTGCAAACTGCTTTGTCAGCAGGAGCAGAAGAGGAACCCAGCAGTTATCACAGAATAAGAGGAAGGTAATAGACTGCAGTTACAGATCATGCAACCCTCCATCTATGAAACAGCCCTCACCTTGTGGGTACAAATTACTGCTCCAAGAAGCCATCGGAACCTATGTGGTAGCTGCAGCCATTGTACCAATCCTCCCTCTCATCTCACACCTATTTGCATGTGTAGCAACCAAGACTACTGTGCCTGACAGATTCAGAAGCAGAATTCAGAATTCAGGTAGGAATATGGGCATGCAGAGGAGAGCCTCTCACTAGCCCTCTCATTCAACTCCAGCCTATGTCTGCTGCCAAATATCCATCTGTATCACTACCATTGTGTGGATATCTCATTAGAAATCATCATTATTCATTCACAGGCAAACTTTGGAGGAACTTCTGCAAGAGACGGTTCCTTCAGCCCACAGATCCTTGAGCAAATCTCAGCATGTATTCATCCAGAACTGAGGGTCACACTATTAGCTTGGATAATTACCCGGGAAAACCAGGGCCCTGCACCCCTCCTCCCCAAGATGATCAGCACCATCAACTGATGGGAAGGTGAGAAAGAAGCGCTTTGCCAACCCTATGCCCAGTTCTTCCTAAAGGACTGGGCATAGATCTGGCAACACCCACTTGTGCTGTGGTTCCGAAGTTCCAGCCAGCTGGTTTTCAGGCGCTTGGGAACCCCATGCACAGGATTTTGATGGGTCAAAGTCAATCCACAGGGTAGCCAAAAAAGGTACCCCAGCCGTGTTAAAAGCTGTGTGCTGCCCCCCATACCTGATCCAGCACAGCCCAGGCAGTGGCTGTTGGATTTCTTAAATTCTTGTGAGCTGTGTGTCTAAAAGCTAATCCAGAGGGCAATCTGAGGGGGTCTTCATTCCATTCATTGATCAGCCATGCCGGATAAGGGCAGAAGCTCTTGCATCTACCCCAGGGCTCCCTTTTGGCAAGGCCAAACATTAACATCTTTATTCTCCCAGCCATCGCATCTCTTCATTTTCTATTGCAGGAGAGGCCACGACTCTAGGAGGAGACTGCAAACGCTAAGCGCCTTAGACAGAAACAGACCGTCATCTTTTTCAGCTAAGTGGTGTTCCCGCACTCCCTGGGTCTGGTGAGCAGATAACATCTCAAGAGTGTCTGCTTTTCCATGCAGAGGCTCATCTGTGCAGGAGGCAAATTTCTTCAGCTGTCCCACTTTTTCTTTTTCATTTTCAGGGAGGAGAATCAAGCACATCGTACCCCTCTGGATAAGGCTGCCTATGCAAATCCCTCGGCTTGCATGTGATGTTATCTGCATGATGCAAGAAAGGAGCTCTCCGCTTTTGGCATCCATGAAAAACTCGAATACTCTGGGCCAGAAAACACTGAAGTTTTCAGGGTGGGTTCCAGGTTTCAGGGGCAAAGTGAGAGTCAGTGCAAGGACTCCTGGGTTTAACTAACCACTGGTGAAGTTTCCCACTGTGGTTTAACATCCAACCTCTCTTCCCAGGGAACCCTGGGAATTGTTAATCCGTGAGGGGAAGTGGGGGGGGGGGAGGTCTCCTATCAACTCCCAGCACCCTTAACAAACTACAGCTCCCAGCATTCTTTGGGGAAAAAGTCATGACTGGTTAAAGTGGTAGCGTAGCACTTCCAATGCATGGCGTGAATGTGGCCATTGTGTCTTTTTAAAAGCGTACCTGCTTTCTGACCCAGGGCAGTCTCCGGATTTTACTCCCCATACACTGTGAAATGGAAAAAAAATAAACTGTTTAATTTGGCAGAGATTAATTATTGTGGGAAGGGCATAAAGCAGGCTGTTGTGGGCGGGGGAGATGCTGGAGGGGGCACATGGCTGGCAAATTGGGGGCTGGGGGAGAGAAGTAGTGAATGAAGCTCGGAGGTACAATGTCTCATGCAGAAATTGGTTTTATTTTTAGCCTCCCAAGCCCTGGCTCCACCACGGTTTCTTAATTACCATATTATTTCGCTGCTCAATGAAACCCAGATGGCTGTTCTGTGCTGTGGGCCAAGAATTTAATAGGGCTTCGTGTATGGTGGTACATCACAGAAATAAAAACATGGAAATTATTTTTTAAAGAACAGCAGCCCTGCTGGAACGATACTGAGTGGCCCGGGGCCAATGGGTGCATTCTGGGCAATGATGGAACGTTTTCGCACTGAGCAGGCTTCTTAATGGCAGAGATGTACATTGGAGGAGCTGCTGGGAGCCTAAACATAATGTTTAGAGTCCCCCTTGGCGCTGTGACAGGCTCCTTGGCCAGGAGCCACCTCATCAAAGCTATCAAAAAGGGTGGGGGAGGAAGTTGGAAAGTCCCCAGGGAGACACCCAAAGCAGTTTCCAAAATGGCAGGGTGCTGGTTCGGGGACCTAAAGGTTGCCATGTGGTGCAGCAGTTAGAAAAGGTGTGAGGAACCTTTTGCCTTCCAGATGTTGCTGAACTACAACTTCCATCAACCCTCGACACGGGCTTACAGGGGCTGATAGGAGTTCAGTGGCATCCAGAGAATCACACTTTCCCCACTCTTGAACATTGGACTTGGCAGAACCTGGCTCAAATTCCCACTCAGTCATATGAAACCCACTTGATCTAGCATGTTCTGGGTGAGCAGACATAACCCACCTTCGAGTTAGTATGCTATAATGTTGTTATGGCAAAATAAGTTTCTGCTGGTTCTCACCCATTTTCTCAGATGCCCACAAACAGCTGAATTAGTCCGGGGGGGGGGGGGGCGGACAGACAGACAACTGAACTCTCTAGTAGAGCTGTCAGCCAATTGCAGCATTTTTGCCAATTAACTGCTTTCGAAGAGTTGCAATAAATGACTGTGGAAAACCTTAATTGGCGGGATTAATTTAAGCTAATTGCAGAGCGCAAGCGAGTGGGGCAGATGTCCCTGACAACAGGTTAGTGTGGAAAACATTGTTGTAAACAACAAAACAGAAACAGAGCCTGGGCCAGCTCAGTTCCACTTCCTCCCTGCCTCTGGAAAGCTCTGGGAAGGAATTCTAAGATGAATTCGACAACACCAGCAGGAATCCTGAGCAAGACCTTCACACCTGTAGAGTCACACCGTTGTCACTCTGCAGGTGGAGGCTGCCAGGAGACCAGCAGGGCTGGGCAGTGGAACACACATACGTACACACACCATCCCAGCACAAAAGGGGTTTTGTTATTCCCTAATGTGTCACAAGAATGTCGGTTCTTTTTGCTGAGATGGACAAACAAGGCCACCCCTTTGGAAACCCTTGCAAACAATTTAACCAAGAGCACCTCTTAATTTGGTCAATCGCCAACTAACCAGTAGGGACGGGGGGGGGGGGATGCAGGAGAAACAGGTGTCTGCAGTTATTTTCTTCTGCTCACCAGAGCTTTTATGTGTTCAGGGGTTTGGCAGCCATTACATACAACAACCCTGAGTGTGAAACCATACGTTCAATCCTTGGCTGCCTCCTGAGTTGTCCCTGCATGATGCATGTTTCCCCCCACAAGTTTTTGTCTCTTTCAGCCACATTTTTAAGCGTTTGCTTCAAGAATCTTAGAGGTGGTCCACCAGGTGTAATGGATGAAGATGTGAGAGAGAGCCAGTGTGGTGTAGTGGTACACTCATAATCTGGTGAACCGGGTTCGCATCTCTGCTCCTCCACATGCAGCTGCTGGGTGACCTTGGGCTAGGCACACTTCTTTGAAGTCTCTCAGCCCCACTCACCTCACAGAGTTTTTGTTGTGGGGAAGGAAGGGAAAGGAGAATGTGAGCTGCTTTGAGACTCCTTCAGGTAGTGATAAGGCGGGATATCAAATCCAAACTCCTCCTCCTCCTCCTCCTCCTCCTCCTTTGTATCCCCTAGCAATAGGGATTCCATGAGCAGGGAGGGACATCCTTCCTTCCTTCCTTCGCTTGAGAAAGATTTCCACCACCACCACCCTCCATCTAAGGTCCAACTCTACATGAGAGGTTTTGGAACTGGCAGGTAATGCATCCAAGGATCTCAAGGTAAAACATATCACTCCTCGTCATTTGCAGCTTGCTATTCGTAGTGATGCGGAATTGGATTTCCTTATTAAAGCTACTATTGCCGGGGGAGGTGTAATTCCTCACATTCACAAGTCTCTGATTGGAAAGAAGGGGCAGCAGAAAGCTGCACAGAGAGGAGTTCTAAACAGCCCTCTTCCTCCCTGTCATTGTACTGTAACTGGGACAGAAGAAATATGGGGATATGCCAATATTTATTTTTTTAAATAGTTAAATGGAAGAGCATAGACAAATGATTGTAGACTTAAAACATTTGTATGTTCTTTAGATTCAAAGTTTGACACAAAAGTACCTTGTTATGCGGCAGCAATTTATGTGTTGATTGGCTAGGTTTCTCACATGTGTTTTATATAAAAATGGAACTGATAAAACCAATTTTCTTTTTTTTACAAAAAGGGGAAAAAAGAAAAGTGAAAATGCAACCATCTATTCCTGTGCTGAAAATGCTTGACAACAATTCTAAATATAAAAGGGGAAACCAAACAAAAGGGTCTATTTCTCAAAGGAAAGCTGGTGACATCATGAAGGCACATAAAAGAACAAAAAGCAGTCCAGAAAATTACACATCACCCTTTCAGTCCCCCTCCCACAAGAGCTTAATTTAACCATTGTTATTATAATTCAAGCATGAGCTCAACTGCTGTCATTTTACGGTCGAGGCTCAAGCATCCACTGATGTTAAAGACAGGGAGGAAGAGCACAAATATCACAGCCGGTCAGAAACCAAGTAGAACTCATGAGTCTAGACAGACCACAAGCATCCCAAACAATGCACAGCAAGCGCACTGGACCCACCCCAGATCACCCGCCTGTCTTTGCTGTGCTCTATTTAGGCATGGCACCACCTAGATAACACATTTTAAAATAACGCTACATTTCAGAAAGCTCCTCCTCCCGTTCCGTAGACATGTGTATGATTTGTGTCGGTGTATAATTGTATGGGGTAGGATCCAAAGAACCACACAGCTGTGCTCCAAATGCTCAGGGGTGCTCTGGAGTCATGCACTGTGCATGCCACAGACACAGCCAACCATTTTGGAAAATGAACACATGGTACAAAGGAAGCTGCCTTACACCAAAATAGACTATTGGCCCATCAAGCTCAGGGGTGCCTAGGGTTTCAGGTAGGGATCTTTCCCAGCCCTTTCGGGAGATGCCAGGATCAAGCCTGCAAGCAAAGACCTTCCCGCCCTCCCACAGTGTACGTGGGAAGGCAAGAGACTGTTGCAGTCATAAAGAAAAGTCAGAGATTCCACCAGGTATGCAGAAATCCTTGGGCACACCAATGGTAGCCATTTGCCTCTTGGCTGTAATGGCTAAGTGGTGGAAGGAAAGAAGGAAGGAAGGAATCTATCCAAACATAGATCAATAAATTGCACCATATCAATGTGACAATACATTCAAGTAATCATGATAGGTAATAAATATATTCAGAATAAGTGTCCGATAGGACAAGTAGTTCCAAGGCCATTTTCCTGAAACACAAACCGGCCCATGAGCACAAAACCAACTGCTTGAACCAGACTGCTTCAAGCATCAGGATTTGTAGTATCCTTTGAGAATCAACTCTTATCTTCCCAGACCTGCTTGCAAACCCAACATGGAAGCACCTGTTTCAAAAGGGAAAGAATGGGGGACCATGGACCTCCATGTGATAAAAGGCCAGGTGTTGCACCTAGTTCCTGGTGGTTACGCTGATCACCTGGGTGAGTAGCTCCTGCCCTCAGGAAAATCCATGAACCAACCTTCTGCCCAAGATTCCATACTCTCTTGTAGATCCTTGGCTGAAGTGACAGCAGGCCTAGAAAGAGAACACCATAGAAGGCAAGGCTCCAGGGCAGAATGTGGACCTCTTGAAGACCTAGTCACATCCCACTGAGGAGAGGGGCTAGGAAAGCTAATCAGGGCCTTTTGCTCTCTGTGGCTCAGGGATTACCAAGCTTTTTGAGTCAGTGGCCATATTTGGAATTTTGAGAAGGTGCCAGGTGTGCCTGTCACAAAATGGCTGCCATGGAGCTGCGGCATAACACAAAATGGTAGCCACATCTGAAAGATCAGAGAAAGAGGCAAAATGACGGGGCATGCCTGCCGCCAGTGGGGGGGGGGGAGTCACATACATTAGCTACTACCACACTTGTTCTTTGAGAGAATCTTGCACACATTTCCTCTGTTCGGTCCTGGAATCCAGCAAAACATAGGCATGTTTAAGAGGGGTGTTCAATGTGGGAGAGATTGAGGCAGGGCAAACAGTAATTGAACAGGAAGAGGAAACTGATTTTTGAGGTAATGATTACAGAGACCTTCCATGGGCACTATAGGATGCACTCCCACAGGTGCCACATCGCCATGGCAGTTTGTGGGCAAGCAATTGTCTGCTGCCCCTTAGAGAGTTCAGGGTCTGACATATCCGACGTCTGACTTAAGTCTCTTCCCTCATTATCTACCTTCTTCCTGCTTCCTTTGCTGACCATTAGCAGCAACTGCTGTTAACTCCCAGCAGCCAAAATAGGCCTGGCAGCCTCCAGCCAGTACCTGCAGGTCCCAGTCAACCAAAACTTGGACCAGCTAAACAAATAAATCTCTCACATACATTGGAAGGAACAAATCATACCAAAATTAGACCAGTCTGCTGCTGAAAAGTAAATACAGTTATAGCACATTAAAATTATATAGAATATGGCTGTGCGTCTGTTTTTTAATGTCTTCTACTTTTTCTAGAAGTTGCCAAGGCAGCCCCTACAATTTTATCCCTTCGCAGTCATTTCTGTATTTAATATTCTTCAGATTCCTTCAAACACATGTGCCTGATTCTGTATTTATTAAATTCAGTGGTGATGGAGAGAGAAAGAGAGAGTCATAGGATCATAGACCTGTAGAGTTGGAAGGGTTCCCTAGGGTCATCTAGTCCAACCCCCTGAAATGAAGGAATATTTTTATTGCAATCAAGGTAATCTTCACACACACACACACACACCAGTTAATGCTATGACATAGAATATGGCTTTCTTTACAAACAGGGGAAGCCGTTTTCATTTCTTAGGGAACTGTGATGATTAGGTTCAGAGATCTGCTATGACCCAGTCCCCCATTACAATATGGTTCTCATTAGTTGACCTCCTGAGGAGAAGTGAGTGGAAATTACTGCTAAGAAAGTCAGTTAAATAGCAACCTGAACACACAGTGCAGCAATCAGATAACAGCTTTGTTTAGTGCTCATATTTCTTGCCTGTACGTTTCCTTTTACGTCTCCAAAGCCACACATTGGTTCTGTGAATGGCCAGGAGGAACTTTTGCAGATTTTGGTAGGACGCAAAAAGACTTCATCGGTGGTACAGGAGAAGATTATTGGTGAGATCTGAAGACCCACTTTTGCATATAAGTTTTAAACTGCAAGTGCATTGCAAGAACTTTCTTAATACCTTGAAATGATTATTGACCCAGTCACTCTTTTCAAAGCAAAGTTGGTTTTAAGGGAAAGTTTGTGCATCTGGAGATTACGCCAAGTATACAGGTCTGTATAATTGTTCCTAATTTCCAGATCCAGAAAGCTGTCCTGAAATGCAGGTGCTCCCGAATGTTGATCACATGAGGTCTGAATCACAGGAAGGGGTCAGTTTGGTGGGGAAGCTGACCTTATCATCTTTCTAGTATTCCAGCAAGTTAAGGTCAATTTCATTTGGTCCACCGCAAGCTGTGTCCCTGACTGGTGTGCAGGAATTGAATGTCTCCCTTCAAAGACCGAAATGCCATTTCACAGCGTTAAGTGCCAAGCTCTGCTTCGGCCTTAAACATGCCGTGCTGCATATTTCTGAAACAAGAGTTTCTGTCTCTTTGCTGTTAGGAAACCTCCTCTTCTCCCCCACCATGCTTCAACTGTTCCTTCTGGTAACAACCTCTCCTTGGCAAGGTCCCAAATGCCACGTCAAGGATTGAGAACTAAGACAGATGAACGGATGGAACTTCGAAAAGCCAGTTTACTAATGCTGCGACAATGAGAACTATTCCTTTTGCTCCAGGTCTCCTGTTCAGCTCCAAGGGCACACTTTGGATACAAGGCCTTCTCCATTCTACCTGAGCTAAGCACTGGAATATCCAAAACAAAGGAGGGAGCTATTTGGAGGCAAAGCTTTTTGTGGCACCACTGAGAAACCAGAACTAGTTTCGGCATACCTTTAATTAATCGTTTTTTTAAACCCACCTTCGAAGCTGTGGGTTGTTCATTAAATCTAAGAGCCAGTGAAAGGCAACATTACCTTGTAACAGAATTGAGTAAATCAACTTGCCCCTGTAATCTGAAATGGATTTGGGCATAGTTCTTTCTTTCCAGCATTTCTTGGGTCTGAAATGGCAGAAACTGACCTGGAAGGAAAATATGGAAGTCATTCATGCTGGATGAAAATTTTGACCTAGTGTGCAGCACCTGAAAAAAAGACAAATTGCACGCTAGGGAACATTAGAAGAGGGATTTAAAATAAAACTGCTGATACTATAATGCCTTCTACAAATCTATGGTGCGACCACACTTGGAATACAGTGGACAGCACTGGTCAACTCAGAAAGGGTATTGCAGAGCTGGAAAGGGTTCAGAAGAGGACAACCAAAACAATGAAGAGAGTGGAGCAACTGCTTATGAAAAATGGTTACGATGTTTGGATCTTTTTCGTTCAGGCCAAAGGACCGTAAGTGCTGGTGGTAGAGACATGATAGAGGCATATAAGATTATGCAATTCTGGAGAACATGGATGAATCAAAGTTCCTCTTTCATAATATTAGAACTTGGGGGACATCCAATGTTGGAAGGTTCAGGATAATCCTTCACACAGCCCATACTAAAACTCACGGTGGCAAAAACCATCCATGGCTACTAGTCACAATATGTTCTACTTCTTCCACTTTTGAAGGCCGTGTGTTTCTGGAAACCACAGGGGGAAGAAGAGTCCTCTTGCACTCAAGTCCTGCTTGTGTGCTTCTCAGAGGCATCTGGCTGGGCACTGCGAGAAGAGGATGGTGTAAGAACAGCATGGCCCCGATCCAGCAGGGCTCTTCTCAGGTTCTTATAGGGAAAGCCAACTGATCAAAACTGTTTTTCTTATAGGGAAAGTCAACGGATCAACTATATCAAAGTCAACTGATTAGGTACATACATATATACTTGATTATGAGCTCTTACCTACACTTATTGCCCTGCTACTTGCCCCCGGAAAAACTCAAATATTTATCGCTGAATTGGAACAAACGACAATCAGGTTTTCTCCAGATGGATGTTTGCTCCAATTTAGCACCAAAGAGTGGGTTTCCTGGGGAAATGAGGGTGCAAAGACAACACCATTCAGACGCTTGCCTCTCACACTCGTGCCATCTATGCATGGAACAAGCAGAAGTGTGGACGAGCCCTAAGTGTTTCTCCGCCAAGGGAACTTTCAACACGCATCCTGACCCTCCATTTCATCTGCATAGATGCAGATCTCTTCTCCATCTTCCACAGGGCTCTGTAGGTACACCACTTTCCCAGTCACTCTGGCAAAAGGCATTTTCCATTGTTAGCAGAGAAGCTGCTGGCACACACGAGATTGTCGTCCACCACCACCACAGAGGAGGGGATATTGCTGGAGCATTTTCACCCCAAGTTCCACTGCGGATGAAAAAGATTTGGTAAGAAGGGATCAGGGATGCCCTCCTCCCCCTCCCCCCCTGGAGTAATTGGAGCTTGCAGATTTTATGAGCTCTTGCCTGGGTGTGGGACATTTGGCAGGAGCGGAAGTTGCTTCCTGGCAGTTATTTGCGATGCAAGTGATAAGCAATTCCCCAAAGAACTTGGAGGCTGTCCGATAGGCAAGCTGCTAATCTAGTGAGTGAGATCACGTTATTCCACTTGGAGGTTATTTTTAAAATGGATTTCGTTCAGCCAACATGCGGCTATATATAAACATTTTGGTGTTACGGGGGGAAAGCAAGTGAGAAAGCTAGCGGCATTTTCACTTTACACAAACATTTCAGTGGAGTTTAGGTGCTCTCTCTCTCTCTCTCTCTTTACTCCATCCATTTACTTCCTAAAACTCCCTGTATCACTTCTCCTGAACTAACTGGTTTCACTTATACTCCTTTTCGCCCCAGATCCAAAGAATTGGCTGTTTGAAATTACAGTGGTACCTCGGGTTAAGTACTTAATTCATTCTGGAGGTCCGTTCTTAACCTGAAACTGTTCTTAACCTGAAGCACCACTTTAGCTAATGGGGCCTCCTCCTGCTGCCGAAGCACGATTTCTGTTCTCATACTGAAGCAAAGTTCTTAATCTGAAGCACTATTTCTGGGTTAGCAGAGTCTGTAACCTGAAGAGTCTGTAACCTGAAGCGTATGTAACCTGAGTTACCACTGTAGTAACATAGCAAGCTGCCTTCTCCAGAGTCGGAACATTGCTCCATTTAGCTCAATTCTGCCTACACTGGCTGGCAGCAGCTTTCCAGGGTTCCAGACCAGAGTCTGCCCTAGCCCGACTTGGAGATGTCATGGATTGAACTTGGGACCTTTTGCGAGCCAAACAGATTCTTTCCCACTGAGCTACAGCTCCTCCGCTTTGTCTCATTAAACTGCGTTTTAATGGTATAAATAAAGTACCCTGGAGGGAGAGGGAAGTTGAAAGCTCAAGAAAGGAGGCTTATCAAAGCCACCTAATGCTGTGGGTCTGGTGAATGAAGAGGAAGCCTCCAGGTGATGTCATCCCAGCTTTCCATTTACACCGATAAGATCAAAAGCGTGGACTTCCGAAGCAATTACGGCTTAATTAATTGCACAGGGAGGCTAGAGCAAGGCTTCCAAAGATCTCTGCTGAGTGACAGGGGCATGGCTGGAGGGGAAGTGGGTAGTTATTTCACAAAAGGCCCATTGTTGGAAAAGTTTATAATCTGCTCTTTTGTTTAATTCAATCCTCATGCATCATCGCCATCCTCCTTGGCCTCCTCCCCCCCCCCCCCCACGAAACAAAAGATCTCAAGGCAAGCTGCAGGCTTGGGAGGTTTTTATTCATATCCTTAACCTCACTATGGTCCGATTCTAGCATATGATCCGCGGCTGAGGCTGGGATTTTGCTGCTGTTTTTGCTTCACAAGTTATCACCATAGCACAGTGGCCCAGACGCAGCGAGGCCATTTTCGGGAAGTGATTGAGATGCCTTGACACAGGCTGACTGCAAAGTAGTAGTAGCATCTGCAGGAATGGGTCCAGACCACCCAGTGCTTGTGAGAGGGAAAACCTTTAAAGTAGGGGTGGCTGACAACCACAGTTCAGGAGTCTGATCTTGCCTCTTAAGCACTGTTTTCTGCTCCCCTCCCCTTCCGCTCCAAGGGCTCACTGACTTTGACAGTGGCAAGAAAAAATCATAGCACCTGAACTTGGAGACAGCCAATGAAGCTGAATGTGGTTGGAAGGTTCACAGCAAAAGAAAGTACAGTGGTACCTCAGGTTACATACACTTCAGGTTACAGACTCCGCTAACCCAGAAATAGTGCTTCAGGTTAAGAACTTTGCTTCAGGATGAAAACAGAAATTGTGCTCCGGCAGTGCGGCGACAGCAGGAGGCCCCATTAGCTAAAGTGGTGCTTCAGGTTAAGAACAGTTTCAAGTTAAGTACGGACCTCCGGAACGAATTAAGTACTTAACCTGAGGTAACACTGTACTTCTTCACATAAGGGAAAGTAAAAGGTAAAGGAACCCTGGATGGTTAAGTTCAGTCAAAGGCAACTATGGGGTTGCGGCACTCATCTCACTTTTCAGGCCAAGGGAGCCAGCATTTGTCCACAGAGTTTTCCAGGTCATGTGGCCAGCATGACTAAACCGCTACTGGTGCATGGAGGACTGTGATGAGTGCTAGAGCGCATGTTTACCTTCCCGCAGCTGCAGTACCTATTTATTTACTTGCACTGGTATGCTTTCAAACTGCTAAGCTGGGACAGAGCAACGGGAGCTCACCCCATCGCACGTATTCGAACCACCAACCTTCCGATCAGCAAGCCCAAGAGGCTCAGTGGTTTAGACCACAGCGCCACCTATGTCTTCACATAGCACGTAGTTAAAGTAATACAGTATATAACAGTTGCCTTGCAAAGAAATGCAGCCTCAGTACCACATTCCAGATGGTGACTGGAGAAGCAGGATAAGCGGATTTTGCAATACAAACCAGAACTGTGTGCACGCAAGCACACACATGTACAGTGCACCTCCGTAAATATGATACAGCAGCTTCCTTTTATTCCTGAATTACAATATATCTTCTGACAGTTCACAAGTGTCTACGGGAGTAAGATTCTAGCTTTTGGACAGTTGCATTAGAAACAGCTAATAGAAACGGTCTGCTACATATTGTACCAAGTCCATTATTCAGTGACATCACCTGTAAATTATTCAAATGCTAAAAAACAAATATTTAAAAATCCCACTGGAACAATAAAATTCTACATCAGATGTTTCACATTTGAGAAGGAGAGCCACGCTGCTTCCTTCCCAGAAGCAAGATACTTGGCACAAGGCTTTCAGAGTTTGTAGTTGTGGCAGAGCTTACTCCAAAGTGGGGCGGGAACCCCAATACGATTTACACCATTGGTTGTGGGTATGCTGATTGACATCCCTTCTGTTTCCCATTATTCTAACCCAAGCTTTTGATCCTTCCTTTCCATTCATGCATTGTTTGAAAAGTTGTATGCATTGTCTTTTTTCATTACCATCCTCATAAAATTGTAACCCTTTGGATTCATAAGGCAGGGTTGTTGTTGTTGTTTTGCAAGTACCTGGTTTCCTTTTTCTGATGGACCTCACCTAATTTCCAACACAGCTGGCACTACTTGTTTAGGTAAATGCTGTGGAGCCTGTGATCCTCCACATTTAAAGCTGCAACACCTTCAGCTTGAGCCAGCAAGTCTAAAGGACAGAGATGATGGGAGGTGCATTGAACCAACACCTGAAGAGTCACAGCTTTTCTGTGCCCGATACAGGCGTTAAAAAGCAAGAGGATTAAAAGAGAGAGAGAGAGCCACACATAAGCGATAAACACAGAACAGAATTCAGCTTCTTGGGAATCTCCGCTTTTTATTTTTTTTTAAGGCATCTTTCTAGTTCTCATGGGTGCAAAAGTATGCTTGGGAGCATCCTGCTGGGCTTCTAGCAAAGCCAAAATAAAGCATGCAAACACTGGAGAAATGATGCAAATCTGATCACCAAGTTGCACACGTCAGACTACCTGGGAAAAGAAATTTCTTTTCTTTTCTTTTCTTTTAAAAAAAACATGCTCTTTGCCATGCAATGGGTTTAAAGCTTTGAAAGAAGGGAGCTCTGTTACATTCTAAGGCAGGAATGGGAAACCTGTGGCTCAACAGATGTTGCTGAACCACAACTCCCATAATTCCTTTCCACTGGATAAGTTGGCAGGAGCTGGTGGGAGTTGGTGCCCATTGACATCTAGAGGACCAAAGCTTCACCCACTTCTCTGTTCTGTGAAGACCCCTGGTTTTAGGAAAGTGGGCGTTCTCTGCATCTCTCCATGAGGACCATTTGAGCATCACAGGAGCATCCTTGCAGACTCTGTGCTGCCACATCTGCAACAGCCCCTCAGTTCAACATGAGGCTCAGTCATTGAAACAGGAAATCTTTAGTGCACCAGAATGCACAGAAATGGGCCCAGCTGTGCACAGGGCTCTTTACATTTAGACCTTTCAGTTGCTGCAAATTTCTTCTCCCCGTATTTGAGAGACGCTCTTGCTTCTTCTTTTTATGTCAGATGGACTGTTGCTCAGTGGCAGAGCACTGGCTTCATATGCAAGAAGGTCCCAGGTCAACTGCAGCTGGGATGGAGAGAGCCTTCTGCCCAATACCTCATAGAGCCGCTGCCAATCAGTGTGGACAATATTGAGCTAGATGGACCAGTGACCTGCTTCATTATCTGTGTCTCCTACTACATTTCCTGAAATCGGATTCTTTATTTCCAGCCCCCCCCCATAAAACAATTTTTAATGGCCAAAAGGATGGAGTGTTTACAACAATTTGACACACTTATTCACTTCTGGCTGCTCAGACATGCCTTTCTGCAAATCAGGGTCTTTCTACTCACTGCCCCAACCAGTCCTCAACCAGGTTCACCAGGATGGTGTCACTTTACTTACCCTGGTCCTCAGAACCACAAGCAGAACCTGCACATACATTGTTCTTCCTTCCAACAGGGCAAGTGTGTCAAGAGTGCTTCTTCTGTTATGCAGAACAGTTCCCTCTCTCTAGTGCCCTGCATTTGCTTGTGAACAGAAAGATGTTCCCTTAATGGCCAGTCTAGTCTTTACTTAAACCAGGGTGGCCCTCCAGCTGTGGTTGGACTCCACCAGCTCCCATTGGGTCCAGCCAGCATGGCTTAATGGACAGGGATGGTGCGAGTTCTGTTCTGGCATTATATGGAGGGCCATAGGTTACCATAGCATGATCTAGACCGAGATTAGAAAGCATGTGTGCCCAGCAGCCTTCCGCTGCACTCAATGGCCAGATGAAGAAAGCACCACACATGCACAACCATCCTATGTTTTCTCCATCCTGTGTTCCATGGGAGAGATATGCAGAAGGACACCCCTGTGGACCTCTCCCATTCTTTGTCGAGCCAAACTCTCTAACAGCAGTAGCTTCTTGCACAATCAAAAAAGGGTACCATACAAATTAAAATCCTCATCATAAAAAATATCAGGAGATTCACGTGGAAGACAGAACGAAACGATCCCAAACTGTCCACTTCCAAACGCAGCAATGCCACGTATGTTTTTCCTGCACATGCATATTATTTAGCACATTAAGTATACAACAGACCTGTAGGGGATAAAAGTCTTTGGGGGTGGGGGTAAAAATAAGGCAGGACAGCTCCCATTTGGGAGGGACTTTGGGGGGAGGGAGAGGGAAGGACACACCACTTGCCTCGACACTCGTCTGCAGTTATCTTAATTTATTTTTATTGTGTCTGAACGAACCCTATGAAAACGTCTTCAAGGCAGTTTAATGTCTTCTTCAATTCACAGTCCTCCCTTAAGACGTATTTCTCCACATTATATTTATATATAAAAAAAAGTCTTTAAAAAAATCCACCTGGAAAAGCAAAGAGAGTGATGCGGCCGCGTGGGGAGAAGCGCTGCGATCCTCACTGTGCTTTGGAAAAGGCCAGGTCCTAAACAAACTCTCCCCGGAACGGCAGGGAACTTTGGCTCTGCTCCTGCCAGCGGTAGCGAAGCTGGGAGAGCGGCTTGTCCTCCAGCTTCTCAAATTCGGCAAAACCCAGCTGGTTCAGGATCTCATAGACGCCAGCCTTGGCCGCCACCTGGAAGCAGGGAGGGGAAAGAAAAGGAGGGAGGGAAATATACGCTTAAATTCCTCCATGTATACAGGTGAGCAAGTGTCCACATTGCAGAAGTGGCATGCCACATTATGTCCACGTTTTGCAGCGTGGGGGGGACGGGGGATGGGATGAGACGACATCCTAAATAAATGACCAGCATATGGGGGGTGGGGGGTGGCAAGGAACAGCAAGGCAACTCTGGTTCTCTGGGGAGCAACAGCAAAGTCATTTGCAGAGGGCAGGAAAGGAGGAATGGTCTAAAATGTCCTTTGCAGCTCTTGCAAGAACTGCTTGTATGCATCGTTAGCGGCATGTTGAGGAACACTGCCGTATTTTCCTTCCATTTCAGACGTGTCTGCAGACAGGTAAGTACTGATTGTGTGCACACCTAGACCCTGCTCCAATTCAACACGGCTAGTGTTCGCAGGCGCTTCCTGCAAGCATCACTTCTGCACTCTGCAGCACTTCATCTTGGGTTTTGTCCTAAAGAGGAGGGGCTCCCTAGCCTAGGGGGTGGGGCTTCATACAAAATGAGCAATTCATAGGTTATTCTGAAATCCTTTCCCTTCTGGCTATTAAGACTTCCCCCTGCACCTCTATGCTATCATTTATTCATTTAAAGTATTTCTATCTCCCTTCTGCCACATCACCTTTAAGCGCATATATATATATATATATATATATATATATATATATATATATATATATATATATAATCCATCCCATAGTGGCTTCTTGTCCCCACTTTTATGTCTTCTTGCTGTTGTTCCTTGTCCCCTTCCCACATCAAGCTTGGACAACCACCCTAATCGGTTCTATTTTTCTAGAAAAAAATGTGCTGGAACTAATGGCCAGAAAACCTCAAATTGGCTTTACACTTAGAGAGAAAACACGAATGCATCTGTTTCCTTTTCTTGTGTTCACATGAGATTCAGATTGTGGGAAATGTATGCTCTTGCCTTTATGAAGTTATTTCACAACAACAATGCATAGGAGTCAGTATTAAGGAGGCTGCAAGGAAGGGGGGACTGATGGGTTATAAAACCTAAGGAAATGCTGTTCCTGGAACATCTGGGATGTCTCCCTGACCCACTTCAGATACATGCAAGAGGAGAGCCCAGAGACTCGTTCAGAGTATGTTTCATCTACTTCTGCTGCAGCAGCGGATTAGGCAAACATCTGCTTTGTTTGTGTTCCTCTCCATGCTTGTTCTTAAGCCAGAACTTCCTACCCAAGCACTCCAGAAAGGCATAATCCACACTATTTCCCTGAAACTTTCATTCATAACCCCCACCCCAACTGCCCATCCATTCATAACCTTCAGTTGCCAGAGAATGACTCCAAGCAGTACAAAATGTATTAAAGAAATGCTATCTATCTCGGTGGTATGAAAATAGATTTAGTTAAAAAATAAAACCACACACACACACAGAGAGAGAGAGAGAGAGAGACAGAGAGAGAGAGAGAGAGAGAGAGAGACTATTCCATTATTTTCCTCCCTAAGAATTAACAAATTATACTGCACCTTTCAGATGACCAATCAACTGGGATTCACCGCAGAATCTATTTTCACCATTATCCATGCTTGGTAAAGGTAAAGGGACCCCTGACCATTAGGTCCAGTCATGGCCAACTCTGGGGTTGTGGCGCTCATCGCGCTCTATAAGCCGAGGGAGCCGGTGTACAGCTTCCGGGTCATGTGGCCAACATGACTAAGCTGCTTCTGGCAAACCAGAGCAGTGCATGGAAACGCCGTTTACCTTCCTGCCGGAGCAGTACCTAATTATCTACTTGCACTTTGACGTGCTTTCGAACTGCTAGGTTGGCAGGAGCAGGGACCGAGCAATGGGAGCTCACCCCGTCACGAAGATTCGAACCGCCGACCTTCTGATCGGCAAACCCTAGGTTTAGACCACAGCGCCACCCGTGTCCCTTATCCATGCTTACCTATTAGAATAGTTCATCTAAGGCTACAAATCTTGCTCCATTAGCGTTTGACTTTCCCATTTGCAAGCCTGTTTGCTTTCGAAATGTAAGAGATTACATACGAGACCTGGATACAGGATGGAGTCTTGGAAATACATTCCTCATGTTAATGCAACCTTAGTCAAAATGGGGAATAGGAATGTCGAAAGAAGGACAAGGCCTAGAGTCAAACAATGCATGCATGGCTGCTCGCTTTCTTTGGAGCAGCCTTTGCCAGCCAAGTGCTGTCCAGATGTTTTGAACTACAACTCCCATCAGCCCCAGGCAGCGCAGCCATGCCACAGCTGCCCCGATGGGAACTGTAGCTGAAAGTATCTGGAGGGTTGCAGCTTGGCAAAGGCTGCTTTTGGTGACGTCAACATGTTTGCTGCTGGGGTTAGCGGAAATTTCTAAGCATTATCAAATCAAATGTGGCTTAAATAACTTTTGGTCCATCTATTTGGGACCGTTTGCTCATAGCCAGAAGCTCTTCCTTCCTTCAGGAGGGCCTTCCTGTTAAGGTAGTGTGGTGAAAAAACTTTTAACCGTCTGGCCCACTAAGATTGACTCATAACCTCATGTTAACCCCTGTGTCTAGTGATAATGGAGAAATTGGCCAAGCAAATAACAAAGAGGCCGTGGTCCTAGAAAGGAAGGTGTATTTCATGAGAACTGGCTTTGCTTTATAAAATTTGCGGCTAACAAAGAACATGATTGGGCTTCTCCTTTGACTCATACCTCTCTGTGGAGAGATGTTTGGAGACGGTTTGTCATTCTTTCATTGTATAACAAATTTATAGAAAAACTATTTTTCAGCCTGACTACTATTAGATAAACATTGTGATGTAACACATATAGAAACATCTTTTTTAATCAATTTCTTTAGAAGCAGGACAACGTATGTATTTTATAGGGAACACTTACATAAATTTGCTCCATGTGCATTCATTTTTCCTGGATTTTTTTTGTTATGTAATGTGCATACATTATTAATTTTTAATAGAATATTTTTTATAAAACCCTCTGTATTAATTAGAACAAACGAATCCTTTTTCTTAAAAAAGAAATAAGTTTAACTTATCTTTTGATTTAATCGTTGAGAAGTTCTTAATTTAGCAGTCTGTAGGTTTCTTCATGCGGGTGTTCTTTATTTTACGGAAGAAACTGCAGCTTTTAGAAATTTGACTCTTGCAAACATCTAGTGACTGGTGTTTGAAATGATGGGCAAAGGCTTAAAAAACCAACCAACCAGGAATTGCATTTTGTAAGTCAACATGTTTGTTTCTTTTTTTAAAAAAAGTCACCTTTCCTAGGCTTCAAGGTGGACCATGTGGTGAGTTACTGATGAATCAGGAAGCACCAAGCAGGGCTTAGAACTCCCAGTGCTTATCATTGTTCTCAGTATTCCTAGAAGTCTAAACATTATTCGATCAGTTTCCTGGTGCAACAAACTCCCTTGGATGGTATGGGATCTACAAGATGGAGCAATGGAGCCTTCCTGATTCAAGGAAACTTGCTCAAGGCAGGAGTAAAGAGTGAAGCTGAGCCTTCTTCCCTAGGGGAATGAAATAAACAAGGGCCACCATCTTTGACTTATCTCAGTTCAGCAACAGAGCACATTCCAGCTCCATTCTGCTTTCTAACCAAGCACGAAGTGAACTCGTGCAGATAATATTCCTTCCTTCTCTCCTGCTCTGCTTCATGCTGTACATCGATGGGATGCCAGCAACGTCCCCCCCCTTTCATTTCCCCTCCAGCGCTTCCTCCCCACCCCCCGCCCCAGACATGCATGTGGGGTGAATGTCGTTTTCCAGCAAGTCCCTTCAACCAAGAATGGCCGGGGCTCTGATTGTAACCGCATTTGGCAGGTGCCCCTTTCATCTCTCACCAAAGAGATCAAACATGCCAATATGAATTAGCAAAGCTAATTGAGACGGAGAGGAGCCGAGGCTTTCCCATCACACACCAGTCAGCGACTCCCCACTTAGAGTTGACACAAACAGGAGAGGGAGAGAGGCTTGTCTCAAGGACACCGATAAAATGAGCCCGTTCCGACACCCACACCGCTTTCCTCCGTCTGCACAGTTTTCACCTTCTCCCGTCACCGAACGGTTATTTTGAATCGCGGCACTTATGTTGTGCAATTCCACTCATTTTTTAATTTTATTTTTTACCACTGGAGCTACATTTGCAGTGCAGTTGCCCATGCTAGGGGTGTTTCGAAACATGCAAACACCCTTTCTTTTGAAGTAGGAGGTGGCTCTTTGGGGACTATTCAGTGAATGACATATTGGTCTGAACACAGGCTACGCTCCTCTCCCCGACCCCCCCCCCAAAAAAATCTGGCTTGTAAAAGAACCCGAGTGTGGCCTATAACCACACTCCTCTAGGATAGAGAAGCTGTGATCTCATTTCAGAGGGTGGCCTATATTCCAAGCAATACAACATTTGAAATTCAATGGAAGGTTGCATTCTGCAACCGCAGCTTACCAAATCAACCTGCAGCTACTTTTTTTAAAAAATCAGACCTTCTACTCCATCTTCTGCACCTACCCTTTCTCCAAAAGGAGCCGGGGGGTGGGGAGTACATGCTTTGTATGCAAAATATATTTGGTTCAATTCCTGGGATCTCCAGTGACAATGATCTCAGGCAGGTGGCGATGGGAAAGACCCCACTACCTATTAGAAGACAATATTGGACTAGGTGCACTAATAATCTCGCAAAGTCTAAAGCAGCTTCTTAGTTTCTTTTTCACAAGGCTGCAGCCGCCGCCGCTCCTTCCACACACCCTTCTTTTACTTCTCGGAAACTGGCGTACAGGCCAGATTTGGCCTAGGAGCTGCCAATCATTGATCCAAAGATCAGCAGACTTGGTAACAGTAACTGGAATCCTCTTTTTTATTTTGACTTTGCCTCGCTTGAGTTTTAAAACATGCAGTCAAAGAGACAGGACACACGCCGGCTTTTCCAATAAGAAATTTGTATCTTTCTCCATACGCAGACAGATTTAGAGTTCCAGAATTATTCTTTTAACAAGCCTCCTGGCACCTGAAAAGGCTTAAGAAATGATTACAGCACAAGCCTTTGCAGAGCAGAGACCACTTCATCTGATGCAAGGTGTACTCCTAAACTGGCAAGCATATGTACACCTTCTGAAATCGCTTGGAGGTTCTCAGCTGTGATCCACAGACCCCTTCTGCTCCACAACCTCCCCTCATATAGGGCTCTTCTTAGTGGCCTGGCTTAGGACACCCATGATTTTCATAACATGCTGATGGTTTGATCACAATGCTGGCATGGAAGGCAAACAAGGGAAGACCCCCAACTATTTCAGAGTGGTTGGGGTGGAAGGGAAAACGTTTGAGAACTGCTGCCTGATCATGGTTTCCAACTGGTTTCCAGGTGCATGTTTATGGGTATCTGCAAACATGGGAGATGTCACCCACATTCTCCATACTGGTTTCAGGAAACTCTGGCGCTGCACCAGCACACCTGCATAATCATGCCTGTCACGTAAAACATGGAGCTGTCATTTGCGTCTCTTACCCAAGAGGCTAATTGGAGGGTTAATTTGTTGCAGAGGGATGCCTCGGAAGGTTCCTTTTTGCGGGAGCAAAAGAGAGAGATGGTGCTCTATCGGCCAACAGTTCTCCAGCCCTCTCCCATTCTCATGCACACAAAAAGCTCTCATTTCCAAACGGAGAGAGGGCGAGAGATGGATGAGGGGACCACCCTGGCTCAATCAACATTGCTGGCTGCCTCTACAAAGCCTTTCAAGTTGCAGTGCTGGGGCAACCACAGCACAGGCAGAGGTCTGATAAAAAAACGAGAGAGGGAAGGCCAAAGGTCCAATGAAATGAAAGGCCTCGAAAACCCTTTTGTGCCTGGGAATAATAGGGTGAAGGAGGGTGCTTTTCAAGGGACAGCTTTGATACCTTATGAATGAAAACAGGGGGACTCTGTGCCTTGGTGGCAAACACTGCAATGGATTGCAGTTGATCTCCCTCACTTCCTCAACATGACCTCATCCCCTGGGAAGAGCAACTCAGCCAAGCTTTGAATATAGTGACATGGCTCCCTATTCTGCTTCTTCGGAGATGTACAGAACCACCATGCCACCTCACACCAAAATAATTCAGTCTCTGGAGAAGAGTGGGCATGAGAAGGGGGTCAACTTTCTTTGCAATGGACTTGTTTTGTGGATAAGGAAGCAGCGTGGCTTCTTTGAAGTAGAACGATGTACCTGCAAAGATCCATTACCTAAGCAGAAGGCAGACACAAAGGAGGAGAAATATTCCCCTAGGTGGAAACCTACTTCTAAGACAAATGGCAAGACTACATCCTCTTGAGATGGAAGTCTGTATGCCATGCTTTAAACATGCATGAGTTTTTCAGATACATGTGGAATCTGGGGAGTGTTAATGGATATTTCTTGTTCTCTATTACTGTACCAGAGAAACACTCTGTTGTGCACAACTGTCCCATGCAAAAAGAAGTAAAATAGATTACAAAACCTGTCAAGAAAACAGTACTCTTCACAGTGCAATCTTGTACGTATTAATTCAAAAGCCAGTCCCCCCTGTGTACAGGGATGCAGCCTAGGAAAACTTGAAAGGTGTGTTCACACTTTGGTCTCTCGGCACAAGCTGCCAAAAAAAAAATGCAGGCATTACTGTAGGTAGGGGAGTCTGGGAGAGAGTTTAACGTCTCCTCTTGCAATCCTCACCAGCACCCCAGGTTTATCCAGCAACAACATTCCCCTCTTGCTGTCACTAAGCTCTCTTCAGCAAAGAGAGAAGAGCAAAATAGTGCATCGAAGTGGCGAGAGCTGATGAATCAGCTGTAATCTGTGAAGAATGCACATGAATTCCATTCCCTTCTGTGTATGTCCATCTGACCAAACCGCATGGAGATTAATTCGCCAAGCCACAGACACTACGAAACCTCACTTGTGGAAAGAGCAGAGCTGGAAACAATAGGGAGCCATGACATGCCAGTACATACATACATACACACATACATTCTTACAACAAGGGCAGAACAGCCTTTTCCTCTGTGTCTTCAGCCCTGACCCCTTCCCATGCACCACAAACAAAAAGTAGGACATGGTTGAAAGTTTGGTAGGAAGTGGCAAGGAAGAGGTAGAATGATGAAGAGGTAGGAAGATTCAAAGGGGGGCAAGAAGGAGAAAATATGGGAAAGGAAAGCAGACTGAGATCTAGTCCTGGGATATGGTACACAGGCTCTTAACTGAAACGGCAAATGCCCAAAAGTCAAAAGTGCCTATTTTCCCCCTTTTTGAGAGTCTCTCAGCAAGTGACAATGAAGCTGTATTATTTTGGAGAAGTGTAGAGGTAGATGCACACTTCTGTGCTAGAAAAGACGCAGTGCAGATTTCACTCCCCTTCCCCCATTCTTTCCATCCCTGCCCCCCCCCCATGCTGCAAGTGGACAATATTAATTTGACTTCTGCTATTCGAAGCAGGAGAAATTGACAAGGCTTTTTCACAGCATGACACATTTGCAGCACAAATTAAAGTAAGGATTAAAAGCTTCTAGAGCAGCCTTTCTCAACCTCAGGTCCCCAGATGTTGTTGGATTATGACTCCCATCATTCCTAGCTAGCAGGACAAGCGGTCAGGGATGATAGGAACTGTAGTCCAACAACATCTGGGAACCCAATGTTGAGAAAGTTTGTTCTAGAGGGCATCATAGCTGCATGCCAAGAATAGGGGGTCCAATCCTACAGACTGATTTTTTACAGAGGTCCAGACGATGTCCAGGAAATTAAACCATCCTAATTTCTGAAGTGTATTTTATGAGCCTTTTGTTGCTCTTGTTGATGTTCAGAAAGGGACTTCTGAAGATGCCTATGATTTGGAGTCCCTCCAGACATCCTTCTTATTATGCATTCATGATGATTTGTGCTCAGGAGGATACTGCAGAGGTTATATGTGATCCCACTTTTTACACTGTGTCTGCAAGTTTTGGCGCGGACAAACCATTTCATTTCCAGTCAGTGTATGTCCTCATAACTTCCTGACACCATAACACCATGAACGCTTCGGTTTATTTTTTGTTCCACCTTTGCTGCACTATAGCACAAGACTGCCCCTCCAGTAGGACCAAGGAAGCAACGCAGAACAACTAAGAAAGCAGAATGAGGTGTGGACGGTCCAGTATAAATCCACCACTAATACTCTCTAATTTCATCGATGAGATGTTGCAGAATACACTTGCAAGAAAACCAGCAGCCTGGAGGAGCAGAGAGAGAGACAGAGACGAACAAGAATCACTCAAAACACACCTATCTTCTTTAGCTGCTAAGTGTAGCAGGTTAGCCCTGACAGGTTAACACAACGATATTCCATCTTCTCTAAGCTGCTTGCGTGAAAGAGTGGGAGAGCAAAACAGAGAAATAGCAGGGAGTTCATCTACGGACAAACCACAATTCTTTCTCTCCAGGACAAAATTAGATCTTGGATGTGTGAAACTGAGGTGCCTCTCAAAGACTGGCAGGAGAAAAAACATAATAGTATTTGTGGGAGTTCTGGATAAACCAGGAAAGGACAACCATGTGGGAGGCACAAACACACAACACACTCACACACACAGAGAGAGAGAGAGAGCAACAGAGAACGGAACTGGGAGTGCAGTCAAGGAGGAAGCACTAAACAAGACCAATATTTGGAGGGGAGAACATGACAGGGTAGCAGCATGAGACAGAGAGGGCAAAATGCCTAGATGTATTTGCGTGGCTTCTTTCAACCCCAAATTTTTCTATTTAAGCACAAAATGGGTGGCTTTAAACATAACAAAAAGGTCAATGAGGCCCCTCAGTCTCCTGTCTGAATGACTCACTCTAAGGCAGCAGCACTATGGAGATTCTGGGAAGGTTTCTCCTAACATGCCTCATCCTGTGCAAGGACTTCCACCTGTGCACTGGGGCTTCCCTCCCCTCCCTTGTGTGCCCCCCACCATTGACCCTGTGGGGTCAGGAGGAGCCCAGAACAGCAAAAGGAGGGAAAGAAGGGCAATCATTCCACTTGGCAAGCAGCAATGCAGAATTCCACCCTCTGCCGCAATGCAACTTAAGAGCAACCATCTTGCAGCTATTCTGGATGGTGTCTGATATTCAGATCTCCTTTTTGTTCAGCTCCTCAAATATTTAATGCATTCTTCAACCTGCAGAGAAGAAATTCTTCTGGGTTGCCAGCTGTCCTGATAGTCACAGGACTATCTGATCTAATCCTGCCACCGTCCAGCACTCAAATACTAGGCTACTATTCTGTACTCTGTCCTCCCTAGAAAATCCCCAGTCCACTTTGTTTTGGAAAGCTGCCCCCACCAAAGCATGAGGCTACCAGTTCCCCTTTCCAGTGAACACTTAAGTATCAGTGGGGAAACCCAAAACTTTACTGCTTCCCAGATTCTAATGAGGTATGAGCATGTGATAATGCACTCCTCACCACTCAGCAGGATGATACAGACAAGCGGTTGCATGCAGTCCTCACTAAGCTGTTTGTTAATACCTGCTCATTTGTATTTACCGGTGGAATCAGTCGAACTGGAGAAAAAGAAATGTCCCCCCCCCCCCCGCTCCTCCACTGCATGCCAGGCAAAGTTCGCTGGATACAGTGGGGAATTTAGATGAGGCGGCTTAGTATGTGAACTGGCCCTTAGCTATTTTATTTCATTTGGGTCACACATGGCAGAGGCACAGCATCTAAATATCTGGAGGGTCGGGGAAAGCTCAGATGAAGCATTTCCACGGGTGATTTAAAAACTGGGTGCTTTCCGTGTCAGTACACTGATTGAAACATCCATATTGACCAGGACATATAGCTGCTTTTAAAACGCCTCCCTTCCACTTACTCCTCTGCACTGACAGCATTCCAAAATGACACACTGGGGACAGAAAGGCATACCTGTCATCATGTGGGGCAATATATTTGGCTTCTATTTTCCATGCAGTGCTTGGTGAAGCTAAACTGTTTGATCCGCTGATTAATCTATCTTCCCCTGCTTTCTGCACCTTCCTTTCCTGGCATTACAACACTCCCCGCTACCGCACTATAGGATTGCAGTATCCCTTTTTCATGTATTACCGTACTTTTCCATGTATAAGACTATGGTTTTTCCCCCCCTTCAAAAATCATGCTAAAAAGTGGGGGCATCTTATACATGGATAGTGCATAGGGTGGACGTTTGATTGGCTGCTGCCACAGCTGTCAGCAGCTATTGTGTGTGTTATTGGTTGCTGCATCAATGGCAGGTGTTGATTGTCTGACGCTGCAGCAGTTGGGCGGGAGATTGGCAGCTTCTGCCGGTGATGGTACAGACAGCAGACGGGAGGCAGATTTTGCGACACATGCGGGTGAGCAATTTTTGGCACCCCCCCCCCATTTTCTTAAATTTGAGTCCCACCAAATAGGGGGTGTCTTATACACAGAAAAGTATGGTATATTTTTTATGGTGAAGTTTTTTGATCTGATTCTTAACACATTTTTAAAATTTGTGTTGTGATGTTGTCTGACCACAACTCCCATCATCTCCACCAAGCTTAGTCAATGGTCAGGGAAGATGGGAGCTGCAGGACAACAACTTTTGAGGTTGAAGAACACTGGTCTTGAAGACTCGAAGACTAAGTTAGCAGGTAACTAAAGGTAAAGGTAAAGGGACCATTAGGTCCAGTCGCGGATGACTCTGCGGTTGCGGCACTCACCTTGCTTTATTGGCCGAGGGAGCCGGCGTACAGCTTCCAGGTCATGTGGCCAGCATGACTAAGCCGCTTCTGGCGAACCAGAGCAGCGCACGGAAATGCCATTTACCTTTCCGCTGGAGCGGTACCTATTTATCTACTTGCACTTTGACGTGCTTTCAAACTGCTAGGTTGGCAGGAGCAGGGACCGAGCAACGGGAGCTCACCCCATCGCGGGGATTCGAACCGCAGACCTTCTGATCGGCAAGTCCTAGGCTCTGTAGTTTAACCCACAGCGCCACCCGCGTCCCAGGTAACTAATGACATGTAAATAATAACCTATGTAATGGATGAAGTTGCCTCTTGGTTTCTGTTGGAATAGGTCTGGATAGCACACACCCTGATCTATGGAAACAGGAGCCAGGTGTGCATCCCTACCTACTGAAGTCAAGAACCCTGTTTATGCATCCATGAATAGCTTGCCTCCATCCTTTTAGCTGGAGCGGCCAAGAGCAGAACTGTGGCTGCTCCCAAGAGGGGCCCAAAGCATGTGGACTCCAGGGAGAGGAAGATGGGGCTGTAGGTTCCTTCAGCAACTCTCCCCTCAAAGTGGTGCTCTCACAGAGCTACTGGCCGACCAAGAGCTAGGTCCTGCTGAAGCTGTGAGCCTGCTGCCAGAGCATTTCGACGGCTCCTGGTCAACTGAAGAGACTTGCTCTCTGCCAAATATGCTTACTAAATAAAAAGATACTCCGAGGACAATGAACCAAAAATAATAATAAAATACAAAAACAGCTGTTTTCCATGGGAATCAATCCAGAAGGAATGCAACGGCAGCAGGCTGTGTTTGCTGTGCTTTTATTTTTTTTCCAGGGCATGGTGTGATGATGGGTGGGGTGGAAGGCTGAGAAAGCTCTCTGCGACAGCTGGGTGAACCGCTAGCAGCAGCTATGAGCAACTGGTGAAACTGAGAGGGCAGAAATGTGGGCTTGGGAAACAAAACCCAAAGACCCTAAAATGCTGTTCCCATATAGATCACCATCCACTGCACCATTACTGAACAGACATACAATGTAGACATTTAAGGTAATGGGTCTCCCGACAGCCTAATAACCATCTCATCATGCCGATCCTACAGCAGTCGAGATCACTGCAGTCAATCCAGCTGAGCAAAGATATTGCGCTTTGGACTTAAATAAGAGTGCGTGGGATATACAACAGAAACAATATTTCCACAGCACTTTCATGCAACTTATGATTTTGTTAGAATCTAGCTCTCTCCGGCGGTCATTTTTTTTACATACTGAAAAGCATGGCTGCAATTTTTTTTTTTTTAAATAAGGATGACAATTAAGCAGCAGGGGCTGGGAAAACACCCAGCAAGTTCAAAACGTAATAAAACAAATCAGCGACCTTTACAAATCTCAACATCTGTTAAATGGCTAGTGTTAGTGCTTAGCATTTGGAGTTAGCAACTCAGTGGTTTGTCTATAACAGAATAGATGACCAATGTCGCATCGCAGGCAAACGGCAGTATAATGACAATAATGACTTTGCAATTGTTTGAATGGCGAGCTGCTCACCAGACAAAAGCATACATGTCGGCATGCTTCCTTCCAAGTTAATATCTGGGCTTTTTCAGGGCATTGTTTGGCACAGCCAGAAGCGAATGGTGTTGGAAAAGGGCTTACCTCACGCATCCAAACACTGAAAGGCCTCTGCCAGGAGTCCTTTTTCCCCAAATGCAGGTATGCATTGAACAAGATGAGATAGATATAGCGTTCCAAGTACTGGAGGCTCCTCAGCTGCAATGTCCGCATCTCCTTCTCCTCCTTAGCTGTTTTCCCCTGAAAATAATAGTAATAATAATAATAAATAGTAATAATAATAATACAATTGCTTAAGGGCCAACACTAGACAGCAGAACTGCCCTGCAAGTCCCAAAACTAGGACAGGCCATCTTGCATTTTATCAAAGGAAATGCTGCTTCTGACATGACCGTGGTGGAATGAGAGCTGCAGTGGCATGGCTCCTCCTTCCTGTGCTAGGAGGTTGAGCTCTGAAGCTGCCCGTCGGATGGGAGGAGTGCCATAGAAAGGTTGCGAAGGGCTCTTTGGTGGAGCTCATGCTTTGCATTCAGGAGGTCGTAGACTGAATCCCAGGGCAGGGCTGGGAAAGACCCTAGGGCCTTAAATACTTTTGCACCTGAAGCCCAACTTCAACACCATAGACTGGGGAGCTTTGGTTTTCTTTGGGGGACGGGAGTGGACTTTGCTTTTGAAGACCACAAATGGAAGGAAATTAAGAGTCACCCACCCTAGGACCTGCCACCCAAAGCGGGGTACTTTGTGGCATTTCAATGAAAGGCTGGGCCTGCCGCTATGTAGTTGTTTTCAACCCTAGTTCCTCTTTGAGATTTAAGATCACCGTGGGATGCTTCAGTCACGGGAGCCCATCTATGGAAGCAGCTCACAAACTGATTCAGACAGCGGTGTGCCAAGCATGGAAAACAACCTTGCCAGCAGTGGCCTGATGGTCTGGAGAACCTCCGGGCCAGGGCTGCACATTATCCAAAGGCTACTAAAGGGACAATGGGGCTGGTGTGGGAAGAGACTTGCAAAACGTTACAAATCGATGCATACGCGTACCCAACACACACACACGGCAATTTCTGCAACCATGTGGTGTGGGGACTGTATTGTGGGAAACTTCCCTTGAAGACTCTGGCTGCGGTCAACTTAGAATGAACCTGCTTCTTATGCCAGTGTTTGGAAGGTGGCTAAAACAGGGTGGCATTTAAACTTGGCAGCCCAGGCTCTCATTAAGGCAAACGCTTTCCTCTTTTAAACACAAAGACCCCTCCGAAATAAGTGTGGTGTTTTTTTAAAGCAGTATTGTATGCATCTACTTTCACGTACACATGTGCATTAAAAAAAAAAAAATCAAACACACACCAAGCTATAAACGGTGCCATTATTTTATATAGTGCTTCTATTCCTGAAAGGCTGTGGTGACCAAGAATTAGTCCCCTCCTATCATCTGTCCCTGCCTTGACCTCAACTGAGTCATGACCACACAACAGCAGGCCGACCGAGGTAGAAGCCTGAGGTGTGTTAGGGGTTTTATTCATAGTTTCTGGCCAAACACGGAGACCAGCCATCTTCCAGTTCAAAACGACCTCTTAAGCAACTACTTTGCTATAAGTAGAAAACACCAATTAAAGCTTCATAGAATAGAAACACCACAAAACTGGAAAGGAAGAACCCGAGGCCTTGAGAAAACAGGGCCATTAACTAACACCCTATAGCTGCAATCCTACACATCTTTCTCAAGGATTAAGTCCCCACTGGGCTCAGTGGGGCATCCTTCTGTGTAGATGTGCATAGGACTGTCAGCTACAACAGTTTAGAAAAGTCAGCTACTCCTCTTTTAACACTTCGTTCATTCAGGGTTTAGACGCAACTTAACTTGCTTTTAACTGCATCCAAAGCATCCCAGTAAATAAACGACAGCAAACAGCGGCAAACGCTGCCGTTATTTCCTTGTTTTGATTTGGCAGAATTTCACAACACGCCACTATTTTCAGTTTTAAACATCGCTTTGTTTAGATTGCAAATATTAATTGGAGAGGCGAGCAGGCGGGAACGCAGCCGATGGAAGTTGCAGTATTCCAAATGCTAACAAACTGACCAAATTTTGGACTCAGACTCGGCACAGCTGGAAAGCAGGCTCCACTGACAGCTACCCAAACTGGCAATAACCCAGACACTCAAGAGACATTTCGTTCTAATTAAACACACGTGCAACATACATACATACACACACACACACACACACACATATATATATATATACACACACACACACACACACACACACACACACACACACACACATATATTCCAACTGCAGCACTGCAATGCAACAACTTTTAAGAATCCAAAACAGAACTGTTACTCTGTGATCTCTTGTCTTGAAAAATTAATGGACCCGCGGGATAGCTGCCAGAATATTATCATAAAGAATCAGAGAAAGAGGACATGAAGCTCATTATTAGTAGCAACCTGATCTTACTGTGACTTTCCCCGTTTCAAACGGCTGCCAGGTCCTTCTTCCACTACAGTGTCTATCTGCCCCGAGTTCTTCCTGGCTTTTAAATCATTATATTTCAGCAATCTTGTAAACAGCCACTCGTTTGTGGTGAGTAAGAATTGTATTCAGGCAACCAAGCAGAACATTTTTATAAAATAGTTCTTTTTCTTTCTTCCTGACTACAGATTGATTAACCTTTGTGTGAGAGAAGCGGAGCTGGTAATTATTTTATTTGGGCTGGTACTTTTGATCCATTTGGACTAATTCCTTGTGTTTCATCTGTCTCCAGCACAACATTATTCACTGGCTGCTATTCCTCATTTTCCACTTTTATTGCCAATTTCCTTTTTTGGTAAATTCATCTATTTATTACATACACATATATAGATGTATATCCTGGCAATATATAAATATATATCCTGGCTTTTCTCCGCAGAGCTGAAGGCGGGGTACATGATTCTCCACTCCCAATGCTTTTAACCTCACGACAAAACAAGCAGAAGCTGCCCTTGGAAAAAATGCAGGAAGTATGCAACCATTCCATTGCAGAATTTCAAATAAACTGCAGAAAGATGGTTCATGCCAGAGCTTCCTACACATATTGAGTGTGTTACAGATGGGTAGCCGTGTTGGTCTGCCATAGTCAAAATAAAAAATTCCTTCCAGTAGCACCTTAAAGACCAACTAAGTTAGTTCTTGGTATGAGCTTTCGTGTGCATGCACACTTCTTCAGATACACACTGTATCTGAAGAAGTGTGCATGCACACGAAAGCTCATACCAAGAACTAACTTAGTTGGTCTTTAAGGTGCTACTGGAAGGAATTTTTTATATTGAGTGTGAAATAGGTTCTGGTGAAAATTGGTGAGCTTCTGAAGTGGTTCATTCTTGGACTTACATCCCTTGAATCATCTGCAGCTGATTACCAGCAGCCAATCATGTGTGAATGCCATTGGGAAAAACATAAGCTTTGAGTACAAAAATCAGTGGTGGCCACTGCAAAATCTGTGAAGGCCATCTGCATGTGCATATTTAGTCTAGAGTTGAGGCATAAAGTGATCCCAGGTAAACCACCTGGGTCACCCAAAGGCACATGGGATGGCACTGGCAGAAGGCCTTTTTCAGTAGTAGTGCCCTCCTTGTGGGATACCCTCTCTTCAGATGTCAAGGAGATAAAGAACTACATAACTTTTAGAAGACATCTGAAGGTAGCCCTGTATCGGGAAGTTTTTTTTATCTCTGATGTTTTATTATGTTTCATATATGCTGTAAGCCACCCAGAGTGGCTGGGGAAACCCAGCCAGATGTGTGGGGTATAAATAAAAAATATTATTATTATTATTATTATTAACTGCCAATTTAGAATTCAAATTTGGCTTCGCTAACATCAAAGTGAAGATCTGCTTGCTCTTTCTCTGCCCTGTTCCTTACAGTTCACTGCCCCAATGACTCTGAAAAATGCACAGCTTTTATGATGAGCTAAATGATCTAAACAATCCATGAGACAAAACTAAATGATTAAGTAGAGTGATACTAAACTCTGTATTGTCATGAGATAAAATGTGCCAGTACCAAAAGGAGAAAACCATTAGATCAATTTTAAGGCAGAGTTAAGGGACTTTGGAAGGCAATTTATATGACAGTTCACAGCATTCCAAAGCTGCTCTAATTACACGTGGCGAGACCTCAGAAATGCGATCTGCCAAAGAGGTATCTCTAGAGAACATCCCAGTCAGGTTGGTGGTCTTAAAAGGCTGATGGTTTCTGGCATATGATGGGTTGGCATTTGGAATATGGTTTCTCACTATTGCTGCAAGTCCCTTCTTCCCAAAATAACCAGCACATAAAAATATTCCCATTTCCCTTCAGAAGTCACACTTACTTCATTTAATGTTATTCATTCTCAGCAAAGAGAAAAGCTTATCAACCGGAGTCCAAAAAGAAATCCAAAGTTCTCATCAAAAATACAAGGAATGTGTGGACAGTCCATTCAATTTTTTTCCTAGGCATAACATTTGTGAGCTGCTAATCACAGTGGTATACAGCCTAGAACATGTCACAATTAACTCATTTGATTTTGATTTCATCCTGCTTATGATTCGGACATTCTTCTTTGGCTATATCCAAGCAAAAAAAATAAAGTTGAAAATGTGCAGCCTCAAGTTCTCTTTTTTTATTAAACTTCATCATAAACCTTTAACATTAGCTGCTTCTCAGCACTTGAAAGAACGGAACAGTATGCGTTCAGATTTAAAGTATTTCCATGGACACAAAGATATGCTTTGCTTCCTTCCAAGCAATACTTACTACTCCTTATGTCTCTATGGTAGTATGCTCTGTGTAGCTGTGTAGGTAACCCATCTTCCCGCCCCCAAAAACCCAATTCCTGACCCAAATATCCTATCAGCTATGTATTTTAATATGCCCTTTGGGGATCTGCATGGTTAAACGCACACTATTGCTTCAAAAGGGTCTAGTGATAAAGGTTCGATTTCACACACACAAAAATGCCAAGAAGAAAATCCATTGAAAAAAATATGGTTTCTGTGCTAAGCAAAAGCACAGTTCTGACATGCAAAGCATCAGACTTTAGGGACACAGATGCAAGTATTAAATTTCCCTTCCATCTGTAACATCATTTAAAAAATAATAATAATGAAGGGATATTTCAAAAAGAGGGAATGGTTGAGGAAACCATCGTTCTTAAGTTTGTTTGTGGGTTTGTTCAGGATAGAAGGAAGGAACTTGCAAGGACACTCAGTATGCTTCACTGTTAAGAAGATTTGAACTTGAGAGTCCATATTCCATCCAAACCCAAAGGTTCCCCCTTCTGAAATTAACCAATATTCATTTAAATAGCCAGCCGCATTTAAACAGTGTGAAATGAAATTAACTTGGGGGACACAATTCCAATCTACAATGGGGGATTTACTTATGTGTATACTATTACTTTCCTTCTCTTCAACCAACCTTCCCTAAGTGGCGGGTGTAAAAACCAGAGAGACAATTTGCACCATAAAAGCAACAAATGAAAACAACAAACAATGAGAACAGAAGGACGAGGAAGCGAAATCCTGCATTGAAGTAATCTTCTCTATAAATAATAAACAGGGAACTGTGTGTGTGTGTGTGTGTGTGTGTGTAGCTGCATAGTTAAAACCAATCTTGATCCACAGTCATAAAACTACGGCATTTGAGCGTAAAACATGTTAATAGAACTTGGATCAAAGTAAACGGAAGTTCAGTTTGGTGTTGATTTTCTGTGCTTAGCTGATTTTTCTTGCCCAGGGGAAAAGATCTACCCAAAGAAGATTCTTACAACTTAATTATAAATAGAAAAGTTAGAGGATTTATTTAAAGAATCCAAAAAAGGGGGGCAAGTCAGACAGAGAAAATTTAGGGCCTGTACTTAGTGTCTTACTATTATTTCTGTCTGCTAAAGCCATTTGTTTCTCTTACCAGACAATCTGTCTGCTACATACTAAAGTTATATATCTCCCTCTCTCTACTCAAAAGGGCTGGAAGCCATTACAGTCCAGTAAGGGCCTTACTTCTCCCCCTACCAATGAGGCCCTCCAATCTATCACTCTAAAAGTACTTTAGGGAAAGTGTAGCTTTTTATGCCTTATCCACTAGCAAGATAAAGATGCTTGGTAAAAACTTCTCCAGGGAACAGTATATTTTCCATGTAAGCTTCACACTTGATGCTGCTGAAAGCTCCTACTTGAGTTAGAGCTTATTCAATACTTCGGCCTGTTTTCTCAAAAAGCACTCTCCCTGGCCCAGAAATATTAGGGGAGGGGAGGAGAGAACAAAGGAATAAAATGTGATGATCTCAGCCAAGCTGCGGTATGTGCCAGTAGCTCAGATGCAGCTAGACAGGCTCCAGATGCTGGTTGAAGATTAATGCCCAAGTTCTATTTGGGTTTCAGTGTAATCGAGGCAATAGGTTTCACCAGCAGTGTTTCTGCAGGGCAATGTGGTGTCTGTGGCTGGATTAGCTCTGGCGTGTTGATTTTGCACAAAATTCTCCGCTCTTCAAATAGGAATGCTTAGCTTTACATAACAGGGCTTATTCTCTTCACTCTGCAGGGCCAGAGGTGGTCACTCGCAGCCAAAGAAATCAGTGTGGAGTTAGCAGACAGCAGACCCCTAAAGAGACAACAGCCACCTTCATATTGCCAGCCTGGATAGCTCTGCTGGTTAGACTATGGTGCTGATAACACCAAGGTTGCAGGTTTGATTCCCATATAGGACATCTGTATATCCCTGCATTGCAGGGGGTTGGATCGAATGATCCTTAGGGTCCCCTTCCAACTCTGCAATTCTATTCTGTATGCCACATAAGCTGGACACCAAGGTTTGCATCCTCCATGGTACCTAGGGCCAATGAAGTCATCTAAACAACTGGCACCATCTGTCTTGCAGCAGCATCCTGTGTCACTCCCCAAAATGCTTACTGTCCTCTCATCTTAGATGGGCATTCTCAGAAACTTGCAGCAGGTCAATGATGAATGAAAGCCCTGAGTTGTTGGGATGTGCCAAGAAGTTCCAAGACCTTTGATTTGTGGAAGCTTCTCATTGGCTCTCTTCTTCCAATGGGTGATATCTGTCATGTAACTTGGTTTGCTATGCAGGTGTGTGTTTTTGGTGTGCTACATTCATTTTGATGTATCCTTATAGCACCAAAGAATTTATAAAACTCAAAGAGTTTTATCCGTCGACAGCTGGGCTGGGGGCTGCTCCATCTTCGGATGAAGTTTGGATTGGCTGGGGTTCTAACTTGATCCTCTGCTATTTCTTCCTCTCCCAGCAACCACCTTGCCTCATCCCTACACTGGTCAAGACTGCAGCCCCACCCACAAATGGGAGGCTTTTGGGGGGGCACTGATAAACACAGAGGGAAGGTCAGGACAGGAAAATTGACTCCCATGAGCTTCCTTCAGGTAACCTATATTCATATCCAAGCAAGGCATTTCCATCACTTTTGCAAGTTTGGCTTGCCTATAGCCATCAGATAGGAAGCAACCCCCAAGAAAAATGGCACACAGCCACCATCTGCTATGCTTTTAGCCAGTGCATTTTCAGCACTGCAATGGCTGGGGGTTCCTTGCCTGGCAGAAGGCCAATGCAGAGTTTACATTCGGGGATTAAAATTGGTATCGGTAAGACATTCCCCTGAGAAGCGCTTTAAAGTGAAAACAAAGCAAAAAGATGTACCTACAGCTGTATGAGGGGACTGTGTTTTCTACGACCTGGGGACCTAGTCTCAAAGTCCTGCTGGCGTTAGGGGCATGGCCATTTCCAGCTGCAGGTGCCACACAGTACAGGTGTATGGAAGCAGACAGCATGCACAGAATTTGGCTCAGATTTGCAAGTGGGGAAGGAGGATGCCACAGCGAAAGTGGGCCTGGCGGGTGTCCACAGCACCACGCTAGACGCCAAACTGTGCCAGGTTTCGCAGAACCATTACGAGGCACCTGGAGGTGGGAGTCACCTCTCATCGCTGGGTTGTAGATAGGGAGCCGAAGTGTGAATCCTGGGAGGATTAGAACTAGAGATGGCCACATTGTTGGGATAGATTCATAGTTAAGTCAGCTGCAGTCTAGGCTCCAAGTCAAGAATCTGCCGTGGCCTTGGCCTCAGAGGAGGAGGAAACAGCCACGTCTGGGTGGACTTGGACCACATTCCTGATGCTGGCGTTTCAGAGCCAAAGGTTGGTGCTCACAGAACCGAAGGCTGGTGGTCTGGAGCCTGCAGAGCCTGAGCCAGCACAGATGCTGTTCCATGATCTTGACTTATCGGAAGAATCAAGCACCTGATGAAAGTTGCAGGGAGCATGCCAGAAGGGAGGCCACAGAAGGTGCTTGTATGAAGACCAAGAGGTTGGGCTCTTTAACAGCCACCATCTCTTTAGGTTCAGGGGCTGGACCTCAGGAAACGGGGGCTGGAGGAAGTGACTTAACAAAGCCTCCATTCTCTTCTAGCCTTCACCAGGGCAAGTTGCTTGTTTGGAGCTATCCGTGGTGCTGCAACCAGTAAGTCTGCCTTGTTCTCATGAGTACCTGGTACATATAGACCGAAAGAGTGGGGCTGGAACATGACCACAGGTACCCAGGCAACAGCACAAGGAAGTGCCCTGATGCTGGCAGACCAGGAAAGCAGCAGGCAGGCAGGAGCAATACTACTGTGCTACCTGAACAAGGGCACAGTCAGTCTGTTGCCCACACAGTACCTCAGGTCTCATCTGGAAGTTCTCTCTCTCTCTCTCTCTCTCTCTCTCTCTCTCTCTCTCTCTCTAATTTAATTTATATCTCTCAGCTTCAAGGAGCCCAAGGTGACATACATAGTTCTCCTCATCCCCCTCTTTACCCTCACATCAACCCTTTGAGGGAGGTTGGGCTGAGAGTGAATGACCAGCCAAAGTGAGCTTCACTCCTGGTAGGAGGATTTGAACCCTGGCCTCCCATGTCTTAGCCCAACCCTATAACTACTATGCCACACTAGCTCTTTATAGGTCAGGTTAGAAATGTTGGGGTGCCTGGAGTGGTGAAGCTATGCTGGAACCTGGGAGAACATTAATGTGCCACTGGTCTGTTTGACTATGTATCTTTGACTATGTACCTGTATGCACAGGCCAAGGAGTCACGGGCACATGATGCGGCTACTGCAGTCTAAGAATATGGTCTAAAAGGCTCAGCAAACATATTTATTATGGAGCTCAGATGGACACAGCTGAGAAAGAGTTGCTTGCAAGGGGAAGAAACAAGGGCACCACCAAGCTTTCTGGATCTGAACAGCAGCTGGGGATAACTTAAGTCCAGCACAAGTGTGGGGAGACTTTAGGTCTGCACGATCTACTTTACGCTTACTACAAAAACCCTAAGGTCTATTAACCAGAGCCAAGTGGCAAGGGCTGCAGCCAAAACCCACCATGCCATGAGATGAGAGGAGCTGTAAATAAACATGTAGAAATCAGCACCTTAAGCTACATCAGGGAGTCTACAACTTAATTTGCGGGGCAGAAGGAAGACTGTTCATTTGCTGAGAATCATAAACTCTTGCAGATTAACTATAAATCTACCAGTACTTCCTGACCTGCCTTCATCTCACCATTAAACTAGTTTAAGCCTATCAAAAGCACAAGGTTTCACCAGCTAGCCTGCCAGTTCTCTTTTGAGCTTTACAATTCCAGAGCAGAGATTCTCGAAAGGATAAGGCAGCCCCCTGTGTAGACAATTCCTAGGTGAGGTGGGTATGAACAAACCCCCTCCACAGCCCAAATTTCGCCTGTGGCTTGACTGAAATGTGGGTGGTTACGTTAACCCAACCTTTCTTGCATCAAAATAGAACCAAATTAAATAAAAGCCACATGGGCTTTATATGTACTTCTCACTTATATCAGCTCCCCATTTTATAAAATGTGAGCGAATTTTAAAGAAGTTACATAAATAAAGCATATCCTGTATTCAAAGAGCTCATGTCCAATTTGTCATTTTTTTGAACGGAAAAGTCAGAGGACTACATATAAATTGAGATCCAAGCTGACAGGAAGCAGATGACATTAATGTACAAATTATGTTTCAGGTTCATCCTCCCAGAAAGTTATACACAGATGTCAATGAGAAACTCTCATTTAATTATGCCTGTCTGTCCTGGTGTGTGGCAGAAGGTTTTTTTTGGGGGGGAGGGTGGATGAATCCCTCCTAGTTAGAACTTAGGAAACTTGCCTGCTGTGGAAGTCCAACTCAGCAGGGATTAAAGGGGGGCACTGAAAAAATGACATTGCAACCTAATCTACAGGCATGCACAATAGGAGGCATTCAAAATATGATGCTGATCAATTGCTCAATCAAACCCGGCAGGAGGTTTGCCATCAATAGCAATTTAAGATCAGGATTGTGTTGCAGAGCACTGCCACAGACACCAGTTATTCAGCTCTGTCCTATGTAACTGAATAGAGCATGCAGAAAGCCGTTAGAGCTTTATTTTTAGGACACTACTTTTAAAAACCCCAAAGAAACCCACATCCTAAAAAAATATCCTAGAAGCCACCGCAAATCCACTTCTCTGTGTAAATCTACCACTTAAGTTATTATCCAGCTACACATTATAAGCTCTGTGACAGCCCAGTTTCCCTGCATAGTGCTCGGAATAAATACAACTGCTAAAATCCGTTGCCCGGTTCACAGAGGAATCCATGAATGAGCCCATGCACATTGAGAAGCCTCCAGGTGGCTGCAATAGCTACCAAATATGACAGCTGCCACAGTCAGTTGACGATGCCCCCTGCTAACTCTTTGCCAGTGCCACTGGTTGCTCAGCCTCCCCTCCAGCTTCTTGGATCGCAAAGAAGACAATAGCTGCAACATCCTTATTCTCCTCTGCTGATCCAAGTCAAAGAAACCACCAGGTGTTGACTCGGAAAGTGAATTGACAGATGGGTTACTGAGAAAACATTAGCCATCTGCACAGAGCTATGTGGCTTACAAGAGGCTTGAATGCTCATTTGTAGATTCTGTGTAAACTTGTCCTTAAGTTGAGTTTCTTCTCTTCACCTACTGTACCTGAGTATTCCAATACTATTACAACATTTTCTTGCTGGGGCAGTGGGATTAAAGAAAGAAAGAAATCTATTTAATATGTTTCTTTTAGAAACACATATGACACACTTTCCCTCCTCCAATACCCCCACTGGAGCCAGCATGGTGTAGTGGTTAAGAGCGGTGGACTTGTAATCTGGTGAACCGGGTTCGCTTCCCCGCTCCTCCACATGCAGCTGCTGGGTGACCTTGGGCTAGTCACACTTCTCTGAAGTCTCTCAGCCCCACTCACCTCACAGAGCGTTTGTTGTGGGGGAGGAAGCGAAAGGAGAATGTTAGCCACTTTGAGACTCCTTGGGGTAGTGATAAAGCGGGATATCAAATCCAAACTCTTCTTCCCATTGAGTCCCCTGGGTTTTAAAACACGTATAGGCACTACCAGTCAACCTTGAGGAAACTGCTCACAATGTGATGAACAAAAACAAAGAAAAAAACAAACTTGTTAACAGTAATATATAAAAACAAAAGAAGCAGTAGACACAAAATTACTGAGATTTAGCCTCTAGCGCAACAGTAGGAAACAAACCCACCAACTCAGCCCTCTCCTTCAAGAAAAAGCCTGTGCAGAAAGTTAAGACTTCCAGCTGTTTCCGGAAAGCCTGCAGGGTACAGCACTGGCAGGTAAGATGTGCCATTTAGGATCTGCAGGGAGGAACATGTCGTAACCCACCTGTGTGGGGTAACTTTTAATGCCTTCATTCAAATGCTAGGGATTGGAGTAAAGCTGCTGGACAAAAAGACAGCAGTTCCATTACCCTGGCAATAACAAAAACAATCCGGACAAGATGAAGTAAGCTAATCCAAATTCACACGCAACCTGGAAATCGTGCTCATCTGATGAGGAGCCTATTCAACAGCAAGCTGCTCTCCTGCCAAAGACACACCTAGTGCCTAACCAAACACCTCTTGCAACTCTGTGTGGCAAATATTGCTCTTGCCACACAAAAGCAGGCAATATGAACCTCATATGGGTGGAAGTAATAGCCTGCATTTTATTGCAAAGTTTCCTTACTAGCAGCTTCTTGGAAGGCTCGTTCCACAATAAAAACCCACCGTTCACATAGATGCAACAAGATGATCCGTGTGGCAATTTATTTCTCTCCCTCCCTTTGCAAGTTTTGATGGCGTGGGCAATGCCTGCAAAAAGTCACCCAACCGCCGTTTAGGCATCGTGGCATGTGAACCATGAGGTTTACTTGGAAGAAATGAACAAGCATGCATTAAAAGAAAGAAAGAAATGGACATGGAGACTTGCAAACAGGTTATGACGAACCGGGAATATTCTCCAAGGAAATCTGCAGCAGTTTACACGAGTCAAGAAAAGAGGAGGGGTAAAGCGTCATTGTTTCTAATGTGGCTGGCAAGGTTGAAGGGGCCACATCTGGCTGTGATCAGGTCGCTGGTACAAGGGGCAAAGAAAGCTGGGAGGACCTTGATGGAGACTGAACCTTTGAGCAAGAGCCGATTTTAGCAAGAGAATGGTAGAGATAACAACTGCACCCACCTATTACTGCTTTGGATGAATATTTGAAAGCAAGTTAGCGGCCAAAGGCCCATTTCCCTGCTGACCTTTTGCTGACCTCACTGGGCTGGAGAAAGGGAGCTTTGTGCCAATACCGTGGCAAGGCTCGAAGGCTGCCGTTTTGGAATTTTGGCACGTGGTTTTAAAAGGCACCTGAACTTGCGTTAAAAACAAAGTGGGGTGGGGAGACCTTTAAAATCCACCAGTGTTTTAGGAGACAGCCAGGGGCACGGCATTCTCCTCTGTCACCTGGAAACCATTTAGTACAGAAAAGAAAAACCACTGCTGTGCTAAAAAAACACACAACAACCCCACACATTCCAGGCCCCAGAGTCAGCTTTGCTTGATCCTTGGGGTGAAAACAGCAGCAGTTGAAGAGTGCAAAGACAACTGATTGGAGCAACGCCTCCCCTGATTTAGTACTGGGCAGATGTTAAACATTTCCACATTTGTACATAATAAACCACATTAAGTCTCAAAGGACCACATCGCTTCTTGTCATGTTAAGTATCGAACGGCGGCTTAAAATGCAGACAGAAACATACAAAGCAGGGCTGAACTGAGAGCACTTACTCTATTTCAGAAACCTTTTCCACCAAAAAGCACACAGCTCTCAACTATTTCCCAGCAACAGTTGTAAAAAAGGTTCACCTGGTTCATTTACATTGGGGAAGTCCAACTTCAGACCCAGGGGCCAAATGCGCCCCCCAAGCCTCTCCACCTGGCCCTTGGGACACTCCAAAAGCCACCCCCCCCTCCTGACCCTGCTTTGCATCGTCCTTGAGTGATTTTGTCTGGCTGGAATGTTATCTTTGAATCCTGCTTCCCGGGATGAAGGACGTGTGTAGAAACTACCCTTCTGTATAAACCTAAATTTTACATTCATTCCTTATGCCCACTTTTGCCTCTGGTAATTTCTACCGCTTGCATCTGGCCCCCAGAAGGTTACTCAGAAAGCAATGTGGCCCTCTGAAAGTAAAACCACCACTGATTTACACTGTCTTTTCTTCCTTGACTGGCTTTACTTCAGTGATATCATCAAAGTTAACTCCAATTGAGCAGTAACAGGTCTGTGATGCCCTCACATGTCACTCCATCGTGACATGGTCTCTTCTGTGTTAAACTCAGAAGGAGAAAGAATCAGTATCTAGAGAGAGAGAGAAAATGCTATAGCATCAGTGAACAGGATGAGAATAAATGGTGAATATTCTCTAATGCAAAAATTTGTTTTCCCTGGGAAATATTTCTGCACACAGTGCCACCCAGAAGCAGTATTTTTGGACTGAAAATGACAACAGGAGAATATTTAGAGCAGCCCTACATACAAGTCCCCCTCTACTAGAACAATTGCGGATTCACTGGGAGACCAATCTTGTCTATTACACATATGATGTGGAATTTAAAAATTCCCTGACCTTGGAATACTGTCATCACAGCTGTGGCCTAAAAATGGACTACTGGATGCAGCCAAGAGCAGCAATCTATAAATTTTGGGATGGAGGCTACACATGAGGTTGAATCCTTAGCGCTGGATTCATAACATCCCAGTTAATATTCATTTTGATTTCTAGCCCGTACTAATCTTAAGGTAACCAGTAAAAGTTGCCTTATTGCTTCCGTTCTTCACTCACCAGAAGGTGCATCAAGGGCTTTCCATGTGACAGAAGCAATTCCAAAAAGATACACCCCCCCCCAAGAAAATGAGCATTGGTGTAGCATATGAACTTCCAAGGGAGCCCTTGTTAAGTGACATTTCCCTTATACTTAGCCACACACCTCGGCTGTGAAGCAGTAAATTTAATTTTGATAACAAAACCATTTTATCCATAGAGTTCCTTCCTGAAAAGAAGAGTCAATTTTCTCCACTGTTTAATCAGAGTACCAAATTCCATATAAAGTGATTCATAATCATTTGCATATAGACTGTCCATTTTATTTGATATTTCAATTTCAAAATATCGTATTGGCCATGATTTCCAATTATAGCAGAAAATCAACTTTGTCTTTCTTTAATTTGTTGTTACACTAATGCCTTTTAAAAAATATAAAATTTTTGCTTCCTTATTCACTTTATAGCCTGCCAATAACCCTTATTCTACTAGCAGCAATTCTGCCGTTGCCAAGATAGTTCATGGCTCACTGGCCAAATTCCTGGTGAATTGCTTAGTGCCGGCTGGTTGCTGACCTAGATTGGCCTTGATCTGATCCAGCAAAGCAAAAAAAGTGCATACTCAGGATCACTTAGCGCAGATTAGCTATGCATTAAGAGAGTCCAAATACACACCCTTAATTTGTAAATTAAAAAACAAAGCAAAACATCAGCACATCTTGACATTTTAGTCCTAAGAAAAGCCTAAGAATAAAAATCTTTCTTCCCTATTATCAGGGGTGGGGAACCTACTGAGTCTCACTAGATGTTGCTTGAGACAACACACGCATCATCCCTGACCATTGGCATGCTGGCTGGGGCTGATGTTGGAGTCCAACAACATCTGGAGGGCCATAGATTCCCAACCCATATAAATAATGCTACCAGTACCTCTAACAGAACAGAAGTCAGGCCATGTCACAGCCACACTGGAAAATCTAGGAGAGACAAATTTCTGATAACACAGTCAGTAACTGAACAGTTACAGGAGCTGGGGAAGGAGATAATTTCCCGTTTCCCGTTGCAGGCTGCAACCGCTGCTGAAACTCTCAGCATGAGGTGTTCTCTGCAATCCTGACCAGGATTTCTTTAATTTTTAAGTACCGTATTTTTTGCACCATAACACTCACTTTTTTCCTCCTAGAAAGTAAGGGGAAATGTCTGTGCGTGTTATGGAGCGAATGCCTACAGATGGCGGGGGGATCTGCTGCAGTCGTGAGCAGAGGATCCATGGTTCCCCTTCCTTCCCTCCTCCGTGGCTTGCTTTGAAACAGCAAAGCGGGAGAAGAGCCGCTGAGTGGGGGGGGGGGAGGAGAGGGACAGAGAGCCTGCTTCTTTAAAGGAGCAAAGCGGGAGAGGAGAGGAGCCTTCTCCTCTTATACCCCTCTTCTGCATTATTAACAGCATCCTTCTCCACCCACCCTATGCGTGTTCCTTGTCCCTTGAGTGCTTTTCCTTCCCTCCCCACTTAAAACGTGGTTACAAAGCACAGATCCACATGGATCCTCAGGATTTTTGCACTGGGTCACCCCAAATTCATCATCAGATCACATAGCATGTCCATGGCTACAGCTTGCACCAAAAAAATCACGCACCCACTGTTGCCCGGGGCCACAGTGGTGCAAAAATGTGGTTACAAAGCATGGATCCACATGGATCCTCAGGATTTTTGCATTGGGCTACCCCAAACTCACTGTCAGATAACATGTCTGTGGCCACAGCATGAACCACAAAAAACATACATCCACTGTTTCGTTTAGAATATTTTTTTTTCTTGTTTTCCTCCTCTAAAAACTATATGCGTGTTATGGTCGGGTGCGTGTTATAGAGCGAAAAATACGGTAACTTCAAGGTGAAGTTTCCCTCCAGAACAACTCTTTTTATTTATTTATTGTTAGTCCATACCGACACCAATCCCGAATACTGAGCCCAGGCTGACATTTTCCCCCTTGCAAAGGCCCTGGGAGGTATATGCTTGTTATTTCTGAAATATTTCTGCTTTCCTTTTCTCCAAAAACACCACGTGGTGCAGGGTTGATTCGAGGTCACTGGAAAGAGGACTCTTTTCACGAGGCGCAGGAGAAGACTACCTGCTTATGTCCCACGGCTCTGTATTTATATTTTATACCGACCAGGAAAACCTGAAAAACTTAAAAGGCACCAGTGCTCCCAGCATCAGTGCAGCAGCAAAGAAGAAAAACCTGGGTCTAAAAAAGTGTGTATTGAAAGATATGCCCTCATGAAGATTATAAATCCGAGAGGGAGGAGGAAGGCTGTTTTAAAACAACTGTTAAGTGTTACTAACCATACTAGAGACGTTCATATCTAAAAAAAGACTCTGTCCTCCTGGTGCCCTGTTCCCTTTGTATTCTAGGGGATAATGCCTTAGCTGGATCCAGCCTATCTACTTCATCGGTAGGGGTAATTCTGGGAGCTCACAAACAGCACTGGAAGGTGACAGCCACCCCATTATTCTTCCTGCCCATCGGCTATTCATGAGTATGCCTTTTAACGTGAAGGTTTCTTTTCGTTGCCATGGCTGATTTATCTGTAAATCTGTGGAACTGCCCTTCCTACGATGGTGCTGACCTTTAAAGACCTAAACGGCCTCGGTCCTGTATACCTGAAGGAGCGTCTCCACCTCCATCAACCAGCCCGGACACTGAGGTCCAGCTCCGAGGGCCTTCTGGCAGTTCCCTCCCTGTGAGAAGCAAAGTTACAGGGAACCAGGCAGAGGGCCTTCTCGGCAGTGGCACCTGCCCTGTGGAACACCCTCCCAGCAGATGTCAAGGCAATAAACAACTATTTAACTTTTAAAAGACAACTGTTTAGGTAAGTTTTTAATGTCTGATGATGTACTGTTTTTAATATTCGGTTGGAAGCCGCCCAGAGTAGCTGGGGAAACCCAGCCAGATGGGCAGGGTATAAATAAATAAATGATGATGATGATTATGTGCATTCAGAGTGTCACACTGTAATGGCATTATTGCCAGGAATGGTTAACAGACATGGTGTTGTTGTTTTTTTCCTAGCAAAAAATAAAATAAAAAAATTTAAAGCTATTGTTGCATCTTTGTGGCCTTTCCACCTATTTCACATGTTAATTATGTGTTACAGACCTTTAGTGCTTTTGGCCACAGAGATCATTGATAAAATATTAGCCATGCATGAATTAAATTAGCCCCAATTCCACAAGCGCAATTCGGGAGTTGAGACACGACTACACGTATTGCCCTCCAAACCGGACTCTGTGCAAGTCAGAAAGTAGAGGCCATAGTTCGGGGAAAATCCTCTGCATACAGAGTCCTCTGCATAACCAGGACTGCCCAATACATATCCTAATTTAGGGGATGTGTGCTACCCACACATTAGTAGACTATTGGCTGCTGCTGCCAGCTCTGACAATACTAAATACTTGCTCAGGATTAGGCAACGAGAAGTCTATTTCAGCCACCTTTTCCCTGCTTTCCAACAGTTGATTAGAAATCAAAGTACAAACCATTTGCCAGGTGAGGAAATGCCTGCACACAGCCTAGCACATGCAAGGATCAGATTCCCTGCTAGTTTTAGTAAGTCTTGCATGGACTGTGCTACCAAATGGGGAAATCCTCCACCAGCTCTCTATGAACAAATGTGTTGTTGTTGGTTTTTTTAAAAAAATGTTCACAATCCAGAATATGGAGATATTAAAACAGTTCGTTTGCTTTTTAAAGAAAAGCACACACACACACAAGATTGACAGTGAGATTTTAAAACACACCTCGATAATGCGGTTTAAAAATTAAGGTTTTGTTGTTTTCACTATGTCATGCAATAATGCTGTGTTCTTAGCCTTTGAGAGTGCTTGGCTGTTGAAAACTGCCATCTAGTGGGATTTTCCACTCACTAAGAACACCCAAAAGCTTCACATGATGACAAAGGCCCACAGCTGTAAAAGGGAGAAGAGCTGTATTCAGGGATAAATATTAGTTAGGATGCTGGATTTCATTTTTATTAACTGAAGGAAAGAGAGAGGGTAAGTATCAAAGCAACAAGGTCTTCAACAGGACCAAGATCACACACCTCCACATTTAAGGCCCTTTCCATCCCCCCGCCAGGTATAGGCTCTTGCTTCTCATAAACCTTAGGCACACTAGCGGAGGTCAATGTGATCTCTAAACTAGCCCACATCTGTCAAGAACCACAGTTCCCCTAGAGCTTTGCGGCTGAGGCAGGAAAGCCAAATTTCATTCATCTTGAACTGCTGGGCTTTTGATAGCAGGGAAGTCAAACAGGTTTTTCCAGACAGGGTAATGGGGAAAAAGACAAGCCAGTGAAAAAGAAAAAAAAGACACACAGGCTGGCTCAGTTCTGTGTCTGCAATACTGCACAAGGTCTCTTTTAATGACTAGCAGAAACCACCCTATATGCAAACAGCTTGAAGCTGTGTGTTGGGTCTGGGCATTGAATGCTCTGAACATTGGCTTCCTAAGCTAGATCTTGGATCCGATTCCTATATGCATGTACGTTTATTTCACTACAGGAGGCAGAATAACCACGAAGCCTGTTGGGAAAAAAGGGCTGTGTTTGGGATTGCGTTCTGAGATGACATGAAATTTCCCTCTGCGGTGTTTACATATATGAAGTAAGTAATAATGGAGTAAAATAAAAATAATTTCATGCACGATGGGTCATTCACACATGCAGGGCATCAAGGAGCAAACACATAGATGTGAGCCATCTCTAAATTGGAAGGAAAATGACTGTCACACTGACTCAGTATCCTGAGCTTTCTAAAGTAGTATGCGATTCCTCCTATTATTTTTGTTTGGATTTTTGCAGATTTCAGAAAAGCATCTATACATATTATCAGAAAATCCAAAGGCACTCGGCTGCCCTCTGTTGGCTTTGGGTAAATAATGAACTCTGACCTGAAGGCTAGTTATTCGGCTAATATATACTACTGTTGCTCAGTATATCAACAATTGCAAACAGCTTCCATGCAGGTTAGGCTGTCATGGGACTGGTGTCATGTTTGCAGACAGTGACCCACATTGTTCAGCATTCTGTAACTGGTGTCAGAGTGCCTTAGGCTTCAATGACTCCAGGGAGGCAGTGGTGCTGGAATCAGTGATCTTTATACATTAGCACAGAATCACGATACAGTTACGTATGTGATAGCATGTTTTTGTTTTGTTTTTAAAGAAGCCCCTTTGCAATCCATGAAATATCATGCAAAGAAAGCCTCACAAAAACTTGTACGCAAGAAGTGCCTTTCCAGATATATTGTTGCAGAGGACGTGCAAATGTCTGTGGGTGGGTGGGTGTTTGATAGCAGTATAATGGTGAGCACTAACGCTGGTGCACAGGATTGCTGTAACCAACCAGCAGCTCTGGTAGAAACTGGCAGGCTTTGATGTCCTTTTTATAGACAGTGCAAATCAGGGCATGTATCTTACAAGGAAGGATAGCTTCTGGGTAGTTAAGAGAGCTCCTTGCCCCCTTTCCCATGACTACAAAAGCCAAGAGAGGCAAAGCAAAGCATCACTTGGAGAATATACTAAGCTAAATATGAGAAATTATGTAAGCTTGCTTAATGCTTATAACTGATAAAGGCCACATAATTTTGATTCTCTAGGTGTGGAATTTCTTACAGTCCCTGAACACAAGCCTGGCAGAAGGTTCTGCAGCAGGCGGCCAGACCCTCCCTGCCCCAGCTATAACAACATGTGGATCAGTCAAAGACGAGCTCCCTGAAACTGCAGGCAAACCATTTCCAGCCCGTTCTCCATTGACTTGTGCACTCAGCTCCTGAGATCAGCAGTTGATCTCTATCTAATCTGAACAGACAGCAAACACCCCTTGCTTCTTGATGTCTCTGTCCTCTCCCTGTTGAACTCCTCCCGCCATCTCATTTGCACATCCAGCCCTGCCCATTGAAACTAATCACCAAGTATAAACAGATCTATGTCTGTCTTAACAGCAGAGTGAAACGGCAAAGAACAGAGGGAGCCACCAAAGGCGTGGTACCAGTTTGCTAGGCTTACCTGTCTGTAGGTGCATATGATGATTTCCCTCAAGTGATAGTGCATGGGTGTCATCGTCTCACTCACGGTATCCAGTGCCATATCTACCTCCTTCTTCATTCGGTGTCCCTCCGGCAACATCTGAACCACCTTCATGACCACCTGGCAGACAAAAGCAAGGACCCAGCTTAACATGAAACCTTCCCACCTGGAATGTTCTCTTTCACAAAGAGCAAATGTTAAGCCGCTGAAATTTTCTTCTGGGGGAAGTAAAGAGGGAAATAGTTTGCCCCCCGTTTCTGGCATTCCGTTACCTACTAGTTTTGCAAAAACATCACATAAGGGACACAAAAGTACCTTCTGACAAGTGCAAATGCCAGTCTCAAGAATGTTCACAGGAATCAACACGTCACACTTAGTTCCGACTCTTTAGATCCCTTTAAAGCAGCCTTGTAAATAAGCCCACAAAAGTTACCAGCCTGCAAAAATATCTTACTGACCTGCTGGGTATGGTGGTACAAACCCACCCAACAGCATGGAAGATGTGGATCATGCCAGATTCACATCAGCACTGACAAAAGATTCTGTTCCTCAATATTTTGTTTTTGTCCCTTTCTTTTCTGAGCTGCAAACTAAGGCATCAGTGCCGAGTTGCACCCAATATTGGGGGGGGGGTGCACACATGCATAATGTCACGTGTGACGCCCCCCACCCAATCCAGCCAGGCCAACTTGGCCCACCATCCCATACCCATCTACTGCCAGCCACCTTACTTTTTTGAAAAGGATGTGCAGGCGAAGATGCTTTACCCTGCACGTCCCTGGCAAAGATCGCCTGCGCGCCTTCTGGGAAGGTGCTCTGGTGATCATCAAAAGGACACATGGGTTGAAGATGCTTCACATTGCCAGGTTCCTGGCAATACTCAAAAGGATATGGCAGGGCTAAACATCTTTGTCCTGCTGTGTCCTTTTGAGGTTCACCACATTTGGGAAACCCTTCTTGAAAACATGGGGGGAGGGGTCCCCAAAATTCAGTTACTGCAGAGGCAGCGGGAGAGATGTGGAAGAAACTGATGTCAGCAGCAACCAAGTAAGATGGAAGATCACCTGTGCACTCAGATGTGTTTGTGGTGATAGTACTAATTTATTTATTTGTGGTGGTTAAGGCTGCCCTTTCAGAAACATTACCTTAAGAATATTCTGTCACCTAATTTTAAAAGTGGAAGATACGCACCTCAAACTCTCCTTTGGTGTACTTGGCATCAGGCACGCTCACAATTTCATCTTCAACCATCTCAGGGATTCCCTGAAGCACCAAGAAGAGGAGTCTTAGGTTTGATTATTGAACAACACAGGAGATAAACAACAGTATCACAGAATTACTAACTGCAATATATGGCTGCTTATGAAGTTAGTAATATGCCATGTAAGACACAAGGAACTGTGAACATTGTAGAATTCTGGTACTTTTCACTTTCTGTGTTTTAGAAAAGGTATCATTCTTTTAAAAATGTATCCTTTATCCATTATTTCTATTTATGTATCTTGCCTAGGTTAAGAAAATTCCTTAAAATCCCAATCAAAAAATATTAAAGTGGTTTATGTATGTAACAGCAGCAGCTAGGATTCTTTATGCACAGAAGTGGAAGCAAGAAGTTCCCACGAAAGAAGAATGGATAAGCAAGATAATGGACTATGAAAAACTGGGGGAAATTAACAGCAAAATTAAGAGAATCTAATGATGAGTGTTTTATGGAAGAATGGATGCCTTTTTCGGACTACTTAAAGAAATATTATAGTATGATGAACTCATGAACAGGATTTGAGCTGTGAGCAACAGGTGTAATTAGATTATAAAATTGTAGTTTTGATTTAATAGTTAGAAAATAGGGTGCAGCGGAAGGGGAGAAACAACAACTCCATGAAAAACGGGGTGGGAAGTCAACAAAAATAAGAGAAAATATATTATTGTGTCTTGATTGTATATGTTAAAAAAGTTGAAACTTAAGACTAGTCCTTAAAATTGTTCTGCAGAAGCCAAGAGACTTTTAACACCAAGAAGATTTAAACCCTTGGCGCTGCACACATTTCAGGAAGGATTTTGCCCATAATATCAGGTACCCCTCCCTGCAGAATCCCAGACCCCTCACAAAGTGGGACACAGGTCTCCAAATTAATACATACGTTGAAATGCCAGAGGGTGAGGACAGCAATGACCATGGCTGTGGTGGTTCTTCCTCTGCCACTGTGGCAATTGAACACAAAGGCTGTGCGGGAGTCTTCAGCCAGAGCACCCTTCATGGCTTCCAGCAGCTGGTCAAAGTCCTAAAGGTGGCACACAAAGGGCATTTGTGAGCAGCCTAGTCTTTCTCAGGTGTATGTGTGTGTGTGTGTGTGTGTGTGTGTGTGATTTTCACACGTGCTCAGTACTGTACTCACGGCATGTGCCAACTGTATGTTCTGTCCCTCATAAGGCCTTTAGGTGGCAGCAATGCCCTGATGAGGCAAATCCACTACAAACAGACCAGATTTTAATCACACTAAGTTGCTGCAAAGGGATTTTAAATAGCACCTAACTAACAGTTCGAAAGTGCAAGTAGATAAATAGGTACCACTCTGGCAGGAAGGTAAATGGCGTTTCCGTGCGCTGCTCTGGTTCGCCAGAAGCAGCTTAGTCATGCTGGCCACATGACCTGGAAGCTGTACGCCGGCTCCCTCAGCCAATAAAGCGAGATAAGCACCCCAACCCCAGAGTCCACCACAACTGGACCTGATGGTCAGGGGTCCCTTTACCTTTTTTAATGCATATTCCAATGCCTCTTTTAAGGAAGCGTACACAGGGTTTATTGTGGGGGACAGGCTCGCCCCCATCCAGGGGCTGAGCAGCCTCAGACTTTAGCTGAGTCATGTGGACTGTGTCACATAATTTGGAGAAGTGCAAAAAAACCACAGGACAACTGCATTTGATGAAGCACAAATCAGGTCTGTTTACTTAAAAACACGAAGACTAGACAAAATCCCTGGGGGCATCCCTATTGCAAAATCAAGTGGATGGGGCAAAGGGGGGTGGGAAAAAATAATGGCTCCTGGTTTTTGTCTAGCTGAACAAATGGTTTTAGGATAAAACATTATGTGCAGCTGTGCAATTTTTTTCCCACAAGAGGCTTCACTTCCCTGCCCCCCATCCACCCACTCCAAAAAGAAAGGCACCCACAAAAGGCTGGACTACAGTGGTACCTCAGGTTACATACGCTTCAGGTTACAGACTCCGCTAACCCAGAAATAGTACCTTGGGTTAAGAACTTTGCTTCAGGATGAGAACAGAAATTGTGTTCCGGCGGCGCGGCAGTAGCGGGAGGCCCCTTAGCTAAAGTGGTACCTCAGGTTAATAATAGTTTCAGGTTAAGAACGGACCTCCGGAACTAACGAAGTACTTAACCCGAGGTACCACTGTATTCAGTAGAAGACTAGCAAGCGGAGAAAAGGGTTGCTTAAGTATCAGCCATCTTAAAATTCTCCATGTGGAAAAAGGTGGGGGGTAGATATGGGGTCCCTGTGTGGTGCTTACCTTTTCCTTAGGAGCACAGAAGTCTGGGATTGGAACCCGTTTATACACCAACCCCTGGCAGGTGCTTTTGTGCTGGTTGAAGACTTCCTGCACTGTCAGGCATGTCTTTAACATTTTCATCTGCTTCTCCTGTTCCAGATAGACCTCGAGCCATTTCTGGGATTTCAGCAAGTCATTCTTCACAACAGATTCGAGTTTCTGAAGGAGGGAAGCAATGAGGCCAAACCAACAAACAAAAAGGCTCATGAGGAATTACCACAGTTAACTATGTAATTATCACTTTTCGTTTCCCTCTGGCCTCACTTACTTACGATTCCCCTCCCCACAATCCTTGCGTGCCTACTTTTCGTAACTGCATGCATCTGACAAAAAGGAATGAGGTCTATGAAAGCAGGTGCCATTAATAATAATGGATTTTTAAAGTTGTTTAAATTGGTGCTCCCCCCCAAAAAAAACCCAAAGCCTTGTTGCTAGGGGTAATTGGGATGGAGGCTCTGAAGAAGCTGACTAATCTTTTTATGTATGCAACAACCGCAACCAGAATTCTATATGCGCAGAAATGGAAAAAAAGAAAGAGATTTCAACACAAGAAGAATGGCTTATAAAAGTAATAGATTATGCTGAAATGGCAAAACTGACTGCAAAACTAAGAGACCCAAATGATAAACTGTTTATGGAAAACTGGAGGTCTTTTTATACTGTTGAAGTTTTATATTAAATCGTGAGCAGGATTTGAGATATGAGTGGGGGGGGGGAAATATAAGATGGAGTTAGGGGGAGTTGATAATAAGCATAATGCAGCAACTAAGGACAAGAACAAAAACACCAGGGTGGGAAGTCAAAAAGAAATATATTGTATGCGAAGTAAATTTGTTTAAATCTTTGAGAAACAATAAAAATCAATTAGAAAAAAAGAAAGCTGATCAATTTAAGGCTTCAAGGTGCTCCAAAGTGGAATTAAAAAAATTAATGGTGTGAACCAATAATACTTTCAAACTTAGTTTGTCTGATAAATAATGCAAGGGGAGAACAAGAAAGGCTGGCATCTATTATTTCTAAGAAAGAGGATCGATCAGCTCCATATGGAGACGCAAAGGTTAAATCTGGAAAAGACAACAGGCTGAAAAATGTCCTTTCTGATGAGCACACATTATTTACTTGGATGCATCAAAATGTCACCATGGATGAGTCCCCCTTGTTCACTCCTGCATCACAACAGTTTAAAAACCAGGGCTTGGGGTGGGGTGGGGGGCGCAACAGTTAGCCTGTCACACCAATAAAACAACAGCCACAATGAAAGATGCAACGTGCCTTCCAGTGTAAACAGATAGTAAGAATCTCCTTGTTGGATACTTTTTAACTGCATAGCATCCTTAGAAGCCAGCCTAGAGGAACACTATCATTTTTCCCCAATTCCTGCAGAGTGGCTGCCTGTTGTGAAATGCTAACTGTCGCAGATCAAGCCAAAAGTTTCCCAATACTTGCCTGGCGAAGGAAAAAAGAGAAGTTAAAAGCGCCTGAGCTCTCACCTCCAGCTGTTCAGGTGACGTTGCAGGCACTGTAATCTGCTGCTCCAGGTTGCCAACCTCCCGGACGGTGTAGGTTTGCTCGTTCCCTTCTAGGACCACATCTTCGCGAAGATTGACCCACAAGATGTGGGAATACTTCCTCTTCGCATCTGTCAGGTAGCTCAAGACATTCCCGATAGCCTGAAGAAAATGAGTAATAGTGGTCTTGTAGTAAGGTTAACACTTACTGTGGTACCTCGGGTTACATACGCTTCAGGTTACAGACTCCGCTAACCCAGAAATAGTGCTTCAGGTTAAGAACTTTGCTTCAGGATGAGAACAGAAATCGTGCTCTGGCGGCACGGCAGCAGGAGGAGGCCCCATTAGCTAAAGTGGTGCTAAAGGTTAAGAACAGTTTCAGGTTAAGTACGGACCTCCGGAACAAATTAAGTATTTAACCCGAGGTACCACTGTACTGGGAAATGATATATAATGAATTGAAAAGGATGTTTAAAATAATGTTTGTAAAAATAAAAAAAACACCAGAAGCTTTTCTTTTGGGAATTATAGGGACAGAACTACCAAAACTGTATAGAAACTTATTCATGCTACTACAGCTGCAAGAATGCTACTACAGCTGCAAGAATGCTACTCGCTGAAAAATAAAAAGAAGCAGAAGTCCCAGCAAAGGAAGAATGGATACAAAAACTTATGGAATATGCAGAAACGGTGAAACTTACTGGAAGAATAAGAAAGCAAGATAACAAACTCTTTATAAAAGAATGGAAGTGGTTTATTGAATATTTACAGATAAATTGTAAGCAGGTAAGAACATTGGCAGGGTTGTTGTAATGACCTCCAGTTTTATAAGAGTATGCATTTAAAGTAAGATGAATAAATGAGCAAATTAAGTTAATTTGTATATGCACAAGATATTAAAAATAAGTTTAAGGTAATGCAGAAAGAAGGGGAAGGAAGTCAAGTTCTGAAATGTTAAAATGATTTCAAAATTAGTGAAATGTATAAACCTGAAAAGAAATCAATCAATCAATACAACCCTACAACTGGTTAGTTGTGTGACTTTCTCAAGGGCTCTCAGTCAGCTTCCTTTTGTTTCCACAACTTCACTGGGTTTCACAGGTGTGGGAAATCTGGAAACTCCACTGTCTTTTTATTTTATTCTTTTAAGGGTCAAATTCCTGTTTCGATTTTTATAAAAATAATAATAATAATAATAATAATAATAATAATAATAATAATAATGCCTGTTTTTAACCCGAGAGCTCTCTGGCCCTATCTCAGACTCTCTTCCCAGAAACTACACAGCATTGTTCGATTACCTTGGCGTTCGGCTGTGCCATCCCATACACAGGCATCTTGGGGACTCTCCGGAAGTTGGCCACGCTCATCTCCTTGACTGTGCTGAGCACATCTGGAGAAAACCTTTCATCCACCACCTATGGCAGAAGCAGAAGAACTCTGAAGGCCGCGGCAACCAACTAGGAAAAGCTGGACATTCATTTTGCTCATGCGGTTCCCAGAGACACTTCCTCAAGCACTTCCTGCCTCGGCAAGATCATACCGGGAAGGACAGCAGCTCTTACACCAACAACCTCCTTCCAAATCCCACTTAAACTAAAAACCTAATGTGGTGCCTTTCCAGATGAAGCCCGTCAGCCGCAGCCAATGTGGCCGGTGGTCAGGGATGAGAAGCACCGCAGCCCAACAGCATCTGGGGGTGGGCACCAGGTTGGGGAAGGGTGGCCTACAGAAAGAGCAACAATAGTCCCCAAATCACATGAATGCGATGCAGATCTGAAATCACCCAAAGCATACGCAGGTACAGAGGGTAATCCGCCCAATGGGTGGCATTCAACTATATCCCACCACTGAAATTAACGAACCTAACTTAGCCACGTCTACCAACTTAATGGGGCTACTCTGAGTAGGGCTAGCACTGAATGCCACCCAACGTCCGCTGGTGCTCAGGCATGCCTGCACACACTCAGTTTAACAGAATCCCTGGAAGAACGTGCTGCTACGTTTCAGAAAACCTGACTGCGTCCTCAGAAGAAGGCTGAGCATGTAGGGGTGGGGGAGAAAGGGGATAGAATATAGTCCAACCCTTTAACAAGGAGATCAATTACATCCACAAGTGGGCGCCAGTGTGGCACAGTGGTTAGAGTGTTGGACCTGGGAAACCAGGGTTCGAATCCCCACTCAGCCTCAGCCTACCCTACCTTACAGGGTTGTTGTGAGGCTAAAATGGGGAGGAGAACTGTGTACGACACCTTGAGCTCCTCGGAGGAAAAGTGGGATATAAATGTAGTTGTGATAGTAATAAATAATAATAATAATAATTCTTACAGAAATGTAATAAAATGCAGAGCTGCTGTCCAAGATGGCTCCAAAGAAGGGTGTTCAAGAGTCAGGCAGTGTAGGCAGGCTGATCAGAGTAAATATATTTAATAATAATAATAACAACAACTCAAAATAGTTGACTCACCAGCACCCGTGCCCCCTTAGTTATCTGCTCCCCTGTGACCACAAGCTCTGACAGGTTCATGCTGGCCTGAAGCCTGTATAGTTCAGAGTGCCTGCACATCCATCGGCTGAAATCTAGGGCAAAAGCAAGGGGGTACTTCCAGTCCAGGAAGGGAGACAAGACAGACAGGGACACTGTCAGAAGCAAATCAACATACTACACACATCACAAGTAATCATTAGAAAACATGGCATCCTGTTGGCACAAAAAAACGCTATCTTCTCCTTATGGAATAACACACATTGGCTGAAGGTGCTGCTAGTTGAGGCCATGATCTTAGCAGCAGAGAGAATTATGTAAACGTTTTGTTGGGAATGGAAGACACAAGGCATGGTGGCCAAATCTGCTGTCGCAGTACAGGATATAAGGTTGTCCTTTTCTCCCTTTCCTTTCCTGTAAACCAGTGTTTCTCAACCTGACCGCTGGTGTTGCTAACTAAGGATGATGGGATTTGTAGTCCAAAAACAGCTGGAGACCCAGGTTTGGGAAACACTTGCTGTACACCAACATCACAAATTATCAAGGGGTTTTTTGCTTGATTTGACTGAGCTGAAGGTTTCTTTTATTACAGGGCTCGTAATGTTTTCATCATAGTGGCCACTGAGTGAACGGTAAAGAGCAGTGGGAATGACAGTGATACTGACAACAGCCAACTGGATGCCATGGCCTTTGGCTAGCGCAATAAAAGTTTATCTAACACAAGCCATTTCCCTTTACAATTTGATCTGACCACAAACTCCCAAGAGCAGGCATAGGCAAACTCGGCCCTCCAGATGTTTTGGGACTACAGCTCCCATCATCCCTGACCACTGGTCCTGTTAGCTAGGGATGATGGGAGTTGTAGTCCCAAAACATCTGGAGGGCCGAGTTTGCCTATGCCTACCCAAGAGCTTGCCAGCAGAGAAACTTTCGATGACTGGTTGGGTTCAACATTCACTTCAGTCTCTCTGGGGTTCACGTTCAGTTTCCATTGTGTGCAAGTGAAATGTTTATAAGGGTGGAACTAAACAATGTGGATTCAGCATTTCGCATGGACCCCCACTTTCCATGTGGGTCTGCTCAGGCTTCCGCTACAGCTGTGGTGCCTAGGCTGTGGAACACCCTTCCCAACAGAGACCCTGTCTGCCTCATTACTTTTTGCTGTAAAGTGAAAATGGGGCTTTTTAAGAGAAGTTTTGGCCTGATTTAAAAGCTTTTTTGTTTTGTTTTTTGCCTCTTGCAGCTTTTAAGGATATTTTTGTTTCATTTTCAAGCTTGCCTTCCCCTCTTCCCTCCCATTTCATTTTCCTCCTGTGTTTAGACGGCAAGTCTTAGGGGGCAAGGGACCATATTGGAACTGGCTTTCGTAAGCTGCTCTGAGAGCCTTTTTTTGGCTCTGAAGAAAGAGGCTTGGTGTCCGGTTCCTACCCCCCCTTGGCATTGCAACATCTAGTTCCACTTTCCCTGACATATGTAAGATGTCTGCACCCCATCGCTGGGTACACCTGGCAAGGGTGGAAAAATGCACAGCATCATTTAGGAGCACAGGGAAGAATACTCACCTGTTCGTGAAGGTAATAGTTGAAAGCTATCAAGTAGAAGTAGCGCTCAAGGCTCTGCAACGTCCTCTGAAGGAAATACTCTTTGGTGCTGTTCCCCTACAATGCAAACACACAAATAGTAATATTAATAAGAGGCACTTGCCATTGTTGTAGTTGTAGTTGCTATTAAATTTGCATCTCACCCTTCCTCCCAAAGGAGCCCTGGGCAGCAAACACCAAGAGATAAAACAATAAAAACATCTTAAAAGCAATTCCAATACAGACACAGACTGGGACAGATCTCAGCTTAAAAGTTTTGTTGAAGTTGGACTGTATTTGGTAGGCACCAAGAAGACAGAAGCTGTGTTAACATTCATGGGGCAGGGATTCCAAAGCGTAGGTGCTACTGCACTAAAAGCCCGACGGTGCAGAATGAACATCCTAATAAGAGGGTATCTCCAGGAGGCCCTCAGCTGCAGAGTAGGGCTAGGCGATATCTGGTTTTCAACACTTTGAAATATCTCCCAGGGAGTTCCATGGTTGAGTGAGGATTTGACTGATTTCCCCTGTCCAACTACAAAACTAAACCATACTGGCTCTCCATATGGAAAATGTAGAACTTTAACATTTGACTCTATTTATAAAGGGACTACATTCTGTTTTGGGGAGGTGTGGCGGGGGGAGAGAAAGAATTTGGCAAGCGGTCCACTGGAAATCTGCGACATTACATAATTGTCTTTCGTTAATATTTACTTGTTATCCCCCCTTAAGAGAAATCCGGCCACAAGTCATTTATCAAAAAGATTAAGGAACATGCTTAGGACTGAACTGAACATTCTCCTGCATGGAAAATATGCAGCTATGTGTTAAAGGGGAAGAGAGAAGTCTTCTTAATTATCTGTGGGGTGAAGGTGAGGCAAGAGTTTAAAATTGTGACACACTTTATGGGTGCCCTCTAACATTCATTTGTCGAGTGAGCGATACCATGTTTTTTGTTAGCGTAAACTTATATACGAGCCTGTTAAACAAAACAGTCCCTTCTTGCCTTTTCTCAGTGAAAGAAGACTGAAAGGTGCAGATATCAGATTTATATGTGATTTATCAAGACAAATGTAGCCTGCCCACCCGCTGTGGCCTGCCAGGTACCCGTCAACCTCTCCCATTTTTGCAGTTCCAGATTGGGGATGAGGGGAGGTGAAGAGAGGGATATTTAGCCACTCTATAGCAGGCAGCCATTAGCGGCTTTTGAGATGGAATCAAGAGATTTACAAGCTGGAAAGGCATGGTATACACTATAAACATAGATTTACAGAGACACACATCGCTCTTCCTCCATGATGCATTTTGTCCAATGAGAACATAACCCTAGGAAATTTTTCCATTGTTTTAAGAAGAGCTGTTGCTGTGTTTGAACTTCAAATAAACAGTCCCTGTGTTTGAAATGTAGAGCGGGGTCCAAAGGCTTATTTCTCAGAGCCGCTGGAAACATACGCCAGCCGCATCCTGCAAAGGCCAAACTGAAATTCACCCTGACAGGAAATCCAGGGCTGCATTCACAAAATGGCTGCTCCAGAGCTCCATTCGCAAAATGGAGTGGTTCTTCCCCATCCTTTTTCCCCTTATGAGGTAGATAAGGTTGTGATGAGACAGCATCTGGCCCAAGGTCACCCAGTGATCTTCAAACCTGAGTTTCAGAGCCGGGCCCTATCAAGAGGCACAGTAAGGTAGCTGCCTCAAGCAGTGGGTCAGTGCTTGGCACACCAGCCAGCTTGCTCCTCTGCCACCTTTTCAAAGAATTCAAAGGACGTGCTTAAATCACACTCCTGATTCTTCCTTTAAAGTGGTATCACCTGACACCATAGGATGCCACATTCCTGACAGGTGGGTAGTCCTGCCTACCAGTCACAAGCAGTCTGCAGAGGGTGGATTAGAGCAGTGATGGAGAACTTCAGGCCTGAGAGGTGAACGTGGCCTCTCTGCCTGCTCCTTGGGATTCCCACCAGACCACATCCCCTTTCCCCACCGTGCCCCTCCTTTGCGTGTTTCTGATGGGCAAGAATGCATCTGTGAACTCCCATAATGCTTTGAAGCATTATGTCAGGTGACAGGATGTCAGGTGATTCAGTTGGATGGAGGACAGAGGGGGCTGTGTGAGTGTGGCCCCCAGAACGATGACTAGAAGGGAATTAAGACTTTCAGGCTATAAAAAAGGGGGTTCTCAACCCCTTGATTAAAGTACTAAGCAACAGTTTTTCAGTATGCACCAACAGAATGAACTTTGTATTTAACTGAATAATGTTCTAAAAATTCATTTATATGCTAACTAATTAATTGTATCGTGCCTACTAATGCACCTTCCTATAAAGGCAAATATCAAAGGAGTTGGGGCTTTGGAACGCTGCAGGAAGAAGACGACGAAGAGGAAGAGGAAGAAGATGTTATTTATATGCCTCCAGTCACTCTAGGCAGCTTCCAACAAATTAAAACATTAATAAGCACAGTAAACATTGATGAAACATTAAAAATTGAAGTGCTGTTACTTCAGTCTTCTTTTCCGAGGTGCAGCTGCCACATCTTCCTTGCACAAATTAAAAACCAAGAGTTGCTTACCCAGCCTTGCATACAGCGCTTTTTTCACAGGAGACTAACTGCAGCTAACAGAGCTGGATTAAGGCAGGGATGAGGAACCTCAGGGCGGGAGCCAAATGTGGCCCTCCAGACACTTGTATCTGGCCCTCAAGATTCTCCTCATTCCACACCCCTTCCCCAGCCAAGCCCCTTCCCCACCCCCCAGGCCACATCCTCACCAGCCCTGCCTTGCACCTTCCATGCCTGTTAAACCCAGCCCTTGCTAAAGAAGGAAGAGAAGGAAAAGAGACAAAGGCATTGAACAGCTGGCAAGAGAAAAAGACCCTCAGGTATGGGAGGGAAAGAGCTTTTATGAGAGTTCAGCCCTACCACCACACACACATTGCCCTAGCGGTGTAAGACAGTTTCCTTGCAAGTGCAGCTAAGTCTCCTTCAGCCAAGCAGGAGGTGGCGCAGAAGATAAATCCCTTCTGGTGTGAGCCCTGCCACCACCCAAAGCCTGGATCCTCCTTTACAAATGTGATGATAAAAAACAAATAATAGCAAGTGCTTTTATCTTCAATGGCAAGTGTTCTCTTGAAAAAACAATATATCCTTCCGGTTTCCTGAATAAACATTTGGAAACCTTTCTGGCTTTCAGTACAAACCGTCCTTGTTTATAGCCATAATTTACACCTGAAGAATTTTATAGTCTATCCTGTTTATATCTTTTAGGCACGGGGGGGGGGGGGGGGCAGGGAGGGCAGGGGAGAGAGGCACCCAAAAGGAAAATTGAAGCAGTGTGTCCCCTGTGCTCATATTTCCTTTTTCACATTTCTTGTCAACTTTTAGGAAAAAGCTGCATGTCAGGAACGGAGAGTGCATTTTCTGAAAAAGCGAAACAAAAAATCTAAGAAGCAGCAAGGACAGATGGAGCCGAGTCCCGGAACTATTAAGAACTGTACACACTAATTAACAACAGTGGGTCCAATAAGAGGCAACACATAACACTGACAATGATCTGGTATGCAAAAGGAGAAAATGTCTAATGAAGCTTGGGAGAACTAATGAGCAAGTACAATTTCTATAAAACGTGTTATGCTGAATGGGGCTACTGAATGCTACTCTATGGCCCTTGGAAGATTTTTAATGCACTACATAAAATGCTAAGTATAATATTTATTTTTAATGATTCTAGGGAAGCAAGATGCTAAGATATTCTGCAGAGGCAAGGTCACATGTTCATGTATACCAATGTATATTCCTAGCTAGAATGATTTGCAGCAACACAACCAAGCCAATGCCCCAAAGCTCCTGAAAGTTTTTAGGAGACCCCTAAAAAAAGTAAAGGTAAAGGACCCCTGGACGGTGAAGTCCAGTCAAAGGTGACTATGGGGTTGCGGCGCTCATCTTGCTTTCAGGACGAGGGAGCCGGCGTTTGTCCACAGACAGCTTTCTGGGTCATGTGGCCAGCATGACTAAACAGCTTCTGGCGCAACGGGACACCATGACGGAAATCAGAGCGCATGGAAATGCCATTTACCTTCCTGCCACAGTGGTGCCTATTTATCTACTTGCACTGGCATGCTTTCGAACTGCTAGGTTGGCAGGAGCTGGGACATAGCAATGAGAGCTCACCACTGTCGTGCAGATTCAAACCACCAACCTTCTGATCAGCAAGCCCAAGAGGCTCAGTGGTTTAGACCACAGTGCCACCTGCGTCCCTAGGAGACCCCTAGTCCCCTCACAGAGCTACAATCCCCAGAGTGGTTTAACAACCAATCCCTCTTCCCAGGAAACTCTGGGAACTATAGTGCTGTGAGAGGAATAGGGGTTTCCTAACAACTCTTGGCACTTTTAACAAACTACAGTTCCCAGGATTCTTTTGAGGGAGCCATGACTGTTTAAAGTGGTATGAGATGGCTTTAATGTATAACACACATGGAGCCCAAGTCAAATTTTAAAAGGTGGGCTTTCTTCCAAGGAAGCATCAATTGTGAGCTGAGGTAGACGTACATTAAATATCCCAATGTCCCGTAGAAAGGCATAATCATAACATGGGTCAAACCTAGCTGTGGACACCACTTTAGGAAACTTAATAATGCCATAAGCTTAGGTCAAGATTTTAAGTAGTAAACTAATTCAATCATTAAATTAAACACTTTAAAATTTAAGAAGGAGCCTCAGCCCGACCAATACCTGAATCCGATAATCTTCTCCAATCCCTTCCAGCTTCTTCTTATTCTCGTAGATGGCTTCCTTCATGTCATGCATTTCTGAACACAAGGAAATGGCGGAATCCACCTGAGAAAGCCAAAAGGCAAATGTCAATCTACGCAAGAGAGAGAGGATGCTGTACGTTTCAATCTCTTGCATGCTACATTTGCGCAGGCCCCCATTGATCTTATCGCCTGGAAAGGCACTCCCCAGTTTAATGGCACAGTTCAAAATTGCGACCACTTTCTGGACAACCTTCAAACTTATCAAGTTCACGGGTAATCAAAAAGTTTCCAGCATCGATGCATTCCCTTTCTTCATTGGGGGGTTGAGAACAACTGGGGAGAATAAACAGCTTTGGTTTTGACTGTGCTGTTCTCTTAACCAGGTTTTATTAAATTTGTTTCACTATTCCATGCATTTGTATAGAACCCCCCAAAACGGTGCTGGTAGGTACAACCTAATTAAAAGAAAGAAAGTCCATCATCAACCTCCAACATTAACCATTATGCAAATAATGCTAAAGGAGCACTGCAACCAGTGTGTGCTCCCCAAACATTTCATGTTGGTAACAGACTTTTTGGACATGCATCATTTTGCAGCACAATAATTCAGCTTTACTAGCAACCTGGAGGTTAAGCTAACCCCTTTCCAGTCCCAGGAGCTTGGGGAGTGTTCGCGCGACACACAGTTTGGAAAGCTCTGTTCTACACCCTTGACTAGCTGTTGTGAAGAGAGCTTTGACAATCACTTCTGAACAAGTGGTGCCCGATAACACCATCTTAGCCTTAAAGAGATATGGCGTGCTTGGTTCTACATCAGTAGCTGCCACGGGCAAGGACTTCAGACAGCAGAAATGGGGGGGGGGGGGAGAGAAAGGGAGTCAAGAGAAGGACAAGGGCAGCAGGGGATGGGTGTCGTGGACTTTATTGCCAAGGCTCCATCTGCAAATCAATGCAAATTTGCTTACCTCCTCAACTATCTGCTGGCCTTTCGGTACTATGTCAATAAAGGTCTGAATAATTCGAAATCGATCCCTTGGCAAAGACTTAGTGGGCTGTGGAAGGCTGTAATTGGAAAAGGTCAAAATATTATTTCTTTAATGTGAAGTGAACTCTCTCTCTCTCTCTCTCTCTCTCTCTCTCTCTCTCTCTCACACACACACACACACACACAGCTATGCCAACTTGAGAGCACAATTCCACCCATTCAAAAATATCCATCAGATGTAATCCCCTGCTTCATATACCAACACCCTCATATAGACACACACAAGCCATGGTGTTTATTACATCCACACTCAATGAAGTATCCTTCCGCTTCAAGAGCTGGCCACTTATATACTACAGTGGTGCCTCGCAAGACGAAAAGAATCCGTTCTGTGATTCTCTTCGTCTAGCGGTTTTTTCGTCTTGCGAAGCAAGCCCATTGACGGATTAGCGGATTAGCGCTATTAGCGCTATTAGCGGCTTTTAGCGGCTTATCGGATCAGCTGATAAGCGGCTTAGCGGCTTAGAAAAAGGGGGGGAAAGGGAAAAAACCCCACAGGAACTCGCAAGACATTTTCGTCTTGTGAAGCAAGCCCATAGGAGATTCGTTTTGCGAAGCACCTCCAAAACGGAAAACTCTTTCGTCTAGCGAGTTTCCCGTCTTGTGAGGCAAGGGAAGGGACCCAAATAGTCCTCTAGTCCAACTCCCTGCAATGTAGGAAGGTAAGCAGTGCATGCTTTGTTTTCCCAGGATAATAACCCTAGAGCAGCCTTTCTCAACCTTGGGTCCCCAGCTGTTGTTGGGCTACAATTCCCATCATCCCTGACCATTGGTCCTGATAGCTAGGGATGATGGAAGTTGTAGTCCAACAGCAGCTGGGGACCTAAGATTGAGAAAGGCTGCCCTAGAACGTCTAGGGTTCCCACAAATGCTTCCCCTGTAGTTTATGGCGTGGCTTAGTTACTTGAGACACAACTATTTGCACTGTCATACTTGCTCCCACCAATCCGAGTTATAGCAGCAATGGAAAGTGAGACACTGTGGACCAGGGTACAAAGACTGATCCGCAAGGGAGAGTGGTGTATGGAGGTGAAACCTAAAAGAGTCTTCTGTCCCCTTGAAACTATATAGTTCCAAATGGAGTGCAGCCCCAACATTTGGATGCAAGGGAAGCCAGAATCTCCAATGCCAGTCAAACCCACACTCCTCCCTCTCAGCTTCATTTCCATTATGCTAGCTCAGGATGAAAAGGCATACTTACTCTTGTTTCTGCAGCCCACCCTTGCGGTGATAAAGCACCAGAGTGCCCAAAACCATGGCTAGGTTGGTCCTTCCGACTCCTGTTTGGCAGCTGAAGAGCAGGGCGGGAGGAGGCCTGCTGGGGTCTTGGAGAAGGAGCACATTGGGACTTTCCTGCAGGACAAAAATACAGTGCAAGGACATTTCTTGGGCTGCCATTCCCTCAGATTGACAGCTGATGGGGCCAGAGGAGAGGCCTCTCTTATAATCTGGGAAATAACAGGCTTGTATTGCTGAAGCACAGGAGGGAGAGAAGGAAAAGGACATGGCAGAAAGAGGGAAGCGGCATTTCTCCCAAACTAGTCTGCCATCTTGTTCGTTCTGCTATCAGGGGTTGATAGTTATGTTGATAGTCATGTCACATATGTTTTAATTCAGGGATGCTGAACCTGTAGCGCTCCAAATGTTGCTGGGACTCCAATTCCCAGCATCCCTGACCTTTGGTTGTGCTCCCTGGGGCTGATGGGAATTGCAGTCCCATGCCATCTGGAAGGACATAGGGTTCTGTATCCCACCAAGCACACAGGACATGCAATTGATACCTCAGGCTAGATTGCAAGCTTTGGGGGGAAAGAAACTACTGATTTAAAACAGAGTCCAACCCGCAAACTTATTTGGGGCTTACATAAAACGTACAACTTCAGTCATCTAATCAATCTCTAAAGTGAATCTGGAAAACCAGAATGCCTCAACTCCCAACTTACACTGGAGTGGTATAGAGGATACAGTTGACCGGGTGCCTTAATAAATAAACAGAAGAGTTGGCAAGAAGACAAAAAGTGATTGATTTTTACATGCTGTTGCTGTTTCTTTTACTACTGTTTGATTTCTTTTTTATGATGTACCATTAGTTTGTTTTTAAAATGAGCTGCCTTGAGTGCTCTTTTATGGAGTATAGGATATAAAAATGAACAACAAAAAAGAGAAACACATTCCAAAATGGCTTACTGTCCCCAAAAGCCAGGAAGATCTTCTTATCCCCCCCCCAAAAAAAAACCTTTCTCAAATTAGTTTCATATATTGAACATGGTTGAAAACTCCTTGGGAGGCAGAAATATTGAAAAACACATTTCTATTTCTTGTTATCAACGGAACAATATCTCATTTCTAAAACAATCTTATGCTTGCAGTTTCAAGCCCCACTGATTTCAAATGAAATCAATGATACTTTTTGAAAAGTGTTTTAAACTTCTGGCTGGGTCACACACCTTTTTTTAAAAAAAACAAACCTGTGTGGGTAGACATTTGGGTTTTCACATCAGGCATCCAAACATGGTCGCGAAACTCCAGACGAGCTCCCAAAGCGAATATAGGTTTGCCAGTAAAAATGCATGTATTCAGCTACAAGCTCCAGGGTGCCAAAAAATAGCCACCGCTTTTAGCTTTATGTGCATGGCAGCAGCAGGCAAAAGGAAGGAAAGATAAATCTTTCACCAACCAATGGCATCCAGCTTGCGCTACCTTGAACAACAACAGCTTTGCATGTTGCCGCCTGTTTAAAACAGAGGGTGCTACAACTCAAGGTAGCTTGTAGACCTTAACATTCTTTGGCAGCCCTTACCCTGAGGAAACTGATGAAAGCATCAAGTTGCGCTTCCAAGGGGGCTCCATCCATAGGCAAAGGCAGCCGGTGGTACCTGCCAAGAAAGAAGGCCCACGCAGGGGGTGTTACTGGGAGCAGAGAGACAAAAGCAGCCAGGATCAAAACTGTAGGCGATTTAAAAATAAAATAAAATACTGCATTGTCAATTCCACGCACCCAGAAGTTAGGTTAATTCAATGTGCCAGCATGGAAAGAAGGAGGAACCCACATACGATGCCTGTGGCAACCTGCTATATTCACTCCACTTGTCCCCCAACTCTTTCTTTTGTCAGTTGTTCAGTTATAAGCCTCTGTAGTAGGACCGTGTTTGGTTCTTGCCATTGTTGTGTACCTCAGCAGTGTAACAGCCTGCTTGCTTTCTGAACTTACAGGCTGTGTGCAAGGCTTCCCCTCTCAACAAAAATACTTTTATTCTTTAAACACCACTACCATTATTATTACAGTGGTACCTTGGTTCTCAAACGACTTAGTTGTTGAACAAATCGGCTCCCAAACGCTGAAAACCCGAAAGTAAGTGTTCCAGTTCGTGAACATTTTTCGGAAGCTGAACATCTGGTGCGGCTTCCGCTTGAGTGCAGGAAGCTCCTGCAGCCAATCGGAAGCTGCGCCTTGGTTTTTGAATGGTTTCGGGAGTCAAACAGACTCCCGGAATGAATTAAGTTCGAGAACCAAGGTTCCACTGTATTATTGTTATTATTACCGGTCCTGACAACAATTTGAAATTTAGAATTAAAAACAGTTAAAACAAATTACAGTCCCAGGAATATGATGGATAGCCCCGAGAACACACATCTCAAGTGTCAAAGGCCAGGCTGTATCTAATACCAGACACACCTCTGTGGGGTGTTCCATAACTTAGGGCGGGGGGCTGCCACAGAAAAGGCCTCTTCCAGGCTGCCACCACTTCTGAAAGCAGAGGAATACCAAGGGGGACACTACTGCTAATCTAATCTATTTACAGGTAAAATGTTTGTCCTTGAGGAAAGTACAATATGTTTTTACAGTTCTATTACCTTACGGGGGTGGGGGGTGGGACAGAACCCTTAGTAATACAGTGGTACCTCGGGTTAAGTTTGTTCCGGAGGTCCGTTCTTAACCTGAAACTGTTCTTAACCTGAAGCACCACTTTAGCTAATGGGACCTCCTGCTGCTGCTGCGCCACCACTGCACGATTTCTGTTCTCATCCTGAAGCAAAGTTGTTAACCTGAGGTACTATTTCTGGGTTAGCAGAGTCTGTAAGCTGAAGCGTATGTAACCCGAGGTACCACTGAACACACACACACACACACACACTGCGGAAAAGGAAGATGAAGATGGGCAAAGAACATTTGAAAAGAAGAGATAGCCAAGTTAACACAAATGATATACTCAAGCAGGGACTATCTTCTTCTCTCATGGAAAAGTTACCTGTAAGATGGCAGCAGAAAGACAGGCCTCTTATACACTTCTTCTGTCACATGGATGTCTTCTTCATAGCGGATTCTCACTGAATGGGGCTCGTCTTTGAAATGCTCGATATCATTGTAGACGTAATACGTGTTCTCCTTCAGCTGGGCGAAGTCGTGTATCTTCAACAGATAAATCCAATAAACCAACCTGAGAAGAGCCTTGCTTTATAAAACACGCCTTCACAACTTCCCTACACACACACACACCTGTGCCACTGAACCGAGAGGCACCATGGCAGATATCTGTGTATCCCGCTGAAACCTTTGGCAGTGATGGCCAAACTTGGCCCTCCAGCTGTTTTGGGACTACAATTCCCATCATCCCTGACCACTGGTCCTGTTAGCTAGGGATGATGGGAGTTGTAGTGCCAAAACAGCTGGAGGGCCGAGTTTGGCCACGGATAGTGTTGGGATATTTCCGTTCCACCTTAAGAGGGAGCAGGCTTTGAGAGTCACAGAGTCTGCGCATGTCCTGTTCACAGGATGTTTATGTTCTGATGTTTCCTTTCGTTTTCTCAGTTGGCCAGAGATGCTGACACAGAACGGTCATGTTTTGTTTTGTTCTGTTCTACACTAAATAAAGTCTGTAAATTATGCTCTTCTGCTCTTCTGCGGTGCAAGCTTTTGGCTGTGTTTCTGCTGATAAACAGTGTGCACAAGCCTGGAATGTGGCTAGGAATTTCTAAGGCTTCGTGCCGCTAACTGCTGGATCTGCCTGTCTACGGGAGATCGATGGACGCCCAGAACTCCGGCTTGGGCCATGATGGACTATATCTCCCTGGCAGTTTCCCAACAGATAGGTCACCATGGCAACCTGGGAACCATTTCCTATCCCTAGTCCAGTCCTATCCAGTAAGGCAGATGCTACTGAAACAACACTGGACTACACTATGACAAAGGAGCTCACAGAATGCCATGCTAATTAATATACCCATTTGTCCTCTCAGCAGAATATGAAGTTGTCTAATATGGCTTCCCAGTTCTACAACACAGAATTATCAGTGAATGTACACACACATACTGACTTCCCATGAATAAACTACATGACCAGCTCAATAATTTAACTGCATACCTACCATCTAGCTATATTTTTAAAAAACACCCCCAAAATAAGCCAGAAGATCTGGAATAAAGGTCACACATTACGTGCAAGGGGACTCCAGTGCTGCCAGTCCTGAGCTAGATAGATCAGTGGTCTGACTTTAAGAAGATAAGGCCCAACTAGCCCAGCATCCTGTTCTCGCAGTTGCTAGCCAGATGCCTGTTGGAAGCTCTCAGAGCAAGATCCGAGCACCACAGACACTCTCCCCACTTCCAGTTCCAGGAACAGGTACATGGAACAGCTTCCTATGTCTGCTGTAGTGAAATTAAGTGGCAAGGCACTGAGACAAGGAATGAACGGACTATCCCATCTCTAGCAGGTCCCACCGTACCGTGCAACCTCCCTGGACACTCAAAAAAAATCACCTCTTTCCGAATAGAGAGCTCCAGGTTTTCGACTTTGACACCCTTGTGTAGGTTGTGCAGGTTTTCGTGCAGGTTCTCCTTTCCCCTGGGAGTGTAGGGCATGAAGTCATTGTCCACGTGCAGAAAAAGCACGGGTTCCTCGCGCACACAGAATACGATGCACTCCTGCTGCAACAGAGAGGAAAGTGTTGGCTAAACCGTGTCGGTAAGCTAAGCTGCAAGCCGATATCAGGTAAGAGCCCATTTGATGCATTGACACTTTCCTATGGGTCACCTCTTTTCTTTTTAACCTCTAGAATTTTTTTCTTGGCTCTAGTGACCCTGACTAACTATATGGACTATGTGCTACATGCACAACAGCTCAAGGCAAAGCTCCCAGGTGCTGTTCCGAGAAGAATAAAAGATTGTCGCTACATCACGGTCTTCATGTACATATTAAAGTGGAATCTTTTTGTTCTGTTCCCACTCAACAGCTATATTTGGATTCATCAAACACATGCACACATGGGGGAGTGGGAGTATAAGAACACCACGCACATATTCGTATAGTTATAGGGACACAGAAACATGAGGCTAACGGCACATCATAGCTGAAAGCAGATAGGAACTTATGACATAATCAGAAGCACACAAAGGCACACACAAAATGCTTTGCTAACATCTCAAATGTAGAAACGGATGGGCAACGAATTTCAGTAGCGCCTGTGCCCTCAATCTGATAAAACTGACAGGATTTACTTGGACTTTGTTATTTTGACTCCGGTGCAACTGCTCATCCTACTATTTCATAGTTTGTTCACCTTGTAATTTTTGTAGGTTGTTATAATTGCACTCCCTGTTTTATATGCATTACAAAATGAAATAATAATAAGTAAAAGTTTAGAAAAATGGGGGGGGGTCATCGTGCCTGTGCCCGATGATTTATTTATTCTTCGTTTCATTAACATGTATACACCCCATGGTTGTTAAAAACAACAACCTCAAAGCGAAAAGCAAATAGGATTTTTAAAAGTAAAATGGTCAGCAGGGGCTTCACATGAACCGCCCTTATGCGTTGAAAGAACGTGTGGAGGGTTGTGGGAGTAGTGAACTGTTGTTCCCGTTCGCATTCTGAGTTGTGCATTAGCTTGACTTCCATGCCCGCACAGACCTTGTGGCCGTCGCTTTGCAGTTTCTGCAGGACCTGCTTGAATCCGTTTAAGCTGGGCTGGCCCATCCCAAACACAGAATATCCCCCTTTTGCCTGCCGAAAGTTCGGAGCACCGCAGCTGCTGGCAGTGTTGAGGACATCTAGCTTGCTGTATACGTCACGGACCATAAAGTATTTCCCCTGTAATAGGGAAGGGGAAAAGAAAGTAGAAAAAGTATAATGCATATTTCAACATGGGAAAGAAGGCAGGATGCTATGGGCCAGATTCCGCTGATAAGTCCTGCTAGCAGAAGACAGTGCAAGGTTTTCTGCTAGTGCAATGAGCCCTTTTGCCCCTACTGGGCACCCAAACCCCACAAACTTGACTTTGGGAAGGTCAGGGGAACCTCCAAAACAGTGTCCAGGGGAAGGAAAGGGGAGATCATTCCAACCAAGAAGCCGAAACGCTCACACTGGTGGAACCATCTCCAACCAACTTTTTCATACAACACATAAATCGGTCACAGAATTTGCTGCCACAAGATGCAGTAACGGCCACTAGCTTAAATGACTTTAAAAGGGGATTGACACAGATTCATGGAAGATACGGCTATTTGCTGTATTGGCTGGAGGGAACCTCCTACTCAGAGGCCATTTGCCAGATGGGACAACAGCAGGAGGGGGCAACTAGCTTCATGCTCCGCTTTCTCCAGCAGCATCTGGCTGGTCACAGTAGGGGGGAGGGGGGAGGGGGATGAGCTCTTCTTACATCCTTATGCCTCAGTCCCTGCATGCTGGATGCCCCAAGCCAAGTCTACGGCGCTCACCTGTACAAGGTAATGCTCCGGAGTAGACTCTGTAATCCGCCCCACAGTATAGCTGGCCTTCAATAAGTCATCATGAATCTGAAACTCTTCTTTGCAATTGTAGCTGTAAGAAGCACATGGAAGAAATTCATAGCGGGGTTTTCTGCAATTAAATAGGGCTTTAAATATGTGCTTTTCTTTTTTTAGCAGTGTAACAAATACTGCAAATCACCCAAAGATCTGGCAGTAGATCCCAGTCTACTTTCTTTCCACCCCTAGTTAGTTTGGACCACTGAGAAGAGATGAAAAGAGGTGTTAAGATGTTAGAAGTCTGTGCAAACTGCCTCTTCTACCAAACTGCACAGGCAGAATTACAGAGGAGGCTGCCCTATACAGAGTTCAGATAGCTCAGAATTGTCCACACTGGTTGGCAGCAGCTCTCCAAGGTTCTGGGACGCTGGGAATTGAACCTGGCGCCCTCTGCCTGAAAGCAGATGCTCTACCACTGAGCGATGCCTCTTCTGCCAACAGTCTGGTCTGCATTCCTTTGACAGGGGGAAGCAGCCACATGCATTTCAGAAGAGCATGGTTAGAGAATGGTGCTGGTAATGCCAAGGTTGCAGGTTCGATCCCTGTATAGGACAGCTGCATATTGGAGGGGGCTGGACTTAGATGATCCTCAGGGTGGGTCCCTTCCCACTCTATGATTCCATGATCTGCGATTCTAAGACAACGGTTCTCTAAGCTACCAGCACAGAGGTTCAAGGAATTTCAGGAACATCACTGGTTGGGGGGCAACTCACGTGATGACTACAGGTGCCACCTTATTGGTAATAATCGACTTGGCCTTGTTGTTGTGGAGGCCGACCGTCTGGAAGGAGTGGATGCTGAGGGAATGGCGGTCTTCCATCGTTCCGCTGCTGCCGTGGATATTCTCAAATGTTGCCGTCGTCGTCTGCTGAGCTGTGCTGGCAGTTGTACCCATAATCCACAGGCAACTGTGCAAAATCAGAAGGTGAAGAAGAGATACACGGAAAGATCAAAAGACTGCTTTTTCTGGAGTGAGGAGGAAGGAATACAAATATATCCAGGAAGAGGAAATTTGGATTTGACACAAACATACATAATCCTTTTAGAACGGCAGTGTTTTCAGGGAAACCCTGGACCTCCACGTAAGTTTACCATTACCTCCTCAACAGAAAGGTAAGCAATGACTGACAAGCTTGTCCACCACCACTGATCTTCCTCTACGGTAGGTATGCAATTGTGATAGAGAATGTTGCATACTCGGTTCAGGAAAGGAAGATCAGACAGGCCTGGCCTGCGCCCTTCAGAAATGAGTGATTGTGCATCTCCCAAAAAAGCCACTCTGCAGTGCTGGAGTTCTGTGGCAAATGTGCCAAGCATCCTTAGCAGATGAGCTGGTGCTGAAAGCAGTAAGTCTGAAAGCCACCCATTTATAGTTCCACCAGTTATGCTTATCTTGACATTTATAGATGGGTTTTGTTGGCTTCTAAGCATTAGTGGAGTACAGGACTAGTTTGAGGAAGTGGCCATATCCTCCGAGGAATATGCAGGATATTTTTGCACCGCCTACTGCAGTGGCTGGATTCCACTACAGATTTCCCCCCTCCCCAAACTAATCCCAGATATATGGGCCTTCTTTCATTACTGGGAAAACACAGAGAGATACATCCTGAGTGCTACCTTCTAGGTTCCAAGGCTAAGCTGTGACTCAATAAATATTCGATTTCATTAAAACTCTTGGAAACTAAGTCAGGTTAAGCTGCAAAACACAGGACACACACCACACACAGACTCCAGCACCGAAGTACGAAGTTGAGCCCTGTTTCTTCCTAATCCTATTCATAAATAGCTTAAAAACATTCCAACTCTCACAGGAACTTGGACACCCTTTGTATCTAGAGAGCTTGTGACAAAGACAATATTTGAACTGGAAGCTTGTGGCTACAATAGTGTGAGCCAGTATCCCATTTTTAATTAACGGCCTGTTCTTCACCCTTTCCTCCCCACAGCATCAAATCCACATAGGCCTTGGAGGCTTCTCTTTATCTGTCACCGTAATCTATTTCCCCATCTTTCTCCAAGTTCACATACAGCTATACAGAGAGCATCAGGAGTGCCACTGCCTTCGTGTCTCATCCCATGCAGAACCACGTAAATATTTGGAACATGACACTCCTAACCGTGTCTCTAGCATGCCACAAAGGCAATACAGTGGTGCCCCGCAAGACGAAATTAATTCGTTCCGCAATTTTTGTCGTCTAGCGAATTTTTCATCTTGCGAATCACGAAATCCCATAGGAATGCATTGAAAATCAATTAATGCGTTCCTATGGTCAAAAAAAGTCCAAACAAAGCCAAATTTGGTACAACAACAGTTTATTAACTGCTCTTTAAAGTCACACATACTGTAAAGAGCAGTTCAAAAATTTAAGGGAAAATAAATTAACTTTATAAACAAAACATGTCTTTGTTTTTAGTCAAAGAAAAAAAAGTCGCGAGACGTTTTTGTCTTGCGAAGCAAGCCCATAGGGGAAATTCGTCTTGCGAGGCAAATCGAAAACGGAAAAACCTTTCGTCTAGCGAGTTTTTTGTCTTGCGAGGCATTCGTCTTGCGAGGTACCACTGTACTTGGAAGAGTCATATTTCTTGTCAGGAGTACGTGCAAGAGCCAGGCCCCGTGACCAATAGGACTTTGCAGGACTGGGGCCTTCCTAAGTGTGTTCTGAAGAGGCAAGGTGCGGCCCCAGAGGTGAGGCCGATTGGTAACTCACAGCACCTGGTGGCAAGAGCTGGGAAGGGATATAAGGTCAGCATTTCCCTTCAGCTTTTTGCCACAGCAACACGCTCCCTGCCTTGCAGCGTTTGGCTTCTTGCTTCCTGATCCTTGAACCTCGGCTTCTTGACTTCTTGCTTCCTGACCCTCGGACCCTTGGCTTTTGGACTCCCGGATCTTGGCCTCTGGACCCCCATTCCTGCTCCCACCCTGCCATCTTGCTCCCGGTCCTGAGGTCCCCCTGCCAGGACTTTGATCGCCTGTGAACTGGACCGTGACATTTATCCGGCAACCTCTGGGGATCACAGCACTCGCGGGCCTCCACATTTTGCACCCACCAATGTCATCTACCCCTTTCAACTTTTCAAATAAAATACTTTTGATGATCGTTTGGTTGGGGGGGGCTGTCTGTTCCTTTGGGGGGGTGACTTCCCCTTTGTTTTGAGAGTGGGAGGGGGGTTGTCTGTTGTTTTGGGGACCCAAACATTACCAGTTTTGTTTGAGTTGGTTTATTTATTTATTGTATTTTGAGGGGGCTGTGAGCATGTGCAAAATGTTCAGCGGCCCCCCCACCCCCGATACGCCCCACCTATTTTTTACTTGGGCAATTCCTAAGGCCACGCTCTCTTGCCACCTTGTAAAGGCAATTTAACAAACAGTTGTAGCTCACAGCAAGGGTATTGTGAAGCAGAAATGGAGCTTGCTGTATTGCTGCAGCCGAAAGGTGCACACCGCAAGCCACTTAAAGGGTAAAGGGACCCCTGACCATTAGTTCCAGTCGTGGCAGACTCTGGGGTTGCAGCGCTCATCTCGCTTTCTTGGCCGAGGGAGCCAGCGTACAGCTTCCGGGTCATGTGGCCAGCATGACTAAGCCGCTTCTGGTGAACCAGAGCAGCGCACGAAAACGCCGTTTATTTTCCCGCCAGAGTGGTACCTATTTGTCTACTTGCACTTTGACATGCTTTCGAACTGCTAGGATGGCAGGAGCAGGGACCAAGCAACGGGAGCTCACCCTGTCGCGGGGATTCGAACTGCCGACCTTCTGATCGGCAAGCCCTAGGCTCTGTGGTTTAACCCACAGCACCACCCACGTCCTGCAAACCACTTAACTATGTGTATATTCCTCTATGTAGTAAGACTTGTGGACTAGAAAGATGAAGAGGAATGACCGTTGCCTGAGAAAGCAGCTTATGCCACTATCAATGCCTTAAGTCTTTGAAATGTATCTGAAGAAGTGTGCATGCATACAAAAGCTTATACCAAGAACAAACTTAGTTGGTCTCTAAGGTGCTACTGGACAATATATAGAGAGAGGGGGGGGGAGCAAATTCAAGTTTCACAGTTAAATTGATTTGGAACCTTTGTGCCACAAACCTACTCTCCCCCCCCCCCCAAATATATATATATATATATATATATTGTGATAAGAAAAGTATTAGGAAAACTCACCAGAAAGCATAGAGTAACATTTGCTTGGGGTAGCATGTATACAGTACGTAATGAATTAAATTTGGAATTGAATTAAAAATCACCCAAGGAACTTAATTCATGTTCAGTTCACCTAGAAATTATATGAACTACTTTCAGGTGCAGTTCGGAGATTTTTTTAAAAAATTAATACAGTGAGTTGGTTAATCCGAATCAGGTCATTCCAAGCATTGCTCAAAACCCACCTCTTCAATGAAACTTTTAGTTTACCCCTACTCCCACCCTAAACAAAGCCCAAGCATGTGTAACTTCAATTGCCTATCTTCCTCTCCTGCAACCCTTGCCTCCAGTCCTGCCACTCATGGTTAAAATTTTGCAAGCACCTTGGGGCAGAGACCAGGCTTTTTTTTTTTTTTTTTTTTTTGCTAATAAGACCTGACTCCAGTCTTCCCCCATTTAAATAGAACTTAACCAGAAGCACCCACAACAACAGACCCACAGGTATTAAATTAATATTCAATTAGATATTCTATAGCAGACTATATTAACACCTGGCCCAGCACAACTGGTAATTAAGACTCGGGAGATGCTAGGCCTAGTAAGCGTTTTTGTGACTATATTCAGACGTTACTGAAACGTTTTAAACAAGACTTGGCCTCTGTTTGTATAGCTGGCAAAGTCTACTTTGTCAGACTAGTTTATAAAGAGTTGTTGCCTTCCGTAGGAATGTGCTGTCTGCAACATTGGGGGAAAGCCTCAATACATCCCTTATAAAGCACTATTACATGCATGCTCAATGACATTTCCTTCTTCCTTCAGGCTGTACACAGCGTGGCATCTTTGCCCAGTTGGGCTCTATAGCGCTCCTCCAACCTTGTGAACTGCAACAACAGACCTCTGAAAAGCCTGCTCATATTGTTCAGCACATTGTCCCCCTCGTGTGTAGCCCACAGGATTACTGTTCCTTAATCCCAGTAGCCCCTCCACATTATTGCAAGGCTGAGGAAATCAATGGTCTTCCAGATGCTAGACTCCAACCACCACCACCCCTGACTACTAGCCCCCAGGGGGAATCATGGGCTGCAAGTTCGCCATCCTTACCTGTGACAAAGCACTTGAAGGATTTAGACTGGAGGTAAAATGCTGGATTGAGTTCTGCACAGGTTCACACACCAGTTTGCTCCAGCTCAGATATAGCATGGGTGGGGTTCTCTCCCTGACTTCCTGTTTCCTTACTGGGTCCTGATTCTCTACCACTTAGGTCTATTGCTCATGATCAACCCTGTAACTAACCCAAGTGCATGCAATTGAAGCAATCCCGTTTTCTGCCCATGCTTCCATTTCCTCTCTTGTTCCCCTGTGCCTATTTCAGATTGTAAGCCTCTTGGGATAGGGACAAGCCCTACCTCTTTTTGACAAGTGCCACAAAACAGATGGTGTTATACGAATGGTCTATAATAAGACAGCTAGAGGGGGGGGGGGGAAGAACATCAGAGCTTCGTTTCCTTGCCTGCTTGGATCTTTCATTAACAAAATGCAAACCTGGCTGCATTCCCGTATCCCTAATTAGTCTGTGTTTAGCAGAGGAGCAGACCAAGAACTTCAATTAAGCCAAGAAAGCCTTTATCTTGATCAATAGCCTTACCTCCATTCCTACCCCACCCAAACTCTTAAAAAAACCATGGGTCAAAAGGTTATGAGTGGGTTACAACATGCTTCTGTTGTGTTCTAGAGGTTTTTTTAATGAGAATGTTAGGACGCAACATATCGAAGAAAGCCTTATCATGGGTTACCCAGCGGTAACTTGCACACAGCCATTTGATTTTGCAGCATCCTGCCAACTGGTAAAGAGAATTTTACTGTTTCCCCAGACTTCTAATCAGGTGGCTTCATTGTATGATGTAATTTTTCTTGCCATCAAGCAGGATGCTGCAGCCTAACCAAGTGGTCACATCCACACTGTATATTTATCCCGCAGTGGAGTGGTTCTTTGCATCATTAGAGCAATGGAGGGATGTGCTTTCGTTACCAAGAACAGCAAAAATGAAATTGCTGTCACACTGAAAACTGTGTGCCACCTTAGAGGAGGAAAATAATTCTAGGAATCAGAGAAGCAGAGACTCTGTTCCTGGAAATCAAGAATTCTGCTAGCAATTTCAGACACACCAAATATAGACCCACCCAGTCAACACATCCTGACTATATTAGCATGGGAGTGGGCACGGTTGAACCATGAAATGTTTTCCTGCTAAACAGCCTTGGCCACAAAATTACTTTTCCGAAGCTCACTTTTAGGTGAAAGTTTTAGCTGCTTTATTTGTTTATTCCCAGAACTGGTGACTTTTGAGTGAAGGAGGCAACATTTCCTTTGAGCTCTCTCAGTTCCCAAGAACAACACGCTCGTGGTGACGTGTTCCAGCTGCTCAAAGCAGCTGGCTGCCTTCTAAGCAGCAGAGACTGATGTTTACAGCTGAAAGTTCGGAAAGCCAGTCACACGAAACTCCAATGGTGAAGTCTCCAACCCCCTGGCTTACACTTGCTGCTGTAACTCAGCCAGTCGAGAACAACATACTTGGTAGAATCAATTTTCTTCCCTACCCTGTTCACTGTTCACTTTTGAGTTCTAGTGGAATGGTGTGCAAATGCTCCCATAAACAACAGCCCCATCTCTCATGCGCCTCTTTTGTTGGGTCACCCAAGACACACGACATACCGTCGTCATTATTCTGCAGGTTTCCCCAATTTGAATCTGCTTTGTTAGTTGCTTCTTGAGCGGGAGAGAGAAACACGCAGTAAAATGACACCACATGTTCCATATTGGTAGGAGTAATCAAGGAGGATGATACACATGTATTCCCGTGGCACCTTTACAACTGCCTTAATGTCTAACTCCAACCTGAACTTCCTTCACACCCCAGGATCAATTGCAGCAGAAGCTAATCTGGTCCAGGCCAATTGTGATGCACTGATTCACAAGGCTTCTGAAGCAAAACATGGCAATAAATATCACCCTGCTTTCCTATCTCTGTGTTGGCGGCAGCCAAAAGCATCTTGCAACATGTAGTTCATGAAGGACAATACACAGACTGTCAGCATCAGGGCGCTGCAAGCTCTCTTTCTCAGTGGGTTAAATTTTAAAGGCTATGAACTGATGAGAAAGGCATATAGGAAATACCATAGCAAGAAGCACAGTAGAGGAAGATTAAAGGCAAAGGCACTGAAATTAAAGAGGAATCCTAGAATGAATTGTTTAAAAGCAATGGTGGTGGTGGCTTTAAAAAAATTACATATAACTATAGAAATAACCGTCCTGCCCACCTAGCAGTTCAAAAGCACGTCAAAGTGCAAGTAGATAAATAGGTACCGCTCCGGCGGGAAGGTAAACAACGTTTCCGTGTGCTGCTCTGGTTCGCCAGGAGCGGCTTAGTCATGCTGGCCACATGACCCGGAAGCTGTCTGAGGACAAACGGCGGCTCCCTCAGCCTATAGAGTGAGATGAGCACGCAACCCCAGAGTTGGTCACAACTGGACCTAATGGTCAGGGGTCCCTTTACCTTTATAGAAATAACCGTATCACAAATATTAATATGAGAAGGTCCCAAAGTATTCGATCTTCCTAAATGATCATTTAGGACTTTACTGACCGGAGAGACAATCTACTTCAAAAGGCTGGTGCAAGATTTAACCATTCATATTGCACTGCACAGATGCGAATATGGTAAATGCAGAAGTAACTTGACCAGATTGTATCTCAGCAAATCAATCAAGGTGAATGAGTGGCATAAACTTTCTTGCTACTATGCAGGGTTATTGTGGAAATTAACCAAAGGACAAGCGTATAGCACTTTCAAACAGGACTGAACAGCAGGCTATAATAGTGAATTGCAAGTTGGTGTACTGTTGTGGCAGTAATTTCCCCAAGAGCAAACCGAAGTTCAACATCCGTACCGTAATCTTCTGAATGGCACCAATGTCTATGGGAAACTGTTACCATCTTAGACCCAGTATATTAAAAACAGCCCACAGGAGAAACTGGGCATACCATATTCATCATCCAGCCAGAAATTGCTATACACTTAAAGGAAAAAAGCCAGTGTGGGAGGATAACTTCCTACACAGCTAGGTTTCAATAAAGTTAATCTGTAAATCTTTGATCTTAAAAACGCTGCCATTTGTGATAGCATTTAGTCGTGTTTTAATATTCCTGGCCGCAACCACACAGAAGAAGAAATGCAGCACAAGGGCAATTGGCACATCATTAAAAAGAAATGGCTTTTTAGAAGGCAAAACAACCCTTCGGCCACAAAAACCTCAAATTCTCTCTTTTAAAAGGAGTTAACTCCAGATGTTGCAAGAAATGGAAGAGTTGTTGGCCTGTATGGGGCAGTTTCTCTCCATTCTTTTTAAACTGCATCCTATTTCTATGAAGAAGGGCATTATTTTCCTGTTGTTTGAACCAGGCAGAAGAGGCAGTTACTGGTCTCTAAAATGCTGTCGCACTAAGTAGCAAACAACATGCATTGAGATGCAGTTGCTAATCCCAACCTTTCTGTTATTTTGTTTAACAAGTTTTACAGACTGCTTAACCAGGGAAAAAAACATCTACAGAGTTTACATAAAATAGTAGCAAATATGTGTAAGAAAATGACGATATCAACAGACTTTAATCACAAGTCGACATAGCAGAATTATCAAAATATGGATAAAATCAACAGAGTTTAAGAATAAACGTAATAGAAGAACGCGTCTGGGTAGGATTCCAAAACCTGCTTCATCCTTTTCAATCTTCTTCTTCAATAGGTCTAAATACTTTTCGCTCCATTTCCGTTCAGAGGATCAAGCAGAAGGCGTGTTTCCGAGAAAACATACATCCCATTCTCTCTTGGTTGAGAGGGGCTTTGCAGGCACAGACATTTAGAGGTGCACAAACATTTGGATGGGATGTTCCTCGCTCCTAGCTGGGCAAGTCTCATACTACTGCCCCACCTATATGGTTGCTTTGTTCACATTCATGCTCACCACACTTCATGGGAATTTCACTACACGGAAGGAAGTCCCAAGCAGTTGCGGTGACATGGGAAGGGGGCAATTTGTGACCTAGTAATTGGAGTCGGAGTGCAATCTTTTTTTTTAAGTGCAAACAAGAGAAGAATCACACAGAAAGTGTATGGGCCAGTGAGCTCATTGGTTTCCCATTGCTGTTCTTCACATTTTGTTTTTTGCACATAGCTATGACCCCCTTTGAATACAGAACTGGGGCAAGGGGAGAGGAGGGTTGAAGGGGTTCTGGTCAAGGTGTATAGCAAGGTCGATGTATGTTCCACACCTGAGACAGGAAACCCCACAAGCGCCTCTTTCCTTCCTTCCCTCACACAGCCTCAGAAAGGGCAATTAAAGATATCAACAGGCCTCAAGCTGCATTAAGCCTGGCCCTCGGGCCTCACCAGCTCTATCCAGTTCACCATGTGCAGAAGCTATGCGTATTCAGATAACGGCCCTGTTCTTGCGAAGGAATAATGGCCAGACTAGTTGCTACTGGCTTGGCAGTCATAGCTTCATTATTTTCTATGTTCCGAAAGAAGAGCAGGACGGGGCAAGGGGGATGGGAAGCAGGGGTTCCAAGGGGCAAGTAAGCCCCTCCCCCACATAACTGATCGCAAGGTGTGGTGCCCACACACCATCGGCCCCTAGGAGTTGGCTCCTATGGTAGGAAGCATCACTCCTGACTGGCAAACGCTATGCAGTGCTTCAAGGGAAGACTCCATATCCAATCAGCAAATTTTGATAAAGCCTTTTTCCGCTGGGAAAGCAAGTGTCATCACTCCACTAATAGTCCTCCTCGGTTAGCCGCATTTACTTTCCAAAGAAGAAAATAAGATTTCTTTTCTGCTGCCAAACATTTCACCACAACAGTCTCAAAGAGACGTAGGAAAGCTTGGAGGAGACAGATGGAAACGGCGCTCTCAGAGACGGCAGCTATATTGTCAGGATCTGAAACATGAAGGAGTTTGTAAGGGCTCCTTCCCACAGAAACACAATGTCCTTAAAACGACAGCTGACACTTCAGAGAAAGCGGCAAAAAATGCTCTTCAGAGGCAGTTCTGCTTCTCCCTTCCCCTCATTTGTTACTATAATGGGAGTATTTTTATTTTTTAAAAAAGAAATGCTGATACACATGACAGAAGGAGAATGTTTATTTGAAAGATCTGGTTTAACTTTTCCTGTCAAATATGCTTTTGAGTCAGCACAGTGTTGTAAAACCTGGATTCAAACCCACACACAACCCTGAAGGAGATTTTCGTGGCTTATTTCTATTTCTCAGCCTAGTAGACCTCAAAAGTACTTGAAATGGGTTAATAGCCCCTTGTATGCCACCCCAGGGCCCTTGCAGATTTTTATCTCCAAACCAATAAATACAAACAGAAACCAGGAGTCATGAGGCTGTTCAGTGTTGGACTCCCAACTTTTCCCTCTACACCAGTGCTTGTCCAACTTGGGTCCATAGCTGTTGTTGGACTACAGCTCCCATCACCCCTGACCACTGACCCTGCTAACCAAGGGTGATAGGAGTTGTAGTCCAACAACAGCTGGGGACCCAAGTTGGAGAAACATTGGTGTAGAGGGAAAGTGGGACCACATTTCCAGGCCCTACCCCAACACTGCATACCCCATAGCCTCCGCCATACTCCCTGGCATCTGGTATCTGTGCACATACAGATGCACCCATGTTGGAGCTCCTTCACATGAACAGGAACCCCAGTTAATCACAATAGTCTCCTTTGTGGAGTCAGCCTTTCTGGCACTAATCTGCTGCCTACTCCTGGGCTGAGGAGTCCAGGGCAAAAGTCACTGCATATGTTCCATATGCTTCACAAAAGCAAGGCTGTCCCCTGTTTTGGCCTTGACTTCTGCCGCACATGCCAAAGAGCCTCACCAACCCTATCTGACTAAGTTAGCAATCTTGAAACACACACACACACACTTCCTAGAAAGCAAGCCTCTATCAAGTTCATTCGGAATTATTTCTAGGTAAACTTGCTTTGGGTTGTCTTGCAAGTTGTGTTTGGAATTGCAAAATTATATTGAATTCACAAGCTTTTTCATAATTCCCCTCAACAACGTTCCAGACCCTCTGTGTCTCTATTTTCCAGGGCATCCCTGACTTAGAGAAGCCGTCCCGGTTTCTGATTTGATCCTGGAATGTCCCACTTTTCCTTAGGATGTCCCTATTTTCATTGGAGAAATGTTGGAGGGTATGGAGTTATCTGACTCCCAAGATGTCTGAAGGCAAACCTGTACAGTGGTACCTCCGGTTGCGAATGGGATCCGTTCTGGAGTTCCGGCCGCATCCCGAGGAATTCGCAACTGGGGGTGCCGCTTCTGTGCACGGCGCATTTTAGCGCTTCTGCGCATGCGTGCACGGCATAACCCAGAAAGATACTTCTAGGTTTGCCGTGTACATATCCCAAAGGATACGTAACCAGAGGTGAACGCAACTAGAGGTACCACTGTATAAGGAAGTTTTTTTGAAAAATGTTTAATGTTTTTTATGTGTTGGAAGCTGCCCAGAGTGGCCGGGGCAACCAGGTAAGATGTGTGAGGTATAAATAGTAAAATTATCATTATGGAATGGGATGTCCCTAATTTCGTCGGAGAAATGTTGGAAAGTATGATGTTCTTTTATATAGGAAAACAGAAGCCAACATCAACCACCAATGCAATGCCCAAATAATGTACAAGAATGCTCTTCCAGTAATAAAATCTAGCATTCATCCATCTACAATTTTTCAGAAGCATGCAAAATTGAACACTAAGACATTAGTTTTTGCTAAGATTGACTGTGCATACATTTGCTGATAATGTGCATGAAATTACCTCCACACACACACAATAAACATCATGCTGTAATCATGCAAAACAACTGGGAGGGGTGCATGTAGAAAAACCAGCGGAGTTTTTGCACAATTCATCTGTGTCCACATCCACAGAAGGAAGATTAATAAGCATTTGAGCCAGCCAAACATACACCAGCCTCTCTCTCTCACGGCATCACCAGGAAATCAGCTGGTTTTAAGCATCAGTACTCTGGCCTGGAGAAAATGGACCTTTAGCCGGCCTCATTTGCTACAGAATGCTGTTTCATTCAGTGAAGCTCCCAAACAGCCAATCCAAACTGACAGGCTAGAATTATGCCGCAGTGCCTGGACCCAGTTCCAGTGAAGATGGCAAATTGGCACACAGAGCATGCCTCAAACAGTCCTCCAGTCAAGACAAGAGAATGAATGCATCCCATTTACATGTGTATAGGAGAAGGGACAGCTATTCCCCAAGCCTCTCTCTGTAAAGAAACAAGAGACATTCTCTTCCCAGCTCTCTGTCTCTGTCTCTTTTACTCTCACTCCTTCAGAGTATGCAGGAGTTTCACTGGAGGCAAAGGTAGTGGGATAATATTATAGAACAACATCTCAAGTGTGTGTGGTGATGGTGGGGTCAAGCAAAGAAATGGGGCAGGGGACAGCAAACTTTTTCAGCAGGGGGCCAGTCTACTGGCCCTCAGACCTTGTGGGGGGCCGGACTATATTTGGGGGGGGGGGGATTGAACGAATTCCTATGCCCCACAAATAACCCAGAGATGCATTTTAAATAAAAGCACACATTCTACTCATGTAAAAACATGCTGATTCCTGGACCGTCTGTGGGCTGGATTGAGAAGGTGATTGACCCCCAGGCCTTAGTTTGCCTACCCATGAAATGGGGGGGGGTGGGAGAAGAATTTCAGGCTGATTCTTACCTCTCAATGCTATATAACACCAGGCAGGCCTGCACAGCTTAGGGCCAAGGCTAAAAGTAGCTTGCTAGCCAAATGTCGGGAGCAGAACCAATAAAAAACAGTGACAACTCTAGTCTACCTGGAGGAAGTGATGGAAGGGGTAGGTCTTTTGGAGACCATATTATCAGTGCGGGGCAAGGCTAGAGACAAAAACGGGCAGTTCAATGGATGTGGCACTTACCTTTGTACATTACAAAGTGGCAGGGGTCTCCCAACAACTCTGCACCCTTAAACTACATTTCCCAGGATGCTTTGGGGGGAGGAAACCATGACTGAAGAGGCACGATACTGTTTCAAATGTATTGTGCTGACAGGGGTTAAATGTTTCTTTATTTCTTAAAAATAGAATTAGATGACGATGTGGAGGAAGGATGTAACTAAGAGCCATGGTAGTCACCTATGTAACCTCCACTTTTCTTTTAGAGATCTCCAGCTATCAGGTGCTGGGGGATTTACAACCAGAAATGGACATTTAACCAGGTGAACTATTGATCTACAATAACAAAGGAAATGTGCTAAGTACAAAAAACATTGTGTTTACAGCCTTTACAACTTTACTGTATGCTTATGAAACATGGACCACTTATAAATGCCATCTCCAACTCCTCGAAAGATCCCATCAACTGTGTTTCCAGAAATTTTTACACGTCACTTGGGAAGACAGGTGAACTAATGTCATTGTACTGGAAGAAGCAAAGATCACCAGTGTCAAAGCAATGATTCTTCAACATCAACTTCGTTGGACTGGTCATGTTGTGTGGATGCCTGATTATCGTCTTCCAAAGCAACTACTCTATGCTGAACTTAAAAATGGAAAGTGTAATGCTGGTAGTCAGCAAAAGAGGTTTAAAGACTCTCTCAAGGCAAATCTAAAAAAATGTAGTATAAACACCCACCCAGAAACCTATGCACCCACTGTGGAAGGATGTGTGGATCCAGAATTGGCCTCCACAGTCACCTACGGACTCACTGTTAACACCGTGTTTATGGAAGACAACCTTACTTGGCTACCAATGATTGCCAAAGATAGAAGAGCCTTCAGGAAAGTTAGTACATCGTCGCTTGTTGTCGGCTCGTTTCAGCAGAGGACCATAGTAAACTGTCAAATATAAAGAGTACTTTTAAAGGAGACCAAAAAAAATCTGTGTCTTAAAATCAAATTCTGCAGCCAAGGAAAAAAACTGAAACTCTGTGGACTGTACATTATTTTATTTATTTTTTAAAAAATTGTATTCTGCTAATCCTTAAGGAAACTATCAAAGTGGTTCACAACGGCTGTACATAAAACCATGCATTAAAAGCTATATAAAACAGTTAAAATCAGAAAACTGTTGTGGAAAGATGCAATTCTTAATATGCCAGATGGACTAGAGAAGTCTTCAGCAGGCATTTAAAAGTTGAAACAAACACACCTGATGAATTTCCATTGGCAGAGTATTCCACAGGACTGGGCCAATGACACTAATGGCTCGGTTCCTTGCTGTCGTCGAATACACCTCAACAATTTGGGCTCCCCAAATACTGATTTGCCTATGTGCTTAAATTTACCTGTTTGGCTAAACATACTTTTAAACTACCTCATCGGCAAGTTATTTCAAAGTTGGCCAAGCAAAGTCAGAAAGCTATGTAGGGAAATGAATCTTATGTATTGTAGAAATCTGAATCTAAAGCCTCTCTCTTAAAGGGTGGAAACTTGCTCAATTTTTTACAGAAAGAAATATCAGGGACTGTGCAGGATTCCTGATCAAACGCAGAGAGAACCTATGGCCATACAATCTGATGCAATTTTGTGACTGGTGCAATTCTGTGGAAAGTCGTTGGGGAGCGAAAATCACCCTGCTTGCTTTTCTATCTAATGCTTGAAATTCCTACATGTCTTGTACCTCGTTTCCACAGAAAGCAGCACCCCTCAAAACCAACAGAGTCTGGCAGAAGACCAAACCTTCAGCTCTTCCAGAAGAATGTTGGGGGCAGCAAATTAAAAAAAGGGGGGACAGAGGCAAAGGGGAATGAAAGGAGTTGAAACAAAGGGCAAAGAGAATAGGGACTTCACAACTGAGTGAACAAACACAGAGTTTCTTTCCAGAATGGCCAAACAACTATCCAAAGAAATAACCATCTGCCTTTTTCTCCCCAAATAAAAAAACAACACCTTTTTTTTAAAAAAAGGACTCATAGGCTTCCAAGTGGTTTTTTGTAATGGATTAAGTCTGCTTCCTCTCTGCGCCAAACATCTCAAGGAAAGTGCTCTCAGATTGCAAAGCAGCTGCAGCCTCAACTGCTGAGTCAGCGTTTGCTTTTCATTTTGTTCACTAGAAAGCTTACACGTTTGCCCGTCCCCTCAGTTGCATTAAACATGAAAACCCGCTTTCAAAATCCACAAAGGACACCAAATCTAGGCTAACCCCAATCACTACCAGATCAGGTGGCAAGGCTGCTGCAGGAACTTGTTGTCTCTCTCTTTACAATAGGTGACTCAGGAGTTAGTAACATGCAGGTACCTCACATGTACAGTGGTACCTCTGGTTAAGTACTTAATTCGTTCCGGAGGTCCATTCTTAACCTGAAACTGTTCTATAATTCCCAAAAGAAAAGCTTTTGGTGTGTTTTTTTATTTTTACAAACATTATTTTAAACATCCTTTTTAATTCATTATATATCATTTCCCAGTACAGTGGTACCTCGGGTTAAATACTTAATTCGTTCTGGAGGTCCGTACTTAACCTGAAACTGTTCTTAACCTTTAGCACCACTTTAGCTAATGGGGCCTCCTCCTGCTGCTGTGCCGCCAGAGCACGATTTCTGTTCTCATCCTGAAGCAAAGTTCTTAACCTGAAGCACTATTTCTGGGTTAGCGGAGTCTGTAACCTGAAGCATATGTAAACTGAGGTACCATTGTACTCCCAAGGAAGATAGCTCTCCAGGTTCATTGGAATTTACAGTATACATCTTTTCTTTGAGCTCTCATGGCTCCAGATTAAAGAGGTGTGCTTGAAAAACGCTGCAATGACCGAGCGCTGAAGACACCGGTTCTGTCAGGCAAGTGTTTCTTTTGAGCAGTGGTCCCCAATTAGGGGTCCAAGGACCCCAGAACGCACCCAGGGGGCCGCAGCCCCATCCGTGCCTCCCACCAACTACATTTTTTGTCATTTTTGTATGGTAATATCACAAATTTTATGGTCTGTTTTTGCACTGTGCGAATATTCGATATGTTGGCCAAAATCAGTTTTGAAATGGCACCGCGATAACGATTTTGACCCAGCAATACGCAGCAGCCGATTAGGGCAGCCGATTACAAGGAACTGCCAATATCGTGCCATGATCTCAGCCAATAACGCTGCTGATCTGAGCTGCCTTCCCACACGCTGAAGGAGACTAGGGTAGCCAATTATGAGGTGCTGCCTTCCCCTCACACTGAGGGAGAACAAGGCAGCTGATCGCCCTCACATCAAGGCACCGTGGAAAAACCTCCCCCTGGCACTGAGGCAGATCAGCTTTTCGAGGTCAGGAGGAAAGCAGCAGCAGCCACAGTGGATGTGCATCTTCGCTGGTTGCCACTGCTGGCTGCCCCATCCCCGCAAGCCACACGATCTCTGTGCTCCTTCCCTCATTCCCAAACCTGATCTGCACACACACACCCCACCTGCCAGATCTCCTTGACTGCTCCTTCCCTCACCCCCACACCTGATCTCCAATTTCAGACATTGCGATATATCGGAACACAGTGGTGCCTCGCAAGACGAAATTAATTCGTTCCGCAAGTTTTTTCTTCTTGCGAGTTTTCCGTTTTGCGAAGCACGGTTTCCCATAGGAATGCATTGAAAATCAATCAATGCGTTCCTATGGAGACCGTCCGGGGACAGAGGGGAAGCGCCACGGGCCTTCCCCTCTGTCCCCGGACCTGTTTTAAACCAAGGGAAGGGGCAGCGGGGAGAATCGCTTCTCCCCATTACCGCCCCTTGGTTCAAAAGGGGTCCGGGGAGAGAGGGGAAGGCACACGCGCCTTCCCCTCTGTCCCCTCTTTTGAAGCAAGGGGCAGAGGGGAGAAGATCGCTTCTCCCCGTTGCCGCCCCTTGATTCAAAAGGGGTCCGGGGAGAGATGGGGAGGCGCGCGCGCCTTCCCCTCTGTCCCCGGAGATTGCAGGGCTGGCAACAGGGAGAAGCGATCTTCTCCCCGCCGCCCCTTGCTTCAAAAGAGGTCCGGGGACAGCGGGGAAGAAGTGCTGCGCTTCCCCGCTATCCCCGGAACTTGCGGGGCAAGCTTCGTTTTGCGAAGCAAGCCCATAGGGAAATGCGTCTTGCGAAGCGGCTAAGAAAATGAAAAACTCCTTCGTCTAGCGAGTTTTTCGTCTTCCGAGGCGTTCGTCTTGCGGGGCACCACTGTATCCTGATATTTAGCTGCTGACATATCACAATGTTGAAAACCAGATATCGCTCAGCCCTAGTCTGGTTGTTGTTGTTTTTTAGTATATCTAAAAATCCTTTGCTTATTAGGGGCTGCTCCACATTTTGTTCAAAAATTTGCTTTGCAGAGTTAACTACCATAGAAATATCAAAATCCTGCACCAGCCCCTCGCATGGGAGCCTCGTTCCTTTCCCTGGGTTGTCCAGCGCCACAATTATTCACACATCTTGAATTTACATTCCACCAAAGCAGCGAGCTTGGCAAGGAATCAGAGAGACAAACATAACAATGGAACTAAATATAGACAGTGTGTCTATCGGGGAGGAGAAAAGAGGCCCACAGCTGCAGGATACATCTGTCCAGGACTGGGCTCATTCAATGGATGTATCTCTTTACATACCTTTCTTTCTTTCTCTTTCTTTCTTTCTTTCTTTCTCTCTCTCTCTCTCTCTTTCTTTCTTTCTTTCTTTCTGAGCAGAGAGAATCGATGCAAAGAAAAAGGGAGGGGGAAAGTCTGAAATTTACGGCGTGTAATGCCTTAAGAGAAAATATCATGAAAATGGCTTACAGGTGGTACATGACACCAGTCAAGCTTGCAAAAATCTATCATTTGCCTGATAATAAATGTTGGAAATGTAAAGAAACTGAAGGAACATTCTTTCACCTTTGGTGGACGTGCCCAAGGATTAAGGCGTTCTGGGAAATGATCTATAATGAACTGAAAAAGGTATTTAAGTATACTTTTTTGAAGAAACCAGAGGCCTTTCTCCTGGGCATAGTCGGCCAATTGGTGCCAAAGAAGGATAGAACTTTTTTCATGTATGCTACAGCAGCAGCAAGAATACTTATTGCAAAGCATTGGAAGACGCAAGATCTACCCACCTTGGAAGAGTGGCAGACACAAGTGATAGACTATATGGAACTGGCAGAGATGACCGGCAGAATCCGAGATCAAGGAGAGGAGCAGATGGAAGAGGACTGGAAGAAGTTTAAAGTCTATCTACAAAAATATTGTAAAATTTATGAATGTTGAAGGCTCTGAAAATGAAATGAAGGGGTTCTAGCGGCTAAGATAAATAAGATTGAAAAGGGAGGGATAAAGGTTTAAAACGAATAATGAACGATCTTGCTGATCAAACTTTTTAAAGTAGAATACAAGAAGGGAAGGCGGGTGGAAGTAAAGAGAATAAGGTTTTGAAAGTTATTAATATTAAAAAAGTGTTTTTTTATGCTCTTTTATCTTTGTTTTGTTGTTGTTGTTGTTGTTGTCGTTGTTGTTGTTCTTATTGCTTATTTGTTTGGATTTCTGTTTATTTTTGTTGATGTTAAATTTTTGAAAAATTCTAATAAAATATTATTATATATAAAAAAAAGAAAGAAAGTCTGGACTCACGACCTCAAATGCCCAAACATGCAGGCACTCATCTTTAACCCCAAAAGGCTCTGTCCAAGTCACAGCCAGTGTGGCACAATGGTTAGAGTGTTGGAGTATGGTCTGGGAGACCAGGGTGCGAATCCCCACGAAGTTCGCGCAATGACCTTGGGCCAGTCACTGTCTCTCAGCCTAACCTATCTCACAGGTTTGTTGCGGGGGTAAAATGGGGAAGGGAGAAACCATGTCAAACAACCTTGAGCTCCTTGGAGCCAATCAGCTCCTGCAGCCAATCAGAAGCCACACTTTGGTTTTTGAACGGTTCCGGGAGTCAAGCAGAACACATTCTGTTTGAAAACCAAGGTAGTAGTAGTAGTAGTAGTAATAATAATAATAATAATAATAATAATAATAATAATAATTTATTGTTTATACCCCGCCCATCTGGCTGAGTTTCCCCAGCCACTCTGGGCAGCTCCCAATCAAGTGTTAAAAACAGTACAGCATTAAATATTAAAAACTTCCCTAAACAGGGATGCCTTCAGATGTCTTTTAAAGATAGGTAAAGATAGCTGCTTATTTCCTTCACATCTGAAGGGAGGGCGTTCCACAGGGTTGGTGCCACTACCGAGAAGGCCCTCTGTCTGGTTCTCTGTAACCTCACTTCTCGCAATGAGGTTGTTGTTTAGTCATTCAGTCCGACTCTTCATGACCCCATGGACCACTGTGATAAATGTGATAAATAAAAAACCTTGAAAGGCCAGTGAGCTAGACAGCAGCGCCATGAAAATTCTTCTTTTTCCACCCATCCCTCATCCCATTGCATCCCAAATACTGGCACTTAAATGCCTTCTAGCACACCTAAGCAGAGAAGACACTCACAACACAAGTGGATTTCTACAGACTCATGACCTTCTTTGAAAGCCAGTGAAATATTGGTGGCTGGAGTGTTGGACTTGGTCAAATACTTCCATCAGCCTCAGAACCATAGTGGTCTCAGCAAATCACCGTTTTTTAACCTCTACTTTCTTGTTCAATAGACTACTGCTCAATAACAGAACTTAAAGCTAGATGCACATTAGCAGCTTAAAACACAGCAAGTTCCCTTCCACTCCAGCTGCATTTCAAGCTGCGTTCACACACTGTTGTACACAGAGGAGATGGGGATGCCTTAATGCTCATTACCTGCTTGGTTTCCCCACACTTACAACCCCCTTAGCTCTTGTTCATGAAGCTGTCATCTGCACATGCACAACAGCTAGTCTCAGATATGTACACCTCAGCTCAACTACGAAGTAAATGTGGCTTAAGCTTTCAATTTGGGTTGAAGGTGGTTTGAGAGAGGGAACGCATTGAACAGCACTATTTCTCAAGGAACAGCAGGGCAGCTCTGCATTGTGGGTAATGCAGTGTGTACATGGATTCAAAAGCCAGTTGAGGAAGCACCCTGGAACCACAGAAAACCATAATGCACACAAACAGCCCAAGAGTGTTGCAGACTTGCAAAGCAAGTTGAGCCACATGATCAGCTAAATTATTGCAATGAAGCTCTATTTCAGCCTGCAGGTAGGAAATGTGTAAATGTTGCAACAGCATTCGTTTTCAATATTTAGCCAGGCATCATTTCTTTGTTTGTTTTTGTTCCTTTTAAAATAATGTTGGTTTTAAGTTTCGTAAGCCCTGCTGGGAATTTACTGAAGGCTAAGGTATGACTCCGTCATGTAAACAAACAGTAAGCATACAAAACAACATCTGACGCCTAAAATAGTATATAGTCCAGAAAGAGCTGATCCTGTAGATTAGAAGGAGGGGTGGATGCATCTGTCGATTTCAGTTTCTCCTTTTTCGATATTAAGTTCAGTTCTCCACATCAGATTGCATTTTTTAAAAAAGAGTCCACATGAAAATGAATCAGCGATTTTCTTCAAATATACATGTCTGTATGTAATGTTTGAATCCCTGCGATGGGTTGAGCTTCCGTTGCTCGGTCCCTGCTCCTGCCAACCTAGCAGTTCGAAAGTACGTCAAAGTGCAAGTAGATAAATAGGTATCTCTCCAGCGGGAAGGTAAACGGTGTTTCCATGCGCTGCTCTGGTTCGCCAGAAGCAGCTTAGTCATGCTGGCTCCCTCCGCAGAGAGATGAGCGCCGCAACCCCAGAGTCGGTCACGACTGGACCTAAAACTCAGAGAAGTGTTGATTTTCATAGAATCATAGAGTTGGAAGAGACCACAAGGGCCATCGAGTCCAACCCCCTGCCAAGCAGGAAACACCATCAGAGCACTCCTGACATATGGTTGTCAAGCCTCTGCTTAAAGACCTCCAAAGAAGGAGACTCCACCACACTCCTTGGCAGCAAATTCCACTGTTGAACAGCTCTTACTGTCAGGAAGTTCTTCCTAATGTTTAGGTGGAAATTTTGAAGAATGGCTCTGTATCATTTCGTGTATAGTTTGGAAAGTGCACATCAGGTAGGTTTGCCGTTAAATGTCAACTGAACAGAATTGCTCCCCCATCCCTACCTAGCAGTCAAGCGTACATTCACCCAAACAGGGACAGAATGCAACACACTCAGAGCCACCTCTTTGTCAGAGGGGATGCCTACCAGGAGAACTAACCTTGGCCATCAGTAAGACATGGGCTATTGCTGAATAACCATGCATCATGCTGGTCCATGATTCTCTTCCACCCCTGTATGTACAGCAGGAACATGGGAGTTGGGAATAAAGGGATCTCAAGCAACTAGTTTTGCATGGCATCTCCCCATATCCTCCTTCCCCAGAAAGGAAGAGGATGCTGAAAAAGTCTATGTCATAACCTTTGGGAACCAGAGCTCAGAACATTAATAAAAGCCTACCTCCAGGAATAGAGGGCCCATCTAGACCATTGCTAGGTAAAGGTAAAGGGACCCCTGACCATTAGGTCCAGTCGTGGCCGACTCTGGGGTTGCAGCACTCATCTCACTTTACTGGCCGAGGGAGCCGGCGTGCAGCTTCCGGGTCATGTGGCCAGCATGACTAAGCTGCTTTTGGCAAACCAGAGCAGCACACGGAAACACCGTTTACCTTCCCGCCAGAGCTGTACCTATTTATCTACTTGCGCTTTGCCATGCTTTCAAACTGCTAGGTTGGCAGGAGCAGGGACCGAGCAACGGGAGCTCACACCGTCACGGGGATTCGAACCGCCGACCTTTTTATTGGCAAGTCCTAGGCTCTGTGGTTTAACCCACAGCGCCACCCGCATCCCTTAGACCATTGCTAACCCTTAGCAAAAGTAGCGTTCTAGTTTTATCTCCACTTTATTGGTGTTTCTTTTTAAAAAAAAAGAACTTGTTTTTTAAAAAGAATTGCACCTTTGCTGACACAGTCTGTTCTGAAAGGGCCTCATTTGACAGGAAAGAGAGATCATTCAAGGAAGACAAAGGTATTTCCGTTTCAAAGCTCAGCGTGCAAATTCAGAATCACATCTGCCGATGACCTGAACCACGGGAGGAAAATGGGACAACAGCAACAGGCAGTAAAAGTGGAAATGTTATTGTGGAAGAAAGCAGCAGCTAGCGCTCTGGAGAACAAGGAAGGAAATGACTTCATTGAGCAGGTTGTCTTCTGGCATTTCCCAGTGAACATTCGGCACATCCCATGTGTTTCTTTTCAAGTCCTCTGTCAAAAAGTTAACAGCATTTTTAAAGTCAATGGTGCGTCCTCTTTCCAACAGAGATGGTTTTGATGAGACCTTATCTCTGTAACTGCAGCCACCAGCTTGCACTCCTTGTTTTGAGCGACCTTAAAAGCAGCAAACAGTACTGGATAAGGCTTGTTGATGAAATTCAGACAGAACAAAGGGGTGGAGAGGCAAAGGGCATTTTAAAAGGATTATGTTTTGCTTGCAGAGGTGGACAGCACTGAGCAGAAATGGGAAATTTCTGGGAATTTTGAAGCCAGGGAGGGAGTGGGAAGAAGAAAGTAAATAGGCTCTCTAGGGTTGTCACTTTTTTATAAAAAGGGAAAAAAACAACCTCAAACTTTGTGGAGAATTGAACCACACCCGAAGGTATTCAAATGTCTTAGTTTTGGCCTTTGGGAAAATTTAGGGAGGGAAATACAGTGGTACCTCAGGTTACATACGCTTCAGGTTACATACGCTTCAGGTTACAGACTCCGCTAACCCAGAAATAGTGCTTCAGGTTAAGAACTTTGCTTCAGGATGAGAACAGAAATCGTGCTCTGGCAGCACAGCAGCAGCAGGAAGCCCCATTAGCTAAAGTGGTGCTTCAGGTTAAGAACAGTTTCAGGTTAAGAACAAACCTCCAGAACGAATTAAGTACTTAACCCGAGGTACCATTGTAGTTGAAAGCAATCAAGTTTATCGAAGCTCAGAAACTGTATACAGATAGCAGTGTCATAGTGAAGAAACGGAGCAAACTCATAGGTCTGGTTTACATATAATGCTAAGCCATGGTTTTTCGTAAGCCATGAGTTAACTATGAGTTGTCCTACAGACAATCAAACAGACCCTGTTTGTCCAACATTTGTCTTGTTCTCCAGCAGCTCTTCCCCCATGGTTTTGTAGTTTAGTGAGCATCTGGCGTGGGGTGGCCGAACACACTATGGTTAAGGAAGGGTGCTGGGTTCACACATAGCACCAAGCCATAGCTGAAACAAAGATTATTTAGCCAACAATCAACTGTGGCTTCAGTTCGTGGTTTGCTGGTAGCAATCAAACCACAGTTAGGTTTCTGGGCAGGGTTCACACATAACACTTAGTTATGGCTTAATAAATCTGGTGTGCGAACCAGGTCATACTTTTAGGAGGGAGGAGGCTATATAATGCAAAAAAACATTTTTTGCTATATAAAGTAGCAAAAAAACAGAACAAAAAAAATCAGTTAAACTTTAGAACGTTGAACTCTTCAGCAGCATGGAACCACTTTAAAACAGAAATCCTATGCACACTCAGCTGTGAATAAGTGCACTCATTGGATTTGGATCTGAGTGAACATGCATAGGATCTGGTGACATGTATCATAGTTGACTAGGTAAAATGAGTTATCCTGAATCCCTGTTTATTTATATCCTACTCAATCTAAGTAAATCTTGCTGAAACTAAGAAATTTGCAAAAAGTATGACATGGATGCTACAACATTTTAAAGCACTGCTCTGCCTGAAAGTAGAATTTTGTGCACATTCATTCCGATGGAAGGGATGTGTGCCCCTCCCAACCCCATTTTAAGGCCTCCTTTGGGTAAAAGAAAGGTGAGGAATAAAGTCCCATGGACCGCAATGGGACTTACTTCAAAGTAAGCATGCACAGAATTGGACTGCAAGTGGGTGGGGAGAGGGTCCCACTAAGTTTTATGTAAGTTCGTCTGCTTTTGCTTGTTATGGAGGAGAGCAAGGAGCACTGGAAACTTATTCAGCCCCAATCAATTTGCAAGTCTCCACCAGGGACTCAGCTACACTGGCAAAGAAAAAACGCTTTACATGCGCTGTTTATGCATTCTAACACTGTAACATCAGATGGCGCTGTGGAGTTTGGTTTTTGCTTACCCAAGTTTTCATACAAAGTATGCAACGCGTTCAACAGAAACGCTTCTTTGATGTGTCTAGATCCAGCCTAGATTTGTTACCTGCCATGCATTTGCAAGCCTCTTTCCTCCAGCCTTAAAGTCTATCTCTTTTTCCGTGCATGAGGAATAAATGGCAGGCATCTTTAGCTGAGAAGCTAACCCAGTTTGGTTGAAGCAGTCAGAAATAACACAAGCAGTGCTGTTTCTGAGACAACTTGGCATAGCTTCGCTGAATATATAAACAGAGGTAGTCCTGGTCAGCAGCCCCACCCCCAACCCATGACCATGTATGGTATTATATATTTCAGCAATGAGTAACAGCCAGTCATCTTCTGTTTGGCTTCAGATGTCAGCTTTTCTTTTCTTTTTTAAGGTTTTCGGCAGGTAGGTGCAATTTTATGTGCCAGCTTGTCTTATATGTTCTAAGTCTAAGATGATCCTGTATTCTTGTAGAAAGTTCTGTTTTACTTTTTAGATATTTTCTGCTATTGTTACAATAAATAAATAATAATAATAATAATAATAATAATAATAATAATAATAATAATAATACTTTATTTAAAAGACTCTGGGTTTTATTCAACAAAATGCACCACCAAAAAAAATAATTTTTGGGAGGCACACAAATGGAAGAGGAGGGGAATTTCTGTTGTACAAGCAGAAGTCCTTGTGAAAACAGGACATCTTTATTGGGCACAGCCTGTTTTATTTGCCCAGGCATTTAAAGCTGATTACAGTGGTACCTCGGAAGTTGAACAGAATCCGTTCTGGGAATCCGTTCAACTTCCAAAACGTTCGGAAACCAAGGGGCAGCTTCCGATTCTCCTGCAGCCAATTGGAAGCTACAGCAGCCAATCGGAAGCTGCGGAAGCCCCATCTGACGTCCAGGTTCCAAAGAACGTCCACAAACCGGAATACTCACTTCCGGATTTGCGCCGTTCAGGAGCCAAAACATTCGACTTGGAAGGCGTTTGGGATCCAAGGTACAACTGTATTGTTTAAGCTGCACTACTGTTTTCAGCTGCTGTATTTATTTGATTATATACAGTGGTGCCTCCGGTTGCAGACGGGATCTGTTGTTTCAGAGGTCCGGTCAGATCCCAAGTTTTCCACAACCTGAGGACCGCTTCTGCACATGCACAGACCACACGGAGAAACCCAGTAAAATGCTTCCGGGTTTGCCGCACGCGCATCCCAAAGTTTACGTAACCAGAGGGTTACATAAACGGAGGTTTGACTGCACTTTATTTAATACATATTGTTATTTAATACGTATTCTGCATCCCACCCCTAGCACCTGTACTGAAGAAAAGCTAGTAATGAATATATTCAACAAACAAAACAGTAAGGCTGTCCCAATGAATTACACAGGATCTCCTAATTACGCCGTGGTTTACAGCACCTTGCTTCTTCAAGGCTTCAAAACAGAGGTCAGTCAAAAGCCAAAGGGTCAACAGTGACAGAAGGAGAGATACGTGAATTGCAAAAAGTAGCCCACTTTTTGCAGAGGGGGCAAACTTCGCCAGGTTCCTTTCAGCACAAGGGGTTCCTTTGCAAACCAACTGAAACCAAAACCTCTTGGAAAAAGGAAGAAAGGGACTGGAAGCAAAAGCAGCCTGCCCCCTTATAATTGCCGGAAAGAACATTAGGCACGCAGTTCTAGGAGGGGAGGAAAAGGTTCCTGTTTTCCCCACTCAAGCCAGGGCAGCAGCTTTTGCGGGCTGTTTAATTAAGCTCAATCCAAGCCAAGAGACACTTCCTGTGCAGCAGGAGAGGCCTTTTTTATAATCGGCAACACCTCTTCATCTGATCTCACCCTGCTCCTAGAACATTTGTGGCCCTGTCGCTCCGTGGCACATCAACAAGCCCTGCGACCCGGGCTCCAGCATGGAGACAATTCAAATTCAGAGTTCCCTTGCAGGGCTTATTAAGAGTCTTCAAACCATTCATTTTCAAAGTGTGTTGCTAGTTTCAGTGGGACTGTAACCTAGAGTGATTGTGCTGAAGGCTGCAGCCATGAGGACCTATACAAAGCAGGCAAAAGCTGTCATCATCTTGCTAACAAACAGGCTATCCCCAAAAAAAGGCCTAGGAGTTTTAATTCTTTATACCTCTTTGCCAGCACAGTTAACACTGAGAGGAGCAACCTTGCCGAGTGGATATCGGCAGCCCTTGGCTCTGCGGGGCAGAGTTGCTCCATTTCATTCCCACATTAATCTGTAGGCCTGTCTGTTTTTTAAATCATCTCAAAATATTTACATGTGCACTTTCTGTCAACATACGCATTTAAACGCGTACTTGTAGAGCTCAGCTAACAAAAGCTATGGTGCCACAGCTGGAGAAATGGAAAATAAGCATGCTGCTGTTAGGAAATATCCTAACATTCTCCCCCTTTCCATGTAACCTGTAGTACCTGTGGTTCAACCCAATTGCAACCTCTGTACTTAAGTTGTTCTCTGTTAACAACCTTAGACAACAGATCAGCAGGAATTTCATTTCCTGGCATGTAGGACACCTGAATGAGTCCTTTTTGAATACACTCTCTTGCACAATGTAGCGTAATCTGCAAGTACTTGGTTCTTTGCTTGCAACTCTGAGTTCAACAAAGCCAAACAGGATCTATTGTCTTGATACACTTGTATAGGACATTTCACAGACACTCTGATGTCCTGAAACAGTTGCATCAACCATTCACAATCCATGAGTGAAAATGACAGAGCATTGAGTTCTGCTTCACAGGAACTTAGGCTTACTGTCGTCTGCTTCTTGCACAGCCAGTCAAACAGACAGTGGGTGTACATGTAGCATACGCCAGAAGCGCTTGTACCATCTGCGGTGTCACTTCCAAAATGAGCATCTGCAAAGATTTCAAGACCACCAGTCTTCTGACTGGTGAACCTCAGCCTGTAATGCAAAGTCCCTTTCAAATAGCGGGCTATGCGCTTCAGAGCTTTCCAATCCTGTAACAGCTGCTTCATTGCCTAGCTACACTTTAGAACATGGTCCCAACAGCTATGTTCCGACCCGTGTGTTATAGTCTGAGAAGAGCAGATCAGGTCTTTTTGCAAAGCAATTTGCAAAGACCAAATTCCTAGAGTCTCCCTAGAGCTCACAATTGAGCAGGTGCTGTTTTGCACATGAGGTGCTCTGTGACAAAGCAGGGTCTCCCACACAGAGGCCCTGCTCCATCCTACTACTGCACTACGCTTAAGTCATGAAACTCTCACATATAGCAGCTGCACCATAATCCAATCTTGCAAACAGAGAATAGAATAAGTGAAGAAGAAAGTAGTCAACAGCAGCCAAGACCTCAAACTGGGCACTAAGGGGCTTTCAGACTGTGCAGCACAGAAGCAGAGTCTGCCTGATAGATGAGCTGAGTGCTTTTGACAACAGCAAATCAGGCAGTAATGAGACTGAAATGCCTTACAATAATCCTTTGTCTTTGGTAAAGCAGTAACACATTAAGTATCCTCCTTGTACATAGGCTCGCAGCCCAGTAGGTCATACGTTAAACCTTAGAAAATTCATTTCACTGAGCCATAAATTAATTGAGAATTACCTTGACTGCACAGCAAAGGAAATTTTGCACGGCTGCAAGATAGTAGAGGTTTGTTTAGGTGTTACTCATTAGACCAATACAGTGGTACCTCAGGTTAAGTACTTAATTCGTTCCGGAGGTCTGTACTTAACCTGAAACTGTTCTTAACCTGAAGCACCATTTTAGCTAATGGGGTCTCCCACTGCTGCCGCGTCACCGGATCACAATTTCTGTTCTCATCCTGAAGCAAAGTTCTTAACCCGAGGTACTAGTTCTGGGTTAGCAGAGTCTGTAACCTGAAGCGTATGTAACCCGAGGTACCACTGTATTTATATCCCTGAAAACCCTCCAGCCTATATACAGGGCTGAATTCACCAAATAAAATCTGCAACGGAGGCTGTCAAGCAAAGCTCTGCAATTGCTGGGCTGAAATAAACAAAACACACCCCATGCTGTTTTAGTTGCCTTAAAGATAAACATTAGGGTAAAACTTGGGAGTTATTTTTTCATGTTTAAAATGACAATAGGGTGCATGCAGATATTTCATACTATGTATAATAATATGTCAATGGGAAGAGGGACTATCTTATGGGGCAAGTCTCTCTGGAGGTGTGGGTTTGAATCCCACCGCTGCCAAGTGTTCTTGTGGCTGGTATAGCTCGGCTGGTACAGAATGAGACTCTTAGTGTCAGGGTCGTGGATTCGAGCCCCAAGTTGGGCAAATGATACCTGCATTGCAGGGGGTTGGACTAGATTATCCTCATGGTGCCAGTGGTGGTCAACTTGGCCCTCCAGCTGTTTTTGGACTACAACTCCCATCACCCCTAGCTAATAGGGCCAGTGGTCAGGGATGATGGGAATTGTAGTCCCAAAACAGCTGGAGGGCCAAATTTGGCCACCACTGTTATCCCTTCCGACTCTACAAATTATGTGCTTCTAAATTACTCTAAACTAAACTATATCTACCAGTATAACTGTACTGGGCAACTTAACTGAAGCAGCTATTGCTTCAAGAAGATAGAAGGGATATCGTACAATGATAACTGGAATCGTGGTATGAAGAACAAGAACTAACTTAACAGAGGCATGCACTGCTGAGGAAATATTATTAACAACATCTGTTTTCAGTGTAAGGAGAAATGGTGGAAACCTAGACATAACAGATATAATTTTCATCAAATATGTGCAAAGGAAGAAGCTGCTTGCCAAAAACCAAGGAATCTAGATGGCTTATTAGAACCTCAGTGTGTTTACGTGAAGAGGGAGATTAAATTTCTTTTCCCCAAATTTATTACTGTTATGCACAGTGAAACGTGAGTACTTAAGCCAAATGGAGTTTTAAAGCCTCAATTTCCAGTAGCTTCTCCAAGCATCCCTTAAAATATTGTTCTGAAGCAGGCTATTGCCCACATTTTTAAAAGGAACTTATGGTCTATTCCTAAAACTTGCTTGGGGCCAATTTCAGGGGTTGCGATAGGGATCCTATAGCCCAGAATTCAGTTTTATCTGAGAAGCATCTGAAGCCATGCAATTAACAGCAAAATTTGAACAGAGTAGTGGGTAGGTGTGAACAGCTTGAATATTCTGCGATAAATTTAAAAATGGAGATTCCCCCCCCCCCCAAAGTGGAGACAGCCACTAGAGTTTTTGGACCATAAGTATCCTTTTAATAGCAGAGAAATACATGTTAAAAATTGACTTGGGCCCCTCTAGATAGGTGGGTTTTTTAAGGTAAATTCTGCAGCATGCCACTGATGCAACTGCAATAATTCGTGGTGGTTTCATACTGTATTATCCACACATCATTCCATTTCATTATTTGTTCTGCTATGCTCTCCCCCCAGTGTTATCACATTATTAAGGTCTGGAGGGGCACTCTTGTGCAAGAAAAGCAAGACAAAAAACAACAACCTGGGGACGTTTGCAGTATGAAAAATTACAGGATTTCAGCAGGAAGCCACAGGGCATGCACTGGTTAGAAATGAAGCAGAGCGTCTGCTCCCAAAGCTTTTGCAAAAGCAAACAATTTTGAAAGCAGGATCATGTATAACCTACCCAATACTATTACATGCACAAATCATCATGAATGCACAAATACAAGGAAAATCTGGAGAGGCCCCTAATTATGGTGTCATAACACAATAAATAGCGGGTTGCCATTTCTTTTGTATCTCACTGTTCCTCTAAAGAGCTATGGATGGCATGCATCTTATCGCCCCACAATCTTGTGATGTACTTTGGGTCAAGAAAGAAAGGGTGTATGTGAAACCACAAAACTGGGTTTGGTGTGTTCTTACTCATGTTGATTCTACAGGTACCACATCTATTGATGCCTCTGCATAAAAGAAGAATAAAGTGGTTATCTATATCTGCAAAGAACTGCTCTTCATGGTGACCAGAAATCTCTTCGTACAGAAGCCAAGAGAAGGAAAAGAACCTAAGGATCAGTATGAGGTTTTTGACCCAGTATAAGAGGAAACACCCAGGCAAAACCCAAATGCTACATAGCACTTAAGATAACAAGAAACACTCATGCGTAAGCTTTGGCCTGGGGAAGAGCACACAGCACACAAAAGGATGTATATTTGGAAACTCAAGACTATGATTTTGTTCTATTCGTAGCAAAAACCACCATTCCTCCTGCCAATTTAGAGAATCCTGAAAACAGCAACGACCATGTTTACAAGACACTCATAATATTTCTACACTGAAAGAATTAAGACACCTGAGAGCACAGTCTGTAAGTGGGGGGGGGGGGAGTGCCCTGCAAAGTATGTTTCTTAAAAGCAAAACAAAAACCATTGCCTCCACCAGCCTGCTCATTCCCCTGTATGGGATTCTTGATCGTCTATGGCGATGGGGCAAGTTATTAAATGCAGTACACGGCCATTCTAAATACATGAATACAATACTTTACAAAATAGAATTAAGCCCCTGATCCACCTCTGGTTGTGTTTTATCCTATGTGACTAGTAGCACTAGACCAGTTAATGGGGACCAGATGAACACCACAAAGCAGATCAGCAAAAATCTCCCTCCCTGTTTTAGGGCAGGGGACCCTGGCGCTCTCCAGCTTTGCTTGGAGCCGCTGCAGTGCAATCTGAGGTTAGCCCAGAAAGGCAATATGCTTATTATCGGAAGGCTCTCGTCAACTCATAGAAGTTGTTCTTACCCATGGCCAGATTATACACATGCAGCCTAGCAACCACCCAAATAAAACTTGCTTCGGAACCATCTACCTGCTAGTAACTGGAAAGGGAGCAGCACGGAGAGAAATTTGGGGGTGGGGAGCCTGACCAGTTCTATTGCAGTTCCACTGTATTTGGGAGGTGCGAAGAGACAAAGGGAGGGGGCTTCTGCCTTTCCTTGTGACACACAGCTTTTCTGTCACCTACAGCCAATCGTTCCTCCAGCAGCCGTAGGGGTACAGTTGCTCTCCAAATATGGTACACCACAGCCTCAATCTAGGTGTGTCACAGGCAGGAGGGGATGTGTTGATGGTCTGGCCTTAAAACAGAAGACGAGGCGATCTATGCCCCTTTCACTACAGTTTTTTTATTCCAATACCTAACTTTGGATTTACAGCTGTACCTTGGAAGCCGAAAGGAAGCCGTTCCGGAAGTCCCTTTGACTTCCAAAATGTTCAACTTCCAAGGCGCGGCTTCCGATCGGCCGCAGGAGCCCCGCCGGATGTTTGGTTTCCAAAAGAACGTTTACAAACCAGAACACTCACTTCTGGGTTTGCAGCTTTCAGGAGTCAAAACGTTCAACTGCTAAGGCATTCGTCAACCAAGGTACAACTGTATTTTTGTCAGATTAACAGCCTTTACAGGAGAGATGGGGAATCTGTGGTCCTCAAAATGTTGTTGGACTGCAACTCCCATCAGGACAGCCAATGTGGTATAGTGGTTAAAGTGTCAGGTTAGGACCCAAGAGGTCAAGAGTTCAAATCCCCATTCTGCTACAAAGCTGGCTGTGTGACTTTGGGACATTTGCCCAAAGTCTCTCAGCCTTTTGAGGACAAAATGGAGATACAAAGAACCATGCGTGTGTACCCCCTTGAAGTTCTTGGAGGAAAGTTAGAATATACCGTAAATGTCAATACGGTTTCTAGGAGCTATGAGCATGAAAGAAGGTGAGTGAGGTGGAAGAAGGCCAAGACTTGCAATGGAAAATACGAGCTGGCCAGCAGCATGTAACTGCAGGAGACAACAACTGAAGTCCTTGTGAGCTTCCCAAACACCACTTCTCATTATGCATCTCTCTGGGAGTTGCCAAAGCACAAGGGCTCTTTAACCCTGCACACCACCCTGCCCAGTGCAAACAAAGGTTTTAGCAGACGTCCCACTTTACACTCCACAACTGTTTATGCTCATCTCAAAAAGACAACAGAGATGTTTAGGTGCCACCACAGAAAATATACAATTCCTACCTTGCACAGAAGAGATATCCTAATGGGTATTACTGGCAGGAAGGAGGCCCTCCCTTGCAAAGCGCAGTGATCCGTTTGGTATACAAAACACTGAAATGGCATTTCCAACAATTGCTATCCAATTGCTTTTGGGAAGATGACAAGCAGGGTCCGCCTGTGATGATGGAGGCTTCTATTTAGCTATCAAGGCTAATAGCAGCCAATCCTCCATCATCTGCCTCATTATTATTATTATTATTATTATTATTTTAAACTATCTATCCTAGCAGACAATTCCACATTTTGCGACACTGAATGCCATAAAAATGTCAATCTCCTTAAGTTGAGCATGCATCTAATGCAATCCCATACATGTCTACTCAGAAGTAAGCTCCACTAATTTCAAGGGATCTTGAGGGAGGTTGCAATCCTGCACTGTGCTGTCTTATATGCAGGTAAGATTTCGTTGAATGCAACGGGGCACATATGCATAAGGTCGGGAATTTATGTAACTAGCATGATTTTACATGTATTGTTTTCATTGGGTTGTACCTATTCTGCGATTCTGGGAGACGAGGTTGCTTGAACCAGCAGGAGAACAAACAGAAGAGCAGAGATTATCTTAGCTGATCCATCCCCATCGCCACAGTCTCTGCCAAAGCAGAGCGGGAACTGGCAAAACAGAGAACCAAGTCGATTCCTCCCAATATTTATTTTTCCTGGTTAAATAACATTCAGGTCACATACCCGATTCAAAATCATGAATTACAAACACTTCTTTAACGTTACATAATAGATTGGAAACATCATGGTTTCCAAAGTCAAACATCCATTGAGATCATATTTGTAAATAAACTGGAGATCATATTGGTAAATAAAAGAGAAACACCATCAATTGTTTGCTTTAGGAGTCTTGTAAAGGCATATGCACAAAGGCTTCCTCTGATCCATAAGACTGGACCCTGTACTTCTGTTTTTCCTCTCAGCTTTTAATACATTGTTTTAGTGTTTTCGTTTTGCAAATGTTTAAAATGATATGAAGCTTAGAAATACATTTGTATGTAAACAAAGTCTGAATTTTTAAAAAATGCAACCTATGCCACAATCCTCAGTCTGCTTGTTTCAGTAATAGCAGTTTTCAAAATGACAGCAAAAGTAAATAAGTGGATTTGCCAGTCCCACCTTGTATTAATTTCTGTACAGTGGTACCTCGGGTTACAGACACTTCAGCTTACAGACTCCACTAACCCAGAAATAGTACCTCGGGTTAAGAACTTTGCTTCAGGATGAGAACAGAAATCGCACAGCAGTGGGAGGCCCCATTAGCTAAAGTGGTACCTCAGGTTAAGAACAGTTTCAGTTTAAGAATGGACCTCCAGAATGAATTAAGTTCTTAACCCGAGGTACCACTGTACAGTGAATTAGGGCTGTGGCTGAATGTTTGAACATTCTCAGGACAAAAAGAAAGTTGTGATTTTGGAGGGGGCAAATGATGCCCCCCCCCATCCTCTCTTTGCCCAGCTGTATACTCTGCAGTATACATTTCTCAACTTTGCTGCCATTCTATATACCTCCTTGAGTAATCCCACCCAATCCAGGATCAGGCAGGGAGCAAGATGAAGTCATGCTTGATATCATATTTGGCCATGTGGGGTAATACTGCCCCATACATTTTGTGAGAAAGTGATCTTTCACAGGACACTACAAAAAGGCCAGCAAGACATGACCCCACTCCTCCCCACTCCTTCAGCAAGAATATCTAGGTTCTTTTTAGCACATGTCCTAGATTTAGATAACAATCTTAATTTTTTAAAGGCCAATTACTTTTCTGGCGCATGCGAGCTTAAGATTGCTTCACTACTCTACCAAATTACTGAAAACAAGACAGAAAGACATCCCGAGGCAGACAGACAGACTGCCTTATAGCTCCTTATAAGGCCTCTTAACAATAGTTCTGTGACAAGGCATGGTTTAGAACAAAAAGGCTGATCCCGTCAGACAGCTGGCAGCACACCCTCCATAATAGACACGTCTCAGTGCCTGCAGAAGTGTAATTTTAGAGTCCAGGGCTTAATTTGAGCCAGACCTCAGTCCTGATACCCATTACCAACGTCAAGACTCAGCCGAGCCATGCATGAACCAACCTAAGGGTTTCTGAAGATGCAGGCTGCATTCCCACCTCACAAATCTAGGGCTTGCAGATCAGGCAGAGGGAGGGCCATAAAAGCCCAAATCCCAGCACTCCTCTTTTCAAAAATTAGACCTGCCAAACACAAACAAAAGAAAACAGCAGCCCCATAGACATCGTTCAGGAAACCTCAGTTCCCCAGTTACCTCATCCTTTTTTTCTACCAGATATTGCTGCACTCCAGCTCCCGTCAGTCCCATCCAGCATGGCCGACGGTCAGGGATGATAGAACTTGTAGTCCAGCAAGATCCTGAGGGCACCAGTTAGGGGAAGTCTGAGTTCCTAGGCACCATTCTTGGCTGCCTGGTTAAGGAAGCCAAAAAAACAACATAGGGACCAGAGCTTCCTCTTGTTAGCTGTGACTTCATTGTTACAGTTTGCCGACAGCAAGAGTAGGAAGAGTCTATTTGCTCAAGGTGAAAGCATCCCGTAACGGAACCCCAGTGTAAAAAGGTAAAAGGTAAAGGACTGCTGTATGGTTAAGTCCAGTCAGAGGTGACTACAGTGGTACCTCGGGTTACAGACTCTGCTAAACTAGAAATATTACCTTCAGGTTAAGAAATTTTCTTTAGGGCAAGTACAGAAATCACGCAGCAGCTGCACGGCGGCAGCGGGAGGCCCCATTAGCTAAGGTGGTGCTTCAGGTTAAGAACAGTTTCAGGTTAAGAACGGACCTCCAGAACGAATTAAGTTCTTAACCCGAGGTACCACAGTATAGGGTTGCAGCACTCATCTAGCTTTCAGGCCAAGGGAGCTGGCATTTGTCCACAGACAGTTTTCCAGGTCATGTGGCCAACATGACTAAACTGCTTCTGGTGCAACAGAACACCATGATGGAAGCCAGAGCGCATGGAAACTCAGTTTCCCTTCCCGCCATAGTGGTACCTATTTATCTACTTGCACTGGTGTGCTTTCAAACTGCTAGGTGGGCAGGAACTGGGACAGAGCAACAGGAGCTCACTCTGTTGCAGGGATTCAAACCGCCGACCTTCTGATCGGCAAGCCCAGGAGGCTCAGTGGTTTAGACCACAGTGAAACCCGCATACCAGTGTAAATGGCTTCCACAAGGAAGCCACAGAAAGAATGTAGCTTGTCAAGAAAGACGTGGACTCGAAAAGGATGAAAACCACTATCCTACTATATCACACACATCAAGAGTTTGCTGGGGTAGGTCCATTGTCCTACATACATAGTTGGTTTTTTTCTCCATACAAGAGGTAAGCCAATGGTTTGAGCAATACAAGAGAGAGTAGAAACAAAACTACTTCAAACATCTTTGATGAAGATGGGGCAAGTTTCTAGCCCACAAAAACCTTGGGGTCACATCCGTACCACACATGTGAAGCACGTTGCTTCCCCCAAAGAATCCTGGGATCTGTGGTTTACCCCCTCAGAGAACTACAATCCCCAGCACTCTTCATAAACTGCAGTTCCCAGGATTCCTTGGGGGAAGCCATGGTGTGGATATGATTTGTATATAACACAGTAGATCAGCTGCAGCTATAAGGTTGCTTTTGCTACAGCAGACCAATGAAGCCACTCCCAGGACACAAATCCGTTTCAAACCTTCCCGTACCCTCATTCTGAAGGTTTCAAACAGGCTCATGGGCAGCGCATGGCTGTGCAAAATGTTCTGATGCCCTCCGAGCTAACTAACAGCACAATCCTATAACAACATATTCAGGTATAAGCTCCATTGAGTTCAATGGGGGCTTACTCCTGGGATTGCAGCCTAATAATAATAATATTTTTTTATTTATACACCGCCCTTCCTGGTTCAGAAAACCAGGCTCAGGGTGGCTAACAACAAATTTAAAACACTTAATTGTAATACAACATAGAAGCAGCATAAAATACAGTATAAAAGCATGAATGGCAATCAAATTCAAAGTTCAAAAATCAATTTGGGGAAAATCCATCCAATAAACATTAGATAGTCACCAGGGCTAGCTGGCTGAATTAGTCCTACTTGGGCCAGCGAGGAGGCCAGGGGAGAATTAGCTGTGGGGTCCCAGAGTGGGAATCTTCATAAAAGGGGAGGAGGAGGGAAGAAAGGGGAAATAAAAGATCAGGCTGAATTCAAATTAAAGGCCAGGTGGAATAGCTCTGTCTTACAGGCCCGTAGGGCCCTAGTCTCATGGGACAGAGCATTCCACCAGGTTGGAGCCATTACTGAAAAGGCCCTGGCCCTAAGTCCATCTCTTAAAACATTTGGCATATAAAAGGGAGAAAACAGATTTATATATGTATGGAAATTATTGTTTCATGAGTAATATATTGAGGCAATAGGTTTATTAGAGTGGAAAAAATGGGAAAGGACAGGAAGTCAAACTTATGTACTAAATATATTTTAGGAGGACTTATATTCTTTTGTTGGGTTTTCATTTTGACAAAACTGACTTGTGTAAAATAAAGAAGAGATGTCTTTGATGTACAGATGCAAGTATGAACAATAAAGCATTTAAAAAACAAACAAACCATTCAGCATAACATCACACAAGGCCTTTCCTTCCCATTCCTTTCTCCACAAAGTGCCTTTTGCCTCTGCCGGGGAAACAATGGGTTCCCCACCCCCATGTGCTATAGTATACAGTCTTGAAAACCGTTAGGCTTACAAACAAGCCATGGGAGGCACAAATAGACTTGGGAGACTGCCAAAGAAACTTGCTGCATGGGAGTTTTCCAAATCTGGCACGAGAAGAAATCAAACTATGGCTTTAATTCTAAGCGCACTTGGAAATTCATTCCACTGTCAGCAGCATTCACTTCCAGATCAGCATGCTAGTCCTTAAGAAAAAAGAAAAGAAAAACAGAGATGCACCACATACTGCCCACCTAGGGTCTCACTGACATTTTTTTTATTGTCCACAGGTTCCAAATTAGAATTCTCAGAATCCTAGCTTTAAAAACAATAACGGAAAAGTGGGGGGGGGGAGAGTAGTCCCTCCTTGATTACAGAGAGAATAATTTTCCATTTCACAGATAAGCCCAACATTCATAACTTCCTGCCGGTCATATATCAAGGTTTTTATCTAGATAACACAATGAACGACCTAAAGCTGTATATAAACGTTACGCATTGATCTGCTTTCTTTCTTTCTTTTTTCAAAGTCAATCTCCAGTTTGTGAAAGATTACTTTTGTTTCATATAGCTAAAAAAAGGGCACTTGGTGCGGAAAGGTAGCAATGTGCTCCTCAATGCTCAAAGCAAATTACATTTCAACAGCATCAAGACAACATGCAACACCCAAGAATGTAAGGCACCTTCCACAAACCTGAGAATTAAAATAGAAGATCCAAGGGCTAAGCACCTGACATTTCTGATTTGCTTTTATAGATATATAAACAAACAAACCTACTAAATAGCCACAGAAATCAGTAAGTGAAGAGCTGAGATGAAGAGGGACCTGTTTAAACAAGGCAAGCAAAACAGGTATCAAAGATTTTACATGCAGGGAAGAACTGACCCTTTTTCCACGCCAGAGTGCGGGAGGAATGGGTTTCGAACCATAAGAGAACAGCAGCGAGGAGAAAATTCCGAAGGTACCTGACTTGAGGAATCAGGGGAGCGCATCCAGTATCCTTTTCCTGGTGCACTGAAGAACAACAATAAATAAATACATAAACTTCGGCGATTCAAACGATGCCACCCAACTTTCTCGGGAGCGATTTAAAAGGGAGCTTCTTCCCTCCTTTCTCTCTGCAAATTCTCAGGACGTTCCATCAAAGGCTTTGCTGCTGCTGCTGTCGCCGCTGCTACTTCGGTGGCTAGGCAGTTAAAACCATCTCTGGGGGTGGGGGGGGCAAAACAATTGCTGCCGCAGAGTCTTCTCAGCCGAAGCCGAGAGACTGTAGCACTTTTGTTTTCGAGAGATCAAAAATCCTATCCCGTTTGCCAATGAAAACAGGGGCCGGCAGAGCCCCGGGAATCTGCACACTCTGAGCAGAACAGCCTCGGCTGTCTGTGAGCTGGAGGGTGTGGGGGGGGGTGGGCTTTATATAAAAAGAGGGCCAGCTCAGTGGGCTTCTCTGCCAATGAAAAGCTTGGGATTCCTGGCAACCAAAGCCACAAGGCACTAGGAGACCACAGGCCATAGAGACTGCCAAGGCAGGACAAGGTTTCGTACAGACGATGAGGAAAGCGCAGATTTCTCGGCTCAGGAATCGAACCGCTGGACGGGCTTCTTCTGCACCTTTTGAGAAACATCACCATCTCTCCTGACAGGGATGCTTTTCTAGATGTAGCTTTCTGCCATCATTTGCTTTTCGCGTTTATTCTCCTTTTCAGGAGATGTCTCAGCAACCACCAATCCAGGAAGAAAAGCAGAATCCGTAAAACAAGGAAACGACTGCTGGTTGTTCTTTCCTTGAAATGCTCCAACACTTTCAAGGTAATTACTAAAATATTTTATTCCCACCCAACTATCAGTATGTAAAATTAAACAGGCAGGGACTGGTATACAATCACATAAGAATGTGTCATTATCTACTTCGACTGGCTGGCTTTACAGGGGCTGCGTACTGATGTCTATGGTTTTCATCGTGTTTTTCAAAAGCATAGGCAGCCTTGAGTATTTGGAGAAGTGAGGAGAATTAATAAAAGCTTCACTCTTTGAAAAGCGAGATGCTAATGGAAAATAGCCTACGTGCAACTGCACTTGATTGCATTCATTCTATTTCATCCTAGCTGATAACTTTTCTACATATCCCTTATCACTTCCGCTACTGTTTAAAAATCTAAATTATAATCTGCTTGGAGCAAAAACTCAAGACTCATTTCTTACTGTGTAGGTCGGTGGAAGCACCAGAAATTGCTCAATTTAGTATTAACCACTCTCCGGGCAGGTAATGTGAGGTCCATTAGTTTTAACATGCAACAATACTTCCAGTCAATTTTTTAAATGTATCCATCTTATTGCACTGAACTGCTAATCATTTCCGCAGTGAACCAGGTCCTGAGATGGCTGGCACAATGTTGACTCAGCAGTTTCATAAGGAACTGTTAGCTCCTCTCTGGCAAGATGTCAGTGTTCCAAATGTGCATCACTTTGCAGGAGAGATGCACCCATTCTCCTTTCGCGATACCTGGAAGCACAATTCAGTCGCGCATCCCTTTCCCACTATTTCGCCGAATGCACGGAGCAGCCCCAAGCTTATTTACTCCTCGTGTCTCATCCACCATCCATTTTCACCTGCAGTCTGCAGTTTTGCCCCGCCCCCAAAAAACTAAAACAGAGAGCAGCACCATAGCACAAGGGAAGAAAAGCAAAAGCTTCCAGGTCCAACTAATATAAATATATAAGTTCAGTTTCAGGTTTCTCTTCAGATTCAGCTGCAGACATCAGAACAGAGACAGAGAGAAGGTACACACACACACACACCAGACCCAGCAAAACAGATCTTGCCCTGCCTAAGGAGACCCACCACGCATCCAAATCCTCCCAATCTCAGCCTTTTGCTGTGATGTTTCTTTTACAGAGTCAGCCCAATACATTTTCCTACCTGAGGCAGAAATTCCTAGTGCCCTCCCCCAGTTAAGGTGTGCAGTACTCACATTCTGGCCCCCAAAATGTGGGGTGGACTCACAAGCATCTCACCTTGGGAGTGAAACTATAACAACAATCAAAACAGTAATTTGCTATTATTTCATGACACCCAAAATCAGCTTCACGAGGCAATGGCCTCACTCTGCCAGCTCTGCTAGTAAACGGTTGTGACCCTTTTCACCATTGGCTTCTAAAACTTTTCTGTAGAAAACTGTTTAACGTCTGCAGCTAGCACAGTTGTAGAGTTGATTATTTGTAAGCAGGTGATCGCAGGTTCAATCCCTGGCAACTCCAGGTACGGCTATGAAATATCTTCGCCCACCCTAACATTATCACATCCCTCACCTTTTGGAGTCTCTCTCTACAGTCAGTAAGTTTCATCTGAGAAAGCATTGGATTAAGTGGCAACCATGCATAAAGGAGACACGCTCTTTAAATATTATGCTTCCTCCTCCTACGAGGCTGCCAACCTGCACTGCAGCTGCCAAGCAGAAGCCAAATATTTATAGGAGGCCACGGAGCCAAAGGAAAAGTAGTGAAAAGGCCTTCAGCCCAATAAACATCAGGAGGAATGTAAAGGGAACCCAGGCAGTGCCCGAAAATGGTAACGCTTGAAGGCCTGGAAGGCTGTTAATACAATGCTCATGCTATGGGCTGTTAAGATACTAGCCAAACTACACTGGCTCCTTACAAGCTGGCATGAGGAATTCATTTTACTTTGGCTTGGCCCAGGAGCTCCTTGCTGGCCAGGCTGCTAAGGCTGCTGTGGCCTGGGTTTGCTTTCCATAGGCTTAAGCATATGTCAGTCTGAGCACCAAGATAAGAAAACTAAAAGGCATGGCATAAGAAATCAGAAAATTTCCCCTGTAAGGAATGTGCGGTGGAGATTTACAGTGGTCCTTTCAAACAGATAAAATGGGCAAGACACAGCAGGCCAAGAAAGGAAGAGAGCTAAAAGTTCACATGATATTGCCTTTTTTTTTTAAAGGCAAAATTCAAAGCTAAGCAGAATTTTGCAACAATCGGGGGGGTACTTTTCTGTTGTTGCTAATTGTTGCAAAGCTGCCCAGAGAATGGATTTACAGTATTTTCATTTTATTTTCTCTTCTCTCCCCCCCCCCCACTTCTTCAAATGAGGACTGTTGCCAAGCTGTTTCCAAGTGGTGGAGATTTCCTTTCACAGATCTTTGTTATTAACTCTTGCTGCCACAATGCTATTTGTGAAACCGGAGAGCTCAAGAGGAAAGGGGGAAACAGCTCAGCATTAACTTTCCTAAGGAAAGGAAGCTTGCAAGAGTTCTGTTCTGTGGTGAGAGAGACGCTTATGCTCTGAAAAACAATGTTTGTAGGGAAACCGTGCAAATTTGCTGTACAGGCACCAACAGCAACCCAATATGGGACAATCCTCTGCATTAGTAACCATTTTAACTTCAGTAAAGGTCAAGTAGCCCCAGGCCTCCATTAAGTCCCCCGAGTGAATGGGTTTTGGGATTTTAAAAAGCCTGCTTGTTTTAGAAGATGGTTGGAAAAGATAATGCAAATGGGGGAGTGGGGGTACTGCCAAAATCTCTGCCACCGGCCTTTCTCCTTCAAGCAGCGCAAGTTGTTTGATGTTGTCATAAATGTGCCATCTTCCAGAGAAGTAACTGTTGTTAGTTGTTTGCCACAAAAAATAAAACAACTTGTGGCACCTTAACACATTTATTGTAGCATATGCTTTCATGCACCAAGGGCCAAGTGCACCCTGATGCACAAATGCTTATGCCGTAATAAATCTGCTCCATCTTTAAGATGCCACAAGCCTCTTTGTTGACATAAATGTGGAAAGTTATGATCAGAAACACTATTTTTACTTTCAGGTGCCTCTGGCATGGCACATGCCATTAAGTTTTCTTTGAATTATTGGGATGCAAGCTGATATATGAATGAGCACATCTAAGAATGGTTGGTAGAGGGACGCGGGTGGCGCTGTGGGTTAAACCACAGAGCCTAGGGCTTGCCGATCAGAAGGTCGGCGGTTCGAATCCCCGCAACAGGGTGAGCTCCCGTTGTTCGGTCCCAGCTCCTGCCAACCTAGCAGTTTGAAAGCACATCAAAGTGCAAGGAGATAAATAGGTACTGCTCCGGCGGGAAGGTAAACGGCGTTTCCATGCCTTGCTCTGGTTCGCCAGAAGTGGCTTAGTCATGCTGGCCACATGACCCGGAAGCTGTACGCTGGCTCCCTCGGCCAGTAAAGCGAGATGAGTGCCACAACCCCAGAGTCGTCCTCGACTGGACCTAATGGTCAGGGGTCCCTTTACCTTTACCTAACAATGGTTGGTAGTTCTTAATGACTTTCAGATCTCTCCCAGCATTGAGATCCCAAAAAGAGACAGTTACATGGAAACACGATAGTACTACTTCCTTTATCCCACATGCGGGGAACCTTTGGCCCTTCAGGTGATGCTGAGTGACAATTTCCATCATCGCTTGCTACGGTGGCGTAGCATGTGCAGGGGGGGCCGGCCGCACCGGGAGCAACATCTGGGGGGGGCGCGCTCGCACTTGCAGCTCTCTGCCCCTACCTGGCTCACTCACTCTCTCTCACTGCAGTGCTGGCTGTGCGAATCCGATCCGAGCAGCTGGGTCGCTGCCCACTGTGGAGGGGGTGGGTGCCAGGCGTGCGGTGCGGAGAGAGAACGAGGGACTATCTGGGGGAGGGACAGTGCAGCGGCTGCCCAGCGCAGCGCTGAGCGCGGAAGAGAACCACACCAGACCAGACCAGGCAGCAGCAAGAAGAAGCTGGCAGCGGCGGCAGGTTAGGGGTTAGGGGGCGCAAATTACTTGCCTTGCCCCGGGTTAGGGGGCGCAAATTACTTGCCTTGCCCCGGGTGCTGACAACCCATGCTACGCTGCTGGCTTGCTATTGGCCATGCTTGCTGGGGCTGATGGGAGTTGTAGTTCAGCAACATCTAGAAGGTCAGTGGGTTCCCACCACTTTTCATCCACAATCAGTTGCTGTTTTCCTTCCACACCTAAAGCTCATTTCTAAACCACTTCATATTTTAAAAATCTCTAAATGGTGCACAGCAAAGCCATCAATATGAACCACAAAAGTCAACAGCTATTTTAATACTAGATCTATACCTTTTATTCATTGCTGTATTCTTTTATTCATTACCATCACATTTAACACGAGGACAGCTCGGTTCTATTTTTATTTATACCATATCAAAAACTTCAATAAGTTGTCAAATGGGGACCTCTTCTGGCAAAGTAAGGCATTCCCACACAAACTGCTTCCTTTAAACCAGAGCTTACCAAACCTCTCTCACTACCAAAGGAACACAAGCGAACAGCAAAGAACCTGCACAAGCAACGCTGACACCAAACCCTACATCATAGCTGTCAACTTACAGATTTGAAAATAAGGGACCAGCAGCCTTGAAAATAAGGGACCAGCAGCCAAAATAAGGGACCTGCAGCCTCACCTGTTCCAGGCACTCCAGTCTTCCTGTCCTCCTGCAGTCTGGTCAAACTCATGCTGGTAGCTTCGAGAACACTGTCCAACCAACTTTGTAACCAGAGGTTCAACTGAATAGAATCTGAATCACATGCACCACAAGGCCTATGCAGCCTCAGCTTAAGATGGCTCCCCGGCCTGGCTTTGCACTGCAAAGTTTGCAGCAGCACGTGCAACAAAATGACGTCCAGCATTCAAAAAACCCCTCAGCTTGCATTAACTAGCCACACACAAGGCATGCAAGCTCCACCCCCACTCATTCTTAGACTTCTTATTGGGTGAGCAACACAGCCAAGCAACACAGCTGGAGCCTCCCTCCTCCCTGGCTGGCAGGGAGAGAGGGAGAGGAGCTGCTTCCTTTGAAATTTAAGGGACATCATTTAAGGGACATATATCAATAAGGGACAGCAGCGGGACATGGTGCTGGAATAAGGGACTGTCCCTTCAAATAAGGGACACTTGACAGCTATGCCCTACATATAGTAAGTAAAATAGAAACATCGCCACCCGACCCCACCCCCAGTCATCTTTCCCCCCTTTCTTCCTAATGTCTCAACAAATGAAACTGATTTGTAAAAATGTTACATGGGAAGAAAAAACACGAGAGAGAAATATTGCACACTTTTGTAAATCAACAAAATCTTTAACGAAACAAAAAACCAGAGCTTGCTCCTACCAGGGCTGGAAAGGGTTAGTTTAGCCTCCTGTTTCCTAGGAAAACTTAATTACTGTTTCACAAAATGATGCAAGTTTTAAAAGAGTACTGTATCACCAACATGAAAAGTTCAGAAAGCTCTGTTTGAAACTACTGTACTGGGAAAGGTTTTACAGAAATTTTACCCATTTACACGTGGTGGACAGCTCAACAACTGAAGGCAAACTTACAAATGACATATTCCTAAGATCTGGAACGTGGAGCAGGGCTCAGGTACTACTTCACACCACTGACGCACATCAAACACTTTTCAAAACATGTGTAAGCACTACACGTTGTGGGGTGTTCCCCCCCTATCAGGCTATCAGCTGATTAACTACCTCCTCTTGCTTGGATACATCTGCATATTATTAAAACTACAGGAGAGGTGCCCTTTTGAGAATGTGAAGGAAGTGCAAGAAAGCTTTAGTTTATAAAATTGCAAGTTGCCATTCACAATCCTCCTCTTCTATAACCTAAATGCATGCAATTGCACTTGTTCATTTTCAGACTCTTTGAAACCCTTTGCCTCTGTCTCTACATTGCATGCAACCCCTCCCCCCCTTTTTGCTTAAGTTTATCTGTAAAGAATGTAATGTATGTACAGCAATTTTATATAAAGCAACTATAGTATGTCATTAGAGGGAAATGCTTATCATCAAATTCTTAATTTGTATCCCCATTGAAGTTGGTCCTCAGCAAACAGCTATAAAAGCTTTCAGCCTTAACAACACAGGTCTTGTGTTTGTTTACTGAGCCCTTTTGCAACGTGAGGTATGCAGCCTGGAAATTAATTCTCTTCTCTAGACTTTGAAACTATGTGCAAAATGCCTGCCACTAGACAATGCTCCGTGAAGATCATATATAGATATACCTGTTTCAGGCACCAGTCTTAATGCCTTGTGCATTTTAATTTGCTTCCAGGACATTTGCTTATGCTTTCAGATTTATACCTCAGATATGCATCCACAATGAATGGGAGGGAGAGCTGGACTCTCCCTACAGATGTGCCTGTCTAACCCCCTTCCTTGGATAAACCTTGCAGGTTGCAGACCCATCAGATGCCAGCGTGAATGACTGAAAGAACAAAATAATTGCAACCTATACTTTTCTACTAGAGAAAAAAAGGGTTCTGGTACTGCGTACTCTTGAGTACCCCCAGAGAGAGAGAGAAAAGCAGTGGTTGTAACTGTATAATAAGAACACAAGATTTTAAAAGATGCATGGATAAGAATTGTACATAACAATTGGTGACGGGGTTCTGTGGCTTTTTTTGTGAAAAAGCAACAAATAAAGGAAGTCTAATGATCCACTCTGGACCATTCTGGATTTGTTTGCAGAGCACAAACGCTCAAGAAGAAACCCTAGTGATTCTCTATCAACAAAAACAAATTTCTAGAACAAAACTGTCATCAACAGGGCAATCCTATACATGCCTATTCAAAAGTAAGCCTACACTGAAATTTAAGGAGAATTATTCTCTGGTAACTGTTATAGGTCTAAAGTCTAAGCAAGGGCAAGACATTAGTAGCTCCACATTTGGAGAGCCAAAACACCAGAAGCCCAGCTGCTCTCTAGGATACCTTTGCAAGCTTGTGACTGCTGTCTTTTATGCACAGGTGTAGCTAAGCACACAAGGATTTCTGCTTCAGAAAGCAATGAGTAGAACAAACAACAGACAGTTTGCCAGACCAGCCGAGAGCACCCACTTGATTATGCCACTGATGCACTATCCGCATGACAAGAGAGGCACTCTTAGGTGGGGATAATGCTGAATTTTAACACCCACAGATGCAAGGACAGTAAAATATAAGCTGTATGCTACAACAACAACAACAACAACAACAACAACAACAACAACAACAAGAAGACGACACATTCCAACCACAGCCCAAAAATAGGAGAAGCTTTGAGAGGATTGTGAAGGGGTGACATTACAGCCTCTTTAAGAAGAACGTAATAAGCAATCTTCTATCAAAGCCAGTGCAGTATTGTCTAATATTCTGATTGGCAGTGGCTCGCCAAGGACAGAAAAGGCCTCTTATCAAATGTCTTTCAAAGTATGTGTTCTGCCTGAGATCTAAGTCCTTCCCTTTCAACAGATAAAATTAACACAGAGGCATAGGTCACCGGGCACACAGCAGCAACAATGTGCGTTCATCAAAAATATGTTGTTGTTGTTTTAAAAAAGTCTATTATAATAAAAGACAAGTGTTTGCACATTACACTAAGCCATTCAGTATGGTTTAGTAAGCTAACCTGTGCACACAGTCCAAGCACCGCCGCTTTGCTCCTCCACCTTGCACAAGCAAGTAAACAAACCACAATGGAGATAGTTTAGCTGCACAGCCCGGTTTTCAAATCCAGAATCTTGGTTTGTTTCACCCTATTAAACCACAATCAAGCACAACCATGATCCTGGGCTTGGACATCATGCTAAGCCATAGGTAGGCAAACTAAGACCCAGGGGCCGGATCTGGCCCAATCACCTTCTAAATCAGGCCCGCGAACGGTCCGGGAATCAGCGTGCTTTTACATGAGTAGAATGTCTGCTTTTATTTAAAATGAATCTCTAGGTTATTTGTGGGGCATAGGAATTCGTTCATCCCCCCAAAAAAATATAGTCTGGCCCCCCACAAGGTCTGAGAGACAGTGGACCGGCCCCCTGCTGAAAAAGGTTGCTGATCCCTGTGGTAAGCTATCCCCATCATGGTTTGTATACGCATTTGTGCAAAGACAGGAGCAAAGCAGGAGTGCTCAGGACACAGCTCATGCACATTATGGCTTACTAAACCATATTTATGGGGTCCCCAACATGATGCCCTTGGGCACAATGGCACCCTTGAAGACTTTCCCTGGTGCACACAAAGCTACTGCACACACTCCAATGCTCGTCCTCCGCATTTCCTGGTGAAGGGGCAATGGTTACCTTTCTTCTTGTGAGATGAAGAGATGAAGGCAAGCATGGGAAGAGTGGCGCTCTTTCCCACTTCCTCTTTCAGCTCTATATGCTTCTCAAGGCCCAGAGCGGCACCTGAGCAGAAATTGGAGCAACTAAGAAGGGCAGGAGAGAAAGGGTTTGAGCGGCTGGGGGGGGGGAGGAAAACAGTAATCGGAGGGGAGGCAAAGAAGACAAAGCTGGGTGTTGCAGGAGTCAAGAGGGAGACAGTGCAGGGGGGGGGGAGAGGGAATGCCAGAGAACAAAGGCAGGTGCAATTTACACATGAATAATATTGAAATGGAATAATCTCCCCATGGATCCTGCCTCCCCTCCATCCCCACCAAACCATCCTGAAATCACATCTCCATGGAATGACCTGCAAAAACATGGCCCTGATACATGAATCCTTTTGATCCTCATAACTTTTTTTTTTAACAAGGGATCCACTCAAAACCTCTGTTAAATCATAGGTCTCTTCTATTGTTTACAGGTGACTTCTGTGATTTGTTGATGGTGTCGCTGCCATCTTATGTCATGAATATCCAGGAGGACCAATGTTTTTCCCCCTGTTAATAGCAGGCACAGGATCTACAACGCCTTACTACCTTTGTAAACTTTCATTTTGTAGTGTGCTTTTTGGAGTCTCCTTGTCAAGTTATGCGAATTCAAGTGGATTTGTTTTTAATTCCATGGGATCCTACTTTTACCTGGACCCCAGTTGTGCCCACACCTTCTCCTACCTATGCAAAGCCCATCACACTCTTTCAAAACTCCAAAGGTGCCCACAGGCTCCAAAAGGCTGGCGGATGCTGGCATTATGTGCAAATACTGCCAGTGGCTGGGAAGAGGGGAAGTGTTCAGAAAGACTGGTCCACAGCATTTGCAGTAGGAGATCTATAAGGAGAAGCAGGTGCTGTTGTGAGAAAATTCACTTGGAAAAGAGCAACAGTGACATGTCAAGGGATGGAGGGTGGGCAATACATCACAGGTCTGGATGCACCCATTTATACTGTATTTAAGTAAAAGCAGAAGCCATGCCATGGAAACCAACAGCAGCCTGTGCTGACTCAGTAAGGGTTTTCTGTTATGATTGTGTCCATTTGTATCTTGCAGCATAGCAAGTGAGGTGAAGCAAAGAAATTACAGTTGCATTTGGAGAAGACTCATGCAGTAAGCACACAATGTGGTTTGGTACATGGCCAAGTCTAGAAAGGAAAGCCTCGAAAATGCTAAATATCGCTCCCAGTCAGTGCAGGCCTTGTAACTCCCAAGGCAAAGCAAACCTATTTCCTTCCTAATGGAAGGAACTGCCTCCTCTGGTTGCAAGGCTTTTGTGCTAGACTACAGAGTACTGATTCCATCAGGGATCCCATGGGGAGATGTGGAATGTTTTCTTCTTTTTTCCCTGAGGGTATTTTTGGGAAGATATACTGTATATATTTTTAGGGTAAAGGCTGAAGAGTCAAAAGGAAAGCAGATGAAGCAGAGAAAGCTCAATTTCCTAGGAAGGTGGGTTCCCCGCCCCCCAATTAGCAACATTGTGGATTATCAGGCTATTGCAGAGAAATAAGACAGCCCCATTGACTATGTGAACAAAAAAGTGCTTAAAACAGTAGGCATGAGACAAGAGATCAGAACAGAACAGGGTGGCATTCCACTAAGTTTCACTAAGAGTAGACCCACTGAAATAAATGAACACGGCTAAGTTAGGCTGATTAATTTCAATAGGTCTACTCTGAGTAAAAACACCAACAATAATACACGTGTGAATTCTTTTAGCCACGCACTAACCACCACTTACCTCACTTTAAAACTGATCCTAAACACACATACAAAAAAACCCCAGATCCTACTGAGATTCACATTACCGGTGGTTATTTCTAGATGGCCACAAACTAACACAAGAGGGCTGTTTACCATTGTATGTAAGAGAGTGCCTAGGTTTTGAACACAGGACCTTTCGCTCTGTGTCTCTTCCAAAGTGAGGCTCATACCCTCTACAAAGCCTTTCTCAACCTGGTGCCCTCCAGATGTTCTGGACCAAAAGTCCCATCACCCCTGACCACTAGCCAGACTGGCTGTGGCTGATGGGAATTGGTACTCCAAGGTATCTGGAGAAGTCAGGATGGAGATGACTGCCTTAGAGACCCACACAGAGAATTGCACCCACATCTTCCCCTACCTATGCAAAGGATGCCTTTTAACAATGCCTTTTGGTCTCTGACCAGGAATGAGGTGTTTCTTTTTTTTCAAGGAAAAATGTTGGATCGCACACATGCTGCCCATTCAGAGTATGCATGCATGCAATAGGATACGAACCCAATTCAGTGCCACTGAATGAAACTTACTTCCGAGTAAACATGTATGGACCGGCCTGCTGTGAGGCTGCAACCCTAAGCACCCCTTCCTGGGAAGCCAGCTGCAATGAGCCCCGTGGGGTTTACTTACGAGTAGGCATGAAGCGCGCCGGGATGCCAACGCGAGGTTCCCTTGGCCAAGCCAGCGAGCGTCTCGCATCCAAGAAAGTCTGCAGGGGCGACGGCTGAGATCTTGCCCTTCAGCCTCGACAGCTGCCCTCGGCAGGGCAGGCCTCCGATCCCCGGCGGGCTGCGGGAGTCACGAGGGCTGGGGAACTCAAGGCGGCCCCTGATGCCTCTACTCCTTCCCGGTGGCTCTTAGCGGTAAACCGGTGCATGGAGACGAGACTCATGCGGCGGCGGCAGCAGCTGCAGCAGCACTTCCTGCCAGCTCGCCAGGAGACGCGGGGAGCGAGGGCGGCGGGACGGACCCAAAAGGCGGAGCACCAAAGGAGGGGACTCACTCACCGGAGGGACGGCATCCCCTGCCGGCTCTGGAGAGAGGAGCTGCGCAGAGGGGCGCCGCCTGGGCCAGCCTTTTGTTCCTCCTCCTCCTCCCCAGCGCCCGGGGCGCATCCACTGCCGCGCGCGCCTCTCGGGGCTGCCCGCCCTCCCCAAAACAAGGAGCCGGGCGGAGTTCCTGCCTCTTGCCGAAGCTCCAGGTTCCGATCGCCGCTTCTTCTCCAGCGGACGGAACCCCCTCAGTCTCACCGGCCGCCCTCGCTTGGCTACAAATGTGCGCACAAAAGCGCCGGCGGCGGAGGGAGGGACATGCGCAGCCGGCTGCGCTTTCCCAGCTGCTGCAGCTGTTTCCCGGCGCAGACAGATGGCTCTTTTCAGCTACTGCTCTTGCGCCCGTCCCAGGAAAAAGCAGCACTCGGCCCCGCCCCTCCTTTCCTCTTTTCTTTCTTTCTTTGCACACACCTCATTATGCAGAACTTAAACCTAAAGCTCAGTGCATGTTTTGAACCGCCGAAGGATGGGCGTGTGGCTTCAGAAACTTGGGTGTGCAGATTTACTCGTTTGCCAGAAAGCATGTTGTTGTTTGTTGTTGTTTAGTCGTGTCCGACTCTTCGTGACCCCATGGACCAGAGCACGCCAGGCACTCCTGTCTTCCACTGCCTCCCGCAGTTTGGTCAAACTCATGCTGGTAGCTTCGAGAACACTGTCCAACCATCTCGTCCTCTGTCGTCCCCTTCTCCTTGTGCCCTCCATCTTTCCCAACATCAGGGTCTTTTCCAGGGAGTCTTCTCTTCTCATGAGGTGGCCAAAGTATTGGAGCCTCTGCTTCAGGATCTGTCCTTCCAGTGAGCACTCAGGGCTGATTTCCTCAAGAATGGATAGGTTTGATCTTCTTGCAGTCCAAGGGACTCTCAAGAGTCTCCTCCAACACCATAATTCAAAAGCATCAGTTCTTCGGTGATCAGTCTTCTTTATAGTCCAGCTCTCACTTCCATACATCACTACTGGGAAAACCATGGCTTTAACTATACGGACCTTTGTTGGCAAGTTGATGTCTCTGCTTTTTAAGAAGCTGTCTAGGTTTGTCATTGCTTTCCTCCCAAGAAGCAGGCGTCTTTTAATTTCGTGACTGCTGTCACCATCTGCAGTGATCATGGAGCCCAAGAAAGTAAAATCTCTCACTGCCTCCATTTCTTCCCCTTCTATTTGCCAGGAGGTGATGGGACCAGTGGCCATGATCTTCGTTTTTTTGATGTTGAGCTTCAGACCATATTTTGCGCTCTCCTCTTTCACCCTCATTAAAAGGTTCTTTCATTCCTCCTCACTTTCTGCCATCAAGGTTGTGTCATCTGCATATCTGAGGTTGTTGATATTTCTTCCGGCGATCTTAATTCCAGCTTGGGATTCATTCAGCCCAGCCTTTCGCATGATGAATTCTCAATATAGGTTAAATAAGCAGGGAGACAATATACAGCCTTGCCGTACTCCTTTCCCAATTTTGAACCAATCACTTGTTCCATATCCAGTTCTAACTGTAGCTTCTTGTCCCACATAGAGATTGCTCAGGAGACAGATGAGGTGATCAGGCACTTAGCCTTAGTTTGCTGTGGTCAACACAGTCATGGAAACTGATAATTGTAACCATCAAGCAACATCTGGAGGGCCAGAGGTTCCGCACCTTGCTTCAAATGTTTTGATCTGGGCAGCTGAAGGATTGCCTACTGTCACGCCCCGCCTGCCTGTGAACTGAGGTCATCCTCAGAGATCCTCTTTGTGTGTCCCTGCCATCTAAAGTGAGGCAGGTGTCTGTTGAAGAGACATATCAGTGGTGAACCCCTGCATGTGGGACGCTTTCCCTAGGGCAGACATCCCACCCAATTTTCACTATTTCTGACACCCCAGCAAACCCCTTGTTATTTTCCCAGGCTTTGCTTTTTTAAAAATTCAGATTGCTTTAATTCTACAATTTTCTCTTTTTGTTATATCTGTTTGTTGTTTTATTGCTTTTATTAAGAAGTGTTTGAAGCCCCAGAAATACTTATATTAAAGGGTGTTATTATATAATAATTAATAATGTAAAGTTGCATCCTGAAAAAAAATGCAAAGCTACGGAGGGTGTGAGGGTATAAAGTGAATCAGAGAACCATGGAGGCTGCGAGGATGAGTCAGGAAGGTATTACGGAAGACAACACAGGGAGTTTATTGCTAAAAAGTTGAGAAATGTAGGCCTGTGGCACAATTGTGAAAGATCCAAGGTGAAGGGAGTTTTGAATCCGTAAGAGTGGATGAGGCAATTCTTGAACATAAAACTACATACAATGATTTTCACCTGGAGTTCAGGTGGGAAAGCAGCAATAGAAGTTTATGAGCTCAGGATTTATGAAGGTGCAATATTGTGAGGAGAGGGGTTATGGAGGAGGCATTCTGAGGGCATCGAAGGAGGGTGCTAGGGAACAGAGGATTTGTTGCAGGAGGAGACAGTGGTGATAAATCCAGGGATGCTGAAGAAGGAAAGTAGGGCCTAAATAAGGATCTCAGCCAAACTCCTTACTTCTCATTCCCTGCCCCCAGGTGGACTTTGGTAATATGGCACCCTGAGCAAAGACAAAATTTGGTACACCCTATAAATAGAGGAGGAGGAGGATGTGCCCCCTGGGCTTGTCCTGCACGGCCCTAAATCCAGCGCTATTCCTCAGTCAGCTCACATTAGCTCAGTCCTCATTGGGATGACTAAAAGGACTCTCTACATTTTTTGTCTTTACCAAATGGGTCCCGACAACTGTTTGGTTCCCTCAGACATGGTTGGTGCCATAGGTTTTTATAATGCATGTGCCTTTTCTTTGCTAAAATAAGGAATAATTACGCCGGGACTGAGGCAGCAAATGACGCGAGCGATATTCGCGAGGGAGGCGGGAGGGCTGTCTGCCTCTCCGCCTAGGAAGAAGTCGAAGAGTCCAAGAGCAAGTTGATGATATTTTCAGAAACTGATAGGTGGGACAAAAATGTACTAGTCGTCTCAGTTTTGCTCTCCCCCTTTCACTGTTTTGCTGCACCCCACCCTCCCCCCAAAGCCTGCAGACCTCCAATCCTCCCCGCTTTCCCCTGCGCGCGCGCTTTCTCCCTTTTCAGTTTTGGCATCTTTTCCCCGGAGCCCGCATGGCCGGCAAAACAGAAGCCGCAAGTCAGGGCAGGGGAGGCGCCGCCGCCGCTGGCCAGCACGACCCTGGCAATCCTTGCTGCTGCGGAGGAAGAGGAGGAGGAAGCGGTGGCGGCTGCACCTTCTTCTCGGCGGGACTGGCGCAAAACGTGGCCGGAGGAGGAGCCCTCAGAGCCCCGTGAGGCTGCCGGCCAAGCAGGGAAGGGAAGGGCGCTTCTCCTTTTCTTCCTCCTCAGCTGTGCCATCTTATAGGCGCCGAGGTTCCTTCAAATATTTGAGGGGGATAGAGCCCCCCAAAGTTGATGGGCATCGCCATTCAAATAGTGTGCATGCATCATGTAATCAATTACACAGGGCGGGGCTCACCTCCCCCCCACTTTATTCAAGTTGTGTCCCCCCCATGGTGAGCCTGTAGTGGGGCACCCTTCCCCAAAAGTGCCACCATATAGTAAGCAAATGCCATCATCTTGACTGGGCGTAAGTCCTTGGGAAGGAGTTGGACAAGGCAGGTGATGGTGCCCACCTGGCCAGGTGAAGGGCAGGGGTGAATTAAGGTGAGGATGGGTCTCTCTCTTTCACCTCTCCTTTTATCTCCCCCCCCCCACACTCCACAAGCACCTGTTCCTGTTGTATTTTACTTAAGAGAGTAAGCAGTATAACTAAAGCAGGAGCTGCTACACTGAGTTTGGCAAGGGCACGCTCAAGTTGAGACCACACAGGATGTGCTCTCAGTTCAGTGCAGTAGAAAACATGCCAAAGCACAGGAAGCATCATTTGAAGGGCTTTTTCTCCTCTGACAACATGCCAAATGTGGAAGTTCACTGTTAGCCACGCAGACACTTTCCTTGAAAGTTTCCTAGTTAATAGCTGGGGACTGAGGTGCAAAATCAGCATAGGTGATATCATCCTGCTGATGCCCACATCCAAGTCCCAAAATAAGCAGCGTTCCAACTTTCATCTGTCAACACAGGACATCAAGATTTCTCATATACTGTACATGGGTGGGGGTTTGAGCCAATTGCTGCTGCTCGCTGCATTTTGCCTTATTCCTTCGATTGTGATTCATGTGACCAAGAGCAGGCAAACCTTTCACCCATCCAGTCTATGGAACTGCCCACTAACAGTGGCTCAGTCTTTATCTGGTTTGAGCTTCAGTTTGTTGGATCTAATCCAGTCCCATTACCAAGGCAAGATAACGGCCCAGCATACCCACTGCCAATATGTTATGCAGGAGACCCCAAAAGTCACCAAGAGGCAAAGGCACAACAATAAACTCTGGAACTCTCGGTTACTGAACTTGAAATAACTGGAGTTCCATGAAAGAGTGGACTTCAATGTGAATTTTGAGATAGGCAGGAGCTCCTCAGTTGTATACCCCCAAGCAATACTATGCCTTCTACCATGAGGGCCTGTTCTCCCCCATTGAAAGAGGAATTCCAGCCAACAAAAAATACCGTACCTACATGCTGGCAAGTAAGTCAAAAGAAGCACCCACCGATTTTGGAAGAAACTGGATGAAGCTCAGTTTAATACAGTGGTACCTCGAGTTACATATGCTTCAGGTTACAGACTCCACTAACCCAGAAATAGTACCTCGGGTTAAGAACTTTGCTTCAGGATGAGAGCAGAAATCGTGCTCCGGCAGCATGGCGGCCGTGGGAGGCCCCGTTAGCTAAAGTGGTGCTTCAGGTTAAAAACAGAATGGACCTTCGGAACAAATTATGTACTTAACCTGAGGTACCACTGTACTTCACTGTGCTACATTTATACCTTCTCTAAGGAGTTCAGAGTAGCTTACATATCATTCCCATCAAGGGGAGGCCTGGAGGAAGCGAATGAAAAAGGACACAGTCCCTTTTTGCAGAAACCTCCCCACTATGCTCGCCACTATTTGGCAATAAGCAGCTTGGGCTCAGAGCTAGCAATATGTAGCACTACAGTGGAAGGTTTGCGCAGAGTAGGGAAGTGAAGAAAGGGAATACTGTCCTTATGCTTTCCAGAGAACTTTCTCACCACTTCTCAGAGCCCTCAGCTCAACATGACTATCAAGTTCTTGCTCCAGGGTGGTTAAAGCCCAAGAGAAAAGCCCACCTGCACTAGGTGGGGGATGCATTGCAACATTCTGTTGCAGGTGGAATGGAGCTAAACTGAAAACAAGTTCCCAAAACGTACATAAAGCAAACCACCCTGTGTCCTCTCTAGAAGACAGCTCTGTGAACCACACCCTTCTCCTCTTCCCAACCTGGACATCCCACCCCAGCACCACTGGTTTCCTTGCATCTCCTTCCCAATCCCAGTCAGGCAACAGCAGGACTTTTGCACTGCATTCCCCACTTCCTCAGAATCCCAGGGCTTCATGAAGCTAAATTTGAGGGTGTCAGTATTGAGAGGCAGCCAGCTGCTGTTCATTAGTCCGCTAGTTTTTGCAAGACTCATACTTTTGAGGCAGGTATCACACTTCTCTAATTGAAAGGCTGGCCCTGGGTAACACTTTTCATTGGAAAGTTTCTGCTTATGAATGGCTGTAGCCAAGTAAGAGCATCACTCCAATGCCATATGTTTAACATTCAGTAGACTGTAAATATTGTAACTGGGAGCTGGTGTATGGACTGTGGGTACCAGAAGTTATTACATTCTGAAGCTAATAGAGTGTGGGCCTGACCACTAATTTGAGAGACCACTGGGAACTCCATGTAAGAGCAGGGTGTCTTGTTCAATAAATCAGCATTAAAATTTATCTATATTGTTACTCTTGATAGGTAAAAATTATGCAGGAAATCACCCTCATGTTCCTGAAAGAAGAAACGGGAATAAAGGAGCAAACTTTTATGGCAACAATGATGGAGATGTCTTTGTTTTGGTGAATAGGGATGGACTTCCTCCTAAAACAAGATCTAAATGTTCTGATCCAGATGTAGGTTCACAAGAAAATACAAGCCATTGATTACTGGTATTCTTCTCCCATCAGTTGGGGAAAAAACAGGTTCTCAAAGTGAATGGCATATTTCATTATTCAGTACTACCAGTTGTAACACAATAGTTACAGGTAACGTCAGCCTATCTAGCGAGGTCTTTATGATGATCAACAAAATGATGGATGTTGAAGGTCTCTTGGTAATTATTATATGCTATATAATAATTCACTACAAATCCAGCTATTGTCCATTATTCTGTATTTCTATCGAGTTTTATTTCTTCAAGGAGAAATGTGCTCAGCTCTGGCTTTTGCTATCCTCAACCCCACGTTTTCTTACTGATTCAATATGGAAAAATACGCAACACTGCAGCTTGATATAATCAAGATCTTTATTGATCTCATGGTAACAGCAACCATTGGTGAGAGTGTTTTCCCTAAACACCTGTTTCAGTAAAAACCAGATTTGTACAGAAGTAGCCGAAAGATTGTTCAGACGACTTCTGTTTTCTTTTAAACCAGGATTACATTTAGACAAAGACAGAATATGGAGGGTGAGGAAGGACGTGTTCAGTAAACAGGAAGGAGATAGGTATAACCAATTTTTTTTTAAAAAAAAAATGTGTCAGAGACATTCAGTAATTTTATTGGCAGCAGCCTCCACACTTTTCCCGAGGAGGCCACAAAAACCCAGAAAACAAGCTGCCCCACAAATGTTAATAATTCTTCTCCTGTCCAAGGTGAAGAAAGGCACACTGGATTACCATCCTGCAGAGATGCAGATTGACATGAGAGAGGGAGATTGCAAGAGGAGGAAGGGAAGTCCTGTTGTGTTCTTGATGTAAACACAGACCAAGATGCTGATGAAATCTTTCACATCTTATTTGACTCGCACACATATTTTTATACCTGGTTCCTGCTGCATTTCCATTTTGGGATCAAGATAAATTATCCTTGGATGTTGTAAAGCTGGTTTTGTGAAATGTATGCTCTGCTAAACCAGATATTCCCTATGATCAGCCCTAAGTAAAATTTCTCCCTGCATTAAAAGCATCAACACAGTTCATTATTTCTCTAAAAATTCATATATATATCTATATATATATTTATATATATTTGTGTGTGTGTATAAGCATCCACCCACATACATATACATATTTATTTTTTGCACTCACCCTTTCTCCACACAATAGATTTATAATTTTCCACAGTTACCCAATTTTGCTGATGACTATCAAAAGCCAATCTTTCAACCTCTCAAGCTTTCTGTGCAGCATAACGTCAGGATGAAGGAGACAAAAAGAAAAGAAAAAGGCAAGCAGATCATTGCCACACAGAATGTGCATAAGGAGCAGCTAATTTCTGTAAATCCATTTTATGAACTGTTGCAATCAAGTTCAGTTCACAGAACGTCGCAGGGGCATAAACGAAGTTTACTTCTCAAAATGCTTATCAAGGTTTCCTATATGAACTCTTTTACCATTATGAACAATTACGGAAATGCAGAAGGGACTATTCTCCCAGCCCAAAGAGAGAAAGAAAAACTGAGTTAAAACTCATTGCTACATCAATCAGCCAAATACATTTAGAGAGAAATAAAATTAGCACAAATGAAAAAAAAAAGGAGTGAAACATCTCTTCATCTTTGACACCAAAATATCCCAACTAGAAAACTACTCCAGAATGCTTTAGCACAGTCCTGAGACCCAAAGTGAAATACTGAATATAATCAATGGCTAACTATACTAGTGGAAATAAAACAATCTATTGAAATTTCAAGGACAGTATCATCAATGGTTGAGAGGCACCAGAAATTGCAAAGAGAAGTATCAGAGCTACAATGGCAGCAGGAACCCAAGGCTGACATTAGAATGTCACTCCCCGGTGTGAAATTGGTGCTGGTTGCTTGAAGGGATCTAGGACAAGAAATGGCCTACTGATGTGAAATCTCAAACCTTCCATGGGTCTCTTAAGGAAACTAGCAGTGCCTTAGTTGATTTACAATGGCAAATCCCACCGGCAACTTACATCCTATGTACACAACCAAATACCATAGAATGTGACTCTTAAAGTAATAGTGACTGTGATTTTTAATTGGGGTCTGGAAACATTTTTCATTGGTGGAAATACTTGTACAACTTGATACAACGCTGTGCTAGTGATCTTTGGTGACAGTACGCAGAACTCCACCACCAATTTGGCCAACTTTTCCAAATGTGGTTTCTGTTCAAAGTCAATAAACGTGGTACTCCAGCATAACACAGAACAGATTCCAAGGCCACATTTAAGCCTCCATTATGTTGCTGTTAGTTCAGTACGCTAAAGGTGTTACTAATACAACAGAAGTAAGTCACAGTAGAAGTACTTGAGTATCTTCAATTCTAGTCTATGTCACAAAAACTGGTGATCTGTATGAGTCGGTGAGCTACCTATCAGGATACTTATCATGGGGGAAATTAAGCAAAAGTGTAACTACATATTCCTGATAAGACTCCTGATTCCAGACCATCACAATCATCCCCGTTTAAAATGAAATACTGACTCGGTTCCCAATCTTTCTACTCCACTCGACTCATCTGCACCAAACCCTTGGTTGCGAGAGCCAGCTATGGTTCCCAAATACAAAGGGGTAGGAACGAAAGGCTTACTAAAGTCACAATTCTTGAGGGCTGTAAGGGTTCTTACAGGTATCGCAAGCCCAAATGTCCAATTTTAGCTAAGGGCCAACAAAAGTGCTCTTTGAAAACCTGGGATCTGACTTGTTATTGCAACAAGAAACTCACGATGCAAGATTTAATGTAGAAACAAGGGCAGCCAGGTGTTGGAGCTTGAATACTCTTGTATAGGTAAGGAAGGGTATTGGAAACATAAGGCATAGTAGAGGCTCAGGCCTCCTGGCACGTTTTCCTTTCAGCGGCAGTTATGTCAGAAAGCTGGGAGTTTAGAAGCCAAGTTGAAGCAGAAAACTGCCTACTCCAACCACAGGTTTCAGCCAATGTATGCACTACATTTACCATATCTTTTTTTGCATGGTGTTTTGTACATGTTCTCGGTTATCTCAGAATGAAGGCACACCCAAAACGCATGTTATCTAGGTATTTCTGGCAACATGCCCCAAAATCATATACCACTGTGCCATGTCATTGGGTTTCTTTTTCAGTGGTGGTTCCCCCTGCCCCACATCAGATGTGCCTTCATAATGCCGCAATGTTTGAAGCCACAATTTGCTTCCTTACTACACTAGGCGATAAGGGCAGCTATATTCCTTCTTCCAGGGTAGCCTCATAATTCCCAATCTTCCAATACTGTATTAGCTAGTGGCCCTAATGTACTTTAATCAAAGGCATAGTAAAAAGTATCCTACAATTTCAGCACTAATGGGATGGGGGGGGGAATGTTTGCAAGTGGGGTAAGCAAGAGATACGGTTCATGCTACAACTCTCTTTGGCTCAAACACAACTGTGATGTCCCTTTGCTGCAAGATTGCACCATTTATTATGGAATCTGCCTGGCCATCCAGTTTGGGAGGCAAAACACATTTCTGGCCTCCAGAACAGCCACAGAATACAGACATTGGCCATCCCTGACTCATCACATACTAGTGTGCATAAAGACAAGCTAATATAGACTGATCAATAAGGCTGTCAAGTGATGAAATAAATCTTAGCTGATAGTTAAGTTTTAGTCAGGTAACTAATTAAAACTGCATGTATTTGCATATACAATAGCTTAAAAAAAAAAACCACCATGCCAAATAAAGGGTAACATTGCCCTAAAAGATATATTACCCATTTTCTCTCACAAATGGAGGGGCGGCTCTAAAATGGGTGTTTTCACTGCAATTTGTAGAAGTACTTGTATTAAAGTTTATTTTTTCAATCTACTGTTCATTTTTTCTGCTGACCAAAATGTTTGATAGACTAAATATTGCAGCCCTGTTAATCTAAAGATTGATAGACTAAATATTGCAGCCCTGGTAATCTAAAATGACTGGTATAGATCAGAGTTGTCACAGCAGCACTTGGGAGTCTCAGCCAGCCAAAGACGCTTTTAAAAAGCAAGATAAAATGAAATCCAAACACCCACCATATAGCTTTAGTGGTGACATTGTGAGGAAGACACAATATAAGAAATTGCAGTTTTGAGTTTGTGGGGGTAAAAATACTAACTTGCTGTCGGGTTCTTTTTTGTTAACTTTTTACTCACTCAGCCATCAAGTAGAAATCTTTCAAGTAACATCATTACAGCATAAAAGCCAGCAGCAAACATAATTTTAAGTGACTGCCGAGGGTTAAACACCATTCCTCAGGGCAGTTGCAGAAAACTGCACTGTTGTTGTTGTTTTTAAAAAAGTGCAACTTTCCATCTTAGTATCTTGGAATCAGGATTAATAGTAATGGGAAAGGGCATGTTCGGAGTGCCTGTGTGCTCTATCGTCTTAAAATGGCAAGCCACTGAATATGTATTTGTGATTGTTCAGTCAACACAACTTATAACCTGATGGGGAATCGGTTTGATCTCTTGCATAAACCGGAGAACCACTTGGAAGCACAGGATGCAGCAAGAAGACTGTACAGAGAACTGCAATTGCACAGGCGTTTAAAGGACTCTCCCTCCTCCTTCAAACTACACAGCCAGAACTATAAAGGCTGCTGTGTAGGCTTAGTGTTCAGTTGGCTCGGCTCAGCACTGCTGTATGCTAGAGAAGTGATGGGCGCAGCTGGCAGCCCAGGGCCCTTTCATATAGCTCCCCCAATCCTTATGCTGTGTTATCTCAGCCCTTTTCTTCAGCATGGAGCAGAGTCACAGGCAAAGGGCTTTCTGCCATCTCCCCAGAAAGAGTTCTCTCCTTGGGCAGCTTAGCTACTCACTCCCCTGGGCAGGCCAAGACACAGGCAAAAAGGGACTGGGCAACTGAAATGCACAAGGGGGATAAACCTCCGGCATAGCCTCTGCCGAGGAAAGGCACCAAGGAGCCCTTAGCCCATTCAAATCTCAGAGCAACTGTTGCTGGCCCTTCAACCATTGTTCCATCAAAATGATGCTCTCTTAAAAACTAAGTTGTTCGCCATAGAGAAATAATCCAGGAGATGCTATCAACCTTTCTTCTTTCATGGCCATGACTGAATCACCTGGCTGGGTATTAAAATAAATGTAAGATTTATTGGTTTCTTTGTGGCACTCATGCCCGGGGTTGGTTTTTTGGGGGGAGTGCCTTACAAATATCTACCAATTTATCCTCACAACAACACTGTGAGGTAGGAGTCTATTGTCCCCATCTTAACAAGTGGGGAATTGAGGCACAAAGAGACTTGCCTGGAGATCTGCTGGAAACTTGCTGCAGAACAAGAAAGAGAAATGTGATTACCTACACTGAACTATTCAAATAGCCTTTCTTTCCTTATATTTGTCCAAAAGATCACAGAGGCAACAGCAGCAGCAACAACAACTAAACTGATTGTGACACATAGAAAGCCCTGATGCATTTCATGCTAAGAGATATACTTTCTGTTATGAGGTGGAAGGAATGGTACTACCAAATGTCTTTCGTAATATGTAACCCCTTGGAGATTTGGGAGAGTGTGCAAGTTTGAAGCCATTCCTTTAGTCCAAGAGAGTTTCTGAAAAATACTATTAGAAAAGTGGCTGTCAGCAACACCTGAAGTACAGCCCTTCTCCTCCATCTCACCAATTAACAGCATATTCCTAACAATGTCAACCCTGAAGTTAAGTCCTACTGAATTCAACAGGGCTCACTCCCAGGTAAATGGGGTTACGACTGCAGCCTAAATTGGCTTAGGTCACAGACAAATCCGAGTTCCACTACTGTCAGCACTGCAGAGCAAACGGTCTCTGTTCTGCCTCATCAACAGAAAAGCCGACGAGGTTCCAGAAACAACTGCTGGCAATTATGCAAGAGGAAGGATGGAAATTCAACTGTGCCCTGACTCTGGGCTGGACTTAATAGTGCACTTCAGAACTACCCTGACCAAAAACAAAGCAAAATCAGGAAGTTTTGCAACGCGGCTAAAGAGCATCCCCTCTGCTTATCACAGCTTAGTTCACTTTTGCACCACCACCACTTTTAAGGGGCAGTGTTGCCTTCTCCAGAAACATTGCAAGCAGAGCCTATTCCTGAGAGATCAACAGTTACAAAGCAATTTTGCTCCTATATTCACATTTTAGTGCAGGCAAAAAAGAAAAAAAAAGTTACTAAACCCTCCCTTTTAAATCACAAGAAAAGATCTTTGCCAATTTATAGAAGAGATGTTGGGGCAGAATTCTATTCCAAGGGATGAGTTCATGTGTTGGAAGTTTTCTCTGTTACCAATGCCTATTCATTTGTGTTTAGCTTAACTCCCAGGACCGATTCAGAAGTTACAAGTATAGCGTGGCTGCCACTTTCCCTGAGGCTGGGGTACCGTGCTACAACTACCAAGCTACAACCGAATGAAATCCTTTGGGGGAAATTGCCACATCACACTGTGACATCCACTGTGGACCATACGATCCATTCATCCCATTTGCAAACACTACCAGAGCAGGATGAGATCCTGCCCCAGGAAAAAGAGGCCGCCACGGCATACTGATACCCAGTGTTTTTTTTTTCTTTAAAAAAATGTTTAGGGGTACTCTCATTTTCCTACTCATATTGAAATACTGCCCCTCAATGAGGCCAAACTTAGATTCACAAAATGTTTAGGGGTATGCGTTCACCTGCGTCGTCGTCCCCCCAGAAAAAAAGCACTGATGATACCATATGAACCGCTCCGACCATCAACCGCTTAGTACCTGGGAGAAGGCAGACATCTAAGCAAAGGAACTTTAGCAGCTGTCTTCTTGAACACGCTTTTTGTGTGTTCCAAGCCCGACTTACTTCCAAGTAAACATGCACAGGAATGTGATGTAAATCAACCTACCAGCTGTGCATATTAATAAAAATTGTTTGCAGGGAGGGAAACTTAACATACCTGGCATATGATGCACGCCATGTTTCATAAGCAGCATCATATTCAAAACATTCCTTCCTGTTATGTCTCTTTGGCTACCTGCATGTAGGTTCTGCTAGGTACTCACACTAAAAATAGTCAGATTAAAAAAGGTTTGTTTTACTCGAGAAAATTGGTTTTAATGGATCGATCTAGCCAATTAAACGTGACAAAATATTGCAGCCTTAGGGAGATGCATTTTTACACAGTTCAAGTTATCAGCTAGCACCACAACCAAGGCATGAACTCATCCACTCTCACAAAGTAGCCTGACTGCCTTATAATTCCCATGATGAGTGGGCTCTCTGCCTTTCAAGTCCAGGCAAGCAGTTCACCCATAAGAATCGAATGAAGTGAGGCCATCAGCAACTAAAGGGTACCTTGCTCACCCAGCTAATTTAGTAATGTGTGAATTCAGGAAATGTGCAAGAAGATGGGTGAACAGGATGACAGCTGGGTGGTTTTGCTCCAATAGGCTTACTAACTTTTTGATTGCCCGCCACCCCAAGTCACACATCATGAAATCAGAATGGCATATTTCAACAGCCCAGTAAGTAAATCTTAGGGTGTCCCAAGCTTATGCAAGAGCACTAGACTCTTGCGAAGCCTATTCTAGTCAAGCACAGCCAGGGTGTTTCAATGAATCCTTTTGGCACAATAGTAGACTTGGAAACATTCCGGCAGATGTTAACAGCAGCAAAAATGGGAAGTGTAGACTTGAAGACAAACAGTCCAGAGGACCATCAAGTATGGTATTAAGTCAGAACGAAATGTGGTTCTCCTTTAACACTGATGGGTTCAAATTAGGAAGCTGAAGAGAGAAGGGTTGTTTTTTTGAAATGGGGAGTTTCTAGCAGGCACTAGGAGGAAATAGGCATGATTTGAGTTGTGGCTCTTTCTAGGTTTCCCACCTGTTCTTCGGAACAGGATGGGAACTTATAATTTGGAAAGGCGTCACAGCAAAGCCCTTGTACAAGACAGAACCCCACCAAGTGCCGAGATATACTAATTAGTAAGGAGATGCGGAAGAATCCGAGTGAGTGCACTGCACACACCAATGAAAGATACACAGAAACAGGTTACCAAATGGGATTAAATTGACAGCAGTTAAGGGAGAGGAGAACAACGGCAGTGTTGTGTCCCTTCAAGCATATATCCACCCCTTCCGTGGCCCCTTTTTGTGGTGTTGTTGTGGTTTGCAATAATTATCCAAATGCTGATGGAAGCCAAGTTCTCGCGTGTGCATGATTTGAGAAGTTGTCTCTAAAGTGCGAGAAGCCAAGGGACACTCCTTAGCTCTATAAATTTATCATGGGTTTCCATTCAGTCACAAACCAGGGATATGAAAGGGTTAAAAACAAAAAGTGGGGGGGGGGAGAGCAAAGGAGGAGGGGTGAAGCATTGCATGGCTAATGGGAATCGAGGGGAGTGGGGTAAATAGTCCTCTTATCCTTTGGCACTTCAAAAGCTGAAGTGAAGATTCCAGTGGAAAACAGCTTCTTCTTCTTCCACCCTTCAGTTGTTGATCCTGTTGGCCAAATCAGATGTGCACAGGTGATCAGGAGTTGCTGTCTCCCCATGGTTGCCCCTCATGGAAGATCAGATGTCCATCTCAAACTGAGCATCATCACCTGGTTGAAGGACAAGAGGACGCAAGTCAGTATGGGGTGGGTTGAGGAAGCATCACACATGTACAGTTTTAGGTGTCCTCCTAAGAGGCACGGTGAGTTTCTCTGTCAGCCCTCCATGACATTTGAGGCAGGCCTCATTAATACATATAGGAGACAGGGGTGTGTGCTGTTCAGATTGTCGTTGTGGGGTGCACACGCGTGCATGAGTGCATTAAAAAATAAAACAAAATTCCTTCTAAGTAGGAAAACAGCACAGCAGAAAGGATTGGTCTGGAATCGTTTCCAGATAAGAGTATGCAGCTGCTGGTGTTTATATATGCATGTATAAAATTCATAATGTGGAGCAAAACTCCACATTTTGTCACTTTTATTTACACACACAGAGAGAAAGAGAGAGTATTTAAAAAATACAAAAAAAACCAACAATCCATACAAGTCTGTATATACTTTTTGTATACTGAAGTGGTACAATTTATTCTACATCCTCAAGATTGTGCTACTTCATTCTAATGAAGCGATGAGGAAAATGTGGCCCTGTGGACGTTTCTGGACCACAACTAACCACTGGCCATGCTGGCAGAGGCTGATGGGAGTTGTAGTCCATCAACGTATAGTAGGCCTAAAGTTGCCTTAACTTTACAAGGCTTTTCTCCCAGGGATGGGGAATACTATTTGTTTTAGTCCATTCATTGCAAAAAATAAAAAAGCGTATCACTTACATTCTTTTATCCCCCCCCCCCCCGGCTTGAAATAACGTGTGTTTCTCTTTTGTGATTGGTGGTCAAACCCTCCTTTTTAATTTTTATCTTGGCTCCAATTTCCATCCCATGAACCTTAGCTACCATAGCCAATGATCATGGATGATGAAAGTTGTAGTCCAACAACTTCAGGAGGGCTGCAGTTTGACAATCCCTTTTCCAGGCGCCAAGTGAAGACCTTTCTATTTCCCAAGACTAGTCAGCCAAGTTGCTTTTTATTCTTTGTTTCTGCTGTCCTATTTTTAGATGTCTGCTGTTTACCAGTTTGTTTGATCTGATTTTGTGTTAATTATTGTTATCATCACTGAAGCAGGGGGCATAACTTTAAGTATATACTGTACTTTTCCATGTATAAGACAACTTTTTTTTCATGTAAAAATCATGCTTGAAATGGGGGTCGTCTTATACATGGGTAGTGTATAGGGTGGGCATTAGATTGGTTGCTGCCGTGGCTGTCAGCAACTATTGTGCGTTTTTCTGGTTGCTATGTCAATGGGTGCTGTTGATTGACTGATGTTGCGGCAAGTGTGCAGACAATTGGTAGCGTCTGCCGGCGAGGGGACAGACAAGAGGTGGAAAAAAAGCTCAACAACTCTGTGCCATCTCCTCCCATTTTCTGAAACTGGGTCCCCCAAAATAGGGGGCGTCTCATACATGGGAAAATACAGTATACAGTACATACGTATAGCATGCTCTATATTTATGTTTCTGGAGTGAACTTGATCACTATCTTCCTGATGATCATAGGCCTGTACACCACAAAATCTACACATTTATTCCCCTATTTAAATACAAATACCAATAACTCATGTTTGGGACCAGTCAAATCATGTATTAAAATGCATGCCAGATGCCACTGGCATCATTTTCCCCACTATAGGTTTGCTGTCCAACTCCCATTTAGCCTAAATATATGCTTGCAGCCAATAGTCCTAATGGATGGCTTGAAATCTAGCTCTCCTAATGGATATTTCATGCTCCAGATAGTCTATGTGAGCAAGTTATGTTATCAAAACCACACGGGTGTGGGGAGGTAGAGATCGCGTCAGGAAGTGGGGATTGTGTGACCTACAACCTCATACATCTGGACTTGAATTTTCACCACACCATCCAAAATCCAAGACAACCTTCAGGTAATTCACCAGTGTTAAATAGTTATGACAGAACAGGAGGCAGTTTCCTGTTTGTCAATCAACTTACGCTTTTACAGAGTTTTTAATAGCCTAAGGGGGATAATTCAGCATACGAGCAACCCACACAGGATCAGTGCAACAGTTCACTGAGTCTGCGCTCCATATGCAGAGGCTCCTTAAAGACAAAGAAAAGCACTATATCCCACAACTTTGAAATAAAAAGATATATGCTGCACTGAGGAAAGAAGTGACATGATTTTGAAGCAAAACTTTACAAAACCCTAAAAGTCGATCATGGAAAAGTTATACAACAAAATGTGCCATGCTCTTACCAATTATAGGCTTCCCGTCATGATTGTTCAGATTGTTTACTTCCACTTTGGAATCCTCAGTCATTGTACCAGGGCTGGTAACTCCTGGGATATTTGGAAGGTGGCAAGGAGGAGTCTGAGCCATGGGAGAATTCCGGCGATCTAACAGAAACTTGCGGTCATAGATGATTCGGGTACCTGGGGGCGGAGGAAGAAGATAATTGGCCTATCAGAATCATTTTCCAATAGATGAGGTTACAAACAATACTCATATAATAACTCAAGTAAGGCCCAAGTCTTTATATACCATAGATTCCTGCATATTAGGCAACTGGGTGTATAAGACCCCCAAAATTGGCAGCTGCCAATTTGGGGGGTTGACTTATACGCCCAGTCTTATACGCGACAGCTTCGCTGGGCAGCGGGCTCCGCGCCGGGAGGAAGCTGCCCGGTGAAGCTGCCCAGCGATGCTAAGCCGGCTTGGCATTGCTGGGCAGCTTCCTCCTGGTGCGGAGCCTGCCGCCCACTGTCGCTGCCCAGCGAACCCATACCCGGCATATAAGATGACCCCCGACTTTTTAGAGGATTTTCCAGGGTTAAAAAGTCGTCTTATATGCCGGAATCTATAGTAAGCTCATCCGTTTGCTAATTAATTTGCTGCAAATAATAAACTTATTTACAAGGGAATAAATCCCAATGAATAGGGCTGCCATACATCCAGAATTGACGTCGGGGTGCGGGGATTTCTGAAAGGTAGTGCTTTGTTCTAGATCTTAGGCATTTCAATCGAAAAATCATGTTTATTGTAAAACAACTCGGGGGTTCATCTAAAGAAAGCTCAACAACTTTCGGGCTAGCCTAGTTTTTACTTTTTGAAATATGGGAACCCTACCATTGAACGAACTAGGGCTTAAATCTGAGTGGACAGACTCAGAACTGTACTGCAAGTAGAATCAATAGACTGCCATTTTCATGCTGAGTGGGTATGGCTCTTTATTTTCTTTTAAAAGAAACAGCATTCACTGACTATGATGCATGGGTGTCAATTTCCTAGGAGAGATGAAAACCAGTTTTCTCATCTATATATTCTAAAGATGACACATCTGACTACACGTGTAGCATGTAGATATAGATGGGGACTCTTCATGCTGCTTCCCTGCAGTCCTGTTAAAGGTGCATGTGGTTTTCACATCAGTTCAACAGGAAGGGATGCTGGGAGGCAATGCGCCTTGGAATACCAGGTGCCGAGGGCAACACAACAGGGGAAGAGACTTGCTTTAATGCCCTGCCTATGGTTTCTTGATAGTTTCAGACATCGACCACTGAGAGAAACAGCACGCTGGACTCCATAGACTTTGGTCTCAAATCCAGCAGGGTTCATGTTCTAATCTGAGATGCCTGGCTAGCTTAGTTGGTTAGAGCATGGTGCTGATAGCACAAAGGTCGCAGGTTTGATCCCCAAATAGGACAGCTGAATATTACTGCACTGCAGGCAGTTGGACTAGATGATCCTCAGGGTCCCTTCCAACTCTACAATTCTATGAATACAAGGAGAAAACAGAGACGTTTGTGTCTCTGACCAGGGTTTGAAATTAGCAGGGTGCCAGACGCATTTTGCTCCATTTGTGAGCAATTCAAAAAGTCTAGCTGCTATTTTTTGCATCTGGTTGACACTCAAAGATAGATAATATACTAAGGAGTTTAACAATAAAGAGTAGAGTGTTTTGAAAACCGAAGTATAGTACCAATATTTTCATTGTAAACACCAAATTAAACATGCATTAACCATGTCTGCTAAAAATGTGATAATAACAATGTGTCATGTGAATTACGTATTAATTCATGCTTATCAAAAGAATAAATAGCCCCTCCCCCAAAGTGGCGACCAAACATTCTGTTTTGGCGCCCACAACCCAGGTCCCGGAAGCCATTTGGCTCCTAGCTTTTCTATCCCAGTTTCTAACACTGTCTCTGACAACATGTCACATAACAACAAAACTCTGGTGACTGTATATTTACAGGAAATGCTCGTGGCCAACCAAACAAGCTGTTCTTCTCTGTCACCACAGAGCTCCTTTCGGAAGGCAATATTATGAACTCTGCTTCATTTCACAGTAAGAGCAGAGCTGTAATCTGAACAGCAGTACTGTATAGTTTAAACAGCAGTTATCTGGTTGTTTGGTTTGAATGAAACCCTAGAGGCACCAGTCTGGAATTAATTCCATCTCTGTATGCAAAAGGGAGAAAAGTGAGGCAAGGCTGAACACTTCAGAAACAGGAGGAGACTTTTAAAAACTTAACAGGGAGGCAGGGAAGCACATGGAACACACTTCTATTCCAACCCACCCACTCTCCATATCTGGTCACACTTCTTAAATCCCATCTTCATCATTTGGCTAAATTCCTGTGATCTGACCATCCCTCCCATTAGGGTTGCTTTGTTTTTGTGGAGCTATACACCTGAGCCTCCAGTTTCCTTTTGCAGTCAGTAAACAAAATGGCTTGAGTGGCTGCAGAAGTACTACAAACAACCAAACTGTGTCTTTTACTGTGGCTTGGGCCCAACACAGGTAAGCAACTGCTTCCTCCCTTACGATGAATCATGCTCCACTAAGATTAGGAGAGTGAAACCCTTATAACAGCACCGTTTGTGCACATTCCTAGGATGCAGAGGTAATACAGAAACTGAACAACCCAGGCTTGTAAACAACCACTCGGCCAAATCGGCTGTAAAAGGTAAGCAATATTTCTAAAGGAACAGCAAAGGAAACTTTTGTAAACCAGACAAGAATTGTTCCTCGCACTGCCAACCTTTCCTTCAGGTCACAAATGCTACAAAACTGACTAAAGGTGAGTATTTAAATATAGGACACAGGATCAAGGCTTGAGGGATAGCAACTTTTGCAGACCTATTTACAAGATTAAAATAACACACACAAAATCCTAACAGCTTTTTAAGAGGAGAAAATACTGGAAACGTGTAAGTCGTTTCAGTTTAAGAACCTAGAAAGAAGGCACTTGAGGTTTCCAGCAACCACCTGTTGCTGTCGACATTTAGCACATTCCCAGGAACCTATTCTCTCTGCTTGGTAGCCTTTTTTCTGCAGCTCTCCCATTTTTTTTACTCTGCAGTATTTATTCTAAAACCAGCTTACAATAAATCAGAACCCAAAACTCCCCATTTCTGCAAGAGGAAAAGCACAGCAAGTATAAAGAATTACAAGAAAAATTAGGCAATTTATACATTTTGTTCCAATTGCTGGACTTGAGCTCAGAGGTTTCTCTGCTGAAGAAGGAGTAAAGGTAAAGGTAAAGGGACCCCTGACCATTAGGTCCAGTCATGGCCGGCTCTGGGGTTGCGGCGCTCATCTCACTTTATTGGCTGAGGGAGCCGGCGTACAGCTTCCAGGTCGTGTGGCCAGCATGACTAAGCAGATTCTGACGAACCAGAGCAGTGCACGGAAATGTCGTTTACCTTCCCGCCGGAGCGGTACCTATTTATCTACTTGCACTTTGACGTGCTTTCGAACTGCTAGGTTTGCAGGAGCAGGGACCAAGCAACGGGAGCTCACCCCGTTGCGGGGATTCGAACAGCCAACCTTCTGACTGGCAAGTCCTAGGCTCTGTGGTTTAACCCACAGCGCCACCCGCGTCCCTTGAAGAAGTAGTAGGGGCAGGCAAAAGCATGGCCAGGAGATATACCGTATTTTTCGCCCTATAGGACACACTTTTTCCCCTCCAAAAATGAAGGGGAAATGTGTGTGCGTCCTACGGGGCGAATACAGGCTTTCGCTGAAGCTTGGAGAGTGAGAGGGGTTGGTGCGCACTGACCCCTCTCACTCTCCAGGCTTCAGGAAGCTATCAGCAAGCCTGGGGAGCCCGTGGGAGTTCCTGCAGGGCTTCCCACGCTGCGGATAGCAGCCTGCCGCCCGGCGCGCAAGATGCCCTGAAGCAGAGCGCCCCGCGCTTTGGGCAGACATCGGCCAGCCCCACAAGCTCGGGGGACAGCGGGGAGGCGCAGCACCGCCACCCCGCTGTTCCCCGACCTGGTTTGGGGGGGGAAATAAAGGGGGGAAATTTCCTTTACTTCCCCCCCCCCAAAAAAATTTAGGTGCGTCCTATGGGACGGAGCATCCTATGGGACGAAAAATACGGTATCAGCCTTCCAGTAACTTCCATGAAGATGTCTATTCTGTTGCCGAAAGGTATTCCCTTCCAAAGTTGCTAGCTGAGCCAGCTCAGTCTTGCAATCCAACACTTCAATCACATTTATCTTGGAAAAGGTACCACTGAGTTCAAGTAGTAGCTTAACATCTGCATAACAGTCATCATTATATGTGAAGGCACTGCAAGTGATGGAATTTAGAAGCATAACTTGTCCAAAAAGTCTACTGGAAGGAGAAGGGCCGGCTAATAGGCAGCTCTGTGGGTTCTGTTATGTTCTCTGCTGACAGCAATACAACCAACAGATGCTGCGGTTGACACTGAGGAAGAGGGCGAGTTTCACAGTCATTTTTCTGGTCATTAACCTCATTAAAATACAGATACAAAAAGGAAAGTAAGCAAAGGCATTTGAAACTAAGAGGTGCAAGCTGGGGGTTAGAAGCACGTATTAGAATAGCTGATCACTTGGAAATACTATTGAAAAAGAAGCTGTTAAATTCTACCCATAAATGAACTGAAGTTATACTCCATAAACTCCCCCCCCCCCAGTGTGGTGGCTTTATGAAACTCAAACTTGATATACACAGTATGTGTAAACTGTAGCTTTGAATAAGTAAAATAAAGTACAGGGGTAAAATACCCTACCCCACTATGGTCCAAGAAAAGCAATAATACTGTGAGAGAGATGAACAGCTCGTTTGCAATGTGGTATTGCAATGTAAGGGTTTTCCTAGCCAAATCTGCCAGCTCACTTATTCCACCATGCCAATCCGAGATCCCAAAAAAGCAGCATAATGCAATTTTGCCCCCGTTTTCATTGTTCATTTCAAATGTCTCACCCATGGGCGGGCTACTTGGCAACAAAAATACTTTGTATCCTGTACCAAAAGAAAAGCCCCTCTTCGTGTTTGAACAACAGAACAAACACAAGACTACAAGCTCAGGGGAACTGAGGTCAACAAGAACCATTCTGATACTGTAGCCTACCTCTCACCCCAAACATGCACACAAAGTTTATTTTTATGTGCTAGCTTATCAGTTTATCTCTGCGCCTGAACAGTCTCGGAACTCTGGGCCCTTGATCTTGACCGCCTCAAGCAACGCAGCAGTCTGAAACTAAGAAGTATTTGCACACATATCTTGTGTTTTGCAGCTTTAATCCAGAGGGAATAATGAGCCCGAAGACTACATTCTCCCTTGAACTTGAAAACAGGGTGGTGAGGCCTATTATCACTGAGCAAGGATTGCCTGTAGTGATTATAAATTAAAGGTCTTCTTAGCAGCTACATATGTGGGGGGGGGGGGGGAGAAAAAAACTACTGGCACAAGGAACAGTCATTGCCTCTCCAAAGCAGAAAGCTAGAAATGCTATTGGAAATGGTTTATATTGATTTTTATTACAATTGTGATTATCTAGTGGCAATATTATTCAGTTCTTGGAAAATAAGCAGGCGACTTGCCTGAATTGGGGGGACGGACGGACACATACACTGTGGTTTCAAAGTTTTCAGCCCACAAGGCTCCTAAGAGGCCTGCTGAGAGGTCGCTTTTCAAGGCAGGTTTCAGCAGAAGTGTTAATACTTGAACATTCATGTCTCTTTGCTCCTGGAACCCATCTAATCCTCACCCCACCCCCCGTTGTTGACCTGGGCAACGTTCCAGTGTCCATGGCAGGTAGCAAGGCACACTCAGTGCTTTCAAACGAAACAAAACAAAATCAGAATGAGCATGGAATTTGTCTTCTAACAAAACAGAAGAAACTCTGTATAAGCTGGGGAACCAATCCAAATGTTGCTAAATTTCTGTGTTTTTTGCCTCTTCTCAGTTCCTCAAGACTGCTGGCACTCCTAAGAAGCAAGCTGATACTTTGTCCTTCTAAGTTCCTTCTCCTTTACACATCTACAGCTACACTCAGGAGTAATATTCAGTTTCGGATGCTTGCTATTTTGCTCCAATTCCTGGAACAGTAGAAGTGGCCTAGCAAAACAAGGCCCCCGGGTTCCAAGAATGAAAATATGAATGTTTGGAGATCGTAGAATCATAGTATCATGCACCTAACATTGTTTTCAAAACCAAATTGCAGTCAGGCCAGCTTGATCTGCAGGCGCTGTCCTTTTTCATGATTATTTCAGTGTAGGAATGACCTAGGCAGATTCAGTAAGATGGGGGTAGGTCGACCAGTTTAGCATGGCTTACCTTAAAAAAAAAAGGACGGAAAGAACCCCCTTGTCCAGTAAAGAATTTTAAAATGACAAATATTGTATTTGTATGGATTTCTTACGTCTTTATAGACAAGTGACCCCAAGTATGCACTTTTACTCAAGAATGGAAGTTATCTTGCTGGAACAGAGCAAGGAAAACCTAGCCCAATTTTTCTTACAGAAATCCTCCAAACCAGCAGGCACTAGAATCTAGTGCAGCCTTACCCAACTCGGTACGCTCCAGATGTTTTGAACTACAACTCCCATCAACCCCAGCCAGCATGGCCAATGGCCAGGTATGATGGGAGTTGTGGTTCAGCAACATCTGGAGGGACAGAAGGTCCCCAAACCTGTTTTAGAGAACAGTAATGTTATATATGATCTCCCTTCATCTGCATGAGCTCTACGTGTGCACAAATAAAATCTTACCATTATAACTGAATTAATCACTGGAGGACATTTTGTTCCAAGTGTAGAATATTAAAGGCTATTTTAGGGAAGTGTATGAACGTGTCACTGATTTTAATTAGTTAAATCCCCAATCACAGCAAATTTGGATCAAAACAGAATAAAATAATTGAAATCTGAAACTTTCTATGCCAGGGATGGGAAACCTCAGGTCAGGAGCGCAGATGCAGCCCCCTACGCCTCTCTACTTAGCTTCTGGGGCTCTCCTCATAGCAACCCCCACTTGGCACCCTCATTTTTGCCTTGCAGGAATGTGCCCTTGAGTTCTGATAATGCTTCTTGCTTGCCTGGGGGGAGGATGAGTGCATGTTGAAACTAGTACAGTGGTAAAATTTACATTATTTGCTCCACACACTTTCACCTCTGGCCTTGCCAACCAGAGGAATGTGGCTTCTAGAAGGCTGCTGTGAAGGGGGTTGAGATGAGGTTCCCACCACTGTTATATGCATAACACCCCTTCTTATTACCTTCATTCAGCAGGCAGCCTTCGCAGACACACAGGACAGCAAATTACCATGTGTCAAAGAAACAGATGAGTACTGCCCAAAATCACGAGTAATTTGGAATGATTAGATTAAAAGAGGAAAAGCAGAATACACAGGAAGCAATGAGTTCATGAGGGAAATCTACTATTGAAAAAAGGAAAGCTGCAACTCCTTAAGAAGGCCTTCTGAAGGCTCACAGGTAGCCCCGTTCCAAAGAGGCACAATTTTAGCTGCATGCAAAGGTAAAATTAAGCACCTTTTTTAAACCTACAAGCCTGCCAGGACTCACCAAAGTGGGTAGCAGGAAAGGCTGCAATTCTGTGTTATAAAAGTTGGGTGCCTCCCCCTTTCTCTGCCAATTGGTGGCAAAAGCCCATGGGGTTCCAGGCACTCTCCCAGGGTCTGTGTTCCTTTGGAGAATTGAGACATAATGGACTGTTGTAGCTTTAAGAAAGATGGTTTATTCACCTTCATTCTGCATGGAGGGAGTACAGATCTCACTGCACAGTCATTTCAAGAGAGGCTTGTACACCAGAGAAGTGCAGTCCTGGAGTGCAAGACATCTCTCCCTGTCAGCTTTGCAGCCAGCCTGCCCAAAGATGGATTCCAATCTCTCTTCCTCCTCCTCCTTCCCAGAACCCCTTGCTACCAAGACTCCCTTTTCCTGACATCCCAAACACACAGTTACCCTGGCAACCTTCCAAACCCCTGTCTCTGTTCACACCTGAGGGCAAGGGGGAGAAGGACAGTTGTCTTGCATTGCTAATGGCCCTCAATGGTTTCTTAATAGCCCTAGATTGGCCAGGTAGTTTTGCATAGACTAGCCCAGGAATTCCTCTGCAGTTTCCGTTTCTCCCTTCACATCCCAAATCATCAAAATCCTACCATTTATCAATTTCTAGGGTTTAGGGGGCCCACAATCTATAATGCCTATGTATGCACAAATCAAAGTAGCATGTGTGCATGACATGAATAGCAGCCAAAGGCAGGCATGAAGGATAAATTGGGAAGAGAACAATGGTATGGATTTGGAACAGTGTCACCATTTAGTTTATGAAGAACATTTTGACACCTTAAACTTTAAGGCTTAAGGACTTGAAAGATTTATTGTGTCACCTGCTTTTGAGGTCCAGATCCAACTTTGTTAGCTGCAATGATTCTAATGCCATGAAAGCCACATGCCACCATAATTTGCAATTCAGCATTTCAAGCATAATGAAAAAAAGGTGGACAAAGCTGCTAATGCCTGCCTTTTTAAGTGGCTGGAAACTAAACTAAGCTTCAGGCCAAGTCCTAATGTCTAGGCTACAGAGAAGCAGCAGGTTCCAAGCCCTAGACATTGTTTTCGTCTTGTCTTTCAGAAAGAAACAGCTCAGAATGCAGGACCTACTTCCACATTTTTCAGCAATGAGCTTTGGGCTGTGAACCAGGAAAAGTGCAATGCCTACCCAGCTAGGGGTGGGGGGAGGGGAGTGAGAGAAACCCTGCTCTGTTCTGTACATAATCTCAAACCAGCTCTCAACCAGTAAAATGAGGAATCTTGCTTGCCTTGCCTTCATACCTTCGTTCTGCCAGTACAGTATTCAATGCATGTAAAACGCCACAGAATACAGCATTTGTAAATTATTCAGGGTGGAGCAAAGGAGTTTATTTTACTATAGGGCCACGCAGGAGTGGCAGAGACCCTTTATGCCTCTTAAAACATACAAGATCGCAAGGGGCTCTGGCGCCCGAGCCTTTTAAATTTTAAAACAAAGTCATTCAGGAAAGCAGCAGCAGGCTGAATTCCCAGGGACAGGCCTGAACAGAGGAGGCTTGTGCAAAACGTGGCTGGCACAATCCGTATCCCCGGTAGCTCTGCAAAAGGGTTATCCTTTCTTTTGGTCGGGATCCCTCGATCTCCCCCTGTCTTGGGAGGCTGGCCGACCCCTCGGCGGAGCCGGCGCTCCGTCTCCCTGCAGGGGCTGCAGCTGTCGGAGAAATCCCCCGCCCGCCTCGGGGCTCCTCCCCTGCTATTGTGCAACCGTCACGGGCTTTTTCCTCCAGGCTCCTGGGCCTTGTTTACAAATAACTCGCCGCCAGCAGCCCCGCGCACCGGGAGCGCGGCCTAGCTAGAACCGGGTCGGCCCAGAAAAGCGGCAAGGCAAACTAACGACGGGAAGAGGGGCGGGGAGACAGGGAGAGAGGGAAGAGCCTCCCCGTTAGCTCTGGGGGCAAACTCCCCCTTCCCCACCATGCTTTGTACACCAAAGCAGCTTCCCCTTTCGAGCAACGAGGGGGAAAGAGAACCACCTCGCCGCCATGCGTCGGGGCGCGCGCCAACACGCGTCTTTCTTGCGGGCGCCCTGCAGACCCGGGCAGAGCAAGGCCCACCGAAGGGGGCTTCCAGCATATGGCCTGGAGACTCAGCGACTTAGCTTCCCAACTTCCTCCTCAATCTTATTAAGGGTGGGGGGGAGAGAGAGAAAATTACACGCCCACCCCGCCGCTACATTTATGATTGACGGCCTCGCCTCTGGAGGCCTCGTCCCCCTTTTTAAAGCCTGGCTGGCCATGCTCGCTGGCGCCCCTGCGACGTCTCCCTTTCTTCCTCCCTCCACCCCGACCTACAGGGCGCCCGCGCCCCCTTTTGCAATGCCCGCGAGCAAATGCACAACGGACAGCTCTCGGCAAGGCCCGTGTGCATCAAGATGATGAGGCTGATTATTATTACTGCTCTGATGTTACCTCCGGGCGTGGTGGAGAACAGCGTCCCCCCGGGCGTGGTGCAATAGTCATGAGGTAGCTGCGAGGAGTCGTTGATGAGCACCGTCCGGGTGGGAATGGCGCGGCTCTGGCTGTGCTGGTGGCCGCCGCCGCCGCCGCCGCCGCCGGAGGAGGACATCTCCCTTGCTTCTATTGTCCCGGGCTGCGGGGAGGAAGAGACGCGAAGGGGCTGCAAAGGGAAGCGGAGGAGGAGGAAGGGGGCGGCGGTGGAGCAAATGCACACAAACACACACACACACACGGAAGGAAAGCGGGAGGAGGAGGTGGTGGGGGCGGCGGCGCTGCTGCGCTTCCTCCGCGGACGAGGCTCGCTCCGGCTGCGGGGCGCTTCTTGTCCTCCGTCCACCGCCTCCACCGCCACCTTCTCCCTCGGCCTCCGCCAGCAGCAGGAAACGAGGGGGCCGCCAGGGGAGGCGGGGACACGCGGCGGCAGAGGAGTGGCCGGGTGGGAGGGCCGCGCTGGCTGCTGCTTCAGGCAGGAGCGGCGTGTCAAGGGACGGAGAGGTTGCTTGGGCGTGCAAAAAAGCCTTAGCGGGCTTTCCTCCCGTGTAAACACAACGCCTGGCGTCGGAGCGAGAGGGCCGGGCTCCGCTCGGGCTGTTTTCTTCGCCTCCCAGGCCGCGCCGGGGGCAGGAAGGCGAAGCTGGCCTCGTGCTCTGGAGCCACGGGCAAGCCCTGCTGGAACGAGGATCTGCGATTGCTTCTGTTATATTTTCCCCTTTTTGGTTTTGTGATGGCTCTGTACTCCAACCTGTTGTTGATCGTATCTTTTCTCTCCGTGAATGTGTCAAATGCTTCTGTAACTGAAAATCAATAAACCAAAAAAGAAAACCGAAGATCTCGTTTACATTTTTTAATACTGCGCACAACTGCTGGATGAATTCAGGCATAAGAGCAAAGTCCTAGGGGCTGAGGGCCCTTCAGAGCCCCCCCCCAAATATTTGAGGGGGTCGAGTCGCCCCCCAAAAGTTGCTGGGCATTGCCATTCAAATGGTGTGCATATGCCACATCTTCTGCGTGATTATGTAGGGTGGGGCTTACCTAGCCCCCCCCCCCAATTTTACTCAAGTTGGCGCCTCTGAATGCTGGCATCCTTTGGTGGCTCAGTTTTGCACATATTGTAAACAACAGCCAGCTCCTGTGTGTCTGTCATATTTGTGTGTACTTGAGAAATGCAATTTAGGATTGTAGTCAGCCAAGTTTTTTCTCAGAACAGACCCACGGAGATTAATTTCTTTAGCAAGGTTCATTAATTTCAGTGGGTCTGCTCTTGAGTCAAACATGGTTAACCACCACCCTTCTGTGGGGCAGGGATAACAACCATGTGCGCGGGTCTTGGGCAGAAAGTCCCATTGAGCAAAGTGGGGATTTACTCAAAAGAAGTAGTCTTGGGCTCTATTGAATAACATCAGATTTTGAAAAGATCCTTAATAGAGCATGAATGCAGGCTGGTTTGTTTATTTTTCTCTATTATGTAATTCTTCATCACCACAGGTAAAAAAGAATGAATGTTTCTTTTGGCACACAGGGCAACATACTTAATCAAAAGGCGGAAAGTCAAATGTACCGGATAAACTTTATGCTCTTGACCTTGAACAAGGCAGTTCTAGAAAAGAAATCATATTTTGCTGGAGAGTAATAGAAACAAACCTGTATATCCTGTGTCACACCTGGACTCATTGGTGAGTTTAAGTGTACAGTGGTACCTCTGGTTAAGAACTAATTCGTTCTGGAGGTCCGTTCTTAACCTGAAACTGTTCTTAACCTGAGGTACCACTCTAGCTAATGGGACCTCACGCTGCTGCCACACGATTTCTGTTCTCATCCTGAAGCAAAGTTCTTAACCCGAGGTACTATTTCTGGGTTTGTGGAGTCTGTAACCTTAAGTGTCTGTAACCTGCAGCGTCTGTAAACCGAGGTACCACTGTACCTATGCATAGGATTAGCCTCTAACCGAGCACAGAAATCTGCATATCTGCTTCACACTAACAGTGCCTCAGTCTTATCTGGAATGAGCTCTTATCCAGTCCCAAGGTCCTGAGAAGTAGAGCTGTGTGTCATCAGCATATTGCTGACAACTTACTCCAAAACTCTAAAGGTGACATGATTTCTAGCTCCTGCTACCTCCAAGGAAACAAAGCAGCTTTTTGTAGCATGAAAAATCGCTGAAGGGAAAAGAGAATTGCCAACAAAATCAAAGTTTTCTACCAGAAAACAATTTAACTGTTCCCACGTTCCTTTCCCACAAGAGGACCTTGCAATGTAACCTTGCAATGACTTGTCAAGTATTTTTGACACTTGAAGCAGAACTTTTTATTTTACTGTTGTTGTTTTGTGACATTAAGAAAAGAGCCATTCTAGATAAGAGCCAAAGGCCCACGTAGCCCAGCATCCCATTCTCACAGTGGCCAACTGGATGCCTATGGGAAGTCTGCAAGCAGGATCTGGGTGCAACAGCACTCCCCCCATGCTATTTCCCAGCAAGTGTTATTCAGAAACACAGAGAGACGATGAAGGTAGAACATAAGCATCATAGCTAGTACGTTTCAAAATTATTATTATTATTATTTATTATATTTCTACACTGCCCTTCAGGACAGATTACAGTATAAACACAAAATAATACATAACATAGTAAACTAAGCGGTAACACCCACACCCAGTTCAAAAGGCCACCCGATTGTTTAATTAGGCAAAGGCCAGGGAGAAGAGGAATGTTTACGCCTGGGGCCTAAAGTATGAAGGCACTAGGTGAGTCTCCCTGGGGCGAGCATTCCACAACTGGGGAGCCACCACAGAAAAGGCCTGTTCTTGTTTTGCTGCTCTCTGGGCCTCTTGTGGAGGAGGCACATGAAGAAGGGCCTCAGATGATGATCACAGGGTCTGGGTGATGAGGCGGCCCTTGAGGTATTGCAGTCCTGAGCCGTTTTCTTTATAACTCTCCTATAAACTGCATTTGTTTTGCCTTTGTAACCCACCTGAGACCTGATAGTGAAGGGTGGGCTGGGCTATAAACACGAATAGTAAAACAAACCAACATGCAAGGTGGGCTACTGAGTTTGTTCTTCACGCACACTAAACCCCCAAACGCGCAAAGGAGTAACATTCAAGCCCTTTCTCTGATGGGATAGCTTTCTAACCGGAGGACTGAATCAAAATGCAAACACGGTATTCCGCGGTGGCAGTCTAAAGTTGGCCGGTCGCTCCCGGCACGAGGGTCCCTTCCTTGCAACAGGGGAGGGCGCTCTCTAACGGAGAGGGAATTGGGTGCCTGCTCCCTTTTCTCTTGCAGGCTCGCAGGCCTCCTTGCATGGGCTCCTGCACCGATTGGCTCTCCTTTGCTCTGCCGCCGCTTCCCCCTCCGGCTCCCTTGTGTTGGATTTCCTCCATCCCTCCTGGAAGGGGAGAGGCAGCTGTTGCTGCTCTTCACCATGGTCTGCCCCGCAGGTGCGTGGAGCTGCAGCGGCGGCGTGCAAAGGACCAGCTCGCCTTAGCTTTCCGGTAAGAGGCGCATCTGCCAACCAGCAAAGCGGAGCTTGGGGCGGCGGCGGCGGCGGCGAGGGAGCGCAGGAGGCTCCGCGGCTCGTGGGGAAGGAACCGAGCGCGGCGCACAGCTCCCACTTCCGGCTGCCATTCAGCTGCAGAGCGGAGGACGCGAAAGAGAGGGTCCCTGGTGCGACCCCGAACCACTGCTCCCATCGTCCCTGGCCATCCGCCGCGGCAGGGTGGGCTGATGGGAGTTGTAGTCCAAGGCCTCATTTCCTTTAACAGGCCTTGAGTGGAAACCCCTATTAAACACAACATGGGTGTGTGGTGGGATGCCTTTTCTGTCTCTGTTTTACAGCTGCCTCTGCTGTTCTTAGAATGAAGGGATATCTTTCCCCCGCCCAAGGAAATGAAGGGTTTTAAACAAACAAAAAAAACTGGTGGAGGGAATCTTCTCATGGAACAAGATCGAGGATCTGTTGTTGTTGTTTTTTTAATAAATATTTATTAGGAATTTTCCATTTTAAAAAGCCAAAAAACAAACAAACAATGAAAAACACAAACAATTTCCAATCCTTATTTTCTATAACATCTTTCCCTGACTTCCCCACACCTCCCCTTCTTATATTTCCATTCGAATTGTAAATTCAACAAGTTCTTATCCCCAATTTTTAACCTTTTTATATTTAATTCATTTAAAAAAACCAATTTTACCGTATAAACCTCAAAATTTATTGAGGTATAAGGTATAAAGATCGAGGTTCTGTTTTGCGTGTAGTCTCCAGTTTCAAGTTAGATTTATAGCTTGTTCCCTAGGCAGTGGCTCCAAAATGCCTTCTCGTTGAAGGCTCGACTGCAGGCACGATGCTATCTCTTTAAAGCATATTAATTTCCCCCAAAGAATCCTGGGAACTGTAGTTTCTTTGGTTTGGTTTTCTTGCCCATTCATTTTTATTGAACCCCCCCTCCCCAATTTTAAACAAATGGAGCAAATTTAATGGAACTGTAGTTGTGTGTGTGTGTGTGTGTTTGTGTTTCAAAGGCTTCTGGGAATTGTAGTTCTGTGAGGGGCAAACTACTGTTCTCCGCATTTGGGTTGTGTTTGGAAAAGGATGTGCTTTCAGTGCCTGATGTGCACACAGCCTCAGCTGAGTCCCCTCAACTTGATACATCTTGAGCAGGTCAGTTCTGTTTGGTTGTTGAAGTGCTTTTTTCTGGGGGGACACCGGGACGCATACCCCTAAACATTTTGTGAATCTTTCTACTTTTGTCCATTTACTGTATTTATTTTTCCTGATTTGAACTATAAAATGGTGATTTTCTTGAGTCAATGAGAGTAAACATTTTTTTAGAAAAACAACAACATTGGGTTGTTGGCCTGTGAAAGTAGCAGTTTGGGGGAAGTGCCTGTTTTGTGTGTTGGTGCGCAGAGCCTGTACTCGATAATCCTCACATAATTGTGGAGGGCAGTGTTATACCAGACTGGAAAATATTTAGTGGGGTGGGGAATGATTAAAAACAGCTACAAGCCTAGTGGTGGAGCGAGAGAGTAAGAGGCAGAAGTCCTTGCCCAGAAGCCAGGCTAAGTGTGAGAGAAATGTGACCTTGGAACATGAGAAGGGCAGGTTGCAAAGTACTGTATGTTAGGGCTGGGAGATATCTGGTTTTCAATATCCTGATATATCACCAGCTAAACATCACAATATACCGATATAGCACAATATCTGAAAGAAGATGGAGTTACGTAGAGGCGAACATGGTAATGTCCTGGCAACTGCTACTAAGTAGCAGGTCTAAATCACCACACACTGATGAAATCATCAGCAGGCGAGCCAAAATGCATCCAAGCAGGACTTTGGTTGGGGGCTTGGATACCAAATGGTGGTATTCAGGTCCAGGATAATCCAAAATACAGTGATGAGTCACAGTGAATGCAACTAATCAGGGAAAATGTTGAACAACAACAACAAAATCTAAATTTGATGCATATAATTATAGGAAAATTAAGGATAGCATGCTTCAACTGAAGATTTCTGGAGAATATATTAATGTTCTATGCAGTTTTAGGGGCAAATTTAAAATTCACAAAAATAGTAGATTTAGTAAAAAATAATAATTAAAATGGCAGTAAAGTCATTACAGGGGGAGAGGAAGACTTATCTCGTACACACACAGGTAGAAGGGGAGATGGGAGTAAAGAAAAAGAGTGGTAAATAACAGGGCAACGTTTTTTGTTCTTACTCTGAAGAAAACAACCTCAGTTTCTTCTTTCATGGGGGTAAGGAAGGGCTGCAGAATGAAAAGAAACAGAGGAAGCACTGGCTGGCTACACAGTTTTCTCAAAATCGCGATGTTTGCCAGATAACATTTTATGAAACTGTTGCCATGCTGTGGACTTCATAACTGATTTAGAACGGCATATTGAAAAATCGCCCTATATGTAGTCATCTTCAACCACAGAAAAATAATGCAGCACTCACAAATTGTAAGCTTTTTCAAATGTTGTGGATAACTTTAAAAGGCTGCTGTCCTAGGCGTGCTTGCCTAGAATTAAGTTCCCTTTGAAATCAACAAGATTTAACTACTATGCCAGCATGTAGAAGCTTGTGGCATACATGCTGGTTGAATGCAAACAATTACGGGCTGCAGTGCATGGTAGCGTTGAGCTTGTGTGTTCTCTGCTCCAACACAGTTGTGGTTGGCAGATGGAGGCTGTGTTATACTCCTAGCTTTGTACTCTGAGATTTGTTCAAGGCATAGATAACCCCCAGTCCCAGACAGGTTTAGTATTACTTGTTTGGCAGTGTCCCTCAGCTCAGCAGATTGGTTTTCCACCACTGGTCCAGCATTTTAATTTTGCTATTCTGTCAACTAAATATAGGACCAAGCTGCTGGGCTGCTTTTGTGGTGGCTAGAAAAACCTCTCAGTATTTCTTTGCATGTATCTTTACTAACTTAAAACGCCAGCAGAACGCACTAACAATTGTAGACTGGAATATGCTGAGCATTGGGCAGTAAACGTTGGACCAGACCACATAGACGGGCATTTTACCAGCATGTAAGTAATCAGATTGCTCCAGAAATTGCTGGTAATACATGTGTAATTTATTACTCGGACAGCTAATAGTGACTATATTCCTATTAGACTGAGAAAGGGCCTTCTCAACAGTGGCCCCTCCATTGTAGAACACCCACCCTAAAGAGGCCTGCCTGGTGCTTGTTTTAATGTCTCTTGTGCCTTTTTAGTCTTCCAATTTAATAATGCCTGTGGAAATAATAATAGGCAATATGCAACTTGGAGTTGGCCCATTGATAACAGTGGAAAAGTTGCTTTGCTTTGAGTTAGTCCTTTCCTAGGTAAATTGCCTCTGTAGCCTTGAATATTTTCTGATTTGGGTTCTCTCTTTAATGCCAAACTGCATGGGACCTTCTTCTAACTTTTCATATGTAAAGGGAGGTATTTCTCCTCTCTTCCTTATTTCATCTTATGTCATTTTAAATTCACCCACTGGGATTCACACAAATAGTTTTATATCGTTCAAAAGTGGGGAACCAGATGCAAGCCTATTGATTTCAGTTGGATTTCCTTCCCATATGTATGCTTCAGATTTCAGAAATACTGTTAGGGTAAACTTGTTTGTATCCCTGGCACTGAACAAATAATATCTGTAGTCTTATAGTTTAACCTGCCTTTTTGTTTGGGACCGATAGAGCCTTCCTTGTTATAAACTATCTAGTTTCTTTGATAGCTGGAAGTACATGAAAATAATTCACAATGATTTGGTAGTATTTCACTCCCCCTCTTACTCAGATGTTCGATGGTGAGATAAGCTGAAAGATAACAGAGATCCACTTTTAATATGTTACTTACAAAAGAAAGGAAAATGACTCCCAGCTTTTCTGCTGGCTGCTGACAAAGAACGGTAAATTCTACAAGCAGAGGCTTAGCCCTTTTATGTCCATGTGTATGTTTCCCACAGCATAAATTCACATCTACTGGCCAGCTTCTGCATTGCAAGATGTATTTGCCTCTTGAACTCATTGCATGTCTCAGGCAACACCAGTTGCAAAGAACGAAAGGGGACTAATGGACAATATTTTCTTAGAATTGTCCCAGTTCTGTTCTCTCTTGGTAAGGATTCTTGGGGGTGGGGGCATCCTGGCAGTTGTGGTCGATGCTGAATTTTAGCTGCATGTTGGTTTTAGAATAAGTGCTATTTGTCTGTCTTTAAAAAATGTTTTGAAAACCCTTATGAAGTACTAGTCCAATGGAATCTGTTGTTTGTTTGTTTTAGCAGCTCCCAAAGTGTTTTCTTGGTGGGACGTGACTGCATGGAGAAAAAGATGGGAGAAGCAGTTGCCAGAGTAGCCAGAAAAGTGAATGAAACGGTTGAAAACAAAGCAGATTCGCTTGGTGAGTGAAATAAATATTTCAGAGGCAAGCCAAAGTAATCCACTTATCAGCTGCCCATCAGTGCCAGTTCTCTAGGTGACACAGAAAATAAAATGAATTCAAATCCACAGTTCCTCTAAAACTAGAATTCGACAGAGCAGGAAGTGAAACGTGTATAAAAACAAGACAATTGTTTCAAAGCAGAGAGACTCACAGCAACAAGTTCTACTCTAAGCTGTTTTAACTACTCTAAGCCGTTTAAAACTATGTAAACAGTGAATATAAAAACAAACAGAATTTCTAAAGTGGTGCTTCAGGTTAAGAACAGTTTCAGGTTAAGAACAGACCTCTGGAACGAATTAAGTACTTAACCCGAGGTACCACTGTATATATTAAACATGCAGGCTGGGTATTAATTGCATTTGTTAAATCACGTTACTAAGGGATATAATAAGGGACACAGGTGGTGCTGTGGGTTAAACCACAGAGCCTAGGGCTTGCCGATCAGAAGGTCAGCGGTTCGAATCCCTGTGACAGGGTGAGCTCCCGTTGGTCAGCCCCTGCCAGTGTGGTGTAGTGGTTAAGAGCAGTAGTCACGTAATCTGGGTAACCGGGTTCGCGTCTCCGCTCCTCCACATGCAGCTGCTGGGTGACCTTGGGCCAGTCACACTTCTTTGAAGTCTCTCAGCCCCAATCACCTCACAGAGTGTTTGTTGTGGGGGAGGAAGGGAAAGGAGATTGTTAGCCGCTTTGAGACTCCTGAAGGGGAGTGAAAGGCGGGATATCAAATCCAAACTCTTCTTCTTCCTCTTCTTCCTGCCAACCTAGCAGCTTGAAAGCACGAAATGCAAGTAGATAAATAGGTACCGCTCCAGTGGGAAGGTAAACGGCATTTCCGTGCGCTGCTCTGGTTCGCCAGAAGTGGCTTAGTCATGCTGGCCACATGACCCAGAAGCTGTACGTCAGCTCCCTCGGCCAGTAAAGTGAGATGAGCATCGCAACCTCAGAGTCATCCGCGACTGGACCTAACGGTCAGGGGTCCCTTTACCTTTACCTTTAAGGGATATAATGGAGGATGAGACCAACTCTTGCAAATAATTATTTGTTACACCTGTAATCCTATCCAAGGAACTGATTTGCTTAGCGTCAGCAATGCTTTTGCATCAGTTGAGCCCAGATCATTAACTGGGCCTCATGAGATCAACACTCATAGTTATATCTATGATGTTGTGGTTTATGAACTCTTTATTCACTCTGGCTGGACATCCAGCAGGTGGAGTTGTTGCACTGCTAACCAAGAAGCAACTCTCTCAGCCCACTGATTTTTCAGCTCTAGGGGCAGTGAAAAAATGAAAGTGCGAGTCACACCATCTCTTTTTCGTGGGCATCTTCTGATGGCACATTCACTAGGTCACTTAGCAAAAACTTAGCAGCTCCTTTGGATTTTCATTAATTGTGCAAATATTGGTTTTAAAAAACCAAACCAACTTCAAGCAGTGTACAGTCATACCTCGGGTTACAGATGCTTCAGGTTGCGCGATTTCGGGTTGCGCACCGTGCTGAACCTGGAAGTAATGGAACGGGTTACTTCCGGGTTCCGGCACTTGCGCATGCACAAAAGCGCTGAATCGCACCATGCGCAGAAGTGCCAAATCATGACCCGTGCATACGCAGATGTGCGGGTTGTGGGTTGCAAACTTGCCTCCCTTACAGATCATGTTCGCAACACGAGCATCCATTGTACGTTCACTCGTTGGAGTGATGGTCAGTCTAAGAGAGCCAGTGTGGTGTAGCGGTTAAGAGCGGTAGATTCGTAATCTGGGGAACCAGGTTCGCGTCCCCACTACTCCACATGCAGCTGCTGGGTGACCTTGGGCTAGTCACACTTCTCTGAAGTCTCTCAGCCCCACTCACCTCACAGAGTGTTTGTTGTGGGGGAGGAAGGGAAAGGAGAATGTTAGCCGTTTTGAGACTCCTTAGGGTAGTGATAAAACGGGATATCAAATCCAAACTCCTCCTCTTCTTCTTCTTCTTCTTCGGTGGTCAGTCAGTCAGCTTTTTGCCATAGCTGCTCCCCTTCCAAAATGAAACCTCACTGCCACTTTTAATTTCTGGCAAATGTTTTCAGACAAAGGGCCCCTCAGGTAAGTTGACTGAGCTGAGAGATACCTGGTGCAAAGAAGGTGGGGGAAACACACAGATCAATCAGCCAATCAAGTATTTGCTATTATCAACTCAAGCATGAAAGAAAGTACAAAATATTTTAAAAAATAAAAAATCACAGCCTCTAAAGAAAAAGGCAGAAAGTTGGAAGCTAACAACATTAGCAGGCCAACATTCAAATATTCTGCCACCTGTTCAGAAAGGGATTTATTAGTTCCCTCAAGGAAGATCTTCAAAATGGTCAGCACCTGTTCTTGAAGTTAACTTTAGCAAATCTGCCATCTATAATCCTGGAGGGTGAAATGTTAAAATGTGCCAACAAAACTGCACTTGAGTTTTGTCAGAAAATAGCAATATGGCAGGTAAGGGAAGCATTTGGAAGATTATTGCTAGTGGCGCTCAAAGAGACAGCAAGACGTCCTTCCATATGCTGACTCACTGGTGTCAGTCCCCGTAGCAGGCAATTTGAATTTGATACGGTAACTTGCTTGTCATTAATACTAATTTAATTGATGGACACGGTACATATGGTTGTAGGAGTAGTGAATGGCTTTACAAGAAAGCAAAAAAGATAGAAGCGCCCATGCCTGTAGCTCCTTGTTATGACAATTTGGATCTGTGCTATAAAGTCATTATAGATTTAATTTAAAACTTAATGTGGTATCGATTTACACTCTTGACTATATAAAATAATGCAGTGGAGTAGAAAAACTTGTTGAGAATGAAGCTGATAAAAAAAACATTTTTTTATTTAAAATGTGAACTTTTTCGTTTAGTGAAATCCCGTGGGCTTGTGCTTAGAGAAATATCACTTGAAGAGTTAAAGGAAGAATATGTGAAGAATTAAATACACATAGGAATGACACGTGTAATCGAAAAGACCTGACCTAGCTTTCAGTAGAATCATTGGAAAGTTTTCTTTTGTTATTTAATTTATTAAATAATTTTATACCTCATTCTTCAAGAACAAGAAGCCTCGCAAGGAGGCTTCCAAAAATTACAAACAAGAACTGTAATTTTAAATACAATTAAAATCCACAAAAAAGCTGTATTAACAATAAACAACCAAAGGACATGGCAAAGAAGATGCCAAGTTGATTTTGAGGTGTTAAAATGTCTTACATATTTAAGTTTTTGTGTGTATGTGTGTGTATGACATTTTACACTTGCTTCTGAGCAATATGCTTAGAATTTAACATCCAATGGCATATGTTTAGGGTTCCAACTAAGGATATGTTCAGTACCTGCAAGAATGGGAGTTTAGTGGCAACTCCGGGTGTTTCAAAGGAAGAATTAGGTACCGTATTTTTCGCTCTATAGGACGCACTTTTTCCCCTTCAAAAATGAAGGGGAAATGTGTGTGCGTCCTATGGAGCGAAGACGCCATAGCCGCGCGTCACCTCTCCAGCTGGGAGAGCGCTAAAGAAACCATAGCCCCGCGACCCTCTCCCAGCTGGAGAGGTGACGCGCGGCTATGGCTGGAGCCTCTATAGCCGTGCGTCACCTCTCCAGCCGGGAGAGCACGTGCGGGGCTAAAGAAACCATAGCCCCGTGACCCTCTCCCAGCTGGAGAGGTGACGCGCGGCTATGGCAGGAGCTTCTATAGCCGCACGTCACCTCTCCAGCCGGGAGAGCACGTGCGGGGCAAAAGAAGCCCCCGTGACCCTCTCCCGGCTGGAGAGGTGACGTGTGGCTGTGGAAGGAGCCTCTATAGCCGTGCGTCACCTCTCCAGCCGGAAGAGCGCGCGCAGGGCTAAAGAAGCCCCGCCGACCCTCTCCCAGCTGGAGAGGTGACGCGCGACTATGGCAGCAGCCTCTCCGCTGTGCCTTTCTGCTGCTCCCTTACCTGCTCTTTGGGGCTGGTGGTGGGCTTCCCCCCGCCAGCCCCAAAGAGCAGGTCGAAAGGATCCTGAAGCCTGGAGAGCGATAGGGGTCGGTGCACACCGACCCCTCTCGCTCTCCAGGCTTCCAAGGTAGCTGCCTGAACGCACCCCAAACGGCACCTTGTTTTAGAGCGGGAAAAGAAGAGGGGGAAAATTCTCCCCCTCTCTGTGCAGCGCCTCCTGCCACTTCGCTAAAGGGGCGCTGGGCAGAGAGGGGGAGAATTTTTTCTTCTTGTTCTCCCCCCTCTAAAACAAGGTGCGTCCTATTGTCCTGTGCATCCTATGGTGCGAAAAATACGGTATATTAATAAAGTAACAAAAACCAATAAGAAAAAATGGAATTGATTATGTTTTTTTTGTTTTGTTTTATAAAGCAGAAGTACAACACGAGCAAATGGGAACGAAGTTGTATCTTTAGTGCAAAGTTTCAGCTCCATCTTGAATTGAAACCCACTCTATGCTAAGGCTCATTAATGAGAAAATGTTGATACGATCTGGCTTCTATCAGGGAACTTTGCAAGGCACATCCCAATGTGATTAAAATGCTAATTACTGAAAGTATTGATGCATGCAGGCCCAAAAATACAGCAAAAAGCAATATAAGTATTAGGTATTTCTTGAAGTGAATAAATTGCATCTCTGTGAGTGATCTAAATAACTATTCACAACTCTTCGTTGAGTAGGAAATGCTTTCTCACTGGTATATTGTAGTCAGTTCCTTGCTGGACATTTTGAGTCTTTTGGTTGTTGAGCCAAATGACCAACACAATAAAATTAGGTTCTGGTCCGATCTCCACAATGTTCAACAATTTTTGGTCTGCATGTCGCTGCTAAGGCAGATCGCACCTAGGCCTTGCGACATGATTCAAGATGGATGTTGAGGTGCTCTGCCAGTGGGAAAGACACTGGTTATGACAGCAGTTCATAGAGAGAGGTATGACCATAAAGCAGAGGGGGAGAACCAATGGCACTGCAGCTGTTGTTGGGTTCCGACACCCATCAGCCCCAACCAATGCAAACAATGGTGAGGGATGATGGGAGTTGTGGCCCAACAACAACATATGGAAGGCCACAGCTGCCCCACCCGTGTCATAAGGAATTTATCCACAAAGTATTTCCACAGGGCAGCCTTTCCCAACCTGGTGCTCCCCAGATGTTTTGAGTTCCTCTCCTGTCATCCCTCCATGCTGGCTGTAGCTGGCTGGAATTGGAATCCAAAACATCTAGAGGGCAACCAGGTTGAGGAAGGCGGTCATAAAGGATGGGAAATAATTGAAACATCCCGACTGGATACAAAGGTGGCTTTCTGCTGTATTGAGGAAGAGCTGGTTGGTTATGGAAGCCTGATGCACTCCTTGGAAGGAGGGATGTGTTGAGGATGTTTCTCATGGGGCACCTTCTCCCCAACACAGATAGTGTGTGTGTGTGTGTGTGTGTGTGTGTGTGTGTGTGAGAGAGAGAGAGAGAGAGAGAGAGAGAGAATAGCATCACGTGTGAAAAATTACACACACGGGTGGATTTAGTTGCAATTATCCTTGTATGAGCCACTGGGGTGCACAGCAGTAAGACAAGGATATTCATGAAATGAAGATTTAATGAAACGCAAAAACATTCCACTTGTAAGAGTAACTGCCCTGCAGTGATAATCCCACAAGGGAGATGGGAAAACTAGTCTTCTGCTCACAGGACATAAGATCATCCTGGGCAAAGCATTGGCAATCTATGGGGCTAACTGTTGCAGTTTCTTTGAGCACTCTCAAACGTTCTGAGATTGCACAGCATTGATCTGTGTCATAAATAATGCACGTACCAAAGCTTTGTTTGACGGGGGGAAATATGGGTGAGCCTAAATGAATGAGGCTAATTGGATGTGTGTGTGTGTGTGTGTGTGTGTGTGTGTGTAATGAGCATTACTATGTTGTGAACAGCTTTATTATTTTATGGTTTATTGCAGAGGTTTCCAACCTTTTTGAGTCCACAGCTCCCTTGAGCAACTACAGTCATACTTCAGGTGACAGATGCTTCAGGTTGTGCGTTTTCGGGTTGCGCACCACGCCAAACCCAGAAGTACCGGAATGGGTTACTTCAGGTTTCGGTGCTCGCGCATGCGCAGATGCACTAAATGGTGCTTTGCGCATGCAAAGAAGTGCTGAATCGCGACCCGCATGTGTGCAGACATGGCGCTGCGGGTTGCGAATGTGCCTCCCGCACGGATCATGTTCGCAACCCGAGTGTCCACTGTACATTCTTTCTGTGACACCCCTCACCCCTTTTCGAACACCCTCCCTTGTTCCTTCAGCCTCCTCTCCTCTCCCCTTGGGAGTCCTCTAGGCAGCTGCTGCTGCTGCCCCTAGTCTCTGTGCTCCCCCCCCAAAAGAGAGGTGCCTCCTCACACTGCCCCACAGGGGCCTAGCAAGCACTCCTGGCCAGCCCCAGAGGCACCATTCGCCTGAGGAGCTTGTAACCAGGGCTGCTGCAACAAACAGCTGTGCAAGCCTTGGGGAGGCAGAGATGCAAGAGGGCATCCCAGGAGGGATGGAAGGAAAGAGGGGTCGAGGCCAGTGTTGTCCGAAGCACCCCTGACCATCATTCAAGGCACCCCAGGGTGCCACAGCACACTGATTGAAAACTGCTGGTTTATTGGATTTTATGTTGTAATAATAACCTGCAGTTGGTCAAAGGCTTTTGTAAGCTGTGAGGATGGTTGCTGGTTTTCCCTTTGCCCTGTGTTCTCCTCTCACCCAAAACATCCATTGAGTTGTGTCCATAGGAACGCAGGAAGCTGCCTGATGCTGGGTCAGCACTGGCTTAGTACTGTCTATACTGTACCTGGGGCAGCCCACGTGGGGCCCTCTGCTTTACAGTTCCCATCATCACTGGCCATACAGGCTGAGGCTGATGCAGTTATAGTGCAATACCATTTGGAGGGCATCAGGTTGGCTAACTGGCACCTGATCTCCAGGGTTTCAGGCCAGGGACTGCTTGGAGGTGCTGAGGATCCAACCTGGGACCTTCTGCATGAAAACCATATGCTTTGCCACTGAGTTACAACTCTCGGCAATCCCCCCCAAAAAGCTTAAGAGCTCTGGGCAATCTTCCCCCATTTCCTTAATTTCGAGTCCCCCAAAATAGGGGTCGTCTTATACACAGGGGCGTGTTATACATGGAAAAATATGGCATTTGCATTTAGTTCCCATTGAAATTTAAGTGCCCTGAGGTCCCCATTAAATCACTAACTTAAGTCTGGACCTAACTGATTGACCTCACACTGCTTCCTGAGCTGGAGTCGCATAACCAAAAACAACAGCCCAACCCAATAAGTGCCCAGGTATAATTCAGCTGAAGGCTTTGAGAGGAGCAAGACATCCAGCAAGCAAGCTGTTTGTTGGCAAGAGAGAAGCTGTGCAGTGAGATGGTGATAAAATGTTTGGATAGGAATCACTGGGAAATGCAGGGCTGAAGGTGGTCACTATTTTGCAGAATGAGAATCTGACCCGTTTTTGATGTGGAGGCTGCAGAGGGGAGTAGCACCGAGCCAGAGATGAAGAGAGTACGTTCCATGGACCAGGGGGCTTGGAGGATGAGTTTTGTGCCTCATCATCCTGTTTTGATTTCCAGTGTATCTGCACTACAGTAATTGGTTGCAGATAAAGCAAGTTGGATACAAAGGTGATTCCAGAAGAGTAATATAGCATCCTTCAGTACATTTCAACAGTAGCATCCCAGCAAAGCATCCCAGCATTTTCTGGTGACTAATTCTAGGGTAGTCACTGTGTTCTTACAGCAAAGTCAAATAAGCATCTTACGGCATGTTAATGATAAACAGATTTGTTACCGTGTAAGTTTTTGTGATCCAGGTGCTTTTAATGAAGTTGAGCTCTTCTAATCTGCAAAAGTTTATGCCCCCCCCCATAAATTTATTCTTCTTCAAGGTACCACAGTGCTTTATAAGGCTGTGTCTGTGCTCGCTCAGTGAAGGAAGGAGATGATTAATCAGTGGCTAAGCAGCATGGATTTATGAATGCCTCTTCTGCAGCTTTGATGGTTGTAGAGTAAAATGCCTTTGTACTATTATTCCAAAATAGCAGCCTTTTGCTTCCTGGAATTTTAGTATGTCCAATTTTCATTTTGCATGAAAGAAAGAAAATCTTTCTGGGGCTGTTGTGTGTGTTCAGTATTTGGAAGAAGGTGCACAGGTGCTCTAAGATTTGCATGCACACACACACACACATACAAACACACACATACAAAACACCTCACCTTTATGTACATTATTTATTTTAAAAATTGGAATTAATAGCCTTGAGTTATAACTGCAGACCATAAGAACATATGACTGAATAGGGATTTTAATTCTGTGATTAATTAAACTAAAGCAAAGCGATTTCTCACTTGGAATTAAGTCAAGCAGGTATGTTTAAGCAGCCCTTGTCTGTCCCCATGCCAGCCTGTTGTGCTTTATTTTGATCAATGTGACATTCTGGCATCTGGAGTTCAGATCCAAGGTATTTCCGAAATGCAAATTTAGTTTAGAGAGAAATGCTAGAGGTGTTAGGCAGAGAAATCCAGTGTAGGAAAAAAAGACTTTCATGTTGACCAGTTTGCTATCATTCCTGCATTTTACAGTCGGGAAAAGAAATCACTCGTAAGGCTTGAGGTCCAAACTCCAGCAGTTCAGTTCAGAGGGACCACTAGGGGCGCATCAGAAGATGGCTGACAATAACATCTCTCCGACCCACACGAGGTAAATTGGAGGCCGTGATGGGAGTAAATAGCCTCCCTACCCCCCCAGGATTATGGTGGGGGACTGCCCTTGCCTGCTGTGCCCTATACCACCCTCGAATTTGTAGGGATGGGGGCACTAGGCACAATGCCCTCCTGTGGGATTTCGGCACTCCTGGACGCCGTCTCTGATCCGTGCCACTAGCTGCAAGAACTTCAAAAGAAATAATTTGGAAGAAGCTAATGCACATATTTCAAGGAAGAAGGGGGAGTAAAGACTGCTAACAGAAGAGATCTCTGATAAAACAAGACGAGTCGGAGGAACAAGTATAGATCATGAGAAGATACGCCAAGACTCGGTAGGGCAAAGGGACTGATGGGGGAGGGGGGAAAAAACCTTCCTTTCTTTCCTTTATGTGATTAAACAAGAATCCCCTCCACCCACAAGTCAGAAATGTCGTTTTAAGGACTTAAGCTGTGGATTTAAGGCTGTGTGGAGATAAACTTTTGAACCAGAGCATGTTTTAAGAAGAGCGTGGAATGTATAAGGGCTTTGGAATGACGCAGTTAAAAATACCGTCGCCATATTGGGAAGTTCTGTCGGAGGACTTAAGTCTGAGAGGAGAAATAGAGAAATAGAGCTGTTTTTATATTGTGGATGAAACTCCTCAGTGGGACTTAAGAACGACAGTTCTGTAATTAATGATGGAAAGAGCGCTGTTATCTGTGAAGGCGATGATATATGGAAACCATCTCGATTTGAGGACTGGAAGAACGGAAAAATTCACACAGGATTATTATTAGTGTTTATCAGCTTAAGGAGACTATCAGAAGAGATCATAAAGAAAAAGAGAAAATATATGAACAAGATGTGATGTGGAAACAGCAAGATAAGTCTGGATAGAATTATGAACTTTGTTTGGACTGATTTGGACATTAACGCAGTAGCAAGAAGATGATCAGAATCCCCCTTCAGATCTTGAAATATGGGTTCCCTCAACAAAATTTAAAATTCGGCTTTGTAATTCGGAATTTATGTGATGTGATTTGATTTGATGTGATTGGCCGGTTAATAAAAATTATTTTATAAATTAAAAAAAACAAAACAAAAAACCCCAGCAGTTCATTTAATGCTATCTAATTCACTTTTAATGGGGCAAAAGTGTGTGATTTGTTCATGGAATGTCTCTGATGATCAAAATGGCTTTGCTCAGGTTTTTCTGTCCTCCTTCACCCAGAGTGGCTGGGGAAACTCAGCTAGTTGGGCGGGGTATAAATAATAAATTATTATTATATAAATTATTATGTTAGGAATGTATTGTCATGCATGTTGAGTGGGGACCAGACACAACTGACAATCTGGTGGAGGGTCCCGGTGAGGTTGGACGGATCATGCCAGAGCCTCGGGGGAATTCACAGACGGCCAATTAAAATGAGATGTGTTGGAACACAATACATTTTGCCTGGAAAACTGAACTCACTCTCTCGCCCTCCTTTCCTCCCCTTGGTGTTTCGCTGTAGATTTGGCAGATTGCAAACTGATGACGTTCCCCATTGCCCTTTACAAAGTCATGAGGCACGTCTCGGAAGGAATCCATCTCATCACTCTGGCCAATAATGAGCTGAAGTCTGTGACCAGCAAATTTATCACCACCTTCAGCCAACTGAGAGGTAGGTGTTTATCTCTGAAGGAAACCATGGAATTGAAGGGGCAGTGGCATCTTGATCCTTCTTCCAAATGTTATCTTGTGTTTCAGACATCTCTTGTCATTTTTTAAAAAATACTGGTACTTATTTTATTTATTGCTTCTCCTCCAAGAACCAAGGCAGTGTATAGCCATACATAAAGTTACAAACCATTAATAATAATAAAAAATTATCAAAATAATATCGGCAAACCTGCACTGAAAATCAGCAGCAGCACTAGACTCTTAGGGCACCTTAGACACTCAAATGGTTTGTGAATAGGTGAGTAAAGGTCAGCAACAACAGACCTCTGTAGGGATAGCATTTTCAGACTTTTAACGAAGCTTTCTTGCTTCAGTGATGGTGTTGGTTATGTTTCAGTATTGGACCCAAGTGGAGATTTGCATTCCCCACAGTTCTGTATACAGTTCTACAATGCACGTTATCAGAGCACACATAAGCCTGCCCCATTGCACTTCACTCCGCCCCCCCCCATTCTTCTTATTAATTATTTATTGAATTTATATATTGCCCTATACCTGGAGGTCTCAGGGCGGTTCACGGAACAAAATCAGAATATAAAACAACAATATATATAATCAAAAGAAAAACAACAACCCAATAACGCCCCCACCAAACCCCACATTTTAAAAGGGCATAGGAGGTCAATCAAATCCACCAAAGGCCTGGTTAAAAAGGAACGTTTTTGCCTGGCGTCTAAAGGTGTATAATGAAGGCGCCAGACGAACTCCCCTGGGGAGAGCATTCCACAGACAGGGAGCCACTGCAGAGAAGGCCCATTCTCGTGTTGCCACCCTCCAGACCTACTGAAGAGGAGGCACACGAAGAAGTGCCTCAGAAGATGATCTCAGGGTCTGGGCAGGTTCATATGGAAAGAGACAGTCCTTGAGGTATTGCGGTCCTGCGCTGTTTAAGGCTTCTGCCTCTTCTGAGTCCAAAAGGACCCGCTCGTCCACAATCACACATCAGTTGGGCATGCCTAAAAATGGTCGACCTCACAGGCACACTGCTTTCTGCCTTACCCATATTTCACTTCAGTTTTGGAGCGTGATTAGTATACACCCACAAACAACAACAATGAAATAATTCCATCCCTTTTATCTAAGTGAAAGCAGAAGTTAGCTTTAGGGGCAGGAAGGTAGAGTTAAGTGTGCTTTATATTGATGTACATTACCAGTTCTTTATAGCATCACAGAACTGAGCTCAGGGAAGCAATGTCTTGGGAGGGACTCTGGCTCAGCGGTAGAGCACATCCTTTGCCTGCAAAAGATCCCTGGTTCATTCGCCAGCTTATCAAGTATGGTTGGGAGAAACCCCTGCCTAAATTCACAGAAAGCTGTTGCCCATCAAGAGTAGACAATAGTGAATTAGATGGAGCGATGATGCGCAAGGCAACTTCATACATTTCTTACTTGGGGGCGGGTGGGGAGAATATTGATTTCTCAAACTTCTGTCTGCTCCGGACTTGGAAAGGTAGAAAAGGTAAAGGATTAATAGAGAGCACACAGCGGAACTGATATCATATGCTGTAACGTGGATAAACGATCGCCTGGTAAAATTAATTTCCTCTCCAAAGTTGCGGTTCCTGGGAACAAAATGAATTTTGCGATCTGATCAAGTTGCTGACAGGCGTTGAAAGAGAGTTTGAAGGGTATACTGAACACTGAAGCATTAATAGAGAAATCTTATTCCCATTCAGTGGGCTGTAATCCAACGGCCGTGTATAAATAAAATAAGCATTAGTGAAAAATGACGCAACTAGATGGTGAAAGTAATGAAACTTGAAGTCCTTGATGTAATTTAATAGGGACATGAAAAAGCAAACAACCCACACATGTTGATAAATGGACCCTAACAGACACAGGGTGATTGAATGGCTGAGTTAATGATAGCTAGAGGCTTGAAATCAGTGGGGAGGTAATATATTTTAGCAGTTGTAGCAAAAGCTTTGTAAGGTTGGGTGAAAATTAGCTGTGGGAAATGCTAATGTCCCTCTACCTGGTGTAACCTAAGTGGTGACGTTCATCACTTGTTACCTAAATGGTACCCACATTGCGGTCTGTGGAGTTGTCTTAGAGATGTTGAAAGTAATGCTTGATGATGCTATTCTACAAATATTGGGTGAGGTCAAGAGCGAGCTTAGCCCAAGGAGGTCTCTGCTCACACCAGAAGGCTTCTCCCCTTCCATTTGAGCCCCTCAAGTCTGCTTTGAGGGTTAGGGGGCCCTCTGGAGAAGATTTGGGGTGCATAGGGCAGCGGGGCAAGGAGGAAAACCAGAAACCCTGTTGTGCAAGTGAGTTCCCATTGTGCTAGCAGCCAATCGCCGTTGGATGTTGCCAGTTGAGGTTTGGAGTAGTGTAATGGCCTAAGAGTGTGATCTGCAACACATGCAGGGAAAGATTTTAATGAAAAGCAACCTCATGAAGATGCAATGGTGAGTGCAGGGGCCGTAGAGATGCTTGCTTCTTTCTTCATCCACTCATATTTTCACCTTCCAATCTGCTTCCCCCACCCACCTGCAGGATTCTAAATGCATTTCCCCCTGGCAAACATTCTCTTCTCCCTCTTCTGATGCAGCTAGGTGTAATGGCTGCTGGTGGAGACTGCTCAGGGAGACATGGGAGTTGGAACTCGCAGTTTAAAATGCATAAACCTGGCTGGATAGCGAGTAGGACTCTCAATTGTCCTGAGCTTGCCACCAGTTCTTGTGGAACTTCTTCCTAAAGCATTTTGGGCTTTTAAGCCTTTTCAGAAAGCAGCGTGCTTTTAAACAAAATATTTTAGGAATTACAAACGCTCCGGCAGAGAGAATCATTTCAATAGCTCTGGAGTCAGAACAGAATGCATCATTTTATTGGAAACTAGACCTCTTATGCTTGAGAGAGCCAGGCAGGGTTTCCAAACAACAGGATACTTATTGGCACGGTGTTCTTTTTGCCTCTTTCTGCGGAGACTTACTATGCCTGTTGGTCGTGTGCTGTCGGGAACCTGCTGAGAGAGACTGATAGGCAAATAACTACTACCCATTCATTCGATGGAAAGGGGTGTATTTTCAGGGGCTGGGAAGGGCAGATAACTGTTCCAGTCTGTTTATGAAAGCATTGGTAATTCAATTAATGGAGAAGACTAATGAGTGTTAATCTGTAAGCAGGCTAACTCAAACTGGCCTATCATTTCCTGTTTACACAGTAGCTACCATTATTTATGTGCAGAGTGCTCTTTTGTGTATCAGTTTGGGAGAAGTGAAAGATGTTAGCAGCATGCTCTAATTCCTAGATGAGGCAGGAGGCGGAACAGGATAGTGTTAGGGGGTGATTATTTGGAGGTTGGAAGCCCTTTCCGTATCATTGGAATGGCCTAATCCCAGGGGTGGGTAAAGGGTAGAGCAGGATCTGCTGGTGGGTCTCTGGCTGGTTTGCAGCAGCTCAGCAAGGAATTCTGACACCCAATTAACAGCAACAGCAGCAGAACTACTTCCCCCACCTAGGCTGCTGAAATGCAGTGAGTGGGTAGGTGGACCTAACCAGGAATGGACTTCTGGGTGCAAGGGCTATGAGCTCACTCCAGTTCTGGTTCTGAAAACAAATTTCTGGGTTCAGAATGTGCTCAGAGGCCCCCAGTTATTTAATTCTAACTCTTATCTCATTTGCATTTGGTTCTGGTTGGTGGTTCTTGGGTTTCCAGTAAAAAAACACAAAGTAGATCTGGGAAGCCTGAAGTCTGCCCATCCCTGGCATAAACTCTCAAAAGTTGATGGCTTCCAGTGGCACATTGGGGCACTTGCCTTATTTCTGTGAATGTAAGTTGTTTTAAACTGTTTTCAATATTGTGTTCTAATTGTTGTAACCCGCCCTGGGGCCTTAGGGTGAGGGGCAGCTGAATATCGTCATCAAAATCATCATGGTAAATTCTTAGCAGATTTAGAACAGGAACTTACTTCATCTGTTGCATAAAGCGTCCTTGGCACGAAAGATGGGAAGTTATAAACAGTGGGACCAAATCATTAGACTGCAAAAAGTACGGCCTGTAACCATTCTTTGTAAAGTCTAAGATAAGCAGAGTGACCCCTTGTGACAGCAGTTATTGGTGATAGCACAACCAGCTTACCTTTGACCCTGTAGTGTGGAACAGGAAACCATTGTCTGAATTGAAGCCCAAAAGAATGCCACAAAATTTCTAGTGTGAGCCAGGTCTTTATCATTTGACAGAGGAGTTTAAATTCTCTTTTGGAAACAGCCCTGCACTGCTCTTTAAAGCACCTGTTGAAACAGGTAATGTCAGGGAACTGCCATCGGAAGGACGGGAGGTGGAAGGGCTCACACAGGTTGGGAGAGACTCAGCAGTGGAAGAGGGAACCAGCAGGGGGAGACGAGGTGATCCGAGGGAAAGTGAGCAGGAGGGATGGCTCAGGGACACTTCCAGCGAGGGTAGTGGGGAGGTTTCAGGACCTCCTGTAGGGACACCCACCCCTCGCCGGAAACTGTCACGCAGAGAGTTCAGAAGACGTGTTTCCGTTAAGGAGCTTTTATGTTGGAAGAGATTTCGAAAGCAACCACTTTCGGAATCTGCCAGCGACTGACGGAGCCATGCTTAAGGGGCTCCGTTACAGACAGAGGTTTGCGGACTTGAGCAAACTCTGAGGGACTTGGATTTTACGCACAAGCAGCTCATCATCCCATCACAGGTAATAATAAATAATAATAATAATAATAATAATAATAATAATAATAATAATAATAATTTATTTGTACCCTGCTCATCTGGCTGGGTTTCCCCAGCCACTCTGGGCAGCTTCCAACAAAGATTAAAAATACATTTAAAAGTTTCAATGAGCAAAGTGGGGCTGTTTGCAAAAGCACTTTCAAACAACCCTACAGTTCACTTTGAAGCAGCACCCTGCAGAACTGAAGTCTCCTCTCAACAGCTGTGAACGGAGACTTCAGTCCTGTTCCCAGTCTTTGAAACATTTTCTGACAACTGCACTGTTTCATCATACATGTATATATGATGCAGGAAATCTGCGATCAAATCTCTGTTGCTCATAAAGCCCAACGTCAAAGACCTGGTGAGGCTACTGAAGACTTCCCCCTCCCCTTACACCTCTCTCTCTCACACACTTTTTCTTCTGTGTAGGAACACCATGTTTGCCGGAGTTACCAACTCTTTGTGGCCCAGGCTGGAGAAACTATTGTGAGCAGCACACAAACGCAATGCAATCAAGCACACACCACAACCTACCTTATGGGCTATGACAGAATTCTTCGTCCAGTTCTAATCATAGCTGTCAACCTTCCCTTTTTTTTGCAGGAAATTCCTTTATTCCAGTGCCGTTTCCCACTGCTTCCCGCTGCTATCCCGGATTGTTAGATATCCTGTAGGCTGTCCCTGGGATAGGTGAGGCTGCTGCTCCCTTATTTTCAAATCTGCCTCTTCTAAATCCAGCTTGCACTTCTGGGAGTTCTTGATCCACATACTGCTTGAGCCTACCTTGTAGAATTTTAAGCATAAACTTGGATTACTGTGATGTTAAAAGGTCTGCCTTGGATTCGTATCGAGATCATTCTATCATTTTTGAGATTCCATCCCAGTACAGCTTTCGCCACTCTTTTGTTGAGTATGAGGGCCACTCCATTTCTTTTACGGGATTCTTGCCCACAGTAGTAGATATGATGGTCATCCGAACTGAATTCGCCCATTCCCGTCCATTTTAGTTCACTGATGCCCAGAATGTCAATATTTATTCTTGCCATCTCATTTTTTACCACATCCAACTTACCCAGGTTCATGGTTCTTACATTCCAGGTTCCTATGCAATATTTTTCTTTACAGCATTGGACTTTCCTTTCGCTTCCAGGCATATCCGCAACTGAGCGACCTTTCGGCTTTGGCCCAGCCGCTTCATCAGCTCTGGATCTACTTGTACTTGTCCTCCGCTCTTCCTCAGTAGCATGTTGGACGCCTTCCGACCTGAGGGGCTCATCTTCCAGCGTCATAACTTTTATATGCCTGTTGTCTTTGTCCATGGAATTTTCTTGGCAGGGATACTGGAGTGGCTTGCCAGTTCCTGCTCCAGGTGGATCACGTTTGGTCAAAACTCTCCACTATGACCTTTCCATCTTGGGTTCCCTGCTCGGCATAGTTCATAGCTTATCTGAGTTATTCAAGCCCCTTCGCCACGGCAAGGCAGTGATCCATGAAGGGCAATCTTTAGGCAATCTTTATTTCGCCTCTGAGTCTGCTGTTAGCCCTTTGGAGAAAAGACAGGCAGGACTAGTAGCAGACTTTGTGCATTAGACCAGGAAAAGTACATGGGGAGAAAGGGCAAAATTAGCAGTCCTCCACAACTGTTGTGAATTTAGGAAAAAGCTGCTGAGAGACCAAAGCACACACACCTCCCATGTAATGTTTAGCTTGGCCCTGAGGTTTGCTGCCCAAACCAAAGTTTGTAAAGTACAAAAGCAAAGTTAAAAACAACCCAGTTATATTCAGCTGTTAAGGCAAGGAGTCAATGAGGAAAGAGGTTGGATACCTACTTTCAACTTCTGTGATTAAGGGGAAGTCAGACAGTTTCCCTGCTGGGCCCCTGCAATTAACTGTAAGTACCTGAAACAAAGTACCTGGAGGCCAATGCAAGATGTTAATACACAAGCACTACTTTAATATCAGATATTTTCTTCCATAATTTAAAAGCTATCCAGGGTAGAACTCTGCATATGCTGGGGATTTGAAATGAGGATCTGTAAAGCTAATGCTGTCTTCAGTTTTTTTGCTCAGAATTTCCTCCACTTCTTTCGTTACTCTTTCTGTGCTTCTAAACTAAACAAGGTAGTGTTCCTTCCCAAAGGAGGTTTCCCCAACAGACCCAGAGCTGGATTTAGTTTGTCAACTTTCAAGATTTACCTTTTGCCATCAGGGTCTTACAACCACCCAGATGGCTGATTCATTCAGCCATTCTCACGACCATTTTATGGGAAACCTGTATTTTTAAATTTTATTTTATTTTATAAGCAATACTCTTCTTTTTCTTTCTCTGTATAAAACCATGCTGTTAAGTACCATATTCACTCTATAAGACGCACTTTTCACCCTCCAAAAATTAAGGAGAAATGTGTGTGCGTCTTATGGAGCGAATTCAGGCTCCATGGCTTCAACGATAGCACCACGATGCCTCTGAAGCGCAGTGGGAGTGCCCCCACCATGCTCCGGAGGCTTCGGGTTGCTTTCGCTGAAGCCTGGAGAGCAAGTGGGATCGGTGTGCACCGATCCCTCTTGCTCTCCTGGCTTCACTTTGCTAGAGAGGCGCTGCACAGCTTTCCCTCTCTGCGCAGCGCCCCTTCAGTGAAGCGGGAGGAGAAATGGAAGGGGCTCCATTTCTCCTGCCGCTTCGCTGAAGGGGCGCTGTACAGAGAGGAAGAGATTTTTTTTTCCTTGTTCTCCCTTTCTAAAACAAGGTGCGTCCTATGGTCGGGTGCGTCCTATAGAGCGAAAAATACAGTGATGTACTCTATGTTCTTCCCTATGTTCATTCCCCATCCCCATGGCTTCAGACTTTCTGGAGTTTTCTGATTCTGTCTACAATCTACCCTAGCATTACCTACCCTACCCAATCTACCCTACCCTACCCTACATTTCAGGTGTGACGCAGCCATTTTTGCTAAATGGTTTTCTGGTGGTTGAGATAGCAGTGGTGGCACACAGTCTGTGGTCTTCCCACACCTAGCAAGGCTCCCAATTCCTCCTTCTGCTGAGAAGGTTGCTCCGAGTTTGTCATTTGATTTTACCTAAGTTTACTTCACAATGAAATTAAATGTTGCTTCTGTATTGCCTTTTCAACAAATGTGAGCCGTGTGGGAAGCCGCTCCAAGGTACATCAGATATTGGAGAAGAAAGAAAAAACTAGACTTGATTTGCGATGGTGATAAATCCTGTATAAATGTGGATTCTATTTGTGGTGGAGAAACGTCAGCCTTAATAACCATTTCCAAACAATTTCAGTGTAATGGGATCCGATGACATGATGTGTGAGATGGATGTTCCTAGTCGCTGTTTTTGCGAGACACTTGTTGCGTGTTGTTGCTTGCTGTGCTACTTGCTCTGCTTGAGAGAGCACATCATTTATATGGATACCATTCACTCCTGCTTAAGTTAATTACCAAGACCATGCTGGACAAAGAATGGATGTGTCAATCCATGGCTGCTTTGTTATTTATGCCTGGGTGCTTTCCCATCAGTGGGTTTTAATGCACATTAATGCAGGATTGGGTTGGACAATAACATATTAAAAGAAGTGAAAATGTGGTTTATGAAAGAAAGGGGAGTTTAAGGTAGAGGTCCATTTTGTCGCTAGGGTAGATTGTATCTTAAAAACTATGGGAGTCTGATGACAATCAATACAGCTCCTTGGAGTTTCTCACAGTTAAATAGATGTCTTGGGGCTGCTTCACACACTTTTCCTACACAGGAATGCATGGAGGTGATTGGTGTATGCTATCATTTGTGAAACTATTCTGTCTTGTGCTCTGCAGCTTTTAAATTGGTGCATGCCGCAAAGTGTACTTTGCACAACTGTTAAATAGCCCACAGTACAGTCCTCACCCCAATGCCCTGTATGCTGGCTCTGTGTGAAGCGTCCTTAAAAGCAATGCCTTTGAGTGCAGTCCACAAGAGGGCAATATTGGTGTCTCCAGTACAAGCGATGAAAGAAACAGAAGCAGCTGTGAAGCTCGAAGGATTTTGGTGGCACTCCTTGAAAGATTTATCAAATCATCACCTCTGAATACCACTTGTTGGGAATTGTAGGTGGCGAGAGCTGTGGTGCTGAAGTTCAGCTTGCGAGCGCCCCATAGCCGCTGTGGGAAAAGGATGCTGGACAAAATGGGCCTTTGGCCTGATCCAGCAAGATCTTCTTCTGTTCTCATCTGCTCTGGGATGTTTTTCCTCTGAAGACGAGAAGATTCGAAGCATGCCACATAAAATGCAGACGGTAACTGCATTTCCCAGTTCTCAAAAGCAACGAACGGTGAGGTCAACCTGCGTCTTGATTATGCCACTTCCAATTAAAGATGGGGAGTTCACATGAAGATAAATTCCACCATTAAAAACAAAAGAACATCCTTACAAAATGGAAATATAACATGTAGGGGAGAAGGCTAGCTTAGAACCCACCTCCTTTATATCTTATTATTTACGTGCACATTGTTGGTGGGGTAGCGGTGGAAGGAGGGGCCACCCCATCATGTGAGTGAGTCCCCTTTTAGGAGTCTGAAGTTTAACAGTCTACTAGGCACAAGGTTATCTCCCTAGCCACTTCGTGAGCACCAGGGCTATCAACAGCCTTCTTGAGGTTGCTTTTTTGTTTTTGTTTGGTGTATTCCATCTGTTAACATTTTCCAGTAGATTCTTTTCAATCCATCAAGGTTAACAATGCATACAGTCCTCTGAGTTTGTATAGGACTAATTTCACTCCGGATTCTCCCACCACAAGCCCATGCAAGGGAATTATTTGGCTTGTGTTGTGAGGTAATGGAGAGTGATCTAGAATTTTGCTCCCAGTGGCAGCTCAGCTGAAGTGGGTACCACTTCATTTTCTGTTGAATTGCTGTGTAGGAGTAACTCTATTTCTGTAAGCCACTCGGAGCACTTGGCTTGGGCAGAAGAGGCAGGAGATGAATGGTGATATATTTATAAAGAAATACATTTAAAACCACAGACACGTGCTGGAACATAATGTGTTCATAATCTCTCTGCTGATTAAGGACAATGGATTTTTAAAAAAATCTATTATTTATACAGAAGGAAAAACCAGAACCTAGATATGTTGTGTGCTGGGCTTTTATTTTAACATGTCTGTCTCTCTGATTGAACTCTAGATCAGCCTTCCTCAACCTGGTCCCTCCAGATGTCTTGCATTGCAACTTGGATCATCCCTGACTGTTGGCCATGCTGGCTGGCACTCTTGGGAGATGTGGTCCAAAATGTGTGGAGGACACCAGGTTGGGGAAGGGTGCTGTAGATGTTCCTTAGAAATCAGATTGCCCTGGGAGGAGGAGCTTCATTTGATTCTAGAACCACTTTGTAACATCAAATTCTATATCCAGGATCATGCTGATGTAATTCTACTGCAAGCATTCATCATCATGAGAGACAAGATGGTGTTATAATCTCTGGTGTGGTTAAATTTTCATGCTCCGTGCCAGAACATGAAAGGTACCCACATAGATTATGGAACACAGGTTCAGTAAATAGCATTCTTCTTCATTCCGATCAACAAAGACTTAATCTTTGATCCACTTCCTTGTCACAGTAAAATTGTTCCAGCACGGGGAGATAAATTCATTAGCAAATTGGTGGATTTGCTGGTGATATCTCGTTTAGCCTTTATCTTTGGCAACAAATATATTCGCCTTGACATCAAAGGCATCCAGTCTGTCCAAAACTTTCTTACATAAAAGAAAAATTGCAAAGGAATGGGGAAGCTGATCCTCTGTCAAACTGTGCAGAACTTCTTTAATTTCTTACCTTTTCAAAGCCCAAGAGTGTACTTCTGCTTGTGAATTTTGATCATCACAGAGACTCTAGGCTTTTTACTGTCTGCTTTTTGTTCTCGCCCAATACCTTGAAAGTGGAATTGAGTGTAAGAGTGTGTAGCGAATTGGCAAACAGCAAAAAGGCCAGCCTATACAAACTACTGAGCTGCTCCAAACTTGGGGCTCTGCATCCTCAATTCCCAGTACAGTCAGTGTTGTCTTCAATGGCATTTATCACCATATGGCAATCGGTTCCCTGGAGGTGATAGAAACTCAGCATGCTTCTGTTCAAATATCATACTGACAGTCAAATATTATGTTAGTTAGGGCATTTTTTATTTTTTTTTAAGATACACAGAACTGTTCCTCAGTATGCATGCTCTCCTGATTAGCTAGTATTTAATCCACTGGGAAAAGTAAGAAATCAAGTCATCGTCATCGTCATCATCATCTTTGTACTCCATCCATCTGGGCGGCTTCTAACAAATATAAAAGCCTAATAAAACATCAAACATTAAAAATTTCCCTTTACAGGACAGGGCTACCTTCAGATGTCTTCTAGAAGTTGCATAGTTATGCTTTCTGCAGGGCGGGTGCCACTACTGAGAAGGCCCTTCTGCCTGGATCCCTGTAAAAGGCAGGTTCAGGGGCAGTGCCCCACTTCCCTGAATGGAGCAGCCTCCACTGGGTTCCAGCAATCTTTGGAGGAAGCCATGGCTGTTTAATGTGGTATGATCCTGCTCTAACTGTACAGTACAGATGGGCCTAAGTGGTTTATGGCTTCACATATTGGATAGCGCACCACTTTGGGGTCATTTGGATATGAAGTATGCAGATTTTGAAGCACTCACATTTTGCTTGCAGGCTTGACCCTTGGTCTCATCCAGTATCCTTTTTCCCTTGCACACTGTTGACAATAACAGTGCAGCCGTCTCTCATAAGTCCTAAAATTTTGGTGCAGACAAAAGGAAATATATTGGCAAATTGTAATGGTATAGGTGCCTTAAGTGCTGAAACTTATTTCATGAGTTCATAGTTTTAAAACCAATGTAGTGTGCGCACACACAGAGGATGACCTCCAAACCATCCTAAATATCTTCACAGAAGCTTACGAAAAGCTTGGCCTATCGCTAAACACCCAAAAAACCAAAGTGCTGCACCAACAAGTACAAAACAACCCCTCTGCAGCGCCACAAATCCAACTGAACTGTGTAACGCTGGAAAATGCCAACCACTTTTCCTATCTGGGCAGTTATCTTTCCACAAGGGCCGACATTGATGCCGAAATCCAGCATTGCCTGAGCTCTGCAAGTGCAGCTTTCTCCTGATAGAAGTGCAGAGCGTTTGAGGACCGGGACATTCGCAGGCAAACCAAAATGCTTGTTTACAATGCTGTTATACTACCATCCTTACGGTATGCTTGTGAAACATGGACCACTTATAAACACCATCAGCTCCTCGAAAGATTCCATCAACAGTGTCTCTGAAAAATTTTACACATCACTTGGGAAGACAGGCAAACTAATGCCAGTGTACTGGAAGAAGCAAAGATCACCAGTGTCAAAGCAATGATTCTTCAACATCAACTTCACTGGACTTCTCATGTTGTTTGAATGCCTGATGATCGTCTTCCAAAGCAACTACTCTATTCTGAACTTAAAAATGGAAAGCGTAATGCTGGTGGTCAATAAAAGAGGTTTAAAGACTCTCTCAAGGCAAATCTTTATAAATGTAGTATAAACACTGACAACTGGGAAACACTGGCCTGTGAACGCTCCAATTGGAGAACAGTCTTTACCAAAGGTGTCATAGGCTTTGAAGACACTTGAACTCAGGACAAAAGGGAGAAATGTGCTAAGAGGAAGGCACGTTTGGCAAACCCTCACTGTGATCAACTTCCGCTGGGAAACCTATGTCCCCACTGTGGAAGGACGTGTGGATCCTGAATTGGCCTCCACAGTCACCTAGGGACTCACTGTTAACACCGTGTTTGTGGAAGACAATCTTACTTGGCTATGAATGATCGCCAAAGATGAAAACAGTCCTCCCTTACAAGATTGCACTCCTCACATTGATAATAATAATAATAATAATAATAATAATAATAATAATAATAATAGTGCTGCTTCATTTAAGAAAGGCATCATTTTTAAAAAAAAACAAACATTAAGTTATAAAGCATGGGATTAGAACTACTTCCTTGGAGAGAGACTGTTCCTTCAGCCTTCTGCTTGCTGAATAGCAGGTGGTGCAATTCATTATGGAAATGGACCCCAAAAGGCAATCATTATTTTTCATATTACCTCCGACAAGATCCCTGGCAGACAGGTTAACAGGTGGGGAGTGAAATAATTCAGAACTAAGCAAGGTAGGCTCAAATATGGGACATGTATAAAATATGTATGAAATGATTTTTTATTTTTTTTCGTTTGCAGGTGAAAAACCGCTGACATTTCCCCTGTAATTTGAATAATGTGTACTGTATGCACTTTTGCTTTCCTCACTCCTGTTCATACATTTTTAACTCCCGCTGCACAAAGGAAAACTTTTGCTGTCTGGCCCTGCCAGCTGAACCTAAGAGTTCTGCTAACTATTCACACACAGTCATAGCAGCATCTTGGTGTAAGATGGGCCAAGGGGATTCCAGGGGCAAGATAAATGCCATAGCCAGAAAAACTACAGTGAACTTTTTGTGTCCAGCCCAACTGGTAACACTTTCTGTCGTGCAAACAAAATTGATCTGGTTCAGGGGTCAACAACCTTTTTCAGCAGGGGTGCACTGTACCTCAGACCTTGTGGGGGGCCAGACTATATTTTGGGGAAGGGGGGAATGAACGAATTCCTATGCCCCACAAATAACCCAGAGATGCATTTTAAATAAAAGCACACATTCTACTCATGTAAAAACACGCTGATTCCTGGACCATCTGCGGGCCGGATTTAGAAGGTGATTGGGCCTGATCCAGCCCCTGGGCCTTAGTTTGCCTACCCATGATCTGGTTGCTCATGTAAAAAGCATCATTCACCTCGATGTATGATTTGTGGGGGGTTTGTTTTTCCATTGCTTATACTAATTCGTTGTACAGTACAGTGGTGCCCCGCAAGACGAATGCCTCGCAAGACGGAAAACTCACTAGACGAAAGAGTTTTCCGTTTTGGAGGTGCTTCGCAAAACAAATTTCCTATGGGCTTGCTTCGCAATACGACAATGTCTTGCGTGTTCCTGCTGGTTTTTTTCCCTCCCCCCCCCCTTTTTCTAAGCCGCTAAGCTGCTTATCAGCTGATCCGATCAGCAGATAAGCCGCTAAAAGCCGCTAATAGTGCTAATAGCGCTAATCCGCTAATCCGTCAATGGGCTTGCTTCGCAAGACGAAAACACCGCTAGACGAAGAGAATCACAGAACAGATTCTTTTCGTCTTGCAAGGCACCACTGTATTAGCAATCTTGCTCTGTGATGTGACGAAACCTTTCCAAGCGCCCACCAGACTGCAAAGGCTTATTGCCTGACTGCCTATCCTTGTCATTTATTGAGTGTCATGCACATTACAGCAGCTGGAGAGCTCTCAAAAGCAGACACCTCGCCTTGTGCTCCCAGCAAGGCGTCCATCTGCACCACAGGCAACATTGAGGGGGTAGTGTTTTCCTTGCTGGAGAGACAAGCAAATTGCTGCTCCTGCTCCTTCCTTTTTCGTTTGGCAGCGGCTTCCTCTTTCCACTTGCTGCTCACATAAGAAGGTGGCAGAGAATAGGCTGGGAAATGAATTGTAATTAGGTGTTCACAGCATCTCAAAAAGGCTATTGTGGAACTGGAAAAGCCCAATCAAAATGATCAAAAGCTGCAGCAGCTCTGTAATGAAGAAAGGTTGCAACATTTGGGGCTTTAAAAAAAGCTAATGGGGGGGGGGGATAAATTTCCATGGTGTGAAAAAGTAGAAAGTGTTTTTCTCCCTAATCCTAGAACCCGGGGTCATCCAATGAACTGGAGTAGTTAGCAATCCGGGATAGACAGAATTGTTTCACACAGCATGTAGCTGAACAGCGGAATTGGCTGCCCTAAATTGTGGTCACGGCAGCCGACTTAGCGTGAAAGGGGATTAGAGAGATTCCTAGAGACTAAGACTGTCCCCGTGGCTACAGAACCCAGACATAGGCAAACTTGGCCCTCCAGATGTTTTGGGACTACAAGTCCCATCATCCCTGACCACTGGTCCCGTTAGCTAGGGATCATGGGAGTTGTAGTCCCAAAACATCTGGAGGGCCGAGTTTGCGTATGCCTGACATAGCCTCTAGGGCAGAGTTTCTCAGACTTGGGTCCCCAGCTGTTGTTGGACTACAACTCCCATCATCCCTGACCACTGGTCCTGCTAGCTAGGGATGATGGGAGTTGTAGTCCAGCAACAGCTGGGGACCCAAGTTTGCAACCAACTGCTCTAGGGTCGAGAGGCAATACTCTGTTTGATACCATTTGCTGAAGGACATCTGCAGAAGGTTGTTGTCCTCATGTCCTCCTTTTGGGGTTCTCCTTAGGCACCTGACTGGGGATGCTAGACTAGATAGGCCTTTGCTCTGATTCAGCAGAACTGTTATGCTGTTGTTTGACTTTAAAGAAGTTGTGATCCTAGTTGGCACATTGAAGGATGTCTCGTATAGGACAAGTAGCACCTGTCTTCAGGACAGGAGGTTGGCCCTGTTAAGAATTCCATTCTTCAGACAAGGAGCTTGGCAGAGGCTGATAGGGCTTTATTCAACTTCAGCCGTCTCTGGAGCAAGTTGCTTACAAGGAGTTGTGATAATACAGTGCCTGCCCAATTTGTTGGGTTCAGTTTGTGCATTTTACAGTGGTACCTCGGGTTACATATGCTTCAGGTTACAGATGCTTCAGGTTACATACTCCACTAACCCAGAATTAGTACCTTGGGTTAAGAACTTTGCTTCAGGATGAGAACAGAAATTGGGCAGCAGCGGCGCGGCGGCAGCAGGAGGCCCCATTAGCTAAAGTGGTACCTCAGGTTAAGAACAGTTTCAGGTTAAGAACGGACCTCCGGAACGAATTAAGTTCTTAACCCGAGGTACCACTGTATTGGTTTTTAGTTCTTACTGCTACGTAAACTGCTTTAATGCTAAGAAAAGCATGATGAAAATACCTTTTAAATATATGGCACAACGTCACACAGCAAGGAACACTTGCTTTGTTTCTGTTTTTGAGTGTAAAGTTTGCCTCTTGCCCTAAAATGGGACAATGTGGATTTCTTCATATTATTAAAGTGTTAAGAACAGCTGAAGCAGGTTCTCCATGATATGTTGCCTCAAAATCTACCGCTTTCTAACTGTGGGATAGAAAGGGCCCCCTTCTCTGCTTTCGTCCTCTTTCTTTTTAGTTAATTGTTCACAGGAAAAAAATTTCAGCAGTCCCACACAGTGGGCAGGGATGGTACTGGCTGGTGAACTGTCTTCAAAGCCATGCTTAATAATGAATGTTTTTTGCATTGTATCAAAAGCACCGTATCTCTTCAAATTGGCCTGTAGAGATTTCTGTAGATTTCTCATTAGAGAGAATATTGAATGAAGGCTCAAGTTATCTATCTAAAAAGTCAAGGTTTTGCTCAAGAAATTAGGAGTCTTGGAAATAGGCCAAAATCCTGAAACTTTCCAACTACATATTGGACCCAAGTGAACCTTAGATTAATTAAAACCCAAATTTTAGCGTGTCTCTTTCTTCTTTGCCACCCCCCCCCAATAACCTAAAGTGAAGGGGGAAAATGGAATTCTATAGGGAGAAATAAATTCTGATCTCTTACAACATAAACCAGACATACACTGAGAGCTCTTGCTCTGGAGATCTGTTCTGAGAGGAGTGGTTATTAGCATGCTTTGTAGTCTCATCCCGTTGTTTATATGGGAGTTGGAACTTAAGAGGTTAAGTTGTTCCCATGATGCCTCAGCATTCTGACGTCAGTTTTAGAAGCTGGGAGGAGCTTTCCTGTCTGTTCCTCTCCGGTCGTTGAGAGAGAGAGAGAGGCAGTTCATAATGGCTGCGAGGAGTCCTGGAAATATCTGAGAAAATGATGAAATAAAAGAGCTGTAAATGGACATTACTGTGCTCTGTGTGTTTGTGGGAAACTAAGTGACAGTTTACTGCTGTGTTTTACTCTGCTGGGCGTGACGGAGAAGAAGGAGCAGATCGTGCAGAGGAAGTGTGCCGGACCTGCCGAAGCTGCCATAAAGAGCTAATTGCGGATAATAAATCAATTAGCACGTCACGGACTAATCAAAACACCTACAGGTTATGGACCCTAAATTACCGCTTGTAAACTTGTCACTAGAGGCTGCTGGAATGCTTTGAAGTTGCGTTCGGATGGCAGTGGAGTTGGCGAAAGCGGAGGTCTGTATGTGAGGCAAGCAGCTAGCTGAAAGACGCAAAGGTTTGCCTGTGCTGTGGAGCCAAGAGCTGAGAACAGCGGAAATCGTTTCTCCACGCAGCAGGAGCCGGAAGAGCTGGTGTTTTTGTGAGTACAGCTTGGGGCCCCTGGGGAGAACGGGAAACCATGGCAGATGGCCAGGAGGTGTTTCAAGCTCCGTTTGAACAGCTTGAAGAACTCACCACCCAGTCGTGGGAAATCTGGGTCAGAAGGGTGAGAGCCTGGTTTTGGGCAACTGGCTTGTGGGACGTAAGCAAGAAAGAGCCGTCCACAAGCGAAGCGGCTGCTGCTGAAAGTGCAGGGCTGGTGGACAGAGATGCAGGAAAGCTGCAATCTGTTTCTCTGGAGGAGAAGATGCAGAGAGAGAAAGCTGAGAGAGCTGAGATCTGCATGTTGCGGGCAGGTGTGCATGCAAAATTGCAACATCACCTGGGAAGCGTTGAATCTGCGTGTGAGGCTTGGCGTGTGCTGAAACGTCTGTGTGAAGGCTCAGCAGGAGGCCAAGGGCAGATCAAAGTTGAGAGCCTAGAGATGGCTGGAGCCCCTGTTCCTGGTGATTTAGCCTCAAGGAGTGCTAGTGAGCAAGTCGGGGGGGCGGAAAGTTCCAAAGGCAAGTTTGAAAAGTTTTCCACTGTGCCTGCTGGAGTGGAGTTCAGAGGGGGCGGATCTGGCAAGGAGTGCTTTTCCGGAAGAAGGAGGGCCAGGCCAGCTGATAGGAGCCCCAGGCAGTATTTTTCCACTGAAGTTCGTCGTTGCTACATTTGCAAGTCAGCTGAACACGTACGTCGAAACTGCCCCCACCGGAGCAGAGAGGCAAGGCAGGATGTTTTCAAGGACAACTCCCATGGGAATCAGTCGGGTTTCCATGGCAACCAGTCTGGGAAAACAACCAGGCGTGGGACTGAGGCTGGTGGACGTGCCAGGTGCCAGGAAGAGACGTATCAGATCACGGCTAGTCTGGCGTTGTTTGAAAACAGCTGTGAGAAAGGCTCAGAGTTTCGTTTCGTTATTGACTCTGCAGCTAATCGCAACTTGATTCCAGAGACCCCTGCTGTCGAGGGGTGGAATTGCAAGGCAATTCCGGCCGGGAAAACTGTGCTGTTTGCAAATGGACAGAAAAAATGTGTGACTAACGTTACAAATCTCTTTATGTCTATTTTACAGGAAACGTTGGAGTGTTGTACCGTTCCTGGGATGAACCACTGTCTTTTATCTGTGCCTTATCTACTGAAAATGGGATTTACGGTTTGTTTTCAGGGTGATGTGTGCACAATCTCCAAAGGAGGGAGGATGCTTGCCAAGGTTAAAAAGGGGCAGAATGATCTTTTCATTCTTGAAACGTCTCTGGAGGGTGAGGGGAAGGTTGAGAAAGCACAAGCACTGCGTGCTACAATTCCCAATCATGATGCATGTGTACACGCTTGGCATGCTAGGACAGCTCATGGCTCTGTAGAAGAACTACAGACGCTACCCGAGGTCGCTAACGGTTGCCACATTGTAGAATGTGGATGTGCGATGGATTGTGAAGCATGCAGACATGCAAAGGTAAAAGGGTGCAGTTACCCAAAGGTGGATAGGGTAACCGAAAAACCTTTTGAGCTAGTTCACATAGATCTGTTGGGTCCTGTGAAGGAATCAAGTCTGGGAGGGTCAAGGTTTCTGCTCTCGATGCAGGATAATTTTACGCAGAATTCCTGGACCCATGGTCTCAAATCCAGGGATGATGCAGCACAGCTGATCAAAAGGTGGATTGAGGAGGTGGAACAAAGGTTTGCCACCAAAGTGCAATCTGTCACAAGTGACAGAGGAGCTCAATTTACAGGTTCTGCTTTGCAGAAGTTCTTTCGCAAGAAAGGGATACGTCACACAGTGACTTCACCCAATCAGAGGGGGGAGGCAGAGCTCCGATGTGAGGCTCTGGTCCAGACTGCAAAGGTGTTGCTGAAGGATTCTGGGTTGCCACCAAAGTTTTGGCTGGAGGCAATCAGGTATGTGAGCTTCACCTGGAATCGGACCTACAATTCAGTGGTAGGTGACACACCGTTTAGCTTGTTGCATGGCAGGAAACCCCAGATTCATTTTTTTGCGCAGGTTTGGATCGCGTGCATCTGTGCCAGTGCCTAAAGTTTTACAGGGGCCAGATGGATCCAAGTTCCGGAAAATGATCTTCTGTGGGTATGAGCCAGCAGCACATGCATGGAGGTTTGCGTTCCCATCAGGTGATCAGAGTAAACTGCTGATCAGCAAACACGCTGAGTTCTATGAGCAGGATGAAAGGTCAAAGGCTGCTGTCAAGCGTGATGTTCTCTCAGAGTGTCTTTCTGATTCAGAACAGGAAGATTCTGAGGGGGAGGAAGAAGAGGCTGAGTCTGCTGATGACGATCAGGTCACTGACCAAGGTCTGGAGCAGGGTGGGGCATCTCCACAAGTTGTTAAAAGGGAGGCCAAGAGTGAGCCCAGTTCTCCTGTGAGTGTAATGGAGAGGATTCGAAAACGCTTTAAGTCAGAGGGGGAATCCCATGATGCTGAGGACACAGTTCCTGGTGGCAGTGAGTCAGAGGTAACATCTGAGTTTGTGCCCAGGCGATCCAGTCGCACAACGAAGGGTGTTCCACCGGAAAGATACCAAGCCACAGGTGCGTTGGTAAGTTTCGCACAGTGTGAACCTGATAGTTACGTGGATGTTCCACAGGTATTGTCAGAATGTGTGGCAGAGGGGGTATGGGAGTTGGAACTTAAGAGGTTAAGTTGTTCCCATGATGCCTCAGCATTCTGACGTCAGTTTTAGAAGCTGGGAGGAGCTTTCCTGTCTGTTCCTCTCCGGTCGTTGAGAGAGAGAGAGAGGCAGTTCATAATGGCTGCGAGGAGTCCTGGAAATATCTGAGAAAATGATGAAATAAAAGAGCTGTAAATGGACATTACTGTGCTCTGTGTGTTTGTGGGAAACTAAGTGACAGTTTACTGCTGTGTTTTACTCTGCTGGGCGTGACGGAGAAGAAGGAGCAGATCGTGCAGAGGAAGTGTGCCGGACCTGCCGAAGCTGCCATAAAGAGCTAATTGCGGATAATAAATCAATTAGCACGTCACGGACTAATCAAAACACCTACAGTTTATGCAGTGGTTTGTTCAGGTGTTAAACCAGGCTGCCAGGCTGCCTTTTGAAGACCTCATGAAGACTCAGTTTGTGCAAAATAAAGCTGCCAGATTTTGACTGGACCAGCTTTCGACAACTGAGATGTGTGTGTTTTAGGACCCACCATATTCATCTGAATAAAATCAGTTTAAATAAATTACAAGCCTGTTATATATATTGTTGTAACCTGTCCTGGGACCTTATGGTGAAAGGCAGGCAAGAAATCCAATTAGTGATGATGATGATGATGACGACGAAATAGTTTCACTGGATACCTGTTTTCTTATGAGCTCATTTCGAAATTCTGGCACTTACTTGAATCTCATGAACTGCCTTTTTGCATGCCCTTCTGCTTGAGCTCTAAGATAATTCCTGAGGCCCCCCCAGCCCCATCCATGGTGAGGCTCAGTCACCTTGATACAGAGGGGTTGTTTGTTCACTTGTTTGTTTGTAGCATTGTGGAATACCCTCTGTGAGAAGACTCTCCCTATACCATCTTGTTGACTTTTTAGGTACCAGGGTAAAACTTTTTCTTTGTCCTCTCAGTCATTTTAAGTATCAGTGTCTTGTCTTTCTTCTTCTGCTTGCTATTAATGTTCTGCATTTTAATCCCCTAGCTATAATTTTAGTTTGTATAAACCAACCTTTAATTTATTCCGATGAATGGAAGTCTATTAAAAATATCTTAAATCAGAGACAGGGAACCTGTGGCCCTCAGGATGTTGTTGGGCAGCAACTCTCAGCTTCCTTCACCGTTGGCCATGCTTGCAAGGGCTGATGGGAGTTTGAGTCCAAAAACATCTGGGAGGCCACAGCTGTTCCATCTGTGTCAGTCTGCAAAAAGAGGCATCTAGAATTCTGCAGAACAGCTGCATCCTCCCCACCCCCACCCCACCACAAAAGAAACCCAGCTTCAACCTTTACTTGAGAGTTTTAGATAGGCAGAAACGTCTTCTCCACTGGCACATTCTCACAAATGTGTGAGAAATAAGCTTTCCACGTGTGAGTTAGATCACAGAAGCTGGCTTCTGCTGTCAGGCCTGTTTTGTTAGCAGGAGGCCAGCAAGCATTGACAACTCTCCTTCAATCTCTGTTTTGTTTTTTATTACTTGTCTTTATTTCACTGCCTGAAATAAAGGACGGTTTGGCCGAATGTCTTTCTGAATTGGCCGGGTTTTCATGATTTCTCTCCCTGTCCAATTGCAGAACTTAATCTGGAAGGGAATTGTATCCACCGCCTGCCAGAAGAGGTCCGAACCCTGCTGCACCTGAGAGTCATCAACCTGTCCAGGAACAAATTTATTCACTTTCCAGAACAGCTGACCTCTTTGCCAGCTCTTGAAACCATCAACCTAGAAGAGAATGAGATTGCAGGTAAGAGACTGCACTGTATCTGGGCATCCAAGGACTTCTCTGTTGCAACTATGGAGTAGCGAAGATCTTGCGTTAAAACTTATTCGGATGTTCAGTGCAACCTTGTGTTTAAGCACTAGCCTGGTAGCCAGCTGTGAAGAGGAATTGCCTGCAAGCAATAGTATTACTGTTGCTATTATTGGGCTCCATATCTTCCAAACTCTGCCATGAGCAACTTTTCATAATTAAGCAATTGTGTGAGTTTCATAGGACGTCTCATCACTTAAGAGAATGCTTTGCATTGAACTTCGCCTGCGATTGAAGGGTCTGTCCTTGCTAAGGAAACGGCACTTTTGCTCAGCAATAATATTCTCAGTAGTAGATAGGTAGCCGTGTTGGTCTGCCATAGTCAAAATAAAAAAATTCCTTCCAGTAACACCTTAAAGACCAACTAAGTTAGTTCTTGGTATGAGCTTTCGTGTGCATGCACACTTCTTCAGATACCTGAAGGTATCTGAAGAAGTGTGCATGCACACGAAAGCTCATACCAAGAACTAACTTAGTTGGTCTTTAAGGTGCTACTGGAAGGAATTTTTTTATTTTAATAATATTCTCATCACTGTTTTTTTTCTAACCTGAAAGCATTAGAGCTACACTTTCAAAAAAGAAGTTATGCTATTTGCATTCATTAATACTGTATAAGTATTTCTCCTTTTACTTTTCTATGCTGTTTCAGCTCCCCCCCCCTTTTTAAAAAAACGATTCATAATCATTCTTTAAAATGAAAATTCTTTTGAAGAGCAAACTAAGTCTAAGAAATTGGACCCCCTCAGGTCACATGCTCCCCTTTGGAATTGAATAATGAGCAGAAGATGCGGCTCGTTTTTATTTTTTTGGAAGCGAGTCATCTTTTAGAAGACTTTTTTCCCCATTGTCAGCCAGGTGTAAAAACTGTTCATTGCACCTGTATGTTTTCTACTGTAGAACTAATAGGAGCTTCAGGATAGGTATAATGGGTGCATTTATGTAAGAGAAACGAACAGCTGCTCAGTTAAATTTGGAGACCCTTGTGACTGCTCTCAGATAATAATAATAATAATAATAATAATAATAATAATAATAATAATAATAATAATAATTTATTATTTATACCCCACCTATCTGGCTAGGCTTCCCCAGCCACTCTGGGCGGCTTCCAAAAGAATATTAAAATGCTGTAATACATCAAACATTAAAAGCTTCCCTAAACAGGGCTGCCTTCAGATGTCTTCTAAAAGTCTGGTAGTTGTTTTTCTCTTTGACATCTGGTGGGAGGGCGTTCCACAGGGAGGGCGCCACTACCGAGAAGGCCCTCTGCCTGGTTCCCTGTAACTTGGCTTCTCACAGTGAGGGAACCGCCAGAAGGCCCTCGGTGCTGGACCTCAGTGTCCGGGTAGAACGATGGGGGTGGAGATGCTCCTTCAGATAAAACTTAAAGAGATCTCCTACAGGTTGTTTGGTTAGTTCCTGAGAAGATTTAGTGGAATACTAGAACTGGTAAGTCTAAACTGAGGCTATAATAATAATAATAAAGAAGAAACAGAAAACTTAGATGATGTGATTGTTGCTTGCTGCCATACCAACTTTTCATGCTTTCTGCACATAATCTTTGGATGCGTTGTAGGCGGGGGGGGGGAGGAGGTTTTAGTTGTGTTCATCATATTAATTACTTATAAGCTTATGTCTAAGTATAAGGCTCTTATAAACTTGGGCTGCAGATCATAGCACTCCCAGGAGCTTCTGTTGCAAGCCATCATTCAGCTGTGCCCTGCAGGGATGTTTATCCTTAGTACCAAATTCAAGGATCTTGGATTTGGGTCCAGGGTGGGGAGCCTGTCCTGTGCATCCTTTAAAAAAAATTCTGTCCATTCCAGGTAAAGCTTGCAACAGCGACCTGACTACTAAGACAAGTAGTGCAATACAAACACTTAGAAATATACACAGACTGCCCCCCCCCCCCAATTTCCTCCATGGTCAAAGGAGCAGAAAAGATGAGGAGTCAGGCAGGAGCATCAGAGCTGCTGCTGTAGTGCCCATCTTTGCTGCATGTTGAGGCCACATGGTGGGAGGAGGAAATGCATAGAAACCTCTGCTAACTGAGAGGCAGGAAGGGGTTAAAGCTCCAAGCTGTTATATATGCTCCCCATCAGAGCTTCTTCATTACTGAAGCACCCACTCTTATTCTAGCTTCAAGCTCCAGGGCAAGGGAAACATTAGACATTTGCTGAGTGGGGTGTTTTCCCGCCCCCCTCTCCCCCAAGTACTTGCAAACACCCTCGAGCATTTGTGAGTACTGGAAATAAACGCTTGCATGGTTCTTGAACCAAACGCAAAGATGTCATTTGCATTCCTAGCTGTGATCTAGGATAGCTCACTGTGCCGTGCTATCACTGCAGAGATAGACTTCGATTGATATACAAAAGCCCCTGGATATTGGAATAGATAAACTGGAGATTTCAGATGAATAACTTTACTGCACATAAATTTTGTGCCAGTGGTGATCTACTCCTTCGGGTGTGGGCGGGCAGTGAAGCTTGACTTCCCCGTTCTCAGTTTGCCGAATGTTTTTGTTTTATTTTGGAAGTATAAATTAATGAACTAATTAAATCTGAGTTGTTGTTTTTTTTTTTTAAAAAAAAGGGGAGAATGGGGGAAAAATCATCTTTATTGAGCTCAACTCGCTGCTTGAGGTACACTTAGTTTTTTCTGTGTTTTTTCACTCTTTTTTTTTTAAGTTTCTAAACACGGACACATCTTTAATATCACAAAACGAAATCAGCTGGCATCTCAAAATGCCAGAGAGAAGTGACAGGCAATTAATTCATAGATTAAAGGGAACAGGGACTTGTCAGTGTGAATTTGAAAATAAATTGGTCTCAGATGTAGCATAGGGAGCCTCATGGATGATCAATACCAAAATGTTTTGTCTCCTGTTTTACTGATAACAGAAAAATATATATTGGCAAAGCTGTCTGTCAGGCCCGTATTGATAAAAATGGTCAGGAGGGAGTAAGAAACAATAAAATTGTGTGTGTGTGTGTGTGTGTGTGTGTGTGTACACGCACAATAAAGCATCATTTTCAAGTCGTTTTTTGGTTGTGCAACATGGCAATTTTAAGCATGAGGTATGAATTGGTCTGCCCTACTTCAAATCTCAGTTCATGCATGAATTCACTGGGCAGCCTTTAGGCAAACCACTATTTTTTCGACTTCCCATATGGCATGTTTGTGGATTAACACTGGCCTAACTCGAGCTTGCCTTACAGGCATCTGGTGACTTTTTAAGTCAGTGGGTATGTGGATCATGTCCTTATACACCAGGAATGGGGAACTGGACCCAAGTCCCACAGTGACCTGCCCTGCCCTTCAGCTGGCAACCTGTATGATGCCAGGTGCGGGACAGGTGGATGTGGCTTGGCCAAAGCCCACTTAGGTGTCCAGGTTAGAGGTTTCCAACCCCATAATATAATGTAGTCACTGGTTAGCCCTTGTAGCTGCATGAAGTTGGGGGCTGGGGTTCTGTTCCTGTTCCCTTCCTGCTGGAGAAAGTCTAGCTTCCTGACTGGCACGTCCTCTAAGCTCCCAGAGCAGCCGCTGCCTAGTCCTTGGGAAGGTTAGGAAGGCTGCAGGGCAGGGCTCAGTGATCTGTGCAATTGAAGGAAGCAAGAGCTGGGCAATCCTGTCCTGTCCAATACCACTCCACAGCAAGACTTGAGTGCGTCAGCAAGGTAAGCTGCCTTCTCTGCGGAGGGGAGGAAGGGCAGGCTTGCTCTTTGCATGTGGGACAAACTCGCGGCCCCTTCTACCAGGGCGGCTGTCACTTGGGCACTCCTGGCAAAGTCCGTCTCTCTCTGCCTGGCTGCTACAGCTGCCATGAAATAAACCCAGTGGCTTCTGTTCGCAAATTAGGAAGTGGCAAACTCCACACTTTCCCCACTCCAAAGAAGAAGAGGAAGGAACATTTGGGGCACACAGCAGAGGAGGAAGAGGTGGCAGTGCGCTGCGGCAGGCGCATAGGGGCAGGCAGCAAGTGCGCAGTGGTGGTGGAGGAGGAGGAGGCGGCTGACAAGGAGGCAGCAAGTGGCACACTTCTTGGAGGCCAGATCTGCTGCCTCTCCCAGCTTTCCGGAACCTGCCGTCCTGAGGCCACTGCCTCGCCTTGCCTCATGGTTGAGCCAAGGGTTTCCATTCTGTGGTCCATGGCTCTATATTTTCCCTTTGGCCTCTTTTTATTGGTCCATCTCCGCAGGCGATCCTGACATGGGAAGCTGGTTTGACCTGTATATGAACAGGCCAAATGCAGCCTCTGGCAGCCCACCGTTAATATTCCAAGCATTGATTCAATTCTAATACTTAATAAAATCCAGGAATTGTGGGTGTCTTGCGCCCACAAACTCTGGCTCCCACAAACTCATAACAACAAGATAAAAAGCCCCACTTGACAGTGTTCATGGTCACATTTCCCCAGTGAAACAACAAGATAAAAAGCCCCACTTGACAGTGTTCATGGTCACATTTCCCCAGTGAACAGCTCACATTTGGAAGACAGCAGTTATAATGTAGACCCGGTTGCTTTCCTGAAGAACAAGGACAGCCACGTCTCATTGTGATGAGAATATTTTTGACTACATTATCTGGCAGTGACTAATTGATGACCTTTTCCCTCCCACCACTTCAGCTTAATAATTAAACAGCAGATAACCTGCTGGGCTGACAGTGGCCTTAAAAATATTTATTAAAAAGTTTTTATTTTTAAAGAGACATTTTTAAGGTTCCTGCCAACCTATCAGGCTATCTGCTGTTTAATCATTGATATGGCTTATTAATCTAAGCTTCCTAGAACCCAGTTTAAATTTAGTTCAGTCCTGGGGAGAGAGGTCTGGGATCAATATTTGGAACCCCTAAGGTTGAAACTTTGCCCAGTTCAGCAGGAACTACTTGTTGTAGGATTTTTACATAGGAATGCAAACAAGGACCTTCGGGAGCTCTGGAAATGCTCAAGATAGCAATACCCTTGATTACAATTAATAAATGCTGTTGTTGCTGGTGTTTGTTACATCGGTGTGCACAACACTTTCCAGAGTACATGAATATAGGACCCTCCATATACAGTCTCAAGTTCAACACAGGGAAGACAACAGATGGAAGAGAGTTGGGTTTTGCTTATTTCACATGATTAAACAAGCATGCTTCACTAGACCATTTTTTTTTGAGGAAAAGCTCCCATCCACTGAAAACTGGTGCAGGTTCTTGCTTCAGACCAGGGTTGTTCTGGATTGGGGGCCCTGCAACTGCGTCCTCTCCAAAATAAAAATAGGCTAAGCATATCTGTTTATACACGTAACTGAATGCACATGTGTTTCGGCTCTCAATGACACTTGCACTTATTTGGGTTTAGTTCAGTGAGGCAGGCAAAGCCAATGTAATGCCCACCTCAGGTTGTTGGACTACAGCTCCCATCATCCCTGACCTTTTGCCAGGTTGGCTGTGGCTGATGGGAATTGCAGTCCAAAAACAGCTGAAAGGCTCCACATTGACCACCCAAGGGATGTCGTTTTGGCAGGGGGACATTCCAAAAGCTTCACAGAAAAGGTGACTTTGGAAGAACTGAGAGAGGCAGCGTCGCACAGGTGTTCTGAGAGGCAGCTGCAGACTTAAAAGGCAGCAAGAGCAAGGGGCAAAGTCCTTCGAAGGAACAGTCTGCTAAGGTGGATGAACAATTGTCACAGGCAGGGAATATGTCAAGATATGAGCAGAAGGAAAATGGAAGGCACTTGGGTGGTGAACGCAAGGAGTTCGTTCTTGAGATGCGGCACATGAAAAGCCAGTGTAGGGATTTCAGGAGAGGCAGCGATGGGAGGGTTGAATAACATGGGCAGTATTGTTGTGGACAATGGACCAAAGTGAGACTATAGAAGACCAAACACTACAGGATTGCAGGAGTCAAGGCAAGCAGTGATCAAAGCGTGAACCAGCAATTGTGCCAAGGAAGAGGCTTGTATTTTTGCAGTGTTGTAATGGGAGAAGTGGCACGACACTGAAGGACTACGAGAAGCACCTACAAATATCCTTCTTGCGTATGGCAGACTTTCTTAGAAGTATGATGAATACCCAATTTGCTGCCTCAAAGAGAGAGGATTGGACATGGTAGTCTTTTGTTTTGTTTTGTTTTTTAGTTCATTGTATACAGTAATTTTCCACTGGGCCTCCAGTGCTCTGAGGCACAAAATACTGGATGCGATTGAAGAAGACAAATCAAAGTATGGTATCATTTTGGGACAGCAATTTTTCTGTCTGTATAACTCCTTTCAGAATGTGTCCATTGCTATTTTAGGCTACTTCCTGCTTTTATGTAGTTTGATATCTCAGAGGTAGTCATTTAGAGAGACTTTACTATACATTAGATTTCATAACTGAGTATCTCAGTCTGATACCTTAATAGTAAGCTAGATTTAAAAAGCTTGAGGATAGGATTAATGTCTCCCCTCCCCTTCCTTTTTGCATGAATCAATTCATATAGATGTGCTAGGAGGGCGGGTGTATTGAAAAGCTTTAAGATATCTTCCTGCAGCAGATATAAATAATGTCGCAGATAGAACAATAGGCCTAGAAAGGGTTCCTGGAATTGTGTGATAATAGTGTTTTATTCCAGGCCCAAATCACAGTTATTTTCTGTATTATCTGCAAAACAACGTAGCAAAAAACAACATGGGAGGCAGCAGCTACGAGTTACTGTTCTCTGCAGCTACAGCAGGCACTGTGATTCTCATGGTTTGACTTCACCCCCAGAAGCGCGCTCCATTCTGCACCAATGTCAAATAACCAGGCACCACCAAGTTGTTTCAGAACTATGAAGTGCTGTTGGTACAGCAAATCAAAAATATGATCTATAACAAGGAACAATTTTGATAACACGTTGAGGTTTTGAGGCTGGGAGGTGCAATCGCCAATCCATGGGGATGCAGGAGGTACAGTGTTACCTCGGGTTACAGACGCTTCAGGTTATAGACTCCGCCAACCCAGAAATAGTACCTCGGGTTAAGAACTTTGCTTCAGGATGAGAACAGAAATCGCGTGGCAGCGGGAGGCCCCATTAGCTAAAGTGGTACCTCAGGTTAATAATGGACCTCCAGAATGAATTAAGTTCTTAACCCGAGGTAGCACTGTACTCTGAATGAAAGCAGGACTAGAAGTTGAGCATAGTGGCAGTTGCGCATACATTTAACTGCAGCATTTGGCTGCACATTCTACAGTGGCCCCTAGAGTAGTAGAACACAAAGCTCTGGGCAGTAGTGGAGGCCAATAACAGGTTTCATCATAATCAATTAGGAAGTCAGTTCTCTGAGCATGCAAAATAAGTAAGTAAATAGCCAGTTGGTGCCTATTATCTGTTGATCTGATTGAGCATTTATGGGACTTCAATTGCATTTGGTTTGATGTTCCTTCTTTTGATGCTTAATCACCTTATCGACTCTCAACACATTCATTGATTCATGCTGTTAAACTCTTCCATCCGGTTACACAAGACCATCAAGGAAAAAGCTACTGTGAACAAGGCTATATATTTTGGGGACTGCCTCGCAACCGTCTCCGTGATCACGATGCATTGCACCATTTCCAACCACTAGGATCAATGAGATTTTTGCCAACTTCAATGTGCCTTGCTTGATTGACACCAGGTTTCTCACGACACTGTGCATTTGGCAGTGCAAGCTAGTAGTTAAATGTAATTGTGAAGCCCTGGTTCAGCTTAGCTCCTTCGATTAATAACATGTTACTTGGACTTGTTGGCATAAAAAGGACATCTGCGATGTTAGATTGATATGTAAGGTTTGCACACAGCCTGGAAGCTTTCATCTTGCGAATCCTTGGTAGGAGAATAGGCTGACCTTAATCCGTGCACATACACACACAGGAAAAATAGCAAAGATGTTTATTCTTGGAAATACATACAGTGGTACTTCGGAAGTCAAACGGAATCTGTTCTGTAAGTCTGTTTGACTTCCAAAACGTTTGGAAACCGAGGCGCGGCTTCTGATTGGCTGCAGGAAGCTCCTGCAGCCAATCGGGAGCCGCAGAAGCTACGTCAATTCCAGTTTTTAAAGAATGTTCACCAACCGGAACACTCGCTTTCGGGTTTGCAGCGTTTGGGAGCCAAAATGTTCGACTCGCAAGGCGTTCGGGATCCAAGGTGCGACTGTACTTGGATAGGAAAGTTTCTCTCGTTCTGAGTTGGGAGTGCAAGGGAGCTATGCTTGCTCCTTTGTTCTCAGAGATCATTCCAAGATGACTTCTCCACAGAGGGTCCGAAGAAGTAGAGAGGAAGAGGGGGTTGCAACCTAAGAATATCAGTCTTAAGATCAAAGGGAAAGAGGAGTGAGACGATGCAATAATTGAGGGTTCCCATCTCTGTCCTCTTCAACCCATGCAAACCTCTCTCACCGAGCTGAGTTGCACTCACACTTCCAACATGTGCCAGGGGTGCATTTATTGAATTCCCCCCTTCTCCCCTTTTAGAGGAATAATAGTGGAGAATCCCTCACTTTCCTTTTACCTGCAGAAGCTCCAGCATCCCATCCCATCCAGGCCCATATTGGGATAGTGACCAACAAAGACGCTATAGCAGAAGTGCAGCTGTTGGCTTGGCACCCAAATGTGGCTGGGAGGAACTTAAGAACTGCACGTGTATGAACTGCACGTGAACGGGATGAACTTGCTGTGTAACTTCCAACGGGATCTGCGGCATTAATTTATACCTGCGGATGAGGCCTTAGGTACCAGGCTGGGTGTTTAGCAAATGATACCAGCATGCTAGAATTGCTTAAGCCCAAGGAAGTTTCCTCCTATTCAGACTGGCCTGTGGTGAGCACAGACTTTGTAAGCAAAAGGACCAAGGCTCAGTACCTCTGGGTAGGGCTGGGAGAAACCCTTGTTGGAATTGCTGGAGAACTGCTGCCCGTCAGGATAGACAGATGGGCAAACCTCATGGGAATTTTTTATTTTTTTGCTGCTTGCCTAGGACCACAAAAATGGGAATAATAAAAAACCTGGTAGACTGCAATGCATTGCTGCTGGATTAAGTTTGGCTTAGTGTGTCAAAATGGTTTTTAACCAGGCGTAGGTTTTTAAGCAGCTGCACTGTAGGAACATTGGGTGTCTTTTTTTCTTAATTGAGAGGTGCTTCAGTTGGTTTGGAGAGTGATGGTTGTGCAATTGCCTGTGCATTGCTGCCATATATGCCACCCCCAAAGGAACTTAACAACCATCTGCTCCATATTTATTCAAATGGTGCCAGGTGACACAAAGTCCATTCAGAACAGCTCGTCTTGTCCTGCCTTTTATTTTATTTTTCATGAGCAGCTTAGGCCAATTATGTGATGCGTGAGAGTGCTTTAACAGTGTTATTAAACAGCAGGGAACTGCGAGGCTGTGCTTGTAAACATCACTTAATTCTTTCAGGAAGCTATTCAAGCCTAGCAAAAATAACTTTCCACTCCACTCTACCTAAATGCAGGCGTCTGTTTAGTTCTGCTCCATGTAGCTCAACTTTCTCTTGGGTCTTGTCTAGGCTATACAGCAACAAGTGGGACCTGCAGCGAAATGTTGTAGAGATTAGTCCTCCTGGCCAGGATTCCCAGCAGTCAGCCATGACCTTTTCTAGGTTACACCATTCCACCATACCTGGTTTCCCAATGTCCTCCCCCAGGAGAAGCTGGTGAAGATCTGTGGACCCTCCCCTGACCAGAGAAACAAGACAGAACTGCAGCACCCTTCCCCTTCTCTTAGTTGTGTCCTTGATTTCCTTTCCAGACATGGGCAGTACAGGTCAAAGAATCATCTATGCATGCTTCTTTCCCCAGAAAGAAGAGGACATTTTGAGATTAGTGGCCTTCTTCTCATTTACTCACATCTCCAGTTATAGGCGTGGGGAGTAGACTACTTGGGCCAGATTTAGGCAAGGCAGGTTTGCTGCAAAAATGGGCCTCCAGACATCCTTTGTGCTCATGATGGCATTTGGGGAGGGGGTGATATGTGCTCCCACATCCAACACTCTTTGCACCCACAAAAGTTCCAGCTCAATCATACTGCTTCATAATCAGCTGGTGCATGAGCCATACCTTCCTTTCTGACACCCCAAAACTTTTTACATCACAAACGTTCCCATTTTATTTTATTGTTTTCGCCCCACTTTTGTTGTACTGTAGCACTTGTGCCTTAAGGCGTCCTGGCAACATTCGTGAATTAGGTTTGGTTCGCCACAGTGGCTGTAGAAGATGCCAGCATTCCTGCGGGGTTTTGTGCTGAAAGGAGTGGAGATTTTAGTGCAGCAGCCGCAACGTGAACATAAAAAACTTCAAAAGTGTGCAAATGGAAGAATGGTGGCATAGCAGTGTAGCACAAGTTACATGTGCTTGGGGCGGACAGGGGGGACATTGAGGATAGCATGAACATGGACAGTAGAATGAGTGGAGTTAGAATGTGAATGCAGTATTGTAGGAACACTGGGGAAGCATCGGAAGATAACCGATATGGGTGTGTGGACAGTTCATTGTAAATCCACTTCTAACGCACTATTAATGTATCAACAACATGTTGCTGTACGTATGCACAATAAAACAGCAATCTGAATGGCTCCTTGGGGAAGACATTGATTCCTGCTATTGCAAAGGTCCCAGAGGGCCTTTGGTTACCTTGCCATTTTGCAGCTGTTCTAACAATGCTTGATAATGACTTCTTTTTTCCTTTAATCTGGTGGGTGGGCGGACCATGCCATTCTTTTCCATGCATTTCCAGCCTACCTTTGTTTTTTGTTTGTGCCGCAGCTCCCCTCACTTCTTCTCCTTGCCATGTCTAAGCCACTTCATCTGAGCCTCTGTAAAAATTAGATTAAAGGTAGTTTTGGGAAGACGAGGAAGGTAAATAATCAATTGTAAAGTATTTTGCATACTATAAAAGCATTACATGATAAAACAAACAAGGACTGGCTCTCTGAGATGGAAGAGTATTTTGGGGCCGAGAGAGAGAGAGAGAGAGAGAGAGAGAGAGAGAGAGAGAGAGAGACATCTTGCATCATCCCTAAGGAGTCCTAAGACAAGTAAACTACAGACTAGCGGTACTTTGTTTTATTTGTACCAAAGCTCAGCAACACACTGAGATATTGTGATGTAATATGGATCTAACTTAGAGAACTTGGAGAGCGAATACAGATTTTTTTCTCCTGTTAATTGTGCATATGAATAAACTGTGTACATGTCTTGGATAATGAATTAAAATATGGATAGGCAAACTAAGGCTTTGGGGGCCAGATCTGGCCCAATCGCCTTCTAAATCTGGCCCACAGACGGTCCGGGATTCAGCATGTTTTTACATGAGAAGAATGTGTCCTTTTATTTAAAATGAATCTCTGGGTTATTTGTGGAGCATAGGAATTCGTTCATTCCCCCCCCCCCCTTTCAAAATATAGTCCGGCCCCCCACAAGATCTGAGGGACAGTGGACCGGCCGCCTGCTGAAAAAGTTTGCTGACCCCTGAATTTAACTGTAGAGATCAGGTGATTCTTTTCTGCAGATTGCCTAGGCATCAGTCTATTGTTTCACAACTGTGCCGTATAATAGTTTAGAGGCAGAAAATAAATCTGAATAAATTTGTTCATGTCCCCAAACACAGCACAATCTCATCTCACAACGAGTTGCAAATTACCAGTTTCATCACAACGGTGTGTGATAGAGTATTTCAGTGTTTACACTGGTAATGCTCTGTTGATTTGATACATAGGGAAATTTGTGTGTTGTGTATTTCAAGAACTCCAGCAGCCCCTGGTTACCAATCTCAATCAGCTGCTAAAACATTCCAGTCTTAAATTTAGCAGTAGGTTGGTAAGCACCAACAAACAGGTACACCTTAGGATGAATGGAATGTAAGTGACTATTGTTAACAAAGAATCTTGTAATGGAAATTGCTTAGCCTCGGTATATAAGACCCCACTATTTAAAAAGCAATTTTTCCAAAATTACTGCAGAATCAGTGGCATTTCCCAATAGTGGTGGAAGCAGAATTTGAAGTGAGACAAGGTCCTGAGTTACCTTTTCTATCTTGTAATATTCCCCCCCCCCAAAAAAAAGGCATGGAATGAGGCCACCACTCTTGTAAATAACCTGTTAGTGTCTCACCCAAAGGCATTGATGAATTTAGAGGTTCCTTGCCCGTTTTTCACAAAATGCCATCCATCCTTCATTCTTACCTGGGCTCTATCAGGATGTCTCTGTATGATTTATTGCACTGTGAATCAAGTTAAGCAGTTTGTCGTACAGCAGGTCTTGTTTCAGATTACATCATATGTTGCCTACTACGTGGCACCAGAGCTATTGCTCCTAATCAGGACGAGGAGGAAAAGCATGAATGCTGTTGCGATCCATACTGAAGAGACCACCTTCTGTCTAAGCTACTGTGCAACTCCGTAGCTAAAAGTGGCCAGTTAATGTTCCCATGACCCAGAATGCAGGCCTGCTGTTGCCAAACAAGCAAAGGCTCATTTAACGTCCCTGTAGTTAAAACACTATGTGATGCTGGGCAGACTGCTGGTATATGACAGTGGCAAAAGAATGAACTGTATCTGAGGAGGTTTCAGTTCCAATCTTACCACTGTTATAAGATCACTGGTTCACTTTTCTCTTTCTCCTCTTGCCACTGAGCTCTTGGAATCTGTGTGTCCAAATTTATTACACAGTAGGCAGGAAAGATCCTAGCTATATCTAACTAGGGTCGAGATGCAAGGAGCCATGCCTGCTCTTTGTTCTCAAAGATGAAGAGGAAGAAAGAGGGGGAAAGTAGTGAAGACACCAACCCTGAAGATAAACCTTGAGGACGGCCTCTCCCCATATAAACAGACCTGGACCCTGAGATCATCCTCTGAGGAGCTTCTTCGTGTGCCTCCTCCATGTGAGGTCCAGAGGATGGCAACACGAGAACGGGCCTTTTCTGCAGTGGCCTCTTGTTTGTGGAATCCCATCTGAGGTTCATCTGGTGCCTTCATTATATAACTTTAGATGCCAGGCAAAAACATTCCTCTTCAAGCAAGCCTTTGGCTGATTAATATTCTACGAACAGGCTTTTTAATGTGTTTGTGATAGGGAGTGGGTGTTATTATTTTGTTGTTTCTGTTTTAACTATTTATTTGTACTTCTGTCTTGTGTTTTTATCTTGTGAACCTGTCCTGAGATCTTTTGTTGATGGGCAGTACATAAATCTAAGGAATAAGATATCAGTCCAGCACCTGAGGGAGGGTCAGCACAGGGCAGTTTTGGAGGTTTTTCTCTGTCTGCTTTCTCCCGTGAAGTCCAGCCTTTGATACAAGCTGACTTGCATCCCAACACTTCCAACACCAGCTGCATCAACAACTCACTTTTCCTTCAGCTTGTGCAGATGGCCAGGGCTAGCTTTGTAGGTGCTTTTGTAAGGCTCTGTCTTCTCTTCCCTGGGTGGGGGCCAGACACAGAAGGAGCAAAGTTCAAGGCCCAGCAGTGGAGCAAGGAAACAAAAGTGTCTCATTATTCCAGTACTGGAAGGGTTGTACACCAATACCATCCTAAATGCCATTGTTTAATTCTTATACAGTGGTACCTCTAGTAGTAGAAGAAGAGGAGTTTGGATTTGATATCCCGCTTTATCACTACCCGAAGGAGTCTCAAAGCGGCTAACATTCTCCTTTCCCTTCCTCCCCAACAACAAACACTCTGTGAGGTGAGTGAGGCTGAGAGACTTCAGAGAAGTGTGACTAGCCCAAGGTCACCCAGCAGCTGCATGTGGAGGAGCAGGGAAGCGAACCCAGTTCCCCAGATTACGAGTCTACCGCTCTTAACCACTACACCACACTGGCTTCAAACTTAATTAACTGGTTACAAACTTAATTCATTCCAGAGGCCCGTTCTTAACCTGAGGTACCACTTTAGCTAATGAGGCCTCCTGCTGCTGCTGCCGTGCCACTATCGCACGATTTCTGTTCTCATCTTGGGGTAAAGTTCTTAACCCGAGGTACTACTTCCGGGTTAGCAGAGTCTGTAACCCAAAGTGTTTGTAACCCGAGGTACCACTGTACTTAACATTGGCTCTGTTGAATGTAAATGTAAAAGGATCAGTTTCTGACAGTGATAACAATCCCCAGTGCTCAGAGCTGTGCATCGTGCAAGAATGGTGCTGACTGAACTAGCTCATCCCTCTCTGGCTCTTGTATTGCCAATGGCGACATTGATTCCCACCAAGTAGATGCCAATTATGTTGCAGCACGCTGCTGGGTCACAACAAAGCTATTGAGAAGCAACACCCCAGCTTCTTCCAAGAACTCAGCAGCAATTAGAATATTTGCTTGTTTAAATTGTTTTCATGCTGTAATACATGAGAGCAGAAAAGATCAATAGAACTGCATGAAGAGCAGAGAAGAAGGGATCGATTCTGTTGCAAGCTGATCTCTCTCTCTGTGTTTTTATATTCCTCTCAGTGGCAAAGATAAAAAAATTCAGCACACGCAAGAAGAAAGTCTGTTTATTACATATAATCATTCCAGTGGTTGGCTGGTGTTAAAACTAGATTGCAAAACTGATAACAGTTGGGATTTTGGTCCTGTTGACTTGTATTTGTCAAGTTTGTTTCCAGAGAACAAGACTGAGCCTGTAGCTCTTATTTTCGACAGGGTGCCACCTAAAGACTGCTGAAATCCCTAGGTCAGGGGTGCCTAGGTTTCTGATCCTTGGTCCTACTTAGCTTGGTGACGGGAGTGTCCCAACCTTACTGATTTTGGTAAAAGATGGAATGCATCCGTTTCTTAAGTAGATAAACCATGCTTAAACAAGGTCATTACTTCTGTGTCTCATTGATTTAAGATTCTGCCTCATTCTGACCACTTCAAGAACGTTTTGCCTCCTTCACTCGTTCTCTGGTTCACCTGGCAGTTCTTGAGGAACACCCATAACTCAATAGTAGAGGATATGCAGAAGGGGAAGGGCAGGTGCTTTTCATGAAAAAGGTCCCATGTTCAATCTCCAGGATCTCAAAGTAGGGTTAGGAGAGACCCCGGCTTGAAGCCCTGGGAGCTGCTGCCTGCTAGCTAGCTGGATCAGCGGTCTGGTTCAGTAGAAGTCAGCTTTCTATGTTCCTTGGCCCCATTTTCAGTCCCCAGAAACACTTAATAAAGGGTCTTGAAAAGTAGTGCTGGGAAAAGGCCCTTGGAGAGCTACCAGTAATGCCATTCAAATTACAGTGGTGCCTCAAGTTAAGAACTTAATTCGTTCTGGAGGTCCATTCTTAACCTGAAACTGTTCTTAACCTGAAGCAGCACTTTAGCTAATGGGGCCTCCTGCTGCCGCTGCACCACTGCTGTGCGATTTCTGTTCTGATCCTGAAGCAAAGTTCTTAACCCGAGGTACTATTTCTGGGTTAGCAGAGTCTGTAACCTGAAGCATCTGTAACCCGAGGTACCACTGTATACAATTCTGGGCTCCATGGTCTGATGGTACAAAGCTTCACGTACTTGCAAGATGCCTTCTGATTGCTGTTGTGCCTTGTCCTGCAACTCTGCCTGCCCAGGACTTTTGCTGTCTATTTTTCCATTGTGCTGCCTGCTACCAGGGATCTTTATGGGGCTTTCTGCTGCCAGGATCCTCAGGGGTCAAGGATTGCCACGGGCTTGATGCGTCCCTAAAGCTGAAGTGGAACAGCAGCCTTAACGGATGAGACTCAGGGACCATTCAGGACCATTTTGGCTCGAATGGTGTTGTTTTGCTCCTTGATGTCTCTGTTAGCTCTGCATAATGAGTGCTTCTAAAAGAAGATGGGCAGCAGTGCATTGCCGATAAAACTGTTTACAAGGCTTCTGTGCAATTAGTCTGTTAACCTTCGCTGTAAAATTGCAAGCAGGTCCCGGAGAGAACGCTTTTGAAGGCAAGAACATAAGCAGGAACATAAACAGTTGTGGAGTTTGTCTTGCAGGAACACGTTTGGCTATTTAAAAAAGATCATTGAAAAAAGCTGAGATGGGATTGATTCTCAGTACCTCAGGTGGGGTGGGCGATGCTCTTTCTAGGAAGCTCGTAAACACAACATTTGCCTCCAGAGTCCTCAGCAGTTTGGTATGACTAGATGCCTATTTATGTAGCACTTTTTAAACCTGCAAAGCACATTGAAAGCTTTTTTAACGTGCTCAGCCTCCCATCAACTGTGTGAGGTAGGAATATTTATTTCCACACGATAGATAGGGAATTGAATCTACAAGAGCCCATGAATTGCTGAAGTCCGCACAGTCAGGCCATCACAGAAATGCGGCTTGATCCTTGCTCTCCACATTCTCACTGTCACGGTCCGGTTCACTGGCGGTCAAAGTCCCGGGCTGGGGATGTTGGGACCGAGGACAAGATGGCGGGGTGGGAGCAGGAACGGGAGTCCAGGAGTCAGGAAGCCAAGAGTCCGAGGGTCAGAGAACCAGGAGTCAAGAAGTCAAAGGTCCAAGGATCAAGAAGCGAGGAGTCACAAAGTCAATGGTTCAAGGATCAAGAAGCAAGGAGTCACAAAGTCAAGGGTCTGAGGATCAAGCAGCAGGGAGCCAAATGCAACCAGGCAAGAAACGTGTTGCTGTGGCAAAGAGTCAAAGGGAAACGCTGACCTTATATCCCTTCCTTGCTCTTGCTACCAGGTGCTTGAGTTACCAATCAGCCTGTGCGGCCGCGCCTTACCTCTTCAGAACAAACTTAGGAAGGCCCCAGTCCTGCAAAGTCCTACTGGTCACAGGGCCTGGCTCCTGCACGCACTCCTGACACTCACATTCTTCTCTTGGCCACTGGAGCACCCTGCAAAGAGCCAAAAATAGGAAAGCCTAATGAGGATTCAGCTTTGCTTGTTTTTCCTCTTTAGAATTCGAGTGACACCGATGATTTCACAACTTATAGAGCTGCTCTCTTTGCTTTGGCAACTAGGAAAATCAGGGCAAATAATTTTGATAATAATTGTAAAGGGGACTCAAGAGGTCTAATTTGCACAATCCATATATGTCTCTCTTCTGTTTTACCTGTCCTTGCAAGAAAGGTTTCTGTTAGATTTGGTTGTGGTTTTATTGTCTGTCTAGTGTTAGTCAATTTTTATTTATTTATTTATTTATTTATGATTTTCAGTTATATGAATTTCAATAGTTTTACAGTCATTTTAACATTTGCCGACATCTACTTTTAACTATGGATCGCTATGACGACTCTCATTTTAGAAAAGAGGACGTGTCCTGAAAAAAGAGGACGTGTGGCAACCCAGAGACCTATAAATTCACGCAAAGCCATAATGTGGAATATGCTGTGGTTTTCATGCATCAAGGGTGAGGGGGCTCAGGTCCAGGAGACAATTGAGGTCCTTCAGACCTTTCTGCCTGGCCTTGGGGCTCTTCCCCAGACCACATCCCTCACTAGCCAGGCAGTGGGTCGTACTCTTGAATGCTTTTGCTTGGCTGGCATTTAGAATCATAGAATCATAGAGTTGGAAGAGACCACAAGGGCCATCGAGTCCAACCCCCTGCCAAGCAGGAAACACCATCAGAGCACTCCTGACATATGGTTGTCAAGCCTCTGCTTAAAGACCTCCAAAGAAGGAGATTCCACCACACTCCTTGGCAGCAAATTCCACTGTCGAACAGCTCTTACTGTCAGGAAGTTCTTTCTAATGTTTAGGTGGAATCTTCTTTCTTGTAGTTTGGATCCATTGCTCCGTGTCCGCTTCTCTGGAGCAGCAGAAAACAACCTTTCTCCCTCCTCTATGTGACATCCTTTTATATTTTATTTGTCCTTGAACTCTGGTAAACTTTTGCTTGCGGGGGATAGAGAGAAGTGTGTGCATGTGTGTAGAAATCAGCCCAGTGTGCAGAAGTAAAATTTCAATTCATTGTTCCACCGGCTTTTGATTCTGGCACCGCCCACCACTGGTATTTGCCCTGTTCAGAGGGACTGTGGCTCTCGGGCTGCAAAATGTTCCCCACTCCACCCTTCTGTTTTATTGTTTGCTTCAGTGTTTGACAGTGGAACGTGCTCCCTCAGAAGGTTGTGGACTCTCCTTCCTTGGAGGTTTTTAAGCAGAGGTTCGATGGCCATCTGTCAGGGATGCTTTAGTTGAGATTCTTGCTGGATGACCCTTCCAACTTGGCAATTCTGTGATGCTGTGACTCTATGACAGCTCAAGGCGTTTTTTCAAAACAGTGTCTCATTTATTCCCTGACCAGACTTGAATCTTGTTGAACAGTATTACGCACTCTCAAACCATTTTCTGGGTGCCGGGTGCCACAATCACATAAACTGTCACCTGTTTATTTCAGGCTTGGAACTCTTTCATGTAGGAAGAAATAATGTATTTTGTGTGCTTTGAAGTCTGGTGCAAAAGTTCTATTTTTTTGCCCTGTGTACTCTTGGTAAAAAAAAATAGCAGTTGTGTATACCTTTTCAAAGGGACGCGGGTGGCGCTGCGGGTTAAACCACAGAGCCTAGGACTTGCCGATCAGGAGGTCAGCAGTTCGAATCCCTGCAACGGGGTGAGCTCCTGTTGCTCGGTCCCAGCTCCTGCCAACCTAGCAGTTCGAAAGCACGTCAAAGTGCAAGTAGATAAATAGGTACCGCTCTGGTGGGAAGTTAAACGGCGTTTCCGTGCGCTGCTCTGGTTTGCCAGAAGCGGCTTAGTCATGCTGGCCACATGACCCGGAAGCTGTACACCGGCTCCCTCAGCCAATAAAGCGAGATGAGCGCCACAACCCCAGAGTCGGCCACGACTGAACCTAATGGTCAGGGGTCCCTTTACCTTTTATACCTTTTCAAACTATAGATTTTGTTTTCCTACGTGGAGAAATGCTTTCTGTGTTTGAAGTTGTGAAGCTTGGCTCCAGGATAACCTGTATTTGTTCAATAAGCCTCACAGAGGAATATTATATTTCCCAAAGTGTATTTCTGCAACTATCAATACAGTTGTACCTTGGATCCCGAACACCTGGCTCCCAAACAATCAAAACTCGGAAGTGAGTGTTCCAGTTTTTGAACATTCTTTTGGAAACCAAACACCTGATGGGGCTTCCGTGGCTTCTGATTGGCTGCAGGAGCTTCCTGCAGCCAATCAGAAGCCACACTTTGGTTTCCGAACATTTTGGAAGTTGAACAGACTTCCAGAATGGATTCTGTTCGACTTTCAGGGTACGACTGTAGTTTATTTGCAAATAACACTTAAAAATGGTTTCTACTGATGAAGAACATTTATTCTGCATAGAATGTTTTCAGATTAGGGGGGTTCTTATGTGAACAAAGAATTGGCATCCAGAATTCATTCTTTGTGTTCCATTAGAGTTCTGTAAACATCAGGAACCCACTGAGTTTAAAAGATCAGGTTTTCCATGCAAGAGAAGTTATTCTGCATCCTATGAATGAAACTAATTGGCTTAATTATGAAACAGTTGTGTTCTTTTTTTTGGATGACGTCTGTTAAATGGCTCCCCACTGTATACGTTAGGTGACTAATCATAATCTATTTGACGGATCAAAACTTTACAAAAAGGGACATTTATTTCTGTTTCCATACATAACATGCATGAGTCCACACAACTGTAGGAGGAAGTATTATATTGTGAACGGCAATTTCATAATGCTAATTCGATTTTAAGACATTTTCAGGAACAAAGCTCCACTTAAGTTGTTGTTTGTGGAGGCAGGAGTTAAACATAAGCCATGGTGGCATTCCACTTTTCAGTAGAAACTGAGGGCAGGGACCTTTCATTTATATACTAATGAAACTGTCATAGAATCATAGAATTGTAGAGTTGGAAGGGACCCCAAGGGTCATCCAAACCAACCCCCTGCAATGCAGGAATCCTGCCTATAGTCATCTGCAGGTGGGCTTGAACCACCAACCTTCTGGTTAACAGCCAGACACACTTAACCCATTGTGCCGTCTGCCTGTCAGGAGCCACTGACACTGATGACTTTGTGTCAATAACAATAATACAGAGCCCCAGCAGAAATGAGGCAGTTGCAAGATTCTTGACCAAGCATGCCCCTCTCTTTGTGCTTTCTACTTGCTTCTAGCCATGCACACATAATGATCATTGATTGATGGATGGATTGCACCTATATCCCACCTTTCCTCCAAGGAGCTCTGAGTAGTGTACATGGTTATCACAACAACCCTGTGAAGTAGGTCAGGCTGAGAGGCAGTGACTGGCCTAAGGTCACCCAGTGAGCTTCAGGGCTGGGTGGGGATTTGAACCCTGGTCTCCCAGGTGCTAGTCCAACACTCACAAGCACTACACCACACTGACTTTATTTTATTTTTTTATAATATTTTATTAGGTTTTATCAATAGAAAAGTTTAAAAGGATACATAAAACAAAAAAATACAAAATTACAAAATACAGACATTAAACACAAAAATAGAAAGGAAAAAACACATATACAAAATAGAAAAAACCAAAAATCCCTCTTTCTTAGTTTCTCATCTTTAGTTAACTTATTTTCCTTACTTCCTCGCGTCTCCCATTTTTGTATCCCTTTTAAAAATTGGTTCAGCAAATTCATGTCCTGTCAGTTTATCTATTTATTAATCCCATCTTACTTTTTACCTTGTTGCTAAAACCCCTTCAATTCATTCCAATGTCATCAGCATTCAAAAATTTTACAATATTTCTGCAAATAAGTTTTAAACTTCCTCCAATCTTCTTCCACCAACTCTTCTCCCTGGTCTCGGATTCTGCCAGTCATTTCCGCCATCTCCATATAGTCTATTAGTTGCATCTGCCATTCTTCCAAGGTGGGTAGGTCTTGTGTCTTCCAATGCTTTGCGATGAGAATTCTTGCTGCCGCTGTAGCATACATAAAAAAAGTTCTATCCTTCTTTAACACCGATTGGCCAACTATGCCCAGGAGAAAGGCCTCTGGTTTCTTCGGGAAAGTATATTTAAATACCTTTTTCAGTTCATTATATATCATTTCCTAGAAGGCCTTAATCCTTGGGCACGTCCACCAAAGGTGAAAGAATGTACCTTCAATTTCTTTACATTTCCAACATTTGTTATCGAGCAAGTGATACATTTTTGCAAGCTTGACTGGAGTCATGTACCACCTGTACATACACCACACTGACTTTAATCATCAAATTCAGATTGCAAGTTCCACTGAGAAACAAGAAGGAGGTGTCAGCATTCTCAGAGTCAATCCTCAGCTTTGCAGAGTTTTGGTTCCCCCTCCCAGCAAAAAACCCCTTAAAAACTTCCTAGCGGGGCATATTTGGTAGTCATGGAATATTGGCAATTGAAAAACAAAAATGGGAAATTAATGGGGGTGGGATATGATGTCCCTGAGGAAGGGGAACAGCGCTTTCCCTGCTTTGGGAAGGAGGTGGGAGGGCACAAGGACCCTGCCAGAGCCTTGCACCTCCTTCCCAAAGCCCAGTGCCGAAGGCTGGGGTGGGGGGCATCAAATTTTGGGCTTGCTGCTCGCCCCCATGCAACAAGTCCGGTGGGTTCTGTGTCAAAGTACTCTTGTGGCCCATTTTATATGAAAAGCTGGACTGCCCTGGTAGGTGGATAACACCTAAAACCAGTGTCCCACTTAAAACAAACGAATAACCAATGCTGGGAGTAAATGTCAAGTACTGAATCCCCTGTGCATAAACAAACAGAAGCCAGGTAATTTCCTGTACATGATGGCATTGATCCCATTAGGAATGCTACATGCTTGGCATATTTCTGCATCAGTTTCAATTTGCTTAAGGCGTGATTTGTTGTGAAGAGTGCTCAGCTCTCAGTGGAATGTTGATTTAAAGGAGGAGGGGGGGAAGAAAGGAAGGAAGGAAGGAAGGAAGGAAGGAAGAAAGAAAGAAAGAAATCAGCACAAAGAGTTTTTCCTGCAGCAGTGATTCAACTTCTTTGAGTCACAAATGTGCCCAGTTTTCAAGGGTGCGTCACGCACGGTCAAACTCTGCATGCTGTCTCATAGACACACATGGCACATCATCCAGGGAATGGGGAACCTGGTGGGGCCTTCTTGATGATGCTGAACTCCCAGCTTCCATCAGCCCCAGCCAGCATGCCCAGTGGTCAGGCATGAGAGGAGTTGGAAGTCAGCAACACCTGAACCTCTGCACTCCTGCAGATTCCTGCAGATTCTATCTTTTCAGGAGCTCCATTACCCACAACATAGGAATCGGGCCTTTAGTGTGGTGGCACCTACCTTTCGGATTTCCCTCCCCTTGAATATTAGGTGGGTGCCACCCCTGCTGTCTTTTCGGCACCCAGTGAAGACCTCTCTCTTTTGACAAGCCTTTTGAGTTCTTCCCCACTTCTGCATCTGTACTGGAATTGCTCTTAAGCGGCTTTCAATTTATTTTATGTATTTCTATTCCACTTTTCTCCAGGGAGCTCAAGATGGCTGACATGCTTGTCCCTCTTTCCATTTTACCCTCACAACCACCCTGTGAGGTAAGCTAGGCTGGGAGATGGCGGCCGGCCCAAAGTCACCCAGTGATTTGAACCCCGGTCTCCCAGGTCCTAGCTCAGCACTCTTACCACTGCAACACACTGACTCTCTCTTTATTTATTATTGTTTTATCACTGGTTTGCCATTCTGGGCTCCTTTCGTATGTCATGGGATGCAGATGGCGCTGTGGTCTAAACCACAGAGCCTATTGGGTTTGCCGATCAGAAGGTTGGCGGTTCGAATCCCTGCGATGGGGTGAGCTCCCGTTGCTCCGTCCCAGCTCCTGCCAACCTAGCAGTTTGAAAGCACGCCAGTGCAAGTAGATAAAAAGGTACCGCTGTGGCGGGGAAGTAAACGGCATGTCCATGCGCTCTGGTCAGTGTTCTGTTGTGCCAGAAGCCGTTAAGTCATGCTGGCCACATGACCCAGATATTTGTGGACAAACGCCGACTCCCTCGGCCTGAAAGCGAGATGAGCGCCGCAATCCCACAGTTGCCTTTCACTGGACTTAACTGTCCAGGGGTCTTTAACCTTTATTTATTTATTTATTTATTTATTTATTTATTTACCTACCTACCTACCTACCTACCTACCTACCTACCTAACCTACCTAACCTTTCGTAGGAAGGGAACAAACTAATACAGTGGTACCTCGGGTTAAGAACTTAATTTGTTCTGGAGGTCCGTTCTTAACCTGAAACTGAGGTACCACTTTAGCTAATGGGGCCTCCCGCTGCCGCCACGCCGCCGCCACACAATTTCTGTTCTCATCCTGAAGCAAAGTTCTTAACCCGAGGTACTATTTCTGGGTTAGCGGAGTCTGTAACCTGAAGCGTCTGGAACCTGAGGTACCACTGTATCTGACGGGCCACAGGTTCCCAAATCCTGACATAGACAATTTAGTGTGTACTTCAATTTTGCATGTGTGTGTGTGTGTGTGTGCAATCAGACTGAGGGAGTAAGGCTGTCACACATCTCTGTATGTACATATGCTCCTACTCACACAGATTGTCTCTGCACCCTGGAGGAGGTGGGTGAAAGCCCAGTTCCCACACCCGCACTGCATGGGCACACGGCAGCATAGGAAGAGGCCTTTGGGTCAAAAACCATTCGTGCCCACGAGATATGAAATTGCGACCTCCAACGCCTGCACCAGATTTCACGAGGATACCTCGGTGTCCGACAGCGGTAGTTTGATCTAGCTCTAATGTTGCAAGCTGCCTTGAAAGGGCACCTATGCATCTGACCCCCACTCGCCACTGACATGCACGCCCCCCCCCCCAGAAGGTTGCCCACAAGGGAACGAGACCCAGGTAGCAGAAAGTTCCCCACTCCTGGATTAAACCTACACGTCCCTCCATCTGACTAGTGAGCATGGTTTGGATGTTGTTCAAATGATGTATACTTTGCCAAAGGGGAGAAAACAATCTTGGTCTCAAGTCCTGTGAAGGCGATGCGGGGAGGGCCTTTCAAGGAGAATTGTTGATCACAATGGCCTTAAGGAATATGTACTTAGAAGTTCCAGTATTCTTCCAAGAGCAACGGGCTAGTGCAGCAATATTTTGTAGCGCCGATTTTAGTAATGAAAGGCAGGCGCCTCTAATGATTGTTCAAGGCAGGCAACCTCTGCGCTGCTGCTGCCCACTAGACAGGGACAAAGGAGACAGCAATTACCTTAATTTCATCCCAGGCATACAGTTCTAAAAGACCTCTGCATCTGCTGCACGTTCCACCCAATCTCTCCTGTATAACAAGTCTGTGTCACCGTTGCGAGAGCACAGGCATTGATCTGCTCCCTAATTGTACATATTCTGACTTCTGTTGCGACGCTGTCATAACCTGAACACCAACGGAGCCCATTAAACAAGAAAAGAAAAATGTCAAAAGAGCTAATGTCTTCCATGCATCAAAGGCAGAAAACTGAGACAGAAACACAATGAAGCTCTGATAAACAAACGCAAGATAAGAAAGCAGTTGTGAAAATTCGATAGAAAGACTGTATTCAAAGCCCAGAATATATCCTCTGTATCAGTGGGGGGGGACACATGTGGGGGCTCCCCTAGAGTGTTTCCTAACCTTGGGCCTCCAGCTGTTTTTGGACTACAACTCCCATCATCCCTAGCTAGCAAGACCAGTGGTCAGGGATGATGGGAATTGTAGTTCAAAAACAGCTGGAGGCCCAAGGTTGGGAAACACTGCCCTAGACGTTGTGGACGGACTGCAGCTCCCATCTCCCTGACCATTGAGCATGCTAGCAGGAGTAGAGACGATGGGGACATCTGGGGAGCTACAGGTTCCATATTTCAGCTATAGAAGCATAGAATTATAGAGGTGGAAGTGACCCCAAGGTTCATCTAGTCCAGCCACCCTGTAATGATTGATTGCATTTTTACTTGTTTTTTCTACATGATTTTGCTTCTAAGATTTAGAATTGGGGGATGCTGGGATAGATGTGGGGGACGGGAGGGAAAGAGCAAAGGAAGGGATGATTAGTATGTCTATAGGCATTGAGGGCAAAGAAGAACAGCAGTCAAAGAAACACTTCAGGGCACCACAGCCGAGATTCTAAAATTGCCAAGTTCTGTACTGATGCCATGTTCCATGACAGAACAGCAGATCCATGGCTATGTAAAATGCACGCCGCCTTGGGATTCCTATAGAAGATTACTATTTGGGGGAACCTAAATTGACTTTTAAAAAGCAGAGACATCACCTTGCCAACAAAGGTCCATATAGTTAAAGCTATGGTTTTCCCAGTAGTGATGTATGGAAGTGAGAGCTGGACCATAAAGAAGGCTGATCGCTGAAGAATTGATGCTTTTGAATTATGGTGTTGGAGGAGACTCTTGAGAGTCCCATGGACTGCAAGAAGATCAAACCTCTCCCATTCTGAAGGAAATCAGCCCTGAGTGCTCACTGGAAGGACAGATTGTGAAGCTGAGACTCCAATACTTTGGCCACCTCATGAGAAGAGAAGACTACCTGGAAAAGACCCTGATGTTGGGAAAGATGGAGGGCACAAGGCGAAGGGGACGACAGAGGACGAGATGGTTGGACAGTGTTCTCGAAGCTACCAGCATGAGTTTGACCAAACTGCGGGAGGCAGTGGAAGACAGGAGAGCCTGGCGTGCTCTGGTCCATGGGGTCACGAAGAGTCGGGCACGACTAAACAACAACAACAACAAATTGACTTTTGGAGTTTCTGCATTCTTCTTATTTTGTAATTGGCCAAAGTTTTTACCATCTGCTTCCAGTAAGTAGTACCCAGTGCCTACCTGTTCTCCAGAGTAATTGGAGTACTTAGGTCACAAGTCTACTAACCAAGATGTTTGACATAGCCCATTTACAGTGACTCAGCAAAGTAAACTACTAGGGACAATTCTTCCCAGAGAATAGTATGGACTATATATCGGCTATTGTTATTTAAATTATGAGGGCATCCTTTTAATTAAAAGATTTTCTTTCCAATCCTCTGAAACATTCTTGCCAAAGAAGAATACCTTTTGTACTTAGTCAGAACAGATCAAGGCCAACCATTCATGTGCTCTAAAGATAATACCCGCATTTGGACAAGGAAGCTATGGGCTTGTACATGGCCACAAGAAGATCAGAAGTTTTTGTTTCTGATTTCAGTTAAGCACTGTTTAGTGTTATTTCCAAACCCTAAATTGCGCTTAATCTTAGCTGTAGTGTTTTTGAAACAGGCCAGCTTCATTATCCATGGTTTGAAGCTGGCTTGTTTCGAAACCACAGTTAAGATTAGCCACAGTTTGTTGGGTTTTGATGACATGACAAACTGTGGTTAATTAGAAATGGAAGCAAAAGCTTCCAAACTCCTTTTCATGACTGTGCTAGTAGAAGGGAGGGAGGAGGGGCTTGTCTAAGCTTGTGTCCATCATGATAAACCATGACATCTGAACACAGGCATGGAGGACGTCTTATTGCAGCTTGTAAACTGGCCAGTATGTTATTTACTGGGTTCTCGGATAAGTGTGGCATTCCTGCTAAGTAAAAGTCGCTTTGTAAGTTTTTCAGTGGTACCTGCTGTGAATTGTGTTACAAAAGAGAATTTCTCCTTTCCACTCAGAGGCTGAACTAAAATGCAATTGCTGTTTAGCTGTAAAAATCTATCAATGTCTTGCTGGGGAGCCATTCATGGGTCCTTTCATCCTTGGAGCTTCCCCCACTTGCCATTGCTTCATATTACTATTGCTGGTAATTGAAGACCTGTCTATAAAGTGATACAGAAGCTTCCAGTGAGGATCTTACCACTGTTAAATAATAAAATAAGCCATTGAAATGACTTACTGGCTGATAATGGAAGGAAATCACTATTCAGTTCGTTGTGATTTATGAAGGCAAACATCTCCTGAAACTTTTGCCAAAAAGCAAGAAGGAAAAACTTGCTTTTATGCTACCTGATTACTAAGACTTTGAATGGCACAGATTGATTTTATTCCCGCTTCTGCATCCCCGTGCTAGAACTTACTCTGTGCTAGCAAATGGAAGAGAGATGGGGAGCAGAGAGGGAAGTCGCTTAAATTCATAGTCCTCATTTCATCAGGGCACCTGGTCCTTGTACAACTGAAGTCCAGTTTGGCTACAATGCTGGTTGCATGGACTGCTACCAGAATCCCTTACCTGTGTTAGAGCTCTATGCCACAGGTGTCATGCTTTTAAAAAGTCCTACTGTCCTGGCCCTCACCAGATGAAGAACTCAAACTCTCAGTTCTGTTTCTGCCCAAGTCTTTAATGAGTAAATCAGATCGGTATGTAGGAAATAAACTAGTTGTAAGGTGTAGCAGGTACAAGAAAGGCATAGTTGCATGGTGAAGATGTGAAGAGATTGGTGAGTGACGTGCCCCTTCCTTCCTTCCACCTCCTTTTAGAAGAGTAGGGCAGGCTCAGCAGCTGGAGTCTTGGGACTGGGCAAGCAAATGGGCCCTCATAGGGTTGAGCCTATGGGGTTTGTTAGCACTAACCCTGGTGCCTCTGTGTCCTAGCCTATGGAGGTGGCGTCAGTGCCAGCGCAGTATCTGGCTTACTCCCAGTTGACAGCCAGTAGTGGCAGCAACTGTACTCTAGGAGGTGCCTGACTAGGAGTGCCTGCTAACATGGGCCAAACACCTCTCTGCCAGCCAACCCACTTGGTCCCTCCCCTGAGTCCAACTCCTGACTCCCTTGATCACTGTCTCCCCCCACTCCTTCCAGCTCAGTTTTCAAAATCCTTACTTACTTCCTGCAGGAGCCTTTATGTGCTGCTTTGAAGTTTATCCTTGATTGCCTAGAAGAGCAGGTCCCTGCTGGACTTCACATGTATATTCTTTCTCGGCACTTTGAACTGCTGCCATTAAGCAAGACCCTTTCAAATGTTTTTTTTAAAAAAAATAAATATAATAATAATAGCATTTGGGGGCAAAAGAAGTACGCGTACCAGCAGGCTCCATAAGGGTCCTTTCAAATGTTTGTTGTTGTTGTTTGAAAGAGGCTATGCACTTCTTCTGCATTTTGCTCCCACTTGCAGGAATCTGGCATCAGAAACATTATATTCAATCCCCAGATAATAAAGGGTTACTGTTGCTGAGAAAGTGGGGTGCAAATAGCCTTGTCATTGTGCAGCAGCTCATCATTGCTGCTTAAAAGAAAATTGATGGCCTACTCTAGTGAGGCTGGAAAGAAATAACCACTCCTATATATAATTGCAATTCCAGTTCTCTGAATGCTTGTCCAAAATAATAATAATAAAAATAAAAGTAATTTATACCCCACTCTCCCCAGCCGAAGCCGGGCTCAGAGAGGCTAACAAATTGGCACTACCTCTGCAAAAGAGGGATGTATCAGCCAGCTTGTAGGAACCAAGGGTTTACCCCCCCCCAAAAAAAAACCCTTTAGAAAAAACACCTGGGAGGATGGGGCTCTCAACACTTCCCATTGAAGACTGGTGGCCACTGATGGTTGACTCACTGTTGGGGCGGGGAGGTAGGAAACCAGATGGGATAGGAAATGATAATGGAGTATCATGAACAGCAACATGACACGCTGCAACATTTTGCTGCCGATCCCACTGGTTCCCTCTATTTCCAGTGTTCAGACTGTGAGTGCCATTGCCTATGTGGCCAAAATAGGACTGCTCTGTGTTCAAGAGAGAGGTATCAACAGCCCTTCCCGCCACCAGGGTTTGCAGAAGGACAAAAACGATTTGTGGGGGCTGAGGAACCATATGGGAGGGAACCAAAAAGCAGCTGAACAAGGACTGAGCATGCTCAGTGGCCATGGAATGCAGGCTGATGGGTATAAAGGGAGAGAAAAGGGAGAGAGAGGGAGAGAGAGAGAGAGAGAGAGAGAGAGATGGATGGATGGAATGGAGTGACCAGAATCTCAAACGGCTTCATTCCACAGTGCAGCCCTTTCCGTCGCATGTACTTTTTAAATGAAAGGACTTTCACATGGATGGATATTGTCAAAGGTGGACCAACAATAGCCTTTTACTGTATTTTCCTAATGCTTGGACTGCAGGCTCCCATGCACAGCCCAGAATCCTCTATATTCTCCAGTGGTGGATCAGAGCCATACTTGGACATGTGTAATTTGGTGTGTGCAAAAAAAGAGGGGCTTGTTTGAAACTTAAAATACTTACGTTTGGAATCACTAACTCTTGTCGAAACATTAGGTTTTCAAATGCTACCAGCACGGCAACATTACATGCCATAAAAAGCTGGTACTCGGGGAACAAGTTGGCTGTGTTGCCTGTGATCCTGGCATCCCTAAAACTGTCTAAAGTTTTGTTGTGGTTGAGTCTCTCCCAAGAGTTTCAGAAACTTGCCTCTGGAATCCTTACCAACTGGCAGACACTGAAAGTAGCTGAACTTCCTGACTTTGGGCAGCTCAGTTTTTTTTCTGCTCGTTAGCATCATGAAGCTGGTAGCCTCAGGCCCTTGTTGCAATGTAGGTATGTGATTCAAATTCCCTTCATTAGGTAGGATTCAATTCTTTCAAACCCCACCACCACCCCTCCAAAAAAGGTTTGTTGGCCTCAGGCAAGCCTGTCAGTCATTCTGCCATAGCTTAGAGGATGTAAGTGCAATATTTTGCAAAGGGCTGAAAAGGATTGCAAGGCAAATATCATTCGGGAAGTCAGAATCTATTGCAGTGTCTCAAAACCCATCAGAATTCATTTATGTCCTCTTGTGTGTGACCCTGCCATTTAAGGGCCTTTAGTGGAGGATGAAAGGACGCGGGTGGCGCTGTGGATTAAACCACAGAGCCTAGGACTTGCCAATCAGAAGGTCTGTGGTTCGAATCCCCGCGATGGGGTGAGCTCCCATTGCTCGGTCCCTGCTCCTGCCAACCTAGCAGTTTGAAAGCACGTCAAAGTGCAAGTAGATAAATAGGTACCGCTCCAGCAGGAAGTTAAACGGCGTTTCCGTGCGCTGCTCTGGTTTCGCCAGAAGCTGCTTAGTCATGCTGGCCACATGACTCGGAAGCTGTACACCGGCTCCCTCAGCCAATAAAGCAAGATGAACACCGCAACCCCAGAGTCGGTCGTGACTGGACCTAATGGACAGGGGTCCCTTTACCTTTACCTTTAGTGGAGGATGAACAGGCACAGAGAGACAGACCGATGAGTGCCACAGGATGAATAAATAGTACATATCTGGGTTCAGTGCAGAAGGGATAATTGTATTATGTGCAAACACACTTAAAGGCACCATGGCTTATTTAATTTTAAAAGAAAAACAGCCTTGGGAAGGGCAGTTTTTAGAAGAGAAGATGCCAGTGGGGGCAGGTACTTAGCCACTTACCGTATTTTTTGCTCTATAAGACTCACTTTTTCCCTCCTAAAAAGTAAGGGGAAATGTGCGTGCGTCTTATGGAGCGAATGCAGGCTGCGCAGCTATCCCAGAAGCCAGAACAGCAAGAGGGATTGCTGCTTTCACTGCGCAGCGATCCCTCTTGCTGTTCTGGCTTCTGAGATTCAGAATTTTTTTTTTCTTGTTTTCCTCCTCCAAAAATTAGGTGCGTCTTGTGGTCTGGTGCGTCTTATAGAGCGAAAAATACATAATCGTTTTTCCCTTGTTGCCCTTTTTCCATTCCAGATTCCTTGCATCCCAAAGTTTTCTGTGCTACATTTTGAACCAAGGGTGGTTGGGGAGGCAATTTTGAACAAAGAAAAAGTGATAAGCGCCTTCTTCCCTGCACTGCTTCTTTGCGCAAAATTGTCCCCTTCCAAAACTGTTTTTCTTTCCAAAAGGATGGCATTGAATCTCAGTTAAATGTATTTAAATCTTGTAAACAGCTTAGAGGTTTTGTTACAATCAAGTTGTGCCAATTAACATTTCAAATGAATAATCCAGACTGACCAAAGTGGGGTGATCACCAGTGCTTATTTTTCTGGGAGGACTCAGGGGTATGCATACCCCTAAACATTTTGTGAATATAAGTTTGGCTTGATTGAGGGGCAGTACTTAAATATGAGTAGGAAAATGAGAGTACCCCTAAACATTTATTTAAGGAAAAAAGAACTGGTGATCTCCAAACATTATCAGGTGTCTTGACAAACAAGGGACAAGCCACACTCTCAAATTTCTGTTGTAGACAGCCTCTGTCTGTGATGCATGTGTGATGTTTTGGGGTTGTCTTTAGCCAAGGGGCTGGGCAATTTCTAAAGTCTTTAAAAGTTATTGCACACCTTTGTTCTGGGTCATCACCTCCTTGTAAGGGGAGAGGGGAGGTAACTCTGTTGCAACAGGAAAATAAAGATCTTCATTGCTTTCCTTCTACTGGTTCCTGCCTCCATCCATTTTTCTCTGACTGATCATGGACTTAAGGGACTTCTTGGGGAGTTGGGCCGCAAAAGCAAACTCCAATTTTTTCTACAACAAATCTAAAACCAGCAATCCGGTATCTGTTTATTTTCTAATTCGTTTTTGTAGTATTTTAAGTAAGAAAAACATGAGGGGGAAGGATAGTTGAAAGCACTTGGTTTTATCAAAGCGATGGTTGGGTCGCATGTGTTTGTTGTCCGAAAGCCCATGCCAAACTAACATACGAAGTAATTAACATAATTTACTACAAGGAAAATTACTGTTTATGCCACGTAGCCTATCTAGAGTGATTTTCTACAGTGCCTGCGGGTGCAGTCAAACTGACATTACCAGAATGAGACAAAAACTTTGAGAGAGCATTTATGGATTTCTTCCTATACAAACAACCAGAAACACTTCCCAGCCCTCTCTGCCTTATTTTCCATTGTGGCACTGAAGAAACAACAAACCATCACCTGAGCTCTGTGCCTTAATGTGCAAATTTGTCCTTTGAAGGAGCAATGAAAGGCCTGTGAAGCCAGTCATCTGTCCCCTCACATACCTTTGGGTGCCTTCAAATTCTTTATTTTATTTTGCACTTGAAGACAAAGGCGAAGGCAAAGAAGAAGAAGAAGAAGAAGAAGAAGAAGAAGAAGAAGAAGAAGAAGAAGAAGAAGAAGGGCTCCAAGGTGCATTTCATTGTGTCAGCTTAATTGTGTCAAGGTCAATGAGATGATAAAAGCGTGTTTCAAAAGTTAGCCTTTGGACCTTACAGAACTGGCTCTTCTGAGAAGAGGGAGCAGGGATACTGGCTTCTTCCTTCAACCTCCCTCTCATTGGAGTTTGGGGAGGGCTGTGGGCAGCCAAGGGGGGAGGCATCAGAGGAGGCAGCAGGGACTGAGCAGAGCCTGAACGAAAGGGTACAGTGTTGTCATCTAGAAGCAAGCACTGCCTCCACAGATGGGAGCCAAACCACCACCACCACCTCAGAGGAGCACACGGTTATAATTACACTATTCCTACAAAGCAAGCAAGTCTCATGAGCGAAGCATCTTCTCTTTAGAAACTGGGTATGGAAACTGTTGGGACATCTTGGTTGCTTCCATCCAGATCTGAACACCTTGTATGCTTTCTGAACTCTTGAATCGTGACTCCTGAACTCCATGTCTGCTGCCAAGTCTGTAGCACTACTTTCCTGAATAAATATCTCTTTCTTCATTACAAGTGAGCTCCTCTGCCTGTGTGTGTTGAGCATGAGGCAAGAGAGTTGGAGGAGTATCCATGTGATGGACCGCCAACTTCTCAGCAGACGGCCTTGTTTACACTTAGTAACTGTGCAATCCTACTCACGTCTATTCTTTGCTGCCAAAGAGGCTTACTTCCAGGTGCATAGACCCAATGGTATTTCCCCATGAGCCTTAACTGTGTTTAAATTCAGATCTCATTGTTAGAATACTGGGAGATAGCAGAAGCAGTAAGAAATTAGCAAGTCTAAATAGATATCTGAGTACAGCAAGAGGCTATATCCTCCTATATACATAAAAATGTAAGGCTGTTATCACACAGCCCCCCGCCCCTGGAGGCAAACCTGTGCAGAGTGCCCTGGGCGTCAGAGGCACACTTAGGGATCCGCAGAGTCTTCGCAGCTTGCATAACAGACCTCAGCAACTCAGCATTTTGGCTAATCTACTTTATTTACATTATAAACACACACGGAGCACTGCAACATGGCTCCCTCTCTCTCTAGCATCAGACAGCAAAGAGAAAAAAACAAAGGACAATAGTCCCACGTCACGGAGCACAGTAACACAAACATCCTGTCGCCATCACTTCCCACTCTGTGGAGTCAAAATATACACCGTCATGTGAAAGACAACAATCCCATGACTGCAATCATGGAGCAGGAATTCTAACAGTGATGGACCACCAACTTCTCAGCAGATGGCCTTGTTTACGCTTAGTAATTCTGCAATCCTACTCATGTCTATTCTTTGCTGCCAAAGAGGCTTACTTCCAGGTAGGTGCATAGAGAACTGTAGCTTGCATCAGCCAATGGTCTTTCCCCTAGTGCCTTAACTGTGTTTAAATTCAGATCTCATTGTTAGAATACTGGGAGATAGCAGAAGCGGTAAGAAATTAGCAAGTCTAAATAGATATCTGAGTACAGCAAGAAGCTATATCTTCCTATATACATAAAAATGTAAGGCTGTTATCACACAGCCCCCCGCCCCTGGAGGCAAACCTGTGCAGAATGCCCTGGGCATCAGAGGACTAAGCAAGCCAGGAATACCTGCTAGGGACCAGTTGCTTTTTTTCTTTCAGACAAGCTCTGCATGGGTCTGTCTGGAGGATTTGTAGTGCCTCATCACAATCCTGGATTTATGCATGAAGTTTTGGGGGGGAGAGAGCAAAAGAGAAGGCAGCTTTTAAAATGGCGGCTTTACCCAGCTAAAGAGGATTGGCAATTTAAGTTGACAGAATATGCACAACTTGCAGATTTCGCATATAGAATAAGAGAGCAAGAAGAACATACGTTTAAAGAAGATTGGAAAGCATTTATTGAGTATATGGAAAATAACTGTGTGCAGCTGAAAACGCTGACAGCATTAAGATAAATTCAACAGAGCAAATAATTCTTGGCGGATGCAATAGTGGAAAACCGATTGGAATGGTTATTGTAAAATATGCAGGGATGTAAGATATGCAAAATGAACCATGGAAATAGAAGAAGGGAAGTCACTGGATATTTTAAAGTATGTAAAATGTTTATTTGAAATTGCAAAACAGAAAATTTAATAAAAATTATAAAAAATAAAATAAAATGGCGGTTTTAAACAACAACAGAGGTTTGGATAAAGGAAGATGAAAGCGAAAGGGTGGGGCCATTTTAAACAATGGCAGAGTTGTGAGTAGAATGAGCACGGGGTGACATTGAGAAGGTGTGAGTGACAGCTTGAAACAAAGTTTGAGTACCGTGAGAAGTGAGCTGGGAAAAACTTCAAATATCCCATAGTGCCTTCCCACAATCATGCATTTCACTCCTGATACCATGTGTTGCCTTCATCATGACGTTCTAGGTTCTATGTTGTATTTTAGAAGTGATGCTTTATTAAGGAGCAAACACCTGTGTACATATAGCATCCTCCACCAGCTGAACCAAACCTTCTCTAACTGGGCAAGCTACACCTGACAGGTTCACTCTTAAGAGATCCGCAGTCACCTTACAGATACAGGAGGGTATATCAACATGGGGAGTGTGCGCGCAAAGGGGGCTGCAGAATAGGAGAGAGGATCAGGCATGGAAGTAAGGGTGGTCTCTGTACAAGAGTTGAGAAAAGAGAGGAGGTGGGTGGAGAGGGGGCAGGGGTGCCGGGGGTGCAGAAGGATGGGAGTTGAAGATGAAAGCAGGGGCACGGGGAGGATCTGGAGAAGACGGGGGGATGCCAGCTACATAGCTGAATGGAAGGTGACAAGGGTGCTTAGTAGTTGTGAGAGGAGGAAGATGCAGGAAGTTACCATGGGGACAATTTGTGTGCAAGGTCGGGGTGTTGCACAAAAGGAGGGGGAGAAGCATGGGCAGTGCCGGATTTACGTATAAGCTAAACAAGCTGTAGCTTGGGGCTCCACTCTCTTGGGGGCCCCCCAAAAAAAATTTCAAGGAAAAAAACTGGATGTACATTTCCAAAATATAAGATAAAAAACAAATAAAATGAAACCTACATACAGCAACAGTGGCAAATGGCTTTAGGTCCATAAATTACCATATAGCATATATTCAACACGAAAAACAGCAACAATTGGTTGTTGACAAAGGACAGCTAGACATATAAAGGGCCCCATTACCTTCAGTAGCTCAGGGCTTCATCAAACCTAAATCTGGTCCTGGGCATGGGCATAGGGATGATGGTGAAAAATGGCTGCAAAGCAGGGCTGCAGAATAAAAGAGAAGCGGCTGCAGATATGGGGGTGGGAAAGCGAAACCAGAACTTAGCAGTTGCACTAAAGGGGAAACTCTAATGACCAGGAGTTGGTGAGTGGAGCAAGCAGGGGCACAGCCCCGTGAATGTGGGTGGGTGTATCTGATAGCATTTTGAGCGAAAATGTGGGGGAGAAGCTTTAAACATGCATATGGGGGGTTATTAAATGTAAAATGAAAAGCAGTCCTCTGGATGTTTTTCATTGGAGGCAGGTAGGTATTTGCAGGAAGCTGACAGCAACCCACTCATTATAGCACGTATTTTTCTCTCTCAGTGATGTGAACTATTTCCTTCACTTGCCAGACTGAGTCTGCTTTCCAGCAGCAGATTTATTTCACAGCAGAGGGCTTTGCATCCCACGGTGCTGGAGTCACATTAGCCAGTTTACTTGGTTAGTTACTTTTATTTGTTTACTTCTTACCGGGCTGTCAATGCAAGTACAGACAGCAGGCTCTTTCCTTTAAATATGGACACTGCAGAAATTGTATAGTAGCAAAAACTGGCTAGATGAGCTTCAGGTAGAGACGCCTTGATTTATTTAATAAGATTTATACATGAGCTTCAAGTGGACATACTGATTGCAAAAGGCTTACAGAATACTGGAATCAGTAATATACTGGATGAGGACCAATAAACTGAAGCTGAATTTATTTATTTAATCAGATTTATACATGGCTTGATTGTAACAACCACCACCACCACCCTTAAAGTGGTTTACTAAATCTTCACAAGGCAGGTGCTGTGGGCTGGTGGTTCTCAGGTCTGGGAATTGGATAGATGCCCTGTTCTGGATGGGGCTGCATTTTTCTCGAATGAACAGGTACATAGCATGGAGGTACTTTTTTTTTAATTCTAATTTTTATTGGAAATTTTATTTACAACATAACATTAACACCCCCCCACTCCCCCAATACAGAAATACAGTAAGCATAACATACAGTAAGCATAACATACAGTTCGAAAGCACCCTTAAGTGCAAGTAGATAAATAGGGACCACTTACTAGCAGGAAGGTAAACAGTGTTTCCGTGTGCTGCGCTGGCTCCCCAGATGCAGCTTGTCACGCTGGCCACGTGGCCTGGAAGTGTCTTCGGACAGCGCTGGCTCCCGGCCTATAGAGCGAGATGAGCGCACAACCCTAGAGTCAGACACAACTGGCCCGTACGGGCAGGGGTACCTTTATCTTTACAACAATACAAACAACCAAATAAAAGACTTCCTTTATCCTGTATCTGGCCTCCTTATTTACTTCTTATAAGCTGTTTTATTTATGAATAATTATTAAGATTTTTCTAATTATAACTTAAATATCCACAAAGACAGACATCCTGCAGACATTAATCGAAACAAGTACAGATATGTATTTTAGGGCACTGTTTTGTGAAGTATTCTCTGCATTTCCCTCATGATTTTTGAAACTCTTGTCTAGTGTGATCTCTAATTGCCTCTGTTAATCTAACCAGTTCAATATACTCTTAACAGTTTGTCTTGCCATTCCTTTTTTGTTGGCACAATTTCTTTTTTCCAGTTTTTAGCAATTAGGACCCTTGCCACTCCTGTGGCATAGAGGAATATTTTCTGATCTGCTCTTGCTATACCTGTGTCCGTTATCCCTAGTAGAAAAGCTTCTGTATTTTTCATAAAGTTATACTTAAACATTTTTTAATGCTGATCATATACTATATTCCAGAAGCTTTTGATTTTTTCACAGGTCCACCAAACATGTATAAGTGTCCCCTCTGTTTTACCACACCTAGCATGGAGGTACTTCTTGATCTGCCTTTGTCACTAAAGGCCCAAGTGGCATCGGTGGTAGAGAACGCTTATTTCCAGCTCCAGCTGGCACACCAGCTACAGTCATTTGTGAAGGAAGAGATAGAGCCTTGTCACAGTACAGGTCTGGGCTAAAGGTGGATCCCAGATTTGAAAACCTTGAAGACTACAGGTGATTCTTTAGTGTTTCAGACAGACGCCTTTGTTAGTCCTGGTTGGAGGCACTGGGGAACGAACTTGCAAATCCTGTGTTGTACCACCAAGCTGTAGCCCTTTTTGCCAATTAGTACATCTCTCTGCTGGGACGCAGGTGGCTCTGTGGGTTAAACCACAGAGCCTAGGACTTGCTGATCAGAAGGTCGGCGGTTCGAATCCCTGCGACGGGGTGAGCTCCTGTTGCTCGGTCCCTGCTTCTGCCAACCTAGCAGTTCGAAAGCACGTCAAAGTGCAAGTAGATAAATAGGTACCGCTCTGGCGGGAAGGTAAACGGCGTTTCTGTGCGCTGCTCTGGTTTGCCAGAAGCGGCTTAGTCATGCTGGCCACATGACCCGGAAGCTGTACGCTGGCTCCCTCAGCCAATAAAGCGAGATGAGTGCCACAACCCCAAAGTCAGCCATGACTGGACCTAATGGTCAGGGGTCCCTTTACCTTTACCTTACATCTCTCTGCTCCGTTTAAATATATCAATATTGTGAATACATGCCTCATTTTCGCAGCATTTGGCTGACCTAGTGTCCAATCGTATTTGTTTTTCTTTTATGGTGATTTAATGGAGGACATCCGCTATTCATGTCTAACATGCTGGTGGCTGGCATTCAGGCTCGGGTGTTACTGATTCCATCCCTCTTTTTCCTTGCTGCAGATGTGCCTGTCGAGAAGCTGGCCACCATGGAGTCTCTGCAGAGTGTGAACCTCAAGTCAAACCCTGTCAATGACGAGATCCGAGTGATCGCCAGGCCTCTGATCAAGTTTGACCTCCTGACATCTCCAGCTGCCCCCAGAGTCTGACACGCGGTGGACTTTTGGGCATGTAGTCGTAATCAGGCATGGCTGTAAAGGAAAAGAGAAGGCAGTGTTTGCTGAGCTAGGATGCTTTCCTAAGGCTGCGCTGCTCCTGCATGTGTTAGGTTTCTTGGGCTTCCAGAGGAGCAGGAAGCATGATGTTCCTTCCAAATCACAGTGGTCCTTGCTGAACCAAAACTCTGCTAAACTGTGAATAGACTGAAAGCACATCGTGCCTGCAAAGAAAAATGGCTCTCTTTCTCAGCTTCCCTAGGACATACAACAGTCTCTCCAGTCCTGGACTGACAAAGGTGTGAACAGAATACCTTAAGGGTGGAGAACGTGTGGTCCTCTAGATATTGCTAGACTACAAGTCCCATTGTCCCTGACCATTGGATAAGGTTGATGGCAATTGCAGCCCAACCTGTTTTTAAAAACAGTTTCACAGCATTTTTTATACGAGTCTAGAGTCCACCTTGCTGACCTGTGCAATGTGAAAGCAGATTCCAAAAACTCTTGAGTGCTGTATTCCTTCTGCATCCCATTCTCTCTCTCTCTCTCTCTCTCTCTCTCTCTCTCTCTCTCTCTCTTTCTCTCATACACACAGTATGCTGAAGGGGTTTAATGTTGAGCTGTGAGTGGCTGAGTACCCCCTTGCTTATATCCTAAGCATGGGGAAAGGCTTGCTATGTGCTTGTCAGTGGAAAACTACCAGATTCATCCTTCCTCTACTTTTTGTTTGTTTGGTTTTGAAAGAGCCCTTTAAAATGCTGCATGTGCTCAGTTTCTGGTTTTCATTAGTTGGAGCATAGTGGCTTGACCTTAGGTTGCAGCTTGGGATTCCTTTGTTTTCTTTCTCAGCACTATAGCCAGGGGATTTTCTTGGAAATTATTTTCCCCTACTGCAACCCCACCCCCACCCCTGCAGGCTATTGTTCCCCTCTCCCTTTCAGCGTGTGATTGACAGACTTCCTGCTTTGGCAAATAAACGGCCTGACCCTCTGAAATCCAATGCACTACACAATACAAGCTTCATAGCAACAGATGAAGAAGTACTTTGCAGCACTGGGATGGCTTTGGGATTTGAAAGGCGGGAGAAACGGCTGCATCTCGACCCTGAGTACCGTAGTTTTCTCTAAGTCCATACATGTGCCCACCTGTTTACTGAGATGATGGCTGGGGATGGAAGGCTTAAACCTCCCCTCCCTTCATGGTACAGTGCCAGGCAGTAACAATCAGTCCACCCTCCTCGCTGCACCTGTTTGCAATCTCAAAAAACATGATTCACAGCTGCATGGTTAACATAATGTGCTGTTAACTTTCCCCTGAGTTAGCTTCGGAGCAATGTCATATTAGGTAAAGGTAAAGGGACCCCTGACCATTAGGTCCAGTCGTGACCGACTCTGGGGTTGCGGCGCTCATCTCGCTTTACTGGCCGAGGGAGCCGGCGTACAGCTTCTGGGTCATGTGGCCAGCATGACTAAGCTGCTTCTGGCGAACCAGAGCAGCGCACGGAAACACCATTTACCTTCCCGCTGGAGTGGTACCTATTTATCTACTTGCACTTTGACGTGCTTTTGAACTGCTAGGTTGGCAGGAGCAGGGACCGAGCAATGGGAGCTCACCCCGTCGCGGGGATTCAAACTGCTGACCTTCTGATCGGCAAGTGCTAGGCTCTGTGGTTTAACCCACAGCGCCACCCGCGTCCCTTTTAATGTCATATTACAAATGGCCAACTGGACAAGGATGGGGGAGGCATTCGCACCGTTTGCATTTTCATGCAGCCCTATCCAATCCATACTTTCTGAAAATGAGAAAGCAGGAGAAACTGACAGATCAGTCCATCCCTAAAATGGGGGTAGTAGTAGTATTTATTTATTATACCTTGGCCATCCAACTGGGTTGCCCCAGCCATTTTGGGAGGCTTCCAAGTAAAACACAGCATCAAACATTAAGAGCTTCCCGAAACAGGACTGCATAGCTGTCAACTTTTCCCTTTTCTTGCGAGGAATCCTATTCAGAATAAGGGAATTTCCCTTTAAAAAAGGGAAACATTGACAGCTATGGGACTGCCTTCAGATTTCTATGAAGTTGCTTAACTCTTTGACATCTGTTGGGAGGGCATTCAACAGGGCAGGTGTGACTACCGAAAAGGACTTCTGCCTGGTCCCCTGTTATTTCACTTCGCGCAGTGAGGAAACCGCAAGAAAGCCCTCAGAGCTGGACCTCATTGTCCAGGCTAAACGATGGGGGTGGAGACGCTCCTTCAGGTATATAGGGCTGAAGGAGTGCCCCTCACAGTGCTCCTTAACCCTGCATGCTTTCCTACCACCCCCCTCCAACTTTCCCAATACTCCTTAATTGAAACAATACTATATACTACTAAAATAATAGTGATAATGCTGATAGATAAAGAGCTGATCTGGGTGGAGGCATCAGAGAAGGAAAAGCTTCAGCAGAGGTTGGGACACAGCCAAAAGGAGAAGTGCAAAAACTCTAATCTTTCATCAGATAAACAGCTTCTCTTTTTGCAGTTGGGGGGTGTACATAATTTATCTCTCAGTGCTTTATCCATTATCTTGGCTTCATGGAGGCTGATTGCCGCTTTGCTTGCTTTCCAGATCAGATACCAAGACTGTTTTGACTGTGCCATGTTAGAGATGATAGAGGAAGCATTAACGTTACATTAGTTCAGTTCTGGGAAAGAACGGCATGCTTTAGAGAGGAGCTCACGGCTACTGCTCCACTTCCCTGTTTTGCAGGGGGGTTCTTCATGTTTACCTTTGCTTCCTCAGGGACAGTGGGGAGGACTCTCAGGTCTGGAGGGCCAAATCTATCCAGCGCTCAGGAAGCTCCCCAAGCTACAACATTTCTCCCCCTGATTTTTACTGACTCTGCTCCATACTCTCCTCGAGTTCTTTTGCCTGGCTCGACGCACAGCTTACATGCTGGAGTGACAGCAATTGGGCATCTCTTGGGGACAGGAAGTCTGTGTCTGGGCTGGTGGTAAAGTTCGGGGAATCCCTGGTTGGGTGGAAGTCCCGGAAGCAAAGTCTTATTGCACTTTCTTCCACTGAGGCTGAGTTCAGTGCGTTGTCGGATTTGTGCAGGGAGTCGGACTTCTACCAGTGCTTGATCCAAGAGATCTGTGGGGATTGTTGCTTGCCCATAACTGTTTGGGGAGACAATCAACCTTGTCTTAGGTTGGCAGAATCTGGACAGTTCAAGTCCAGAACCAAGCATTTGGACATACATTTCCAGAATGTATGTCAGAGTGTCCAAGCAGGTTGGATACAGCTCAAGTATTGTTCGAGCCGGGAGAACCTAGCTGATGGGTTTACTAAACCCTTGACCTTCCAGCGACATGGGGAGTTCTGTGAAGGGTTGTGTTTGGGGTGAGTTATACTCACACTTTCCCTCAGGGTGTGAGATGAGAGGGGGTGTGAGGAGAATCAGAACTTACAGGGTTAAACAGTTCTGTGTGACGTCTCACATTCTGAGGCGTGGTTTGGTTCACATACGGGAATCTTTCTTTGTGTGTGAGTTTCCTTTCGTTTTTGGCTGAGAGAGGAAAGAATGTCCGCTCTCTCGCCGGGACTGATTTATGATGTTTTTCTTCTCATTAAAGGCTGTTAGAGATTAGCAAGAAGCCTGCGTTCAGTCTGATTTGTTATCCACACACAAGGCATCATTTTCTGCCGCTGCAGAACTCTGCTAAGAGCTCAAGCTTTTTCTATCGGCACAGAACCCTCCATCGGCACAGGGGAAGTGTGCCGGGCGCCATCTTATCTCAGCAGTCCTTGAACTGCAGCAATTTTGCCTGCCTGGAGGTATAGAGAGAAACCTCTGGCTTTTGCAAGGTTGGAATGTAGCCTACTGTACAAAGGAAAGAATCACATCTGTGGCTCTGCCCACATCTGGCTCTGAGCTTCACACACAGGCCTGTGGTCCCTACAGGGTTGCCCTCAAGGCAATGCAACCCTTGGGCTGACAAAGGTTACCCATCCCTGTTGAAGATCCTTCATCAGTTATGTTGCTGCCAGAGAGGAAAGGTTAATTGTCTATTGTTTTTTCTGGTTGTTTCCTATTTGGGAGGTTTTTCTCTAGGACAATAACAAACAAATTGGGATCAGGGGGCCAAATGAAGTAATGTAAACACTGAGGTGATAAGGAAGATTTATTAAAGGTAAAGGACCCCTGGACGGTTAAGTCCAGTCAAAGGCAACTATGGGGTTGCAGCGCTCATTTCACTTGCAGGCCGAGGGAGCCAGCGTTTGTCCACAGACAGTTTTCCAGGTCATGTGGTCAGCATGACCAAACCGCTTCTGGTGCAAGGGGACACCGTGAGGGAAACCAGAGCGCACGGAAATGCCGTTTATCTTCCCGCCACAGTGGTACCTATTTATCTACTTGCACTGGCATGCTTTCGAACGCACACAAACGTATAAAAATAGGATTACTGAAAGCACACAGATATTCTCATGAACAAGAAAGTGCCGTGCAGCACCTGACTAGCAATTTTCATCTCAGCATAAGCTTTTGTGGGCAGAAGTCCACTTAATCAGCCGCATCAAGGGTGATCCTCAATTGTCACATTTATCTTTGTGTGAAGTATCCCACTGCCACCCCCTGAATTTGTTCTTGGAGGCTCCCCCAACCTTCTTGAGCAGATTTGGGGACAGCGATGGGGGGAAGAGGGGTCCTCTTGCCCTTAGTACCATCCTTGCTCTAGCGCAAAAGTTTGTTGAATATTGCCCATTATCTGTGACAGTTCAGTTAATGTTTAAATATATGCCCTTTACGGCAGTGGTAATTTGCGACTACTCATAATGCTGAGGTTCTTGTGTTATTTAATGCCTGCGGTGGAAAAGGAAAACCATTGTCCCCATTCAGACACAAATGAACAGAATTGAACTTCAAAAAATGCATATATTCTCTGGAGTGACTTTTCAGAGACAGTGCAGTATGCTAGCCCTATACAGACGTTCAGGCTCTTACAGCACAGTGCAGAATTGGGATCTCACTGGGCCACCTCAGATTTGTGTGCTGAAGGTACTACATTTGCACTGGGCCCTGTCTTCAAGGGTGCCTAATGAGCAAATGCCTCATTCCTACCATTTGTAGAACTTGATTTTGCATAAGACCCTTTGTCCAAGTGGAGTCTATGAATGTTTCGTCCTATACGTGCAACCCCTGGGCAAAAGGTTTGCTGCAACATGCAAATAACCCCAGTCTTCCACAGCACACTCAGTTTAAACATCTGCAGGAAACAACTGGTTTTCCACTTCCCACCATCAATAGTCTTTAGTTTATTGACGGTTTTTTTAAAAAAAAGATTTACGCCAAGAGTTTTAACAGTGTGCCATTGATTTTGTCAGCTTTCTGTAATTGTTATTTATTGTTTGCAAAAGAAACTGCGTAAACTAGGCACTGTACATAAACCGAAATAAAGCCACAAAACCAGAAACAAATGCCAGTGTCATTTCCTGTTTGGTTAGCATTCATCCCGATTGGCTAGCACAAAGTTTGCAGGGAGATTATTCAAGGTCCATAGTTTACTGAGCATTTATTTGGCTTTATTTGCAGAGAGGTTTACACTGTCAGGTCAAGCAATTGTTACCCCACCCTTTGGTTCTGAATTTCCACCCATTAAAATTTGACAGTAAGGAGTTTTGCTCTTGAGTGCTTTTGTGCTTTAGAAAATGAGTATGTTGGAGATGCACTTCAAGTTTAAATTGCACCCTCTACAATTATGGGGTGGCATCTGGAATGAATGAACCACTATTAACTCCCATATCTACTGGAAAGGTCAGTTTTACAGGGTGAAGAACAGCTAAGGGGCAGCAGTGTAATAATAAACATTTTTTAGGTTAGTTTTCCACCATCCTTGCATTTTCAGAATCACCGCTCACTTCTCAGCCATTCTACCGCTTGTAATGTGTGGCCAATGCAAAAAAAATATGTATTAAGAACACGGCAAGTAAGGCCAGGCCAAATTATATTCTTCAGTAAGTATATTTGGTGTGGAAATATATTGGAAGTATATTTGGTATTGGGTGTGCAAACTCCCCAAATCCCTGCTCCCAAAATGTTTTTAACTTTTCCATGACTGGTCCTGAGGATTAACAGCTGCTCTCCAATTGCTGACCGTGCTTCATTTCCCCTCCTTCACTGTGTCTCAGAAACTGCGAATTCAACCATTTGGTGAATGAGATGGCATGCTGCACTATGCGGACAACACAAGTGGGCTCTGAGACAGTGTCAGAGCTTCGTTCTCTCGCTCTGAATTGGCTGTGGTGATGTCACAAAGCTCATTCAGAGTGAGGGAGCTGAGCATTGCCGTCACTCAGAGTGGGTGAGGGATCTGTGCTGCAAGCACTGCTTCCCTTTCTGCAGACCCTTCCCACTGAGAAATTGGCAAAAAGGGAGGAGGTCCCTTTCTTGGCAGGCGGTGGGCTCAGGCCTCCCTAAGTTAACCCCCAATTGGATGCAGAGTCCTCAGACAGCAGGTTCCGTCCCTGAGCCAGCAGCACCAGCCTTTCCTCATCTCCCGCGCTCCTGTCCGTATGGAGGCAACAACTTTTACCCCAAAAAACTACTCTTATCACAGAGGGAACTTAACTCTGCAGAAATACTGGAAGTTCTTGGGGAAATTATTCTTCCTAGGCCGGACAAAGCCCTGCAAAAGGTCATTAATCAGCAGTCGTACTAGGCTGCTCACAACTGGCATTTCAAAAGCAAACTAGTTAAATGTCAAGTTAACCAGCAGGAAATCCATTATAGAATTTCCCATAGTGCGTGTTTTTTTGTTTTTTGTACTGGGAAAAACACAGCTACATGCCTGATGGACGTACAGTATTCCTCTGCATTTCAGCTGCCTAGTACACCTCTTGGTCTTTCAACTGATGACTTGCAGTTCACAAGCTTACCTAAGGTGGGTCACACCTGTGGTGAAATGGCCATCTTTTGGAGAAGGGGTGGGGCTGAGACTGGAGAGTTAGGACCAAAGTAGTTGTGACATTGGTCATGTTGCTTGTCCTTCATGCCCATGGAAGCCGCCTTCTCATTGCAAGAATGAGGTGGGTGGAGGGTGGGATTCTGATCAAAACTGAAGCAGCAAGAACAAAGGATTAACTAAGCTATCCTGCATTTGCAGGAGGGCATCTGAACATTCATCTGCAAGCCGCTCAAGAGACAAGACGACTCTCATCATCATCATCATCATCATCATTGACCACCACAATAAGGGCCTAGGCCAGTTACAGCATAAAATCATAGAACTAGAATTAGAAGGGGATACAAGGGTCATCTTTTGCCCAACATGGTTCTCAAAGCCATGACCTTGAGATTAAGAGCCTCGTGCACTACCAACTGAGCTTTCCTTGGGGTTAAGAGTCTCATGCCCTGCCAACGCAATATAACTTTAAAAACCAGTGGAAACCATTTACTATCAGAAGAAGAACAGGGTGGCCCCTAGAAATAAGTACAGTGGTACCTGAGGTTACAGACTCCGCTAACCCAGAAATAGTACCTCAGGTTAAGAACTTTGCTTCAGGATGAGAACAGAAATCATGCAGTGGCGGCGCAGCAGCAGAAGGAGGCCCCATTAGCTAAAGTGGTGCTTCAGGTTAAGAACAGTTTCAGGTTAAGAACGGACCTCTGGAACGAATTAAGTTCTTAACCTGAGGTACCACTGTACCTGAGTTATCAAAGGCTTGGGTAAAGGGTGTGTCTTCAGCCGATGTCAAAAGCTATATTATTATTAATTATTATTTCATTTTCAGTGAAGATGCCAGGCGCACTTCTCTGGGGAGAGAAAACCACCATTCAGGGGCTGCCACAAGGAACACCCTCTTCTGGGATGCCCCCTGTCAACCTTACTGAAAGCAGAGTGACGTTTGCCTTTAGCAGACCCTAGGCTAGAACAAGAAGGGATGGCATTCTGCACTAACATTCCACAGAAAAGTGCATCATGTATGTTTATGGGTCTCTGGTGGAATGGAAGCCATCTTTGGGGCTGACGGATGTTAGGACTCAATATTAAACTGATCTCTTTTAACATACCCACAAATAATACCCTTTCATGCTTGCTCCACCCCACCCCACAACACGGCAGACATTTGGATATTTTGCTTTGTTTTTAAAGTTGCTGGAGCCCTTGCTTGGTTCAGCAAGATCAGCAACAGCTCCACAGATGGCAAATTATAGCTTTCACTCTGCTCCTCCCTCAGAAATCTGAGTTTCATGCTAATGAACCCTTGGGCAAAACATACAGTGCTCACATCTGAGTAAATTTGCACATGGAGTTTGCCTGCTTTGAATGGCATATTTAGCATCTTTCCGCCAGGTTTAGCAAAAGAGAAGTTGTGTTTGTTCATGGGAAACTGGGGACAGAGGTGGTGAATAATGGAGGAGAGAATAAAGCGCAGAAGTTTCACCCTCTAGTCCCTGCAAGGTATTGCCCACTCTGAGCCTTTCAATTGCTGAGCCTTTCGACAGATGCTACATGCATATGCTAGGCCGACATTACGGGTAGACATTGTTGGGCACTTGCAAAATCCCACACACCACTTCAGGGTCCTCACATCCGCTCTCTGAAGACTCCTAGTCCTGCTGCACATCCTCTTTACCATCCTTGCTGGTCTTCACCTGCTGGCTGTGAGCATGCATGCAGTGGCAAGTGTGCGGAAATGCATTTCTATGGTTTGGGCCCAGAAGGAGAAGGAAAAGAAGCGGGCAACAGTGTCTTGGAAATGCCCATTGGTGGGGAGGGGAGGGGCTTTGCTCATAGGCCTCACGAAACCTGGAGCCAGCACTGTGTTCTAATTATTTACCACAGCCATGAGGGCCAGAAACATGAGCTGGCTTTGTTTTTTCAAAGGGACATGTATCCCCAGCCCTAGGAAATCCTGATTTCGTTGTAACCATTTTGGAGTGTGAGAGAAAATAATACACAGCAGACCCCTTAATTAAGCCTTGAGATGATAGATAGATAGATAGATAGATAGATAGATAGATGATAGATGATAGAGATAGGTAGGTAGGTAGGTAGGTAGATGATAGATAGGTGATAGATAGATGATAGATAGATAGATGATAGATAGATAGATAGATAGATAGATAGATAGATAGATAGATAGATAGATAGACAGATAGATAGATAGAGATGATAGATAGATAGATAGATAGATAGATAGATAGATAGATAGATAGATAGATAGATAGATAGATAGATAGATATAGATAGATGATAGATGATAGAGATAGATAGATGATGACAGATGATAGATGATAGATGATAGATAGATAGATAGATAGATAGATAGATAGATAGATAGATGATAGATATAGATATAGATATAGATATAGATATAGATATAGATATAGATATAGATATAGATATAGATATAGATATAGATAGATAGATAGATATAGATATAGATGATAGATAGATGATGACAGATGATGATAGATAGAGATAGATAGATAGATGATAGATATAGATAGATAGATAGATAGATAGATAGATAGATAGATAGATGATAGATAGATAGAGATAGATAGATAGATAGATAGATAGATAGATAGATAGATGATAGGTACATGATGATAGATGATAGATAGAGATAGATAGATAGATAGATAGATAGATAGATGATAGAAAGATGATATAGATAGATAGATGGATGATAGATATTTTCATTTGGCATGTAAAGTTGCTGTGATATTCATCCAGCCACTTATCTGATGGGCTTGGCTGCTTTACAGCATAAACATTGGGCTGGCAGTGCAGTGGGCCAAAACGTACCTTTAAGGCAAATCATCTGAGTGCTCTTATTCAGCAGCAGCAAAACAAGCCAGATGCAATTAATCGGTTCCCTTTGCCTTCAGGTGCAGAGCTGCGACTGGCTGCCACAAATATTGGTTTTGCCTTGAATGCAATGTCCGAGAACAGAAGGAAAGGGAGGCCAGTAGGAGCTCTGGTGATGGATGTCATGTGTTACGTACCTGGCCCAAGTGCCATGTCAGTAATTGCAAGTCATTAAAAGATTTATAGCCAGGCTGGGTGATCGGGACTCTGGCTGGGAGAGGTGCCATTGCAATCAAACTTGGGGCCAGTGTTTATCCTCTGAGCAGTTATGGGAGCCTCCAGTCAACTAAATCTGCCATATCTTATTTTATTGTGAGATTTCTACCCCCATCCCTGAGTTTAAAATATACTTTTAATGGAAGGGACCAGGGATGATGGGAGCTGCTTCCCAAGAACATCTGGAAGGTCTGGGATGATGGGAGATGGAGCCCAACCACATCTGGATGGCCATGGGTTCCTCATTTGTGCCCAGGCTGATCTTCGAATCCCTTCTTACCACAAACTGTGTGGTTGTATTTCACCTACCCGTATAAGTAAAGGCTTTTAGTTGGTGCCTTTTAATGTGTGGCTGTTCCAGATTTCTTTGAATTTGTCAGTTGTTATTCCCAAGTGCACAACTTGGGATCAACATATGAATTTGTGAGTTGGTGTCAAAGAATGAATCGGGAGAATTTAAAATTCGTTCTCATCTCCAGCACACAAAGGAGCGTAGGGAATACAGTTTTAATAATTAGGAAGAAAAGAAAGAAATAGAGACGTTCTGCCTTACCCTGAACGGGAGGCCTAGCAGAGATGGCACACAGTTATTTATCATCATGACATTAATAGCATCAAGAGAAGACGACCCACCCTGCCAGGAGGAACCTGCTATGTAGACACAAGCTGGAGCTGACCCCTCTTCCTGGAGGTCTGTATAACACTGCAGGTCCTGTTTCTATTTCTTTGTGTGACTTTCTACATCCAAAATAATTTCAAGGACCTTTGGAAGTGCAAACAGCAGAGATGCAAAACTACTAGAGATGATGGGCAGACTCTGCCAGATCTGCTTTGCATTGTTTTGACTGACCCTAAAACATGTTTAGTTCAGGGCCAGCTCCTTAAAAAAAATATACAAAATCTGATCCAAGTTCCTGTAGCCCGGAATAGGGTCTATGTCTATAGCAGCAACAGGGAACCTCTGGTGGGCTTTGCAAACCCTGCCTCTCAGCCAGTGGCGTAGCATGGGGGGTGCCAGGGGGGCCGGCCGCACCGGGCGGGCGCAACATCTGGGGGGGGGCGCGCTCGCTGCCTCCGGAGTCGCCGAAGAGCCTCGGGCGCAGGCTGTAGCGGAGCCGCATGTCTCGCGGAACCGACGAGCTGTGCGCGCGTCCGGGCTGAAGGCGCCCGGCAGGCAGCGGCTCTCAGCGCTCGCCGCGGAGGACGCGCCAGGCAGCCCCTCCTCACAGCCCCGCCTCCGCCGGTGCTGCTGCAGCTGCTGGGCCGTTGCATTTTCCTCGCCTCTCTGCCCCCCTCCTCCTCCGGGCAAGCGGCGTCGTTTGGGCAGCAGCGCCAGCGGCAACTCGCAGGTTAAGGGTTGGGGGGGCGCAAATTACTTGCCTTGCCCCGGGTTAGGGGGCACAAATTACTTGCGTTGCCCCGGGTGCTGACAACTCACGCTACGCCGCTGCTCTCAGCAGCACCTGAAAAGCCCTGTGCCTTTACCCATGTGGTTTGATATCAAGCACACGGACAAAAGAAAATGGGTCACCTGACATCACTGTGATGCTAGATGATTGACAGGTGGTGGTGCCACCCACCTCTCATTCAAACCTTGCTGGCTGTGGGGCATGGGGAGAGACAACGACCCTGCCCCACTGACCAGATCATGTGCAGAGTGTCCTAGCAAGCCCACCAAAGGTAGCTAGACCTCTCTGCAAATGTTTGAGTTCTCTAGTGTGGCATGGAGTCCTATGACATCATGACCCCATGTAGGGACAGAGGACTCAGAGCATGCAAAACAAGGCTCAATCGTGGCAGGAAAAACACCCAAATTTGCACTAGCAGATCTCAGGTCTGTGGACTGAGCAGACAAGCGGAGGGGGGAAGAGTTGAGCAGCTACACACATTCTTCTGCTCCTTATCATAGCCTCCAAGCTGCTTTTCAATGCAGTAATCGAATCCAAACAGAGAGAGAGAGAGAAACACAAAACTTCCCCAAATGAAAGCTGTGGTGCCTCTTCTGCTGCTTTCCAAGGTGCTGAAACAACCGCTCTATATACTGTACAACTAAAAGGAAATTGGTATCCTTATCCTCCATCGCAATCTGAATAAAATGCCTCAGTAGCACTGAGGCTTTCCAAAGTGTGTGCATACTTCAAACATGATAGCTGCAGGCTTCAAAACACTAGCTCAAGAGCAAGGCAGATATCAATCCATACCCATCTGCAGATATGGATTGCAGCTGAACAAGAACAGGGCAGGCTGTTGGAATGCACAGTCTCAACCCACATCCCATGGATTTTATAGAACTGCTTTGTTGTTATTAGGCTTTTACAATACCTGTGAGCTTTTGACAGTCATAACTTCAGGGTATTTCCTCTGTCGTTTTCCAATTGAAAACGCAACGCAGCCGGAAAAGTCACTAGCCCATCTTCCCAAGCACCCCTGTCTTAGCCATCTGTGGCATAGAATCGTAGAATTGTAGAGTTGGAAGGGACTATGAGGGTCATCTAGTCCAAACCCCTTTAATGCAAGAAACTTTTTGCCCGACGTGGGGCTCAAGATTCAGTCTCATGCACTACTGGCAGAGCTATCCAACGTAAACTTATCCCAGCTTTGCCCTCCAGGTTTCCTGGTTCAGCAGCAGGCTAAACCCCTTTGGTGGGAAGGCAATGTCACAGTGGTCTATGAGTCAACCGTCTTTCCAGGTGCCAGGTTCAACAGTCACCTAATTTCAAAACTCCAGAATTCACAGTCGGGCATTAGTTTTTTGGGACCAACCAAAGGTCTTCACTTAGATTCAGTCCCAAGATGGAGACTGAAGGTGAATCAGTCCCTACTAGATGCTGCAGGTGTTAAGTTGTACATCTGGTTCTGTGACAAGCAATGACTGCTCTCAGTGTATTAAAACACACTAAGCCCCAGTTGGGAGTAAAGCAACAACACTTGCAATAAACATCGTTCAGGCAGCAATACGCAGAAAGATTTAGTAACTACTTGTTGGTAGTGTAGATAACTTCCTTACAGGCTTCACTTCCTTCCTGCTTTTTCTCCAAATGTGGTCAGAATGGGTCGGCATGTGCTAGTGTTAGCTTCTTGCCTCCATCTCAGCCACATGTAAAACCTATAGTTTTGTTTGCCATGGGTAATAGCCCTTTTGCTGGTCAATGGCATTCATCTCAATATGAATCAGTTTTGGGGGTTTTAACATGATCATCATAATTCAGGGAATCCATTTTTGGTGGTATTTTTTTTCATCCCAAAATGGACAATCCTCGTTTTCTCTCTCTCATGTGATCATCATAATTCAGGACACTGGATTATCTTGCGATTGTGGCAGCGCTAGCATGCGCACAATAAATTTCTGACCATTCTCTGGTTCCTCTGGTAATTAACCCAGACACAAATCAAAACACACACACACACACACACACACACACACGGCATCTCAGAAACTAAATGCATCGCTTCTCTGTGGCAACTGTTCTGTGCAGCTAATCAATGACTTTTTTACAGTCTCTGTGGTCTCCTGACGGCTTATGCCTTCTGCAAGAAGAGCCAACAGAATAAAGAGCTGGATCAATGTGAAGCTCAACACAAGAAAGCACAAACATCAGTGCACCTCTCTTACCTCCTGAGAATTATGACAAACACAGACACTAATATGAAGGCAACAAATTACTTTCTTCGCCTTATGAAGGTCACTTCAATCCTCATCAAACAGAATAACAGGGAATTTGCAAAGGGGGGGAAAGGTCTGGTGATTGGTTGGTGTTTAGTTTTCATTATGCGGAAATGGCTATATTGTGGCAATTGACAACAGAGTCACAGTACTCAGAGAGTGACTCATGATCAATTTAAGCCATTCTCTTTGGATCTTTTCTGCCAAAAATGCTCAAACTTTGGGGTCAAAGTGGTTCTTTAGATTTATCAGCAAAAAGAAGTTTTGGATATCTCAGTACCTGTGTCCCATCAGCCATTTATACCCCCGCCCTGTAGCCAAAAGGCTCTTGGAGCACTTAGAAGAATCCTAAGACAGTCCCTGCCCTCAAGCTTGCAATCTAAAGAGACATGGCACACACAGAAAAAGGAACGGGAGGGGGGAAGGGCAAAGCAAGCTCAAGAAGAAGTTCTTAAAGTTACACAGTTCATATATCACAAGTGCATTTGTAGTTGTATGGCACCCTCATACATGGAAACAGGGAGTCACAGATTTATGAACTAGACTTCAGGTTAAGCTGCTTCTTCATCTCTCTCCTGAGGTGAAATTTATTATCAGCATCATTCTTTTATTATTTATATGCCACCTATCTGACTGGGTTGCCCCAGCCACTCTGAACAGCTCCCAACAAAATAATAAAAATACACTAAAACATCAACCATTAAAAACTTCCCTAAACAGGGCTGCCTTCAGATGTCTTCTAAAAGTTTGGTAGTTATTTTTTCTCTTTGACATCTGGTGGGAGGGCGTTCCAAGGGCGGGTGCCACTACCAAGAAGGCCCTCTGCCTGGTTCCCTGTAACTTGGCTTCCCGTAGCGAGGGAACCTCCAGAAGGCCCTCGGAGCTGGACCTCAGTGTCCAAGCAGAATGATGGAGGTGGAAACGCTCCTTCAGGTATACTGGGCTGAGACCGTTTAGGGCTTTAAAGGTCAGCACCAACACTTTGAATTGCGCTTTGAAATGTAGCTTGAAGAGATCATTTACTTCACCGTGTTGCACTTTAAAACACACATACCCTTTTACATGAAAAGTCAAGACATTAAGGCTGGAGCTGATGGGATTTAGTCTCTGATAGCTGGGGGGTACCTGCTTGGCAAATGCTGTTATATCCCTTGAAAGGCCTAGGGTAACATTTTCAAAGGTCTAACAGAGTTTCAAACTGGTGTTCCTCCTTTTACCATTAATTCCTGAAAAGCACACTCTCTGGGTGTCTAGAGCACCAGCTGAAGCTGCTGGAAATATAATCAATCTGGTCAAAACTGCAGTTGCCCCTGGCGTAGTGGTTGACCTCAGCTGGCTAAAATGAATTTAGATGTCTTGGCTAGGACATGAACTCATTTTGAGATGGGCACAAAATTCATTCTGTTCTAATGGAAGAGCAGATCGCCTCCCAGCATCTTTCTTAAGTAAGTGGAATGTTATAAGTAATTGATATGGTGCAAGATTGGGTCTGCAGCACCAGGCAAATGCAGCTGAGCATCAATAGAAGTCCTCCCCTTCAGCTCCTTCAATCTGTAGAAATAGCTCTTCTCGTCTTTCAAAAAAGATAAAATTCAGAGTGCACAAGACCAGCATCGGATGTGTACAATAATGTGTTCTCAACCAACAGACAGCTCTGCCACAACTTTATCAGCTAACAGATTAGAAACTCAACAGAGAAAACCGTATAGAAAGAAAGAAAGAAAGAAAGAAAGAAAGAAAGAAAGAAAGAAAGAAAGAAAGAAAGATATAACCTAGTGAGTTAAGGGATGCACAGCAATGCCAGGACGGATGGGTAACAATAGTAACCTGGAAATGTATTATGGAAATGTCCACACAGCAGTCTCTCCATTTCCTCCATAGTTGTCAAGGAACACATTTTCACAAGTTGCCAGGGTGACAGCGTAGCAGTGCATCCAGAATTAAAGTCGTTGCCATCCTAGCATCTCTCTCATTATTTCGGATCACTGTGAAGAAGCTAATTGCATTTTGTCGTTACATAAAAACCACGGCCTGAACGACTCAAAGAATGGACTCCCTCCCCCACTCCCACCCCTTTTTGACCAATGTCAGAATTTGCAATTCAAGCTGAACAAAGGTATGAATCTATGCTTCCCACTGCTCTTCCTTTCCCACCCCAACACTTGCCCTGTTAGGAAGAGGCTGCCGCTCTGCAACCATCAGCTCTGCCAACAACATCCCATTTTCAAAAAATCCACGCAGGGAACTATTATGTTACAAGGTGACAGGGTAGCAACCAAAAATGAAATGTCAGTGTCCGGTTCCCCCTCCCCCTCTGTAATATCCAGTTCCATTTACCCATGTCCAAATGTTGTGATGTGGGTTTTCCTGACCCAGTGGCGTAGCGTGGGTTGTCAGCACCCGGGGCAAGGCAAGTAATTTGCGCCCCCTAACCCGTGGATTTGCGCCCCCTAACCCGTGGATTTGCGCCCCCTAACCCGTGGATTTGTGCCCCCTAACTCTAACCCCCAGATGTTGCGCCCGGTGCGGCTGGGCCCCCCTGCACCCCCCACGCTACGCCACTGTCCTGACCACACCTCACTTTGCTGGCAGCAGAGATTTGAAGCATAACCAAGGCTCATTTGAAGCTCAAGGTTCCCCACACCCAAATAATCCTGGGAACTGAACTTTGTTAAGGATGCTGGGAATTGGAGCTCTGTGAGGAGGAAGCTACAGGCCCCAGGATTGTTTGGGGGGAGTCATGTGTCTTAGATGTGCTTCCATCAGCCCCGGCCAGCATCCTCCAAAGCAGCTGGTCAGGGAAGACTGCAGCAGGGGATCAACAGGGGCCTTTCTCCAGGTGCCCCTGCTCCCCAAGATTGTTGTTAAGTTATTTAGTTGTGTCCGACTCGTCGTGACCCCAGGTGGAAATGCCAATGTAGCACCCTGCAGGTGTTATCAAACCGAGGCTCCCATCAGTCTCAGCTGGCATGGTCAATAATCAGGGATGATGGGAGTTGTAGTCCAACAACATCTGGAGTACCCTGTGTTGACTACAGAGTGCAGTACAGTGGTACCTCGGGTTAAGTACTTAATTCGTTTCAGAGATCCATTCTTATCCTGAAACTGTTCTCAACCTGAAGCACCACTTTAGCTAATGGGGCCTCCCACTGCTGCCGTGTGATTTCTGTTCTCATCCTGAAGCAAAGTTCTTAACCTGAGGTACTATTTCTGGGTTAGCGGAGTCTGCAACCTGAAGCGTCTGTAAGCCGAGGTACCACTGTATGTTGCTCTTCCCTCCACCCCATTGATGATGCACATAGCTTTATCTTTGACGCCTCACTCTCTTTTGATCCCCCATATCTGGCCCATAATCAAACAATGCACTTTACATTGCATGAGTGGGATCCATCCTTTCTGTCTCTTGAGAAAAAGCTCTGCTTCCATGCTATAGTCACCTCTCACTTGGGCTACTGCAGCGCAGCCTCCTCCCCTCTGGTCTCAGCTTGGCCCCCTGATGTCTACCCAGCATTCCACTCTCTTGTTTCATTGCTCAGGTCCAATTAAGTTCCTCCTTAGAAACTGGCACCCTCTTCCAGTCTGCTCCTGGAACCAGCACAAACTCTTTGCCACACCTTTGAAACCCTCTACAATCCCACTGACATCACTCAATGGTTAGAAGGTGTAAGATTCTGCTGCGGCCGCTACCTGTTCCTTTTATTTCCTGTCATTTTCAATCAGCCTGGCTGTTTTAGCAATGCTTTGTATTTTGAAAATTGCTGTAGGTTTTCAAAAAAAAGGAGAAAAAGTTAATTGTAAGCCACCTTGCAGATTGGTCTGTAAATTGAAGAGCAGCTTCGAAAGAGTTCCAATAAATATATAGCCGTCTTAATGAAAGATTCTGTTCTTTTCAGTATCCATCTCAAACCTTATAGGACTTTCACACAACAACCACCAGCTAAAGAGCAGTTGTTTGCCTCTATACAGGTCCCTTTCTCTGAAAAATTGTTCACTTGAGACATGGAGAGTTTTCATCCAAAACTGTAGCAATGAGCCATCTGCTGGCAGGCATCAGTTCAATGAGCCAGCAACTAATGTTATTGCAACAAGATTGACTAGCATTTCCCCCGACTTTTTAAACAAACAGCTGCATAGAGAAGAAAATGTTCAACAAGGCTATGAATTCCACTTGGTTCACTTTCTGGGAAACGCTGGTCAGGAATTACTGCCGTATAATGGTACCAAGATACGCCACGTACATTTACAAAACACTTGATGCAGGATTAAATTAGCCTAAACTCGGATCCAATTCACACAGGCAGGAGATTCCAGAGCAGCCTTTGAGTGGCTACACATATTACTTACTGGCTTGTCTTCAGGTGTGATGCCTCTATTGCGTGAGGGGAAATGAGGGGGCGCGCTCTCTGGCTTCCCCTCTGCTGCATCCCTGCTATCCAGTCCAGCCACCTATAGCTCAGTTGGTTAGAGCGTGGTGCTGATATCGCCAAGGCTGCAGGTTCGATCCCCATATAGGACGACTGCATAGTCCTGCACTGCAGGGGGTTGGACTAGACGATCCTCAGGGTCCCTTCCAACTCTATGAGAGGGAATTCACTGGAGAGGGAAACCCTGGAGCCTATCCCAGCTCCTTGCACAATCTGCAACCCTGGGGAGATCCCTGAGGGTTGTAAAACATGAGTCACAACTCATGTGAGAGCACTTCTGAACACATGGGAAACTGAGGGGGTCTGGTGACCCCACACTTCCCCTCACACAAGAGAGGCCATGCTCTCCACACGGCAGATGGGTAGACTTCAGGTTGGCCAGATGCACTTGGTTGTTGTTGTTTTAAAACTAAAACTCCAAGATCTATCAAGCAGATTCAAGCTCAAAAGAGACACGGTTATAATTCATGAGTGCCCAGGTGCCTCTCTGAGCCCATCCTGAGTTGCAGAGTTTGATTCCCGAACTGAACTGTCTGAGCTCTCCGTTCTTGCACTCAAAAGCATCCCAGGAGGATAGCTTTTATAATGTTTTAATTTCAGCTTAATTTAGATGGTGATGATAGCTGAGTTGCTGCTAACGGAGAGTCAGAAACTCTTGCTGTTCTACTGCTAAGTAGCTAGGTATCTGCAGCTTTCCCAATCTGCTTTCGGCCTATCCCTGCATTGCAGTGTGCCAACCACCGCTGAAATCAGCCAGAGATGCCTGGTTAAAGAGTCTCTCATACATAGGACTGAGGAAGAGGAGGAGGACTTTTCAGTAGAAACTTCCCTGAACAACAAACCTGGGAACAGTCCCAGATCTTCATAAGCCAAGCCAGTTTCTGATTTGATCCCAGAATGTCCTGCTTTCCTTGGGACGTATCTAGTTTCATTGGAGAAATGTTGGAGGGTATGGAGTTATGCAACCCCGAGTCAAGAAAGCAAGCAACTTATTCAACCTTTAGAAGACATCTGAAGGGAGCTCTGTACAGTAAAGGGAAGATTTTTTAAAAAAGTTTTATTATGTTTTTATAAATGATAGAAGCTGCCCAGAGTGGCTGGGGCAACCCAATCAAATAGGTGGAGTATAAATCATCATCATCATCTTACTATGGAATAGGACATCCTTATTTTCACTGGAGAAATGTTGGAGGGTATGCAAACCTGCTGCAAACCAGAAATGTAACTGGGGAATGCACCGGGAAATGTGGGATGACATCTGCTTGATGTAATATTGCATAATCTCTCCACAAACAAATCAAAATGAATGCTGGATCAACATGCCATCTGGAGCCACATTAAGGTAGAGGAAGCTGACAGGTGGTGCCTGTTATATGTAGGAAGGCAGGCCTGTAGCAGGTTGGCTGCGGTCAGAGTGAGGTTGGTGGGGCCAAAGGAACAGCGATGTTGAGTTCTGGAATTCGCTGCTACAAGATGTAGTGATGGTCGCCAGCTTGGATGGCTCTGAATGAGATTTAGGCAAACTCCTAGAGCGGCATTTCCCAAACTTGGGTCTCCAGCTGTTTTTTCAGACTACAATACCCACCATCCCTGACCACTGGTCTTGCCTGCTAGTGATGATGGGAGCTTTTTTCTTTTCTTTCTTTATCATTAAGCACTTTATTGAATAGTCACCATACTTTTAGGTTGAATACTGTATACAGGTTCTTTGGAACGGTTCTATCAATAACATACCAGTTCTTTGGAGAAAGCAACTGCCTTGTGGGGCTCTGCATCCCGAACCAGCTAACTCTCCTGTTTCTGTGTCCCACTAACCACACAGGGGAAGGAGTCTATCTTCATGCTTTCTCATACACTCTGGTGCAGATAACGTTGTTCATTTCACACTCCACAACCAGCTTTCCATCTTCTATTTTTCTTTTTATTGTGGTCTCTTTGCCATCCTATTTCTGCAACTGATTGAGTGACCCATTGTTACAACACTCTTTACTTTCCTGTCATCTGCTGTGGTCTCATCAAACTGTTCCCCCAGTTTGAAGGAAATCTCGGTGTTCTTTAAACTGCTCTCTGTTTTGATGGTTATAACATCTCAGTTGCAGCTCATGATCACATTGGGCTTGGCAACACCAGCCACCTTGCTGGTGGCAAAGCCACACACACCAAGTTCTTTCATATAGTCATCAAATTTTTCAGTGGAAACAAGCTTCCAAGTTCCCAAAAATTGTTCACACATGGTATAGGATTAACTAGGTCTCCTGAGGAACTTCTTACAAGTTTAACTAAGCACCACAAAGAGCACAGCCAGTGATGATGGGAGTTGTAGTGCAAAACCAGCTGGAGACCTATGTTCGGGAAACACTGTCTTAGAGTTTGGGTGCTACTTCTAGAAATATGACAACCTTATCGTAAAGGATAGGGCTGTCGGTGGCTACTAGCATGATGGCTATTTACTCCCTCCAGTGTAGGAGGTGCTGTGCCATTTAAGAACCAGTTCCTGGGAATCACAAGTGGGAAAGAGAGCTGTTGATTTCAGGTCCTGCTTATGAGCTTCCCATAGGCATCTGGTTGGCCACTGTGAGAAGAGGATACTGGAAAACGTGGGCCTGTGGTCTAATTCTTATTCTGCATTATGATGTCATTCAGCGGTATTTGGGCAGGGAGGAGGAGGGCAGGGAAATGCCAGCCCCACCCCCATCAACATGCCAATGACTTAATCATTTGATTGCAAGAATCATTTGGCTGAGAAAATAATCATACTAGCATGCTGATTAAATAGCAACCTCAGAGATTCACTAGTACTAATTTGTGATTATAGCTGCCTGGTTTTGATGTATTACAGAGACATTCTGCTTTGTAAACATTCTGCTTACAGTGCAATGCTATGCGTTTCCACTCCGTTTTAAGCCCCATTTAGTTCAATGGGACGCACCCAAGTAAGTGTATATAGGACTGCAGCTGCAGGCTGGAATTCTATGCACACTTAGCAAGGGAGTTGGAGAGACCAAGCACTGTGTAACGCAACTCATTGTTCACATCGGATGTTTTAGACTACAGCTCACATCAGCCATAGCCAGAACAAACATGATGGCTGTGCTGTACCCATCATGGGAGTTGTAGTCCAAAAAGCTGGAAGGCACTACATTGGCCAAGACTTTATGGTTTGTGCCATACACAATTTGCTTGTCTTCACAGTGCTATAAGACTCTTTGCTGCTTTGGGTACTACAGACTAACAGGGCTACCCCTCCAGCAGAGTTCAGATTGTCTTCTAGTGAACTCTTCTTGGAAGATTATCAAGGAGCTTAATGGTGTGTGTGTGTGTGTGTGTGTGTGTGTGTGAGAGAGAGAGAGAGAGAGAGAGAGAGAGAGAAAGATCTCACCCTTACTGATATTCCCTTGCAATCCAGGGTTGCAGAGGTACCGTACACTGGGTGTGTTCTGGGTTGCATTCTCTGTTTATGTGGAGCAATGATCAGGCCCCCAGAGGCCAGGTCTGGACTCTGTGTGAGCTTTCAGAAATGCAAAAAATGGTGTGGAAATGGTTCCCTAAAGGCAGAAATCTTGAAAGCCTTCAAGATTTAGAGTTTGGAGAGTTAGAACACTGTTTGTCCTGGAATAGCAGGAAAAAAAACTCCAGTCACAATGATAGTCAAAGCAGGCAATTTAAGAGCAGCCCATAAGGTGAAAATTGTTATGTTTCTCCGTCTGGCACGGACTGACACACAAAGGAAGTGAGAGCAGAAATTGGGGCTGAATGTGAAGAAACAACAGTGTAAGATTGACAGGACAGAAATCAAGAGGTGTGAGTTATAGCCCCCCCCCCTCCACCGCATTGAGAATAATTCTAGGATGAATGTAAAACCAATTATGAAAAATGACAGTGTCAGTCAACACATTTGTTCTTGCGCAGCTATAAATAATTTAAGACCTATGGCGTGAGCATTGTCTTGGCCAGAAAAAAACTGTGAGGGAACTTTCAGGAATGTCATGCCATGGGCAGACCTTCCTAGACTGCCCCAGTTCTGCTGGTGGGTAGGAGAATCATAGGTTTGGTTTATTTAAGTGTTTGTTTGCGCACTGATGGTGCCAAAAGAAGTAAACAGAGTGTAAGGGGACACATCTGTCAAAAACAGATGAGGAGCCTGTTGCTCTCTGGGTATCTGGGCTCTAATTCCTATCAGCCTTGACCAACAAGGCCAGCAGTCAGGGATGATGGAAGCTGAAAATCAATGACATCTGGCTCCCCATACTTAGCCTAAAATTTGACACAAGAGAAACGAAAGTCTGGCGGGGGTGGAGGCCTGGGGTGTAGTGTCAGGGGGCCACAGGGGTGGTTGCCCCAGGCACAAAATTGTTAGGGGGGCAAAATTTCAACACCCAGTGCTGCCTCAGTACAGCTGCATGCTTCCGTCTCTGGTCTCCACTGAAAATGGCTTCTCCATGCAAACCAGGAAGTTGCCTTTCCGGACAATGGAATGACTTTTTCTTTTCTTATTTCTTTGGCTATGATCTCCTGGGTGACATGGACACCATTCGGCAGTTGAGTGCGCATGCATACCTCATCCGTTTCCCTCCCACCCACCTCTCCATGCAGTCCCGGGTTCTGGCAACCCACGCTACGCCACTGGTGGAGGCCATGGTAAGCAAGGAAATAATATCCCATTGTTTCCATTGCTGGTGCTCAGACTCAATAGCAGGCTTAGGCTATATACACATTCCCCTTTGCTCCAGTGAATCCCCATTGCTGGTGCTTGAAACTGAGCGCATATGGCACTAGCCAGAATACATATGCACCCTGCAGTTTCTTGAGAAATACTCCTCTTGGATGCGTTTCCCGTCAAAGTATGCTTGCATCCAGTTTGAAAGCATAAGCAGCAGTTAAGCTGACGTGCGTACCTTCTGGGCATTCTTTGCACGTGTGCAGGTGACTGCTTTGTGGAATAGGGGATGGGGGTTGCAGGTGTGGGGAAACAAATCAGGTAATGTGTCTCGGGTGATGCGCATCCCCACCACCTTTCAGGGGTGCACAGCGCTGCAAAGATGTGGCTTGAAATGCAGTGAGGTGGAAAAAGAAATTGAAGTGTTTTAAGCTACGAATGTGTACATAGCCTTGGATACAGCAGAGCATGGGAACAAGCAGCTGTGCCAAAGGCCTCAGAGAAAATGTGGGTCTTGAAGAGGACTCTTAAGGAAGTAAGAGAGGTGCCATCACAAAAGCTCTCCTGAGAGGCAGAAGGAGAGGGAAAGGGAAGGTTGAATTCCGTCTTGTAGTGACGTTGCTGCTGCTGCTGCTGCTGCTGTTTACGTTCTCCTGAGGCGCAGGTAAGCTTTCTCTCTTGGCAGGCTGATTGTGAATCACGCCTCCCTTCAGATTCACGTAGCAGGACTGCTTAGAACAATGACGCACAGCTCTATGTTCTGAATGGGGAAACCCATCAGAAACTAGGAAAGGTGACTCATTCTGCCCAACAACCCCCTCCTTTCCCCTTCAGCCGAGGACTGGTCTTCAGGTACGTGTGAGAGTGCACAACAAAAGCATTTTGGGAACAGAGAAAAGGAGCAGGTTTGGGGGGCAGTGAGAAAGGTGCTTCAGTTTGAAATACACACACACACACACAGAGAGAGAGAGAGAGAGAGAGAGAGAGAGAGAGAAATAATGGTGCTTCTGTAGGGAATCCAATGTGGTCAGTGGATTTTCTGCTTGCAGGAATGCTATTCCCCTTGTCTCCGCCTGTACTTTAGGACAGTGACAGTATTGCTACTTATTTCACATTGGGAACGATGATAGCATCTCCTGGGGTGCTTTTTGCCATTCCCTTGCATGCCAAATGAGGTTGTTTTCCCCCACCCCACCCCCAGACAATAAGCTAAGCAGAGAAAGAGGCAGGTTACATTAGCATGCACAGCTATGGTTTAAACTGCCACTTTGGTTTTGAGGAATTCCGAAATCCTTTTATTGTGACCAAGCAGAATGTTGCAAATCAGCGAGCGAGCTTTTGAGTCCTCCAGAAGTCGACAGCCGCATACACACAACGCCTTCAAAGGACGTCATTTCCCTCAAAAAAAAATATGGGTCCTGCAGTTTGCCCTTCACAGAGTTCCCATTCCCAACAACACCTAAGAAACTGCGGATCCCGGAAATCCTTGAGGAAAGGGATGTGTTCCAAATGCACTTTAAAGGTTCATAGTTTATGCACAGCCTTCATCAGGTTGGATGTTAAACAAAGCAGGAGGCGGAAGCTGGGCTGATATGAGAGCCATAAGGTCTGCATTGGTCAACAGTTCACTTCTGCTGTGTTGTCTTCTGTCAGATTCACACCACACATTGAGAACACTTGTTGGTATCCATCTGTCTCGAGAGACAATGGAGTGTGCCATTGGGGGTGAAGTCAAATCGCTGCATTTGCAGCACTGAAGTGACCTCCCCAGGGTGCAAGCCTGAGCAATGTGTATGGAGGTCCTTGGCTGCCCAGATGACAAGACCCCCCTCTTGACCTCACTGACGAGGCCCAAAGGAAAGCAGAGCAATATGTTTGGCAGCAGCTTGGCTGCAGGAGTTGCCGGAAGGAGGCCTACAAGGCGCCATCCAACCGTCTTCAGGACTCCACTCTGGATCTGTGTAGGGTTTCACTCCTTAACCTTCTCTCCTCCCGAAGATATCCCACAACGAAGCAGAGGTTTAGGATCAGAGCTCTCCTTCTCCTAGATGGGCTACCATCCCATGTGGTGGAGCCCCATCTGCCCATCAACTTTCCTCTACAGCACATGCAGAAACCGCCTTCTTGAAGGTTGGAGTCACTAATGGTCTTGTCCACTCAATCCACCAGAGCCTGTTTTTCCATGCAGGGGAAGTCTCTAACTCATTGAGGGTTTGAGACCCCTGGCTACCCCTCACCTGGTTTAGCCAGCTACTTAAAGCCATTTCCCAGAGTGTGGCCGCTGTCGCATGCTGACAGTTTCTAGGAGTTGCAGGTGGGATATGAGTATGGGGGGGGGACCAAAGGTGGACAAACTACCCCCAAAAGAGCATCGTACCCCTTCACTAACACCCTATACAGTGGTACCTCGGGTTAAGAACTTAATTCGTTCTGGAGGTCTGTTCTTAACCTGAAACTGTTCTTAACCTGAGGTACCACTTTAGCTAATGGGGCCTTCCGCTGCTGCCACGCCGCCAGAGAACAATTTCTGTTCTCATCCTGAAGCAAAGTTCTTAACCCAAGGTACTATTTCTGGGTTAGTGGAGTCTGTAACCTGAAGCGTCTGTAACCCGAGGTACCACTGTACACCCCATTTCAACCACCTTAAACAGTCCTGGCTTCCCCCAAAGAGTTCTGGGAGTTGTAGTTTAAGGGTGCTGAGACTTGTTATGACAACCTCTATTTCTCTCACAGAGCTACAATTTGAGTGATTTAACAATCAAGCCTTCTTCAAAGGGAGCTCTTGGCATTGTAGAGGAATGGGAATGTGGCCATCTAAGGGTTGTGTCTATGTTGGGGGCTGTTATGAAGAGAACTTCACTGTTTACCACCACAGCACGGATTGGGCCCATGCAGTTGGTATGCCCCAGAAGCAAGCCCCCATAGTTAGATTAACCTGCAAGCAATGAGGCAAAGAGGCCGAGAAAGTTACCTGCCTCTGTTTGAGGTCATCTCCCAAATATGAGGCACTTATGGCAAGACTTGGACCCTCCGCTGGAATGGAAAAGCCCATCTGGGACCAGAGAAGGTGATGTGTGCCTGTCCCCACCTCACGGAAAGGTGTGCTTTTGGAACTGAGGTATAAAGCAGATTTGGAGGCAGTGAGAGAAAGAAATTACATTGCTTGGGGCACAGAGAGAAGGACAGGGAAAGGCAGAGGAAAAACTGGCTGGTGGTTCTAAGCTGAAAGCATCTGGGGATCTTTCTGTGGGATCTGATGCAGGGCAATAGATTTGCTCTCGAGGGGAAAGGCTGCAGCTCAGTGGCTGAGCATCGCTTTCTGTGCAGAAGGTCCCAGCTTCAATCCCTGGCATCTTCAAGCAGGGCTGGGAATGTCCCTCGTCTGAAACTCTTGAGAGCTTCTGCCAGTCAGTGTTGGTTGTATTGAGCCAGATAGACCAATGCTCTGAGTTGGTATAAGACAGCTCTTTCTGTTCCTAGGATATTATAATGCTGCTTGCCTCCCTAATGTTCTTCCTTGGCTTGTCCACTTATTCTTGCCCATGCAAGTCGGCAGGTAAAACAAATGTGACCAAAAATGCCCTACACCTCCAGAGGGATCTCTGCTGCAAAAGGGAAGTCCATTCCAGCCAATTGCCACCATTCGGGAGCCCTGAGAGGGTGTGGCCCTTGAGCTGGGAATGGTTCTTCTGGATCCCAGGAGAGAAAGCTGCAAATATGACTCAGGTCTACCTGAATAGGGCTAACAGTGAAATGGGCAAGGGAAACTGGCAGACGATGTCCATTTTGCAGCAAGAGGAACCTGATTGGAGAGTGGGCTTGTTTTGATTTCCCTCGTTGCTCGGTGTGCATGGCCTCTAACCTCTCTTCCACTCTCTGCCAGTCTGTTCCTGCCAGTCCAGTAATTACTGGGCCAGGTGTTTGCCTGTGTGCCTCTGCCAGGTGTTGTAACCATGGCACTGGGGAGAGGCACAACTTCCCCCCCTCCACTGATAAGAGCAGCTTCCAGTTTTTCCTCTCAGTGAAGTCAGTTGGTGGGAAAAGATTCCAAGGAGCAGAGGCTGAAGGGAGGGGGAAGGAGAGAGAGAGAGAGAGCACAAATTCAGGCACCGAGCAAAGCCAGTTAGCAGCATCTGCTTCGGTCACCAGCTGGATTGCAAACAGCCCTCCAATTTCCACCTGCTGCAGAGCAGATAATTCTGGAGCTGTTCATCAGAAGGAGCTGGGATAACTAGAGAGGACCTACACCCAAACCATTGCAAAAGAAACTTGACGCCAACAAGTCTTTTGGTACATTTTCCAAAAAGGCATCTTTGAAGTGTATGTGTGATCTCAAGGAGGAAAAAACCAAATAAGGGCAAACTGAATATTTGCAAAGTCTCTGCGCGTTTCCTTCACTGAAAATCCTGCAGTGAGATCTTGAACCAACGACTGTTTGCAGAGTGCCTGATCTTGAAAACTGCTTCCATCGTACTGGAACAGAAGCAGAGAGGCAGACCTGGAGAAACAGGGGCATTATAGAAAGAAGCAGCATCTTTGACAAAGCAACGTAAGCTCTCCAAACTGCAGGGCCACTGATTTAAGTGCAAGCAGCCGACTCTCAGGCCAGAATACTCTTCCCTTGAAATAGCATGACTGACTTATTACTGTGTGTGAGAGAGAAAGACTAAGCCTAGAGCAAGGAACGTCGCAGAGCGGGACTGATTTGAATACTCTGGTCCACTGTCAAAAACTCAACCCCCCACAGATATAGTTGGAGAATAAGCTGGAGACCCACGGCATCATGGAAGATGAGGAAGGTAAGGACCTTAGATTCTTTATTTGGAAGAAAAATAAAATAAAACTTGGTTTGCTTAAGACCTGCTCTCCAAAGTTGATTTTTTAAAACAATTAAGTAGATTTTTCTCATGCTGCTAATCCAGTCTCTGTGTAATTAAGTAGTTACGTGTGATCACCTAGCAATCAAGAAGAACTTTTTGATTTGATTGTTTGTTGCTGTTTCCCCTGTGCCAAACATGCTTTATTTTGAATGACCTAAACAGCTAGTGAAGGGATGTGTAAGGGGGGGTGAGGCACCTGTTGTTTCTGTAACCAGTGCTTTGTAAATGCTGTTTTACATATCAAAGCAACTGTACAATGCCCCCTGTAGCTAAGTGCTGATTTGAACACCTCATTTCTTAGTTGGCTCTGATCCATGCTTCCAGGGAGTCTCCAAGAGCTTTTTTTGTTTTATAAGCCCCAGAATCAAGGAGTCCCATCTCAGTATTTGCTGTAACCCATGCAAGCTACGTAGGTCAGATTTGTGAAGTGCTTTAGACCACCCTAAAATCTCCTGGGTTCACACAGCTGATGGGGACCAGTGGAGTCCATGTGGCTGCCGGCATTCACCACGGAGAAGTCCTGGGAGGAAAAGAGCCTGCTCGTATGAAACCCTTCTTCCATGGTGCAAGGTTGCATGCCAAACCAGGAACAGGGGGGAACCTGTTGTCTGCACAAGGATGGATGTCATGGGATGGATGCAATGGCTGCTTCCAGACCCCATAACTGGATTGATTAGCCATTGTTGATCTGGCCAGCAGGCTCTGCTTGCGCCAGGGAGCAATGTGTCTCAGCCTATTCATTTTCTCTTTGGGGAGGAAAATGTCCTCTCTTTTCCCCCTCACTCTTCCCTCAGAACACCCTGCTGTTGCGTCCATCCGCTAGTACCAAAATGGCTTCCGATTTCCCCAGATCTTGGCACACAAAGTACCTTCGCAATTCTTCAAGGATGGGGACACCTGCTGCCCTCCGCCTGTTGCTGGACTCCAGCTTCCCTCAGCCCCAGTCAGCACGGTGAAGCAGTCAATCTTCTATGCTGACAGAGCAGAAGATTTTCAAATTACGTAATGGGGCTGTAGTTCAGGAGATGGCTTCCTAACTTTGAATGGGAAGGGACATGATGTAGGTGTTATACGGCCAGCAAGACTGACCTAAGACATTTTGCTGCTTCAGGTGGAACAATAAATAGCTCCCATATCCCCTCAAGTCATGATGCACAGCAGCACCCAAGATTAGCCAAGTCCTTTTTGCACCTGAAGCAGAAGATTCTCCCCAGGAAGAAGCTGGCCAGGTGTCAGAAACTAAGGAGACCCTCACTGACAGCAACCACAGGAGTCTACCTTGGGCACCTTAAATGCTCACAAATTGTTTGTGGCATATGCTTTCATGCCCTAGAGGCTACTTCACTGTGACTTTTAAATAGGAGGTCAACTAGAAATAAACAGCCAAAGACAAGTTGTTATTGTTATTCTCTTGTAAATGCAGCCACTTCTTACTTCACTGAGGGCCTTTCGAAATAATAAAAAGATGTGTTTATTTCATATACATGAATAGCTTTGCTGGTCAATGTTTGCCTGCTGAAGAGGCACTTCTGTCACCAGGCCTTTATCACCTGAGTTGCATGTTTTTTGGATCTACCCTATTCTTGTGGATATGGTTTGTTTCAGACTGTTTTAATATTGCATTAGAAATTGTTGTAACCCTCTCTCAGAACATTTGATGCAGGGCAGATAATAACAGTAGTCATAATAATAATAATAATAATAATAATAATAATAATAATAATAATAATAATAATAATAGCAATGACAAGTTTTCTGTCTAAAAACAAAAGCAAAACAAAGCTAAGATATGTGCTTTGGACCTAGAGAGGGTTAGCAGAGCTGTCATTATTGCCACATGAGGTTGTTGCACTGCACATTCCTGCCACATTCACACCATACATTTAAAGCACTATAAACAGTTGTTGTGTGCCCCCCCCAAGTATTCTGGGAGCTGTAGTTTGTTAAGGGTGCTGAGAGTTGTTAGGAGATTTACCTATTCCCTTCACAGATCTACAATTTGCAGACTGGTTAAACAATCTCTCTTCACAGGGAACTCCAGGAATTGTAGTTCTCGGCATCCTAACAAACTACAGCTCCCAGAATTCCTTGGGGGGGTAGCCACGACTTTTTAAAGTGGCATCATAGTACTTTATGGTGTGAAGATGATCTTGGAGTTAGTTGCCTTCTTTGGAGTTTTTTTAGGTTGGAGCCCATTCCCCTTTGGACTATGGTTGTTGGTTCTATTTTCACATGCCTCCCAAAAACAGAAGATCCTTTGGGGGAAAGGCTGTAGCTCAGAAGTAGAGCATCAGCAGAAGGTCTTAGGTTCAATCCCCAACATCTGCAGATAGGGCTGAGGACCCAGCCTGAAACCCTGAGGAACCATTGCCATTCAATGGTGACCATAGAGGGATCAGTAGTGGATTCTCATGTTCCATTTGAGTTCCAAAACCTTTGTGTCGAGATCGCTTATTGCCTTGAAGTGAAGAGGAGCTAAAATAACTGAACTAATTTGCAGGGAAGCAAGATGAAGGGAGAACAACACCTCAGTAGGTGCAGGGGGAGAACTATATTATTTCAGTTATTCCAAACAGCTAAGCTCCCTGTAAACCTCAATAGGTATGTGGTTGGTGTACCACCACAAGCATAGCTTTGTTTTCAGTTGCTGTTTTTAACGTTTAATGGTGTTGTTGTGATTTAAGCATATTTTTATAACTAGATTTGAAGTAGTTTTCTGTAGGTTTAATGCAGGCCACTTCAAGTGCACTTGTGAAAGTGTTTAGATATACGTGAATACTTACAAGAGCATATTTTGACAAACCAATGAATTGCAAGTTTATCTTTCATTTCTTTGGCTTTTCCCCACCCATCCACCCAGGTGACACATCCTGCCCTACCAACAGCAGCCCATCCTTCACCAGGAATGAAAGCCGCAGCCAGATCTATAGGGGGAACTATACCTTCTCCTCCTACTATCAGCACTCCTCTCCAGTGGCCGCCATGTTTATTGTTGCCTACGTCTGTATCTTCTTCGTGTGCATGGTCGGCAACATGCTGGTGTGCTTCATAGTGCTGAAGAACCGGCAGATGAGAACAGTCACCAACATATTCATCCTCAACCTGGCTATCAGTGATGTCTTGGTGGGGATCTTCTGCATGCCGACCACCCTGGTGGACAACCTGATTACAGGTGAGTGAAAGAACAAAGTGCAAACACATCGGAACATAAGAAGAGAGCCCTGTTGGATCAGTCTAAAGGCCTATGCTGACCTGCATCCCTTTCCCACAGTGGTCAGCCAGATGCGTATGAGAAGCATTTGGGTGTTTAGAGGCATATGGTCTCTGATACAGAAGGTAATACTAACAAATGAAATGCTAACAAGTCTCCATTGCCATTAGGACTGTTTGATAAACTTACAATGGTACCTCAGGTTAAGAGCTTAATTCATTCTGGAAATCCGTTCTTAACCTGAAACTGTTCTTAACCGGAGGTACCTGTCAGGGAACTGACATCAGAGGCACGGGAGAAGGAGAGGGTCTCTGATTCTGCAGGAGAAGGTCCCAGCGCTAGGGGGAGACTCAGCTGGGAAGAAGGGGAAGGGAATAAGTGTAACACCAGGGATCCAGGAGAGCAACGGGACCAGGAGGTGCAGGGGCTCCAGGACTCTTCACTGGAAGTTAGTGAGGAGAGCCCAGGCACCCCGCTACCCACGCCCACCCTGCGCAGGAGACTCCCGCGCAGTGAGAGGTGGAGATGCTTGGGCGTCAAACAGCTCTTATGTTGGCAGCGCTTTAAGAAACGCCCACAGACAGATTCTACGAGTGACTAAGGGCAGCCACGCTGAGATGGGCTGTGCAGTCCGAAGGGTTTAACCAGGCAATCTAATGCCCAAACGGGGCAGGATTACGCACGAGTAACTCCCAACCACTACAATACCACTTTAGCTAATGGGGCATCCCGCTGCCGCCACACAATTTCTGTTCTCATCCTGAGGTAAAGTTCTTAACCCGAGATACTATTTCTGGGTTAGCAGAGTCTGTAACCTGAAGCATCTGTAACCTGAAGCGTCTGTAACCTGAGGTACCACAATATTTATAAATGCTGGGCCTTGCTGGTTTTGGAACCCATTTAGTGTCTCCAATAGGACTACCTTAAAATGACAGAATATGCAATTGTGCAGATATTTCCTAGAATGCAATTATTTTCTTCAGGCAGACTTTCCTCATTTTGAAGTCTATCTTTTTTCTTTTGTGAGCTAAGGCAGCTGGTGTTCCTGTGACAAATACTGGTGGCAGAGTGACAGATATTGTATTCATAGATTAACTTCATTGGGAGACAGAATGAGAAGTATTGAGATTTATGAGGTTTGTTTTTTTCCATTCACGCAGAGAACAACTTGGTTTTGTTATTGGAAAAAAGGGCAACAGTCTCCAATAATAATTTCTGCTATGATTCTCCCCAAGGAGGGATTATCCTCTTCAGTTCTTTAACATGTGCAACATGTTTGCACAACCAAATGTGGTACTTATGCCCTGCAAATTGAGTTGAGGTTAAGGATGCTGAAAAATCCCAATTGCAGAAACTGCTGGTGTTTGCTTATTTGTACCATGTCCAGAATGAAATCAATCAAGTGAATATGGTCAGTATTCACTGTTGTTGTTTGCAGTCAACAAATAATATATGATCGATGAGACACACACACTTTGGAATTTGCACTTCATTTCCTTTGCATTAAAATAAATGGTGTGGAGTAACATAATGATAACATAATTCATTACACATAATTTCACCATAGTAGACGGGAAGGAGGATAACTTAATATTAGTCAGAAGCCAAACTGCAGTGGAATGGAAACAGCGCTGCAGCAACAAATTCAAGGCAGAACATAAATCAATACCTTTTTACACCCATAACTGAAGCACCTAGTTTTGGGACTTCACAGATTTCATGACATTCCTAATCCTGACTGTTTTATGTGTTTGTGCTCTCTGTAGTCAGAGGGGAAGATAGTGGAAATAGTGGAGCAAAGAGCTGGGAAAATACTACTTAACTAGCAAAGGTGGCTGACAGAGGGTCTCTGAACAAGAATGGCTTGCAACCGTTGGCTCTTGCAAAATAAGGAGAGTATCAGCAACTCTATTATTTAATTGTGTTTTATGAAAGCACAATTTCCAGTTTTGTTCTGTCCCATCTCTGGCCAAGGCTTTCTCTGTTCGCTGAATGGTAGGCATGCCCAGTCCAAGAATTCTGCAAATTTTCTCCAGTGTTCCTCAAGACCATAATTCGTGAGAAAATATAATGCTTCTCAGTGCTTATCCAAGTGATTCAGATGCCTGAATGATGAGTTCCAGTCAAATGCCATATAGACACCCAAAGACTGCAGCATGAGCTATGCCCCCAAAGTCCTTTCTCTTTCCAGAGCCACTTTTCCTAATTCACACCAAAGGTGTTGGCCTTTGGCAGAGCAGCAACTAGTTCATTTGGAGCCAGAGATTTGGCAACCATAATGGCACCCTGAACTACACCACCACAACCACTCTATTTCTCTTCCTGACTTGTTGACCCATTGTATCCCTTCCAACCCTCCAACTCTATGATTCTATGATCCCCAGACCTATGGATTATAGCATTACCCCAACAGAGTCTCTTCTGCCTGCTATCCAACAATTATGGGAGTGAAATTCCTGTACTTGAAAGCATCTCTCAGGGTTGGCTAACCTATGAAGCCAGGTGAGGCATCTGCCTCAGGCGGCAAGATCCCCAGGGGCAGCAAATCCCAACACTGATTGTTCTTCCCCACTTGTTCCTCGTGTTGATCTCTCTTCACCCCTTCTTCCCTGGTGGGAGGACTCCCACCATTTGGGGATTTGCCTCAGGTGCCCAAATACCTTGGGCCAGCCCTAGCATCTCTAAACAGTAAATCTGGTTTTCTGGG